>NC_056627.2:272297800-273497800 GCF_002870075.4 Lactuca sativa
ATTCTTTTTCCTATAAATCATTTTACTTAATTAAATGATGACATATGTCATATTAATATATTAAAATATCATTTAATGAGCATTAAATGTTACAAATGTCACTAGTTAATTGGGTAAGATGATTTGTAAGAACAAAAGGTAGGAAGATAGTTAATCTCTCTCTCTCTCTCTCTCTCTCTCTCTATATATATATATATATATATATATATATATATATATATATATATATATATATATATATATAAGTTCAATAGAGAACCATAATTATTGATTATTCAAGGAACCAAATCTTTTTTTTTCAATTTCCAAGGCTTATTCTTTATCGATAAAAAAATCTAAAAATATCTAAATTCATATATTAACATTGTAATGTGAAAAATATTTTTTGGATTCACGTTGTGAATTTTCAAAAATTCACATTGTCAATTTGACGTAAAAAATCGATTTTGATATCATTGGAAAAAGGATAAAAATTTATAAATTTATGTATTTTTAGTTTTTTTTATAAAAAATAAGTTCTAAAAGTTGAAAAAAAGATTGGTTCTTTGGTTAATTATGGTTCTCTATTGAACTTCAACCTATATATATATATATATATATATATATATATATATATATATATATATATATATATATATATATATATATGTTCAGGTTCATTTGAGACCATTCTAATTTTGTGAGACCGTGAGACCAAATCTAAAAATAATTTTAAAATGCAAAATAAATGGAAAAATCGAAAAATTCTTTTTTTAAATATTATTTTCGGAACTTGAATTAACTAAAAAAAAGTAAAAATAAATAAAAATAAATAAAAAAAATTCCATTTTTTTTTGAAAAATACGTGAAATATTCTAATAAAATATTACACTGACATATTCTAAAAATAATTTTAAAATGCAGAATAAATGGAAAAATCTAAAAATTCTTTTTTTAAATATTATTTTCGGAACTTGAATTAACTAAAAAAAATAAAAATAATAAAAATAAATTCCATTTTTTTTTAAAAATACGTGAAATATTCTAATAGAATATTAGACTGTATATATTCTAAAAAATAATTTTAAAATGCAAAATAAATGGAAAAATTCAAAAATTCTTTTTTTAAATATTATTTTTGGAACTTGAATTAATTTAAAAAAATTAAAAAAAATAAAAATAAATAAAAAAATGTGTCTCACGGTCTCACAAAATTAAGTCGTCTCACATGAACCTAACCCTATATATATATATATATATATATATATATATATATATATATATATATATATATATATATATATATATATATATATGTGTGTGTGTGTGTGTGTGTGTGTCATATGTGCCTATTTTTTTTAATATCTCATTATTTATTATAATTTTAGATATTTTGTAGATGGGCCGATACGATATTTTAGATTGCAGCACTCATAACTAATATGTGAGACTTAATTGCACTATCACCCCTACAGATACATCAATTTGCAGTTTTCGCTTTTAATTCTGTGCAGTTAGTTAACTGAACACGTAGTAAGTTCAATGTTATACACAGTTGACAGCAAATAACTAAAAGATTGTTATAAAAATATAAATAAAAACTAGTGTTAAATATTTTAACCAACTTATGTCATAATTTTAGCAACATTTTATTCTTTGTTTTTTATCAATATAATCTAAACCATATTTTCGTATTTCTATTAAGAGTTATTACATATCTTCAATGGCGAACGCATAAACTTTCGATAATGGCACCAAAAAAACAATTTCCGACCAGATGTAAACTATTAGTGACATTAATATTTCAAGAAGTTACACCTTAATAGAAAAACAAATTTTTTACACTAACAGACGAAAGCGGAGTAGTGGCCCGGGACTTTCCGGGCACCACATGAGTCTGTCACTGCATATCTCATTCAATTATGATTCTACAATGTTTATACATTTGATTTGAAAATGAGCCGACATTTTTAAAGAAAGAAGTTGTTAAACAACAGAAATATTGTCCAAACAAGTGTTGTTTTAGTATTAAATATAAATTTAATTATATTTCTTCTTAGGCATCTTAAATTCTTAATATTTCATCCACTATACAATGTAATAGTGAGCCTATCTATTGATGTGGGAAATTCTATTAAAGAAAGGGTTTAAAGTTTGCAAACCCAACATATTATTGGTGGTACAGGATTTATCATCCAACATGATGAACCTTAATGTAACGATCCATCTAATTTAGATATATTTTGTATGTATTTTAGTGGGCTAAAGAAGGATCTTGGTTAGACTTTTCTAACAACATTCTACAAGATCCATGAACAACACATTCTAGAATGTGTATTTTTAGTTGTTTGCCTCTTTTATAAATATGACTCTCCCATTTCATTTGTACTGACCTTGTAATCGAGTTGAGTTCTCAAAAACAATAAAGAGCTTCCAGGCATTTAGCTACCTACTTCCTTTCCTTGATCTGGTGTGGCTGGTTTGAGTTAGGTTGACTTAGTATATGTTTAAGTATTGTGCAATGATTTTGAAAAGTCAAGACCATGAAAAGTGGTATCATGACATTTCAAGTGAAGGCGACATGGAGAAAACTATTGCTAGAGATAAGGTAGTGATGAACGAGTAGAATTGAGGGCAGGACGAGACTCGTGAAGTTGTGAACAAGGTGCAAACAAGGTGCGAATTAAGTCCATGTACATGTTGGGTTCCTTAGACAAGAGTGTTACAAAAGTAGACTTCTATGGAAAAGTTACGAGTTTAATTAGAGGAAACTCATCAACACTTAAGGGTGTTAGCATCAAATCATGAGGATATGTAAGACAATATGAAAAGAGAGTTTGATCAACTTGATAGGGACCTACGCAAAGAGATTTATGATATACAAGAGATCCTCCTAGGCGACTTAACTAATATATGCGATGGACTTGTCTTGACTTGATGGGTGAAAGATGTATATATAGAATAGGCCTTTTACAAGCAGACGATGGTTGGTAGAGTAGGAGGGACCAACAACTACGTCTACGGATTTGAAGTCTCGAAGCCATCAACATTCACATGGAAGAGAGAATTTAGTGCAGTGATTCTTCTTATGAGATATGGAGCAATACTTTGAAGAGTAAACATGGTGCATGACGACACGAATATCAATATTGTTATGAGGTACTTGAAAGATATTACATCATTACAGTGGTGATGGTGGCATATTGCCATTGAATGAGGTATGTGTTTTTTAAGGAGGTAAGGTACGTGTGTTATGGATACAAGGGATGTTAGGACATGTTTTGTTGGTTTGAGCTAGGCATTTATGTTTTGTAGGCTTTGTTACACTCTGTATAGGCATTTTGTGGGTTTTCGGTTGGGTGGACCAAAAATGTCTCGTTTTCGGTCCATGTGGTGTTTACGGCTGCAAACTAGTTTGTTGTTACTGTTCCCTGTAAATAGTGTACTTGCTTGTCAGTTGTCAGTAGTCGTTTGCGGTTAACTGTGTGTAGTGTCCATTGTACCAGACGTTTTCGGATGATATAAAATGAGCGCAATTTGGATCAATTATGTTTCTACTGTTTCTTGTGTTTGATCATTTCGACTTGATTGTATGTTGATCACTAGTTGGTTCCAGATTTGGGGACTTACAATTGGTATCAGAGCCAATCTAGTGTCAATTTGTTCAAGCTTGTTTTTGGCTGTTTGGTATCCATTTTCGGTGTTGCTCAAGATTGTTTTCGATGTTGCTGGGTTTTTGCTATTGATCATGAATTCAAGGCCAAAATGATTGAAAATCTGCCTGAAATCGTCTTTTTCGTCAAAATCTGGGCGTTTTCGGTTGACCATTATTCATCAGTTTTCGGTTGAAAACCAATTTTCATCTGTGAACCATTTTCGGCCGAAAACTCGGTTGTGAACCCATTTTCGGATGTGAACCAGGTTTGGCTGTGAACCCTTTTTGGCTGGAAACCATTTTTGGTTGTAAACATTTTCAGTTGTGATTTTTATTGAAACAAGTTTTATTTTTGATTAAAAAAATAAAAAATGGAACTCATCAAGAACTAGACTCAATCATGGGAACTACCACGAGAATTATGCGTCCCTTATCCGCAGAAGGATTTCCAGAATGGAAATACAGAATCGAAAAATACATCAAAATGAAAGATTTCAAGATTTGGCGTAGCATTCTTAGGGGTCCTGTTAGAATCACAACTACCCTAGAGAATGGAACTATTATTGACAAAGAAGTGGAAGACTACACTGATGCGGATTTTGACAAAATTGAAGAACAAGAAAAGGCACTGGCAACTCTGAAAATGGCTTTATCCCTTGACATCTCTCAAGGATTCAGGGAGTATGATTCTGCCAAAGCACTTTGGTAAGCATTGATCGAGGTCTATGAAGGTAATGAAGACATGAAACAGAGTAGACAAGACATGCTCCGTAAAAAATTCAACATGTTCAATCAGGTTCTCGGAGAGACATACTGGAGGCCCAACTACAGAGATTTATCACTCTTACCACCGAAATGAGTACCGCTGGAATTTATGTGCCACGATCAGAGATAAACAAGAAACTGCTGAATTCCCTTCCCAAGTCATGGGATATGAATGTCGCTGTTATTAAGAAAACCAAATATCTCAATAGACTCACTCTTGCTAAAACAATGGTTATCATCAAAGCTTGTGATCTAGATGATAAGCAACACGAGATAAACCATGTGAATTCTTACTCGACGGCAAATTTGGGAATTTCATCGAACAATGCTTTTTCATCTTTCACAGTTCCACAAACTCAAACTTTCATTGCACCACAACCACAATCCCATGTTATTCCATCATCCATGCCTTATCCACAAACCCATGATGTTCCACATTCAGCTTCCTCCTCAAGAGTTCCTCCCTCTTTATCCACTCCTAAAGAAGTTGAAGAAAATATGGCTCTAGCCTTTGGTCTTGTAAATTGCTACAATGCTTTCTTAATTGGAGAATTGCCTCCTCAGATTTCGTTTGTTATTCTCAACCAAATTCATCCAAAAGACGTTCAGTAAATGGATATCACCTGGCAAATTGCCATGGCAGTGTTCAGACTGAAACAATTTTCCAGGAAGACAGGAAAGAACAACTGGGGCATGAATGGAGACAAGAAAGTTGGGTTTAATAGGCGCAAGCTTAGGTGCTTCAACTGTCATGAGCTTGGTCATTTTGCTCGTGAGTGCCCAAAACCAGATAGAAGGGAAAATAATGACAGGACAATGGTGCCAGTGGTGAACAACAGAGGAACAACATCCAACAGTGAAACTGCAAGTTTGGCAGTTATGGCTCAAGCATTTGATTGGGAGGATCAGATTCAAGCATTGAACATCTCAGAACCTGAAACTGCTAATTTGGCACAGATAAATGAACTTCCAGATCAATAAGCTAAAGCAGAAATGATGTAGCTTCAATTTACTTTTATGGTATCTACCACTCCAAAGAAAAAGAGGTCTATGAAATTTTTTGCTCTAAAACATGCATGGATACTGTTAAATTTTTGCGTGATCAAATTGACTTTTTACGTAGAGAAAATGAGAACCTTAAGTATGAAGGCTATACACTTAGGAAAGGACAAAAACCTCTTAAGAAACAATTAGAGGCCAAAACAAATGACTTTAAGAAACTTCAAGAAGAATATAGCAACAAATGTGTAAATTATACCTATGTTAAGAAACAACTTGTCAGTTTGACTGCTGAACTTGACACATTAAAAAATAAGTTTGAAAATACAAATTTTAATTTCAGAATATTTGATGTGTCAAGGGAGGTAGTTGCTTTGATGATTGAAAAACAATTAAAATTTAAAGATAATAAAAAAGGGTCTAGGGTATGATAGTGTTTCTCCTCCTTTCAATCATAACTACACTTCCATACCTATGACACAAGAAGAAATAGACAGGGGAAGCATATCTTCAGTATGGTAATCCTACTATAGTTGTGACAGAAAATAACTCTAAGGTGAACAATACTAACGTTTCTACTTCATCTGCAGATTCACCTTTAGTTCAAGGCAAGCAGGCAGCTGAAGAGAGTGTTTCTGAAAATAATTTTGTTTTGCAAACTGATGTTTCTGATTCAAACAATGATCTTTCTGTTTTGAATGATTATGTTTTGAAATCTGATGATTTGAATGTTTCTGATAAGTGCGGTTATGTGTCTGATAAAGCTAATAAACCTATCACTAGCAAATATTTGCCACTTAAGCCAACCACACAATCAGATCCCTTCACGTGCACTTGTGGGAAAAGAAAAGAATTGAATAAGGACACCAAATCAAGAAAGAGTGGTACCAGTTTCTATATGAAGAAACAAACATGTTTCAATTGTGGAATTTCTGGTCATATCGTGCGGAATTGTCCAAACCGTGCATATGTTCCTTTTTATGCATAAGGAAGAATGAATGAGTCACGAGGAAGATCTCTTAAGAGAAAATCCTCGAGATCTCATTCTGTTGATGGTGATTGGAACGTCAATAAAGAAAGAAATCGGGCTGATCTTGAAAAGAACAAAATGTTTTTAAACAAAAATACAACAGGTACTTTAACGAGACCAAAATTGGTTATGTGAAGATCGGTATCATCAAAGTCATCATCCGGGTCTTCCTCTAGTAATAGACGGATACCCAAATGATCCAAATCAAAGAAAAACATTTCAAAATCACCTGTTAATGTTTCTAAACCTAAATATAAATGAGTACCCAAAAACTCAAATGTTTAATCACCTCAACGTCCTTTATGTACATCTAGTAATCAATCTGTCTTAAAAACTGAAAAGATTAATTATGTTACTAACAAGGGAAAACCCAGTGTTTCTATGACTTGGGTTCCAAAATCTAATTAATCATGTACATCGTGCAGGAATAACTATGGAGGAATATCGTCAGACCTCAGTATGTCGATAGTGGTTGTTCCAGGCACATGACAGGAGACATCTCCCAATTGCAAGACATTCAGAATTTTAACGGGGGGTTGTTTCATTTGCGGAAGGAGAAGGTGGAAAGATCATTCAGAAGGGTACCGTGACGAATGGTGTGCTTAGCTTTGAGAATGTTAACTATGCTCCTGAGCCGAAACACGGTTTGTTGAGCGTCTTTCAGATATGTGATAAAGGCTATTCTACTCATTTTACGAACAAAGAGTGTCGCATCATGAAGCCCGGAATCATTATAACTGAAGAATGGATTTTGGTCAGATCTGAAAGGGAAGGGAATGCATATATTATTGACATGAATCATAATATTCCCGAGCAAGTTACTTGTCTTTTCTCAAAAGTCTATGAACACAATGCCATGCTCTGGCAACGTCGACTCGGTCATGCAAATGCCAAGAACCACAATCGTCTTGCTAAAAATGATATTGTGTATGGTCTTCCAGTCAAAGATTTCATAACCTTTGAGAAGTGTGTTGCTTGTGCTCAGGGCAAACATCATCGCAAGACACAAAAGCCAAAGTTTGTGAACTCAATCAGCAAGGTTCTTCAGTAGTTACATATGGATTTGTTCGGTCCGGTCAACGTTCCCATCATCAACAAGAATTCTTACTAACTGGCTGTGATTGATGATTACTCACGATTCACATGGGTCTTCTTCTTATCCAACAAGAGTGGGATTTATAACTTGATCAAGAAGTTCATTGTGATCATTGAGGATCAGACAAATGAAAAGATGAAGACGCTTCAAACCGATAATGGAATAGAGTTTAAGAATGCAGTTATGGGACACTTTTGTGAAGAAAAGGGTATATTGTGTCAATATAGCTCTGTTAGGACACCACAAAAAAACGGTGTTGCAGAATGGTGAAATCGTACTCTGATGGATGCTGCAAGGACTCATCTTTGTGATTCCAAACTACCGGTCTTCTTCTGAGCTGAAGCGATCAACACATCGTGTTATGTTTAAAATTGAGTTCTAATCAACAAATCTCAAATGAAGACCATGTATGAAATTCTATAAAATCACAAACCATCGGTCGCTCACTTCACCATCTTTGGATGTACTTGCACCCTCCTTCACCTGGAATCCAACCCCTAGTTCAACTCAAAGGCCGATGACTTCTACTTTGTGGGATATGCCACACACACCGCTTACAGAGTATACAAAAAAACCACCAAAAAGATTGTGGAATCTTTTGATGTGCGTTGGCTGGAAGAGAATGGGACAGATGCGAGAGTTGGACCTAATTGGTTATTTGATTATGAATCATTATTTAAATCCTTTAATGTGTATTCAGAAACTGTTTCCTATTCCTGCTCTCGTACAAGTGTAGTTGTTGAAGATGAAGAGGAAGAAGTTATTTACAGACCACCTCTGGTGACTCTCGAGTCTCCTCAAGTGAATATTGCTATTCCAAATAACCCTCTTTTTCACCTAATCAAAGAACCTGTTATGATGCTGATGTTGCTCCCCTTTCACCTGAAGAAAGAGAAATCATGACAAGGGATACTTCCGTTTCTACTCAATCGTTCATGGAGCTTTTCTTTCCTGAACCTATTTCAAACGAATACGTGGAAAGTACCTCTCACAGTCCTAGATCGTTTGAGGCGAGTAATTCAGCGGACGACAGTTTTATTAACATCAAGAACCTGCCTGTCACAATAAATGACATCATCCATGAAATCCCAACTCGAATTCAACGTGATCATCCAATCAAAAATGTCATTGGCCCACTGGGAGAAGGCGTTAAAATGAGAATTCGGAGTGGAGATGTTAGCACATGTCTCTTCTCTTGATTTATATCTCAGATCGAGCCCAAGAGTGTGGAAATAGCATTAAATGAACCAAGTTGGGTTGATACAATGCACGAAGAGCTAAATCAATTTGAAAAACTGGGGGTGTGGAAACTAGCCGAGTTACTAAAGGGCAAGAAGTCTCTAGATATGCGCTGGGTTTTTAGGAACAAGAAAGATGAAAGTGGGGTGATTGTGCGAAATAAGGCGCGTCTGGTAGTTCGTGGATTTCAGCAGATTGAAGGTCTTGACTACACTGAGGTGTAAGCTCCTATGGCACACCTGGAAGCCATTCGTTTCTTCTTAGCTTATGCATCTTACATGGGGTTTACCGTTTACCAAATGGACGTCAAGACTGCCTTTCTATATGGTGTCATGAAGGAGGAGATTTATGTTGATCAACCCCCGGGGTTTGTTAATCCAAAATTTCCAAATCATGTCTATAAATTAGACAAGGCTTTGTATGGGTTACACAATGCTCCTCGAGCTTGGTGTGCCACCTTGAAAAATCATCTGATCAAGCATGGTTACACCAGGGGCACAATCGATCAGATGCTGTTTAGAAATCAAGTGGATAAAGACCTGATTCTTGTTCAGATCTATATGGATGACATCATTTTTGGGTCGACGAGCTCAGAGCTGTGCAAAGAATTTGAAGAAGTTATGAAGAAAAGATTTGAAATGAGCTCCCTCGGTAAAATGATGATGTTTCTGGGATTACAAATTCGTCAAGATTCGTCTGGAATCTTGTTGCATCAGGGCAAATATGTGGAGGATATGCTTGAGAACTTCGGGTTCAAAGACTCCAAACCTGCCTCTACTCCCATGGCTGAAAGACCTTTGCTGGGACCAAATCCAGAAGGAGACTCCATAAATCAAACCGAATATCGATCGATGATCGGATCTCTTATGTATTTGACTGCTAGCAGACCTGACATTATGTTCGCCGTCTGTCAATGCACTAGATATCAGGCTAATCCTAAACTCTCTCATATGATTGTTGTTAAAAGGATCTTTCGATACCTCAAAGGTAGTCCTAAATTGGGGCTATGGTATCCTAAGACTCCTGAATTTGACCTATAGGCTTTCGATGTCAACAACTATGGAGGGTGTGACTTTGACAAGAAATCAACTTCAGATGGATGTCAGTTTCTGGGGGAGAGGTTGGTGTCTTGGAAATGCAAGAAACAACAAACGGTGTCAACTTCGACTGCTGAAGCTGAGTATGTCGTTGCATCCGCATGCTGCTCACAGGTGTTCTGGATTCAACACTAATTGCTCGACTACGGTTTGAACTTTCTTGACACCTCCATATTTTGTGATAATGATGTTGCGATACAAATTGCTAAAAATCTCGTTCAACATTCCAAAACCAAGCACATCGATATCAAAATTCATTTTATTCGAGATTGCTATGAACATAAACTTATTCGTTTGGAGCAGATCCACACTGATAATAATGTGGCGGATCTGTTTACCAAACCTTTTAGCAAAGCTCGATTCGATGTGCTTGCGAGCTTTCTCAAAATGATCCATTTGAAGACTAATTTTTGTTATCTTAGTTTAAATTTGCGCATTTTATTTTCATTTTCATTAATTTTCTCTATTATGCACAAATTTAGGGGGAGAAATAAAAACAGAAAAAAATTATAAAAACAAAAAATCCAAAATTATGTTCTTATGTTTGTCTTTTGTAGGGTTTCAAAGCACTCCATGGATAATGGCAATTGGCCCCTTTAATGAATTCTAGGTTAAAAGCCCAAGACTTGTCTTTTCCCTATAAATAGTCATGTATTATTCATTATTAGGGTTAAGAGAGTGAGGCAAAATGTAGCCGCCACGTGAGGTTTCTTATGTAGTGTTAGATTCTTTAGTCTATGCTGAAAGTGTAATTTATTCCTCATATTTCAATAAATCGAGTGATCATTCGACATAATCTTCATTATTGTGTTTGTTCTTATTTTCCGCATCTTGTTCATCAAATCTCAATTAGGGTTTCATTCCCATCAAGTGGTATCAGAGCAGGTCTTTGAAAATCTATTGATTTTTGAAGTATCGGTTCTTGATTTGGTGATTTTCTGCACATATATTGAAGATTATTGGTGTTTTGGCGGTATGGAATCAAGATTTTTGTTCGATTTACTGTTCATGGAGGTTTATATTGTTCATCTACTGTTCATCTGTTTTTTTTAATCTGAATCATTTTTCTATTCGTTTGGAATCAAATCATTTGCGTAATCCCAAATCAATTAATTCCATTGCTTTAAGCCGTTGAATCCGATCATATTTATTTTTTTTGGCCCAAAAGTTCAGTCCGTCACTGTTCATAAAGCGTGTATTTGGTGATAATCCACGTCTCTTTTCTTTGGCCCATCTATCGTGTTCTCTGAATTCGCATACTGTAATTGACTAAACTGGGTTCTGTGATCTTCTTTTCTTCAAAGCCATTTTTCTTCTTAAGTCGATTTTTATAATCAATTCCTTTATCAAGACCGGTTTTTGATTTTATCTGATCGATCTGAGTCGGTACATTCATTCATTCAATATCAATTTTTGTTTCTTGTTTATATCATTCGTTAAAGTTGATGATGATATGGAGATTCGGTGTCTTAAGGATTTATTAAATACATATTAGGATGGTGATGAACTCAATTGAAGCACTGTTTGATCTTGAAATTGATCTGAGAAGATTATTTAGTGTTTGTCGATAGTCAACGCTAAAAGTCAAAATTGAAATTAAAGTTTTTCTTTAAGCGATGTTCTCACTGTTCTCAATGGGTATGGAAATTAGAATTTAACTGGATTGTTTTGAGGACATGTTCGTAATTTCTGGTCTCGTAATTGTATCTTGAATCACCAATTGGAATTGCTTCTATGTTTGGAATGCTTGAATTAAGGGATTGTCTTTGATTTGCACCGAAATCGATTGACTCGGAACGAACCATCCTGGATTCGGAGTTACTATTGATTCGCGATCGGATCTATGATTGACTGATTCGTAGCGAAAGGTCTAGGTATTGGGAATTGAAATCGGGCTCAGACTTATTCTTCTCCCACGATTGATCGACTGAGAACTTGTGATTGGATGTGGTTTTGATTCACGTCGTGTTTGTGATGGATTGATTAGGAACGAAAGAAGGGATGACAGTAAGCGAACCTGGGAATGGAGACTCGCCTTGGGGTATAATCAACGGAATTGGAACGAACCTCGATCTGACATTGGGTTCGTGTTTGAAATTGGTTCGCTTTGGGTGAGATTCTTGGTGTTCAGAACTTAGGGCTCGGTATGAAGGCTTATGCTCGAAACGAACGTGAAATAATCTTGGGGTCATTTGTTAGCACTTGAACGAAAGGGGGGAGATTCGCTTTGGTAGCTATTGGAACGAACCTCGATCTTGAATCCGCGTGTTTAAGCTAGGTTCGGTTGTTAATGGTTGGAGCGAACGAAGGATGAACCGAAAGCGAAAGTAGTTTCGCCTGATAATGCTTGATTTGGAATAAGAAACGAACCGAACGTTCAGTTCGCGTGAATAAATGGCGATCTTGAAACAAACCTTGGTTCGGTTGATTGTGCTTGAAACGAAAGTCTACAAGGAGTTTGTGAACGCTCGTATGATCCCCCTTCCAGTCGTGTTCTTTAAATTGGGGAAGATGACTTAAAGTTTCTTTTTTTGTCCCTGCAACACCTACGATTTGTCAATTCCGGTCCCTATACTTTTCATGCCTTGGCAGTTTTGGACCATTTGCAGATTTTGTTACATATAAAAGGGTTTGTTGATGCTGAATTACCATTCCAGCCCCTGTCTTTCAGAAAGTGACAGTTTCGGCCCAATTTTCAGAAAAGTTACTACATTGAGGGCCGGTGAACAGTTTTGGATTCTTTAACGCTCATATTTTTTTGTGAACAGAAAAATAATGATTCCATCAAGTCTTGGCGGTTCGGAAAGTCGTTTTTTTTTAACGTCAAGTTTTCACGATTTTTTCGGATTTTTTTTATATCTTTTTGTCGCGGGGGAGCATAGTAAATTTTTATCCATTCAAGATCATTCTCATGACCTTTTGAAGGCTTTATAATCATGTTTTTGATTATAAATCGGGGGAGAATTTGGTATGGCCATTCGAAATTGGATTTGTGACTTTTCAAAGTCGAAGATTTTTGATAAAGCTTGTGGGAGAATTATGAAGGTAGCTTTTTTACAGAAGTTCTTCATCGAGCTCTACTAAGGTTTTTACAGAGAAGTATCCTTTACAGCAGGAGTTCTTCATCGAGCTCTGCTAAGGACTTGTTATATCTCCGACTTCTTGTATTTTCTCGATCAAGTGGCATTACGAATCTTAAAGTTTGGGTTGTTACATGATATTTTTTGATGGCT
Source organism: Lactuca sativa (assembly GCF_002870075.4). Taxonomy (NCBI): domain Eukaryota; kingdom Viridiplantae; phylum Streptophyta; class Magnoliopsida; order Asterales; family Asteraceae; genus Lactuca; species Lactuca sativa. The sequence continues at coordinate 272,310,894 of NC_056627.2, forward strand.
TATATCATTAGCTTATTTGAAGATCGTTGTGACTTGGAGGGGGAGCTCTTCAAAGACAAGAAGTGATTCAGTTTCTTTGTTCTGAGATGGGTTTTATGGCGGGTTTGGTTTTCATGAAGATTCTTTGGGATTACATTCGAAAATGAAGTTTAAAGACATTACGTCAGTGCTTGATTTATATATCCTAGAGCCCGTGTTTGAAGACCATTGAAGAATCAAGATTCGTGGATTGCTTCATATATTCCTCGTTGCAGATCTTTTTATTTGCTAGATGCTTGTTTTGGAAGTTAAAGCATTGTCATCCATTCCATACTTTGAGGGGGAGATTGTAGGGTTTCAAAGCACTCCATGGATAACGGCAATGGGCCCCTTTAATGAATTCTAGGTTAAAAGCCCAAGACTTGTCTTTTCCCTATAAATAGTCATGTATTATTCATTATTAGGGTTAAGAGTGTGAGGCAAAATGTAGCCGCCACGTGAGGTTTCTTATGTAGTGTTAGATTCTTTAGTCTATGCTGAAAGTGTAATTTATTCCTCATATTTCAATAAATCGAGTGATCATTCGACATAATCTTCATTATTGTGTTTGTTCTTATTTTCCGCATCTTGTTCATCAAATCTCAATTAGGGTTTCATTCCCATCATCTTTTATATGTAATCAATTGGGAAGTGATATCAAGATTGAGTGATAAAGGGCAGTCTAAACAAGTGTAAGCTACTGAATCTGAATTGTTTAGAGTCTATGTTCAATGTGTTGGTATGCACGAAGGGGTCAAAAGGACTGGACTTAATTTGACAATCGAAAGGACTTGACAGTATGAACTTAGATAGTCTCATTTAGACTGATAATATCTAGAGCCGTGGTTTAACATTTCCTTGATGTATGGTCTCATGACCTTAATTATGGTATTGATAGGGTAACTGGGGGGTTCTGATAAAGTAGGTCGGTAGAAAATTATTTTCTTGTTTTCTATCTGTCGGTCATATGTTGCCTCCTCTGCGTGATTGGAACATATCCGACCTAGAATGCAACATATGCAACTCTATTTCTATATACCTTCTTATCTATGCATTTCTTTCTGTCTGTTAGTCATATAATGTCTCCTTTGCGTGATTGAAACAATCCGACCTGTAACACAACATATGCACCCTTTTATCTCTCAACCCCTCTATCTGTGTTAGTCATATGTTGTCTCCTCTGCGTGATTGGAATAGATCCGACCTGGGGCACAACATATGCACTTCTGAATCTATCTTCTCTCCTAATAATTGTCTACTCATCTAAAGTATAGAATTCTTTGGAAGCACTTAATTGCCGATGTATATCAAAAAGTGGGAAACATACTCTAGTTCAACTAAAATTGAATCAATTAATAGGTTGTCTGTAGATCTTGCTGCTAAATTTAAGTGGACAACAATACCCCTGGTCGTTGTCGGTTAAATGTTCCTTTTAAGATTTTAAGAGTAATGACTTGTCACTCATAATATGTCTAATTTGTCAATATCCTTCATGTTTAAGTGGACCACAATACTGGCATTTGACCGAATCTATTCATTAAGATGAAGGTACCGAAAAGCATGTTAAGACTGTGTCAGAACTTATGATCCCAAAAGCTCTTAATTTTGAAAAGGAATTAGTGTTATTTTATTTTTATTTTTAACTCTATTTTCTAAAAAAATTTAATTTTTAGTTTGCATTTAAATTTTAGAATTTACGTTATTTAATTTTATTTTAAATTTTAATTTTGTGTCTTCAAAATGTTTCTTTTTTATTAAAATTTTTGGATTTATTGGTTTTTGTCTTACAGGCTTCCGTTTACAGCACATTTGTTTATGGGTGTTGGGCCGAGAATGGATTTTCGGCTTTAAAAGAGGGATTTTCAGCTGATAACCCTCACTTTATCATTTGTGGCCGAAAATCCCTCTGATTTTCTCTCTCTCTCGTGTTCTTGGCTGTTTATCAATCCCCTTCATCAATTATTCTCAGTTTGCGGTTGTTATTTGAAATTGATCATCAATTCTTCAACGTATAATGAAGGGGAACCCCACACTACCAATCTTCATGCGTTTGGACCATTTTTTGCAGATTTTGGAAGCCAAAAAGTGTTCCCGACGGTGTTCTTCGTCAAATCTGGAAAAGTAAACGTTTTCGGCTGAAAACTGTTTACGGCCAAAAACGCAATTGCAACTGGAAACCGTTTGCAGCCGAAAACTAATATTCAAATGTTTTTAAATTTTAACTGTAGTGTTTTCGGCCAAAAACTCCTAATCAACCTTATTTTCAACATGAATAAAATTAAATTGGAGCCAAATCAACCTATATTTGAGAAATTTAATCTTAATTGTTTAAATTTTTAAATATTCTCACTTGGCTCGGTTGATGCAGATAAATGGTAGACCTGAAATTCTCAGAAAACCACAATATTGTAGCATGCTTGTCAGATCCTCCAATGGCATATCAAGAATTTAGGTCCATGGTTCATGGACTTAAAAACTACAGACTTGATCACACTTTCAATCAAATCCCATTGTCTGTCAGGAGTTAGTGAAGCAAATTTGGGACAAAGCTTTTGTTAACAAAAAGGGAGCGAATGGGGAAGGCACAGTGGAATCATCTATTCAAGGAAGAGAAATTATTGTGTCTGAGCAAGTTATTCGAGATGTGCTTCAAATCAAGGATCAGCCAGGTCTTTGAACTGAAATTCATGTGGATCAAATCGAGAAGATCCTCAATAGGATAGGTTATGGAGGAGTCTTCCCTCCTACAATAAAAAAGTTGTTCCCTCCATACTGGCGTTTTCTTGCCCATTCCTTTGTTATATGCATCTCTGGAAGGAAAGCAGGTTCATATGAAATTTCTTTATTGAATACAGGCGCCATCGCTGCTCTAGTCATGGATCTTGACTTCAGTTTTTCAAGATTTGTGTTGAATGAAATGAAGAATAATCTACAGGGGAAGAGGAAGGACAAAATTTTAATGTACCCAAGGTTTCTTCAATTAATCTTTAATGCCAAATATCCAGAATTGAAAGGAAGGGGAAAAACTTTGGATCTGAAGTCTTTGGGTCCTAGCACTTTTGGCCTAATGAAGCAGAACCGCAAAGTTTCAAAATATGTGTTTCAAGGAACGAAGCCCTTAAAGAAGTTTGGTTGTTTTGCTGAGATTGGTGAGGATTTAGATTCAGATGAAGCCCTAGATGATGAAGATGATGAAGTTACTGTCTCTGATCAGGAATATGACACTAATCCTCCTATAGCAATTCTTGCAGAGGAGCATGTTCCAATGATCAATGTTAATGATGATCATGAAGATGATGATGACGATGATGAAGAAGATGATGTTGGGATGGATGTAGGGGATAATGCCCTAGGTTTTGATGATGGAGCTAGAATGGGTCAAGAAATAGATTTATCAGGTTTTGATGATGATGATTTATGCTTTGATTTCGAGCTGAATGATAAAGACCTCAATTCGTTCTTTGATAATATTGATGATGTTGAAATTTCTCCAACAGAGACTCAGGGAGAAACAAATGTTCTCAAGCTACCACAACAAACACCCGATCAGATGGACGACCTTATTGCTAATTTGGTTTCAACTATAAGGATTCCTCCCCCAAGCAGTTGCTTCTCCAACCTTTATTCCATCTGAGAGTGATCTACAAGGGACTTAAGCCTCCCAGCCTCCACTCAAAAGAAAAAGAGTTGACCCAAGACCGGGAGTGCTAATTATGGAACAAGCTTAGCATGTTCAACAATCTACTGCAGCCGTTTCTCCAGCCCAACCAGATAATGTGGATAGCCCAATACTGGATGAAGGGCCCAGTGTTGTTTATTCTCTCTTTGAAGTCAGGAGCTCTTCAGCTCCTGGTGGCTCTTCAAATCCTCAACCTGCGCACGATGCTGCCTCAAAGAAGCTTGCAAGGTTCTTAGCTCAACAGGATATTGACCCTACACCCCGAGGCAAAGGGATATCTATTGGTATAGGGAGTTCCGGGGGAGTGGATCCATCAATTTCTGAGCTTAAAGCAGAGATTGGAGTTTTAAATTAGAAGATCATCGAGAAAGATGTTTTGATAGGAACTCTAGACAATAGAGTTTCTGAACTTGAAAAATAAAACTATCAAAAATCAAAGCAAATTTCAGATCTGCAGCTCAATCTCGGCGCTCTCTCTGTCGGATACTTCGATCTGAAGAGCAAGCTGATAAGTGAATTTGGCGACAAATTCGAAACATCCGATGGTGAGACAAGTGAGGCCGAGACATCCCATGGTGCCCCTGCACAAACAACTCAGGTTTCTCAAGATATTTCTCAACCTGACCGTACAACTCGTATAGTTGATCGATTCGACAAAGAACCTGCTCAAGCCAATCCAAGAGCAATTCTAAAGCAAGCTCAGAAACAAGCCAAGTCTCAAGGTGAAAGAGGATTGCTTTTCATGAAAAATTCCGATCAAAACATCCGTGCAGATCAGCCTCAATTAAGCATTAATGAGCTCCGGCGACAACAATTCAAAACCAAATACGCAGACCGGTCGGGTATTACAATGTGAGGATTTCACGAGGGATTAAATATCTGGGTGGTCAAGAGAAAGAGTGGAAACGTGGAGTACTATGCTAATCAGAATGACTTTAGTTCTTGGACTAAAGTTGATCTTACAAAACTATCTGAAGCTCCTTTCCACACTCCTTCAGGTGATCTTCGCGGAACCAAGTTCAAACTCTTCCTGGAAAATCAAGTCAAAAGGAAGTTTGACGTAATGAAGACCGTTGATTCTGTCGTGAAGTAATTCAAAGGAGTAATTGATCCCAGCACCAATCGAACCTTTAAAAAGGTGATGTGGCCTCCTACTCAACAGATGGAACAAATTCCTATTGTTCAATGGCTTCTTGATGGGCATCTGAACGATATGGAATATTGGGTTTTTGATGAGGTCACTGCCACTGCTATTATCAAATTCCCAACCGGTACAATCCGCCTCATTGAAGCGAAGGATCTTCTTCAATTTGGTGAGCACGACATCCATACCTTGGCAAAACATCAAATTGTGGTAAAAATGAGCTCTTGGAGGTTGCGGCTAAAGAATTTACAAACATGGTTGCTGAAGTTATCAACAAACACATGTGGGCTGGTGCCATGGGAAAATCAGATGTGCTTAGAGTTGACAAGGATTTAACTCAAGCTAGCCTCAAACCAAAGGGGTGACTGTTAGGACATGTTTTGTTGGTTTGAGCTAGGCATTTATGTTTTGTAGGCTTTGTTACACTCTTTATAGGCATTTTGTGGATTTTTGGTTGGGTAGACTGAAAACGTCCCGTTTTCGGTCCATGTGGTGTTTACGGCTGCAAACTAGTTTGCTGTTACTGTTCCCTATAAATAGTGTACTTGCTTGTTAGTTGTCAGTAGTCGTTTGCGGTCAACTGTGTGTGTAGTGTCCATTGTACCAAATGTTTTCGGCTGATATAAAAGGTGTGCAATTAGGATCAATTCTGTTTCTACTCTTTCTTGTGTTTGATCATTACGACTTGATTGTTTGTTGATCACTAGTTGGTTCCAGATTTGGGGACTTACAAATAATGATTCTATGCATGAAACTATGAAGCATTTTTACTCAAAGAATGTGACAATGGAAGCCAAAATCTGTTTTGTGAAACTTCATCGAATGGGGACCATCAACGAGTATGTAAAAGGAATTAACAACCCTTACCCTTGAAATTATTGACCTTTTTGATGAGGATGCCTTTGTCTATTTCTTTTACAGGTTGAAAAGGGTGGGTGAAGACGAAGTTAAATAAGCGTGAAGGATCTTGCATCCACAATTACTAAAGCCAAAGACTTGGTCAATTTTGACCAAACAGTTACTTCAACATCATGAGATCCTCGACAAATGAACTTCAAGGTAGGTGGGAGAGAGATACTATTACAAGAAAGAAATTAAGCCTCAATAATGGATGCCCCAAAGCTTGCCCACACACGAAGGACATAAATAATGACAGGGGAATACTCAAACAACAAACAAAGTTGAATGATGTTTCCTATGTAGTGACTCACACGCCCTACAAAATGACCAAATCATGTAAGGTTTCAAGAAATGATCCAAGATGAGGAAGAAAATAAGGATGATTATGTAAGGTCTTTGATGATCCTTAATATAATAAAAGCCAATATAGAGACCCTAAGGATGAAAAACGAAGGACTCCAATTTGTTTAAACAACTATTCAACATAACATGGTTCGAGACCTTGTCGATAGTAGAGAAACATACAATTATGTGTATGTAGATGAAATAAAATGATTGGGTATCAACTATACAAAATGAGGCGGATCTATCAAGGAAAGAAACTTAGCATCCAAGTCGACCGCATGAGTGACGCGACATAGAAACAAAGATTAGAGTATGAGAATAAGTCATCAACCTATATGTAGTAAGGATGGATGAATTCTAACTCAAGCTTGGGTTGGAATTTTTAGATAATGTGTATGTTTTCCCTATGCCTTTCTTAACTCGTTGTGTATCCTAGATGGTGGGTGTACATGCATGGTTGCTACAAAAACAAGGTAGCAAACCCGGAACTAATACTCTCTTCACCATGCAGTTTAAGAATACTTTCAACAAACATGAACCATATTGTTTAGCGATAACAAATCACGAGATGGAAGAGATTCCAACAATGGAGAATGTCCCTAAATAAATTAAATGATTCCTTGGTAAACCACGATATTAAGTTGGACCTAGGTTACAAAACACCATCCAGATCCCCTTTTCTAATGGTGTCACCTAAGATTGTGGAATCAAGGAAGCAGTTGAAAGAGCTATTAGATGTTAAACACATTTTCCCTTTAAAATCCCTTATGGTGCATTGAATTGTTCCAAAGGAAGAATATGGTTCTCTATAGATGTGAATAGACTATTAGGCACTTAACAAGGTAAAGATAAAGAGTGAATACATGATCCCACTTATTATCGATTTATTTTATCAACTAGGGAAGGCACAATACTTTTCCAATTTTGATTCAGATCAAGTACTATTAAGTATGAATTGTAGAAAGATATGAGGAAAAGGCCACTTGGGTTACATGGTATGTATCTTTTAAGTTCCTATTCATGTCATTTGGCTTGACAAATTGATCATCTTCATTTTGTACTTAAATAAACAAGCAGTTTCACCCATTATTTGATAAATATGTGGTGATATAGTTTGACGACATTATAATTTATAGTTAGTCCTTGGAAGAGCATATCTTTTATTAAAGGTAGGTGTTCCAAGTTCTTTGGGAAAAAATCTATGTGAATATTGAGAGATGTTCATTTGTTCAAGAAGGGGTGGAAATTTTGGGTTAAAAAGTCAAATATGGTCGGTTACTGATGGATGAAGTCAAAATTCAAGGAGATTCGAGACTAGGAAGAACAACTAAGTTTACTAAGCTTCAATCGTTCCTTGTTTTGGTTCTTCATATTATGGTTCATTCTTCCCCTCCTCTCCTTATATCTCTCATCTTCATCATGCATGGACCGGAATCTCCCAAGTCAAAGTCATCTTCAATCATCTTTGACAAGCCATCCTCCACCATTAATATCAAGCATGCGGTTCCACTGGTTCTTGACTTGGACAAGATGAACTATGGTGTTTGGAGGGAATTGTTCGAACTCCATTGCATAGGGTATGGAGTTGTTAATCACCTGCAACCTCCTAATGAGAAACAACCATCTACTTCTAATCTTGATGAACATGATAGGTTGGACTCCATTGTCAAATCATGGTTGTACGAGACTATTTCTACTTCACTCCTTCAACTGATTTTTAAGAAAAAAAGTTCATGCTTATGAAGTATGGCAGAACATTGAGAAAGTATTTCGAGACAATAAGGTTAAAAAAGTTATCCATATTGATAACGAACTGAGAAACATATCTATGGGTAATTGTACTTTAGCAAAGCAACCGCACCAAAAATCTAGTAGTTTTGTTAGAAAACATGGATGCCAAAGTTCCTGAGGCGAATCTTGTTCCCTACACTTTGAATGGGTTGTCTCCAAACTTTCGATTAATCGCCACCTCCATTCGGCTAAGAGATCCCTTACCGTCTTTTTTGGGATACTCGATCTATTCCAACTCAAGAAGAACTTCATATCAAACAAGATGAATTCATGTTTCTGTATAAAATCTATCTAACAACCCCCCTTCTCCAATTGTTCTGGTCACAAATGAAACTCACCAGAACAATAAAAATTTTCAAGGAGGCTACCATGGTGGACGATGCGACAAAAATCAACGTAGAGGTGGAGGTAGTGGTCAGTTCAGCAGTAGGAATAATTACTCCGGTGGCTACAATGGCAATTTTCAGTCTGGTGGGGGAAATCGCAGCTTTAGCGGACGCAATAAAAGTGATGGCACATGGGTCTTTGACTGGTACCAGGTTATGCCTGGTGCTGGTCCATCACAACAACCGAGCTTGTTGCCTACTCCTCCAAATGGGCCTCAACAACATCAACTCTAAGTCCAACATCAATCAAGCCATCAATTTTTCAGCATTCTACTGGCCCAACTCCATCACAACAAGCATTTCATGCTTTTTAACCCACTTCCATGGTTCAATGGCCCATAAATGCATCTCCTGAGGCCACAACAATCCCACAAATGTTCAAATCTATGACTCTAAATGATCCTGGACAAATCGGGTGATACATGGGCACGGATACTACTGCTCATCTTCACTCCGATGCAAGTATACTCAGTTTTGTTTTAGATAATAACAACAATTTTTCATCATCAATTTTAGTTGGGGACGGTTCATCCATACTTGTAACCAAAGTGGGTCATATCACTCTCCCAAATCCTTATCGTAACCAAAATGGGTTATCCTCGTGATCTTTCAAACGAATATTAAATCTTTTCAATGCGGTAATGGAGGAGAACATGATAATCATCAGTTTCATCAATTATCCAATCAAAATGGCATTTACATGCATTTTTCATGTCCTTATACATCTCAATAGAATGGGAAACCATAACCCATGCTTCATACTATTAATAATATCATACATACTTTTTCTTCATGCTTGTATGCGTCCCACATATTGGGTTGAAGTTCTTCACATGGATACCTATATACTAAATATCCTAGCTACCACCACCCTTGATAATGACACTCATTATCACAAATTGTTTCAAAAACAACCTTCCTATGCACATCTTCGCGTGTTCGGATGTCTTTGCTTTCCTCATATTATGACTCCTCACAAACTCTCACCAAGATCTACTCCATGTGTTTTTCTTGGGTACCCTTCTGATCACAAAGGGTATCGATGCCTTAATCTTGATACTCAAAAAAATTATTATCTCTTGCAATGTTGTTTTTGATGAAACTGTCTTTCTTTTTGGCTCCATGATCCCCAATATCGCCCCCACTTATTCCTTCCTTGATAATCCTGATATTCCTCAAACTGCCTCCTCAATTAACCCATATTCCAATATTCAAAATCAGTCTGTGGGAGGTGTTCCTCTCGAAACCACTCTTCCTCTTTCTCATTCTATTTTTAACGAAACACCTAACATCACTCCTCCTTTATCTAGTGACATACCGCCTTTTACTCCACCCTCGGTTTCCCACTCTCCTAAGACCCATTGATCTGAACTGGCTTCGGATGTTACCTCTCCATCCTCGTCGAGTTCTGACTCTTTACCTTCATCACCTAAAACTGATCCTACTCGGTCTCTTCATCCTATGGTCACTCGTGCCAAATCTAGAGTTTCTAAACCCGATAGGAAATTAAATCTTCATGTTGATGCTTCTTCTCCTCTTCCTAAAAATTACACTCAAGCCTTTAATGACCCTAATTGGCTAAAAGCGATGACTGATGAATATACCGCTCTTATACAAAACAAAACATGGGTACTTGTAGAGAACCCTGTTGATGCTAATGTTATTAATTGTATTTGGTGTTTAAAAAGAAACTGAATGTAAATGGTTCCTTATCACACTATAAAGCACGACTGGTTGTTAATGGTAGAAGTCAAAGACTTGGGATTGATTGTGATGAAACATTTAGTCCGGTTGTTAAATTGACTACTATACAGACCATTCTTAGCATTGTAATAACTCACTGGTGTCCTATTCGAAAACTAGATGTCAAGAATGCATTTCTTCATGGCCATCTTCACGAGACAATATATATGCAACAACCTCCTGGTTTTCATGATCACATGCGACCTCATCATGTTTGTCTGCTTTAGAAATCTTTATATAGCCTCAAACAAGCCCTTCGTGCTTGGTTTCAACATTTTGTTATGTTTATCTTACGTTTTGGTTTTGTTCATAGCAGGTGTGACTCCTCTCCATTCATCTACCAATAGATGGCTATATTTTATATCTTCTACTATATGTGGATGACATTGTTCTTACTGGATCCTCTTCCTAGCTGCTGTCAAGTATTATCTCCACACTTAGTTCCGAGTTTTCTATGACTGGCCTGGGTGATCTTCATTATTTCTTGGGTGTTTCGGCCATTCGATCCCATACCGGTCTCTTTCTATCTCAACAGAAATATACTACATAAATTCTAGAACGGGCCTCAATGCTTAACTACAAACCATCCCACACTCCTGCTGATCTATCCGCCAAGCTTGATAGTTCTAGTCCTCCTGTTGACGATCCCACTTTATATCGCAGTCTTGCTGGTGTATTGCAGTATCTTACATTCACTAGACATGCCATTTATTATGTTGTTCAAAAGGTCTGTCTATATATGCATGACCCTCGGGAACCACATTTTACGACTCTTAAGTGTATCTTACGCTATATCTGTGGTACTACTGGTCACGAATTACAGCTTTATAGTTCTTCGTCTTGTGACATCATTGCGTACTCTGATGCTGATTGTGATGGTTTTCCTGCTTCTAGGTGGTCTACTTCGGGATATTGTGTCTTTTTAGGACACAATCTTCTTTCATGGTCCTCTAAACGTCAACACACTGTCTCTCGGTCTAGTGCGGAAGCAGAATATCGTGGGGTTGCCAATGTTGTTGCTGAAACATATTGGAGTCGTAACTTACTTCTAGAACTACATTACTCACCTCATCGGACAACTATTGTTTACTGTGATAACGTGAGTGTTGTGTACATGTCTGCCACCCCGGTTCAACGTCACCAGACCAAACATATTGAGATTGATCTTCTTTTTGTTTGGGACAAGGTTGCAACAGGTCATATTCGTGTTTTACATGTCCCATCTTCATCTCAATACACAAACATTTTCACTAAGAGTCTTCCATCGCCGTTTTATCTTGACTTTCGGTCCAGTTTAAACGTTTATGATTCTCCTCCCGTTCACATTGCAGGGGCTGTTAGCATATTATATTTGTTTGTATTGTGTTTAGTTTTGTATTGTTTAGTATAGCCCAATTCTATTCAACCCATTGTATTCGGGCTTTCTCTATGTAACCTATATACTGTGATTAATGAATGAAGGAGATTTCACTGGAAAATAATCAAATTGCAACTAGAGCTATTTGTTTAATAAGATATATCGCATCATTTGATTTCGATGTCAATCTATTATTGTCTTAAGAAATCTTTTCTGCTAAATCGTTTTGTGATTGGTTTAACCGAGCCTAGTAATTTTGTTGACTAATTTTATAAAATTACTAAGGGTCAAAACTAACTATGCTGATCATTTACATCTAACAAGTGAGAAGAAAACAGAGATAAAATAGTGAAACAAAGTTTATTAAGATAACAAAAATTTCAAATTGGCATATGTACAAGGATGAAATTGTACTATTAAACCAAGAAAAAACAAAAGAAGTGAAGAGGGCCTGAGTTTTAAATGTCAAGAAAGGGACAAGGACCCACTTGGCACTTGCTCTCTCTTTCTCTCTCCTTGCACTTTTTGCCCTTTCTATAGATATTTTGTGATGTGTTGTCAGATATTTTACACACCTCCGCAATCAACACCTACCTCACAACAAATACCCGAACACAAGAACAGATTAGGAAAAGAGAAAAGAAATCTGAAGACTGAAAAGCTCTCTTCTTTACTAGGGTTTTAAGCGTCTGAAACTCAAAAAGATCTCAACTATAGCCCTCTATATCTTGGTAAGCTACTAAGCTTTATGGGTTCTGTTTCTTGTAACTTTATAGAAATGGGGTTTTCTGGGTTTGTTTGATTTGTCGTCACCTATAAGTTCTGGTTCGATTCATCGATGAACATTTCTTTATTGTGAATCTTTTCCGATGAACTTTTCATCTTCTTTGTCAGTATTCGGCTATTTCCACCGGCTTCGTTTTGATTTTGTCGAAAATTTGAGCTTGGATTATCATCGTATATGCTTGTTTTCAGCTTGATCTGCTCCACTTTAAGTTTCGATTAATTTTCTCCCATTTTTATCGGTTTATTTAGGTCTTTACTGCTAACTGATTCTTAATTTTGCAACCCACAAATCAATTTGAAGCCTTTTTCTACTTCGCTTTAGTTTTCTAGATTCTGGTTTACCTTTTATTCAGATGCAAGATGCTTAAAACCCTTTCAATTCGAAGCTTTTATTCCTTTGGCTTCCATCAATTTTGTATTATAGGTTGTTCAGCAACGATTTTGTCAAGAAACTACACATTTATTCTATGATTTTATCAACAAGATCTAATCAACTTGTTCATATTATGAATCAATTACGTGCATTCATTTAATCTAATTCGAAAATTTTCCAACTTTCTGATTAAAATTTTCATTTATCCTGATTGATGCAGATGACTTGATCTCACAAACAGTAAAAAGTTCACTTCTGACAGGATCTTGCACGAGTTTCTGTTTTTCTTTCTAAAGTATAAAGTTAGAGAAGCCAAAAAATCTTGATCTGGGTAACGTCTTTTCTTGAAAACATGGGGTACAATTGTGATTACTGTGGGGAGGCAAGGTCAATGGTGTATTGTCGATCAGATGCAGCTTACTTGTGCTTATCATGTGATCGAAATGTTCACTCTGCAAATCCACTATCAAAGCGCCACATGAGAACACTTGTATGTGATACATGTAATTCACAGCCTGCGGTTGTTAGATGTGTGGATGAAAAAGCATCTCTTTGTCAGAATTGTGATTGGGTAGGTCATAATGGAGCTAATTCAAGTGCAAGTACACATAGTCGACAAACGTTAAATTGTTATTCAGGATGCCCTTCGGCTGTTGAACTTTCTTCTATTTGGTCCTTTATGGAATCTTGTGAAGAAGATATGGAATCAATGAGCATCGCTGATAACAGCCAAGAACATTCTGAAAACAAGACTCAAGATTCATCATTGCCAGATGAGAATAAGAGTGATTGGATGGGTTCTTTCAACATCGAGGTTGATAATAAGTCACAAGACATCTTTCACCAAGTAAAACCCTTGAATTCTTCTCAATCAAAGGTAAAATTTTCTTCCTTTTCAGTTATCGTTAGTTCAATTTTGTTATAGTTGAAGTGGGTTGATCACAAAAGCTTTAAATTTTCGATCTTTTGCATTTTTATTAGTTCAAGATTGTAAAAATTGAAGTGGGTTGATTACAAAATCTTTTACTTTTTAATCTTTATGAGTTTTTTTTGCATCTTTATTAGTTGAAGATTGTAATAACTAAAGTGGGTTGATCACAAAATCTAAAATTTTGAATCTTTATCGAGTTTTTTTGCATCTTTATTAGTTCAAGATTGTAATAATTGAAGTGGGTTGATCACAAAATCGTTAAATTTTCAATCTTTATCGAGTTTTTTGCATCTTTATTAGTTCAAGATTCTAATAATTGAAGTGGGTTGATCACAAGATCTTAAATTTTCAATCTTTATCGAGTTTTTTGCATCTATATTAGTTCAAGATTGTAACAATCGAAGTGGGTTGATCACAAAATCTTTAAATTTTCAATCTTTATTGAGTTGTTTTACATGATTTACTTGCAGGTATCATATTCAAGGACAAAAGATTCTGAACAAGTCGTGGATGATGGGCTCTACGATGATTTCACCATGGATGAAGTTGACATGAACATCGAAAACTATGAAGAACTCTTTGGTGTAGGCCATAACGACCCAAAACATCTTTTTGCAAAAGATGGAATCGATAGCTTGTTTGGCATGAGAGACTCAACAAAGGTATCTATCTCTATCTCTATCACTCTCATTCATATTTTTTTTAGTTTCTAAAATTATCACAAATTACTAAAAAAAACATTATCTTTTCGGAAATTCTGCAGTTTAACCTCTCTCATACATCATCTTTTTCCAATCAAACCTTAAAAGGTTCATACATTTTCCAAATTAACCATTTTGACCTGCCCAAAATCAACGGCTTTTTCGTAATTTCCCCTTAGAATTTATACATTTACTAATTGCTAACAACTTTTGTTTCTTTTAGGAGCCAGAATGCAGTCAAGCAGCCTCAGTGGATTCATTAATGAGCTGCAAAACCGAACCAAATGCGTGTTATGCAAAGCAACATTCAAATCTTTCATTTTCAAGTCTAACTGGTGGTGATAGCAGTGGTGGTGAATATCAAGACTGTGGGGCCTCATCTGTGGTTCCAATGGGTGAGCCACCTTGGTGCACCCCTGGTCCAGGAAGCACTACTATCAGAAGTGATGCTGTTCTTCGTTACAAGGAAAAAAAGAAGATGCGCAAGTGAGTGTGTTTGCATGTTACACGCGTTAAAATTTCATCTTTTTGTATTACGAAATCGCCCTTTTGACACTCGATTTTTTGTGCAGATTTGAGAAGAGAGTAAGGTATGCAACACGAAAGGCGAGGGCAGATGTGAGAAAACGTGTGAAAGGTCGGTTTATTAAGGCTGGTGAGGCTTATGATTATGATCCCATGACTGAAACAAGAAGCTTCTGAGAACACATGTAGAAAAACTGTCGAATCAAATCTTTGTTTAACTTGTCATCTTACTTGGTAAGAGGATGAGTTAAGAGGGTTTAGTGGTGGTGAATTGTTGTGTTTCTGATTGGTGGTATGTACAGAATGAAGATCTTTGTAAATTACAGATGGATTTAGGGTTTGAGTCTTGACAATTTTATAGTTCATCTGTTGATGGATTTTATGTTTTGTAGTGTGTAGTTTTTTTTGGGAAAGTTGTAAGGATGACATTCTTGTTTTCTGAGATTGTTTCGAGCATGAATAAGGTAGTTTCTGTTCGAGGTATGGTAGCTCTGGTGTAACATGAAAAGAAATCAATAAAGACGGATTGGATCTTAGATACCCTTGTAGTGAGAATAAGCACCAATGAAGTTGATAACGAGCATGTAAAATGTAGCAAGTTTTTTTTTTAAAAAAAATTATGTTTATATTTCTTTCATAGGATGTGGCCATTGCGTTATCTCAATTAGGTTTTCTTTGATAAGATAAAAAGTATTAACATCTCTTTGATTCCCAATCTATTTGTTTGGGATTAGGTTGAAGACTAGCTTCACTTTCTTTGCTTTGGATAGGAATGGCAATGGGGCGGGTTCGGGGCGGGGCATGGATTCCCAAACCCGCCCCGATAACTTTCGGGTATCTTATCGGGGCACCCCATTGGGTTTTGGGTTTCCCCGTCGGGCTTCGGGTATCTTATCGGGTTTACAACAATTGATAACGAAATCTTTATTCTCTTTTAGGGTACCCCAATGTCTTATAAAATATACATGTTCTAGCAACTCTTTTAAATTAAAAACATGATGCATCACTTAAATAAAATAAACTGGACGTTATATTAAAAATTATTTGATTTAAGTTTTTGTTAATACGTCAAAACACATAAAAATGATCATTAACACCAGATTGTTAATAACTAAAAAAATTGTCCACAATAAGTATTTTATATTTGAAGGCGTACAATTAACCGCAGAATTTTTTGAACATTATATATATATATATATATATATATATATATATATATATATATATATATATATATATATATATATATATATATATATATATATATATATATATATATAATCGGGGCGGGGCGGGTCGGGGCGAGGATAACCCACTCCCTGCCCCGAACCCGATAAAAAACCCGATAATGACCCGTTACCCGACCCGAAATGATCGGGTTTCGGGTTTCCCCATCGGGTTCGGGCTTTTTTGCCATCCCTAGCTTTGGAGCATTACACAATACCTTATTAAATTTGGCCATAGGACTAGGTTTTTATGTATTCCAATAATAGAAACACAAATATAAGATGCAAACAAAATTAAAGAACACATAGGATTTATATAGTTCATGCTTCATACGGTTAGGTCAGAACGAACAAAACTCCACATCTCAACCATCTTCTGGTTGGAGGTTGATCAACAAGCAACCAACTGCCTTCCAAGACCTAAACTCAAATTTGTGTAGCATTATCTCTTTAGTTTGATGTCTTCTTGATTGTGTAACATTATCTCTTTAGTTTGATGTCTTTCTCATCAATTATCTAGAAGATTGGTTGAAGCTGAAAAAAGATTCAAACTTCTTTTGTCACCATTTTGATAAACATATATATTGGATTCTTGGTAAGAATGATTTTTCTCAAGGACGTGTCATCATTTATATACCTCTTGGTAACATTTTTAAGTTCACACTACCTTTAAAACTCTCACTTACATTTGAGCTCCACTAACTAGAGCTGAGCAAAACTAAAACCGAAAACCGATAAAAATGAAACCAAACATAAACCATCAGTTTGTGTTTTGATTTTTTAAAACCATAAAATTTGGTTTGGGTCTGATTTGTGTATCAAAAACCGACCCCGCTAATACCGAACTGACCCAATGGTTTTGAAACCGATCAGAAACCAACCTATTGGTTTTGAAACTGACCGAGTATACTCTTATTAGTTATTTAATATATTTTTAACAAATATTATATACACTACCTTATTCTATTATGTGTACATTGACTTCTATAGTCAAAGGTTTCCATTGGACCATATTCTTGTAATCTTTTCCTTTCTGGCGACGGGCATCAAAACATAAACAACAATTACATCGACCGTTGACAGAGAAACGGTGGCTATGGAATCTCCTTTGGAAAAAAGAGTCGAAATAATCACAAAAACAACAAACAACAATGGAATCAAGTGCAAAGAACATGAACGCGCACCACAACAAGGATGACAGGGGATGTTGCTAAGGATAGGGTTTTGGATTCAAGGATTTCGATGTTACCCGTGGATGGCGGTGTAATGGGAAACCTTTTAGGGGGCATTTCAATCGAACGATTCTCCTCCTAAACAATGTTCTTATTCTTCAGAATCCTATTAACTATTCGGTTCTTCATCACAATCTCTGTAAACGAAAAATCCCTCGACTTACTGAAAATCAAATACAATCATGGAATACGAAAACAACTCTCGTATCTCTTACTTGAGCTAAGAAAACCTGAGATTTATCAACCAATTTCATGGTTTGCAGCATCATACACCATCATCCCAACCCCCTAATAGGAACAATGTTCTACTACCAAACACAACATCCAAACATCGAATCATCAGTTCTTGGAATCTCAAAAGTATGTGGTCGGTTCGCTATATTAACATGGTATCATATTCACTATTCATTACGTTTTCTATCATAAAATCGGGATACCAGATTTACTATACGTCATCGCTGTTTATGGGGTCTCTAATGGCGTTTGTTATGTCTTCTATTGCATTAGCGTATATTGTAAGTGGGTATATTGGGGTTGCGCTTTCTTCATATGTTGAGGTTACAGAAACTGATTTTTGCAACCAGTTAAAAGTTTCAATTAGGTTCAAAAGCTATCTAGAAAGAAATTTGAAGAAAAAGTTCGATTAGGTTTTAGAAACGATGTATGCATTGGGATGAGATCCAAAACGAAGGTGAGCAAAACAATAATTTCTAAAAAGACATGAGATCGAGAATAGAGATGGGCGAGATGATGATGTGTGCATTTGGAGACGACGACCTTGAATTACTGGGTCTTGGAGCATCCATTGAAGATGAAGGGTAAGAGTTACAATTTTTCCCATTTGATCTGGATTTGATTCCTCACATTTATGAAGATATGTCTAGATGGCTATGAAACCTTTGACGATCTGAAGTCAATGTACACATCAGCACCTTTGACAATCTAAAGTCAATGTACACATCAACACTTTAACTTGGAAACCTATTAATTTTTAAAAAAATTGTATTTTTGACATGTAAATTTCGAGTTTAATGGTCTAAAGGGTCCAAAAAAAGTTAAATTGTCATTTAAAACCAAACGTGAAACTTTCATGTGCTTTTATGTCAATAACCCGAGAAAGAAAAGACTAATTGGACTTAGTCAAAGGGTTTAGTATGGAAAATTCCAAGAAATGAGAGCTATATTCAGAGCAATGTCAAATTGAGTAAGACTCAAAGCCCCTGTACGGATGAAGAGATAGTTGATATGAGTCAAGCCCCCTATGCTTTGACTTTAGGATCGATCATGTATGTTATGACATGTACTCGCCCTGTTGTGCCCTTTTCTTTAAGCATGGTCGGTCGCTATCAGGTAAATCCTGGCAGAGCTCACTGGACAATAGTAAAGAACATTCATAAGTATCTGCCAAGGACAAAGGATATGGTTCTAGTCTTTGGAGGTAGTGATATGTTGAGAGTGAATGAGTATAGTGACGCCAACTTTCAAATAGATAGAGACAACTTTCATTCTCAATGTGGTTGGGTGTTCACATTAAATGAAGGAGTAGTTACTTGGAAAAATTACAAACAAGATACGGTGGCTGATTCTACTTGTGAATCTGTAACGTCCCAAAATACTGAGTAAAAATTTCATTTAAATAAGTTAAAGCCATTGATTCATTTTTCCAAAGATGATTAGAGTTAAAGTATTCTCAAAACATTAAAGAAATTTGTAAACATTCAGTGCAGAATAAAACTCCAGAGGATGCAGTGCGATCAATTCAGACCCTTCATTTGAAAACATAAACATAAAACCATAAGAACAAAGCTTATTGAGTTCCCCAAAATACCACATACTTAACATAAATAACAAATCGAAACTAAACTGGGTCTATTTCACCCCCCTTCGGTATCTTTCAATCGGTACTGGTTCTATTTCACCCCCTTCAGTATCTTTCAACCGGTAGTGGGTCTATTTCACCCCTTTCACTATCTTTCAACCAATACTGGTTCTATTTCACTCATGAGTCTATTTCAACTCCTTCGGTATATTTTCACCAGTACGGGTCTATTTCACCCCTACATCTAAACATACATTCATACCAACAAGAGTCACAAAGACAACAAGTACATACAGGCATATCAGCAAGTGTCGCAAAGATAACTATCATCCTATAAACATAATCTAGTGGGCAAGAATTGGTGTCTTCGACTCATAAGTACAGTGAAGAGACTCACCTAAATTACTCAATAGAAGCCCAATAGCTACCTCATCATCAAAAAAGCCAACCCAAACTTCCTAAAACCAAACCGACACCAATCCTTAGTCAAATACTCCATTCTACCTAAGTTTGACCAAAATTCAAACCGGTCAAAAAGTCAGTGGTCAAAGTCCAAAAGGTCAACGGTCAACTTAGTTAAAGTTAACAACGTCGTGACTATTCCTTGGTCACATCATGAGAATGCAACGACAAACAACCGCGATTCTCGACACTGTCACGTCATGACACATCCTATGCCACGTCGTGACTTCTGGTCAGAAGACCAAAATCTTCATTAAGTGCTTAATCTCTTCAGACCAAGGCCCAAAAACCTCATATCTAAATCCTAAATAGCTTCATAATGGATAAAGTTTCCAACTTTATCCATTAGGATGGTCCAAAAAACCAAGATCTAGTCTTTAAGTCTCAAAGGGACCAAGAATGCATCTTCCTCAGCTAAATCCATTAAGTTCAAGTCTCTAACCTTCAGATCCGAATCAATATGATGTTTAGATGGATAAAGTTTTCCAACTTTATCCATAATAATGTCTCAAGATTTCAAGATATAAACTTTAATACACCAACCAAAATGGCCTAAATGACCAAAATAACTTGCATCGCTGAAAAGGAAGGCAAAATATCAAAACTTTCCTAGTCCATGAGCTCCAGGAAAGCATTCTAAACTGATCGAAAAGGTGTTGGGGTCCAGATTTGAAACATACAATGTTCTAAGGAAATATGCCTTATCCTAGTTCCCTTAGTCACCTATATAAACCCTCCATGGGGTTCACAACTTTGGCCATCTTATTCCCATAAGGCATAGCCGAAATTTCTACTCTCCCTATCATCTCTCTTTAAGCCTCCTTGTTGTTAGGGTTGGGTGTGAACATCAGAGGTACGAGATTTCTGGTGCTAACTTCCAAGTGACTACAATAAGGATTTTGTTTTGATTATCTACTAGTATAATCAAAAGGTATGTAACCCTAAACTATTTGGTTATTTTCGAAAATACTAGGGTTCTTGTAGGGTTCTTGATGTTCAATTTGTTATTGCATTCAGTAGTGAAAACATAGATCCTTTAGGTTGCATGTAAACTTAGGGTTTACGTTTTTTTGCAAAAATATGATTTTTGTAACCTATAAATCCCATCAAATCCCACTTTCGCCCCTTTAGGGAAGAAGCTCATCCGCTGAGCATTCTCCATGTCAGCGATCCATCGGCAGCTAGCAATGGGGTCCTTAGGCCCAAAGAACTCTGGAGCTCCACAAGCCTTGCACTCCCAAAATGAAGGAGTCTGCACTCCCAACTATCCTGGCGTGGTCTCAGCCTGGAAAGCCCCAGTTTTCTCATTTAGTAACTCCATAACCCTAGTGTGATACACATCTATACGCTCCTGCATAATCTCCATGATCCCCGCCTTGATCGTACCAAATATCACAAGAGTCTACTCCAAAATACTGTCACACCCCCAAACCAGAACGGCGGAAACCTTTGGGGGCGGAGGACGTCATGTCAAGTATCACAACACATGCATTATAGTAATCAAAGTACAAACAACCATTGCATTAATAATGTATAAGTTTTTACATAAGTGTTTAAACATTACATATTCAAACAACAAAAGTAGATATAGTAAAAGACAAAAGACGCAGTACGGTACTAAGTTGTCTTCTCAAAAGCTTCGGGAGTGTATCTGTCTACTGGATTCCTGAGAATACAAGTTATTTTGAAAGAGATGATCAACATTTAAGCTGGTGAGTTCATAAGTATTTTTGTTATATAAAGTATACTCTAAGTTCTTGGAAAAGTTCACGTTTTTCAAGAAAATCCTATATTTTCTGCTTTACAATTGATAAGTAGTGTTAATCTCCTAAAATCGTTCTGTTTAAGTATTATTGTACTTATAATAAGGTTTAACATAATTTTAACTATCCATAAAATTATAAGAAGAATGTTTTCCGTTTTGTGGGTGAAAAGTAGTTTTAATCCCATAAAATCGTTCTGTTAAGTAGTTTTAAATCCCATAAAACCGTTCTGTTAAGTAGTTTTAAATCCCATAAAACCGTTCTGTTAAGTAGTTTTAAATCCCGTAAAACCGTTCTGTTTTGTTTGTGGAGAGAATTAATACAATAGTATTTCTTAAAAACAAACTACTGGTGAATAACTACCCTATTATTAAACTGGTTAATTAGGATTAAAATGTGATAGGGTTGTAACCATACTAATAGACTAGAATGAACACGACGACCTTCCGACGTCGAAACTGAATATGTGACATTTGTCACCCCTTGGCCTGCCGGCCAAACTGTAGCTAACAGTCGGGATGTGGGATTGTTGATCCCATATAGATCTATACACACAATGTCCGCTCTCCCTCCAGAAGACTCTGGTTACAAGAATGTAACATAGCAAGTATATTGCTATGTCCTGAAGACGTATCATCACATTTTAGTTTGAGTAAAGATCGAATTATACCCTTTTCTTGACAAAGTAGTTTAGACCTTGCATACTTATCTAGAAAATAGATTTCTCGTTTGATTCATAAATTATACCTATTATAATTTATACGTTCTAACTGACTTGCATGATCTCTCATGAGTGTATCATCACACTTATACAAAGGTAATGATACCGACTGAAGTAAACTTTTATATTCATATATATATATATATATATATATATATATATATATATATATATATATATATATATATATATAATTAAGAAGGAAACGGCCTTCAGACAAATAACACCACCTTAAGCCCACATCCAAACAAGGAAAAGGAAGTAAGGCAGTTCATTAGTCCTAAGCCCTTTAAATCTTATTTATATACCTATATATAAACATGATTTTGACAAATATAAGATAAAAGAGTTGATAAAGCATTTCCAAAGAGTGTAACGGTATTAAAAGAGTTTAACAGTATTAAAAGAGTTTAACTGTGTTTAAAAAGAGTCTACATGACTTTAAAGAGTTTACATGACTTTAAGTCGTTTTGGAAGTATTTGGGTAATCCTTTATTGTAAAAATAATAACTCAAAGCATAAGGAAATATCTTATGTGATTGATATCACATGTAATTATTAACACAATTAGCTTGTGTTCAACTTGTATTCCCCCCTAAAAAGCATTTAAAATCATTTAAAATGTAGATTATAGGGGGTATGAACTCACCTTATGTGAGTGATTCGATTGATGACTGGAATAAGAGTGTTACTCCTACGAGTGAATTTCCGGAGTAAAAATGAGTCCTAAATAGCATATTATTACACTTATATGTGTAAAGTTAGTGAATATAACTACAAAGGTGTTTAGGAAACAACCTAGGATGCAAGAGTAACTCACCAAAAGAGTGTTAGAAGCAAGTTAGGAGGCTGAAATGGAGTTCACGACTAGGAAGGAGTGTTCATGTCCTAAGAATACATGAGTGTTCACGGCCCAAGTTGAAGGGTTCATGGCCTTGATGAAGGGTTCACGGCCCAAGAACATGAAGAACACTTGAAGATTTGGGTGTTTAGCAAGTGCTTGAAGGCCCCTTTGTTGTATTCCAAGATGATACAAAAGAAAAGGGATGTTTAAGGGAAGAAAATAGTGTTTCTTGAGGATGATACTTAAGAGAGAATGGGAGGATCACAGCTGGAAGATGAGAAAATGAGGAGAAAAATGGCTAACACTCCTATATATAGGCGAGGGTTCACGGTCCGCAGGGTTCACGACCGTGAACCTCGTTTACGGTCCGAAGGCGGTGGTGGCCGAGAACGCATTCATGGTCCGAGGGTTTGCGGCCCTTGTTCACGGCCGAAGCCAATTTGTTTTCGGTTGCGAGGCTGCTGTCCGAAGGGAAAGAAAGAATGGTCATCAGACTTCAAGTTTTCACCTCTTAAACATATAACACCTTGAATACAAAGTGTAAACACTTCCTAAATATTAATCTAACCCATGAAAGATAGAATAAGATTTAAGTTGACTTTATTTGACTCAAGTTTGACTTTGATTGACTAGGCTTGACTTTACAAGAAGAAAATAATGGGTTGTCACAAATACGCAGGTGATCTCCGATGAGATGAACTCGTACATCCACTCATCAATCGGCTCAGTGCCAACACCTTAGCTTGAACTAGATCCTCCACCACGAGTGCTCATCACCATACTGAAAACCATACAATAATTAGAACATACTCAAAGAATCCTCATCCCACAAGCTTCCTAGATTTTTCGTGACTCCCCTCGATTCGAATATGGATCCTGTGCTTTAAATAGTACGGGCCCAACACTAATTTACACACCTATCCATACTTTCCTCAAAAGTTATCCTGAATCCTCCAAGTCACCTTCTCAAATCGATACTCCAAGTACCTACTAAACAACGCAACCAAACCCACTAAAACACTTCCTAGGCTATCCTAGGTTCTGACCTCATCCTGCCATCAGCTGTTGAAGAACTCCCAATAATGTTGGCTAACTACTTCATGAATACAATCACATGCCATAAAGCTTAGATAATCCTTCGAGTAACAGACTCAACCTTACAACGGTTAGACTTAAACGAGAGTTGCGCAATAGAGTCAAATTCGTCACTCTAATATTATTTAACCTTTGCAACATGTGACTTAACATATTCACTTAATAGTTAACTCACATCACAAGAGTTCTACAAAGCACAAAGCAAGCAACATTTATGCAGTACACTCCAAGCTACAGAATAAAGGACATCCCAAGCTCACTTACTACAACTCATGCAAGGAACTTCCACTCTCACTGTTGGTTGCCTTATGCATGCAAATTATACATAATATAGGATTAAATAGATTGTCGAATAAAAGACTTTACCCTAGGACCACAATCAAACAAGAATGGGAAATAAGGCTAAATCAGTCATTCTAGGGCTATATGATCCTAATCGTATATAATTTTTAAAGCATAACTTAGCAATTATTACTACCAATACATATTCCCAATTTAACATAGCATCCAATGCTTTCTAGGCTACAAGGCATCACATATCAAGCCAATATATCATAAAATTCCTGAAAGTATCCCTAGCCTTATCCTACCATGCAACATCCATATCATATAACATATCAACATGTATGGGTATTCTGAAATCACTTACTTGAGCTCGGCCGATTGCATACATCACACCCTCTTTTTCTTTACAAAAGTCTTTTTAGAAATTCATTTTCTTTTAAAAGATTCCCAACTCCTTAGTTTAAGTTCAGTCACACCTGAGACTGTGCCCGAATCCAACAAACCAATGCTCTAATACCAACTTGTAACATTATGAAAATTATAAGGAAAATTTTCATTTTTAATTCAACCATAAACACCATTTATCCTTTCCAATCATTCAAAAGTATATCAGAGTAAAAATAGTTATCAGAGTACAATCCCAAAAACATAAATTTGTGGAAACATGGGTGGATACGTTGCGATCAAGTCGGGCCCTTCCCTTTTGAATCAGAAGTACCTGAAACCATAACCATAAAACTGTAAGCACAAAGCATAGCGAGTTCCCCAAAATACCACATACCATACATATCTTTGGGCCTAGCCCTCATATTGGGCCCATCTTGTCATACAATGGGCCTAGACCTTTATACAATGGGCATAACCTAACATACAATGCGAGAGTCACAAAGACAACTAGCATCCTTCATAACTTACATTAGGCCTAGCCCTTCCTGAACGATGGGCCCAACCCAACTTATAATGGGCCTAGCCCGTCATACAATGGGTGTAGCCCAACATATCATACAAGAGTCACAAAGACAGCTAGCATAACAGATCCTAATGGGCTGAAATTGGTGCCTTTGACCCATGGGTACAGTGAGGAGACTCACCTCAATCCGAGATAACTGAAACACACGCGTCCTTGCTGTTGGATAAGGTGTCTAAGTCCATAGCTTATTTGGTACATACTTGACCCGACCCGACATGGTCCATTTGGGTTGCACTTCACCCGAACAATTTATATGGATAATCTTATGAGAATAGTATGTTTATGATTTATTAATATATTATAAGTTATAATATATTAATATGAAGTCATGTTATTTAATTAGTCTTAGTCTTAAATTAATTATGAATTAATTTAGAGATTAAAAGGAAGACTAATTAGATTATGGGCTATTGGTTTTATATGGTGTGGGCTAACACTCATTTGTTAATGGGCTAGGCTTGTATGGAAGTCCATGGATGATCCATGGAGCTTTTAACCCATGGATCCTTGGAAAAGGAAAGGTCATGGGTTATTAGGGTTTCACCCTAATCATGTATACTATATAAGCATGCTTATGTTGCATGAAATAGCCACTAGTGGCATTAGTTGTGTGAGAACTAAGGGTGGCCGATTTCTACATAAGCATATTATTCTCTCAAGGTTTTTCCAAGTGTTTGTGGTGATTTGTGATTCCATTTGAGGCATTCACACTATTGGTGCTTGGCTCTCAAACTCCAAGCAATCAACCATCATCAAAAGGTATATATTTCTACTAGTAGTTTTATGATTCATAATCCTTATGCTATGCTAGTTAGGAAGAAACCTTGGAAATTATTATTTGCATGTATTTTAGAAGAAAACATAGATCCAAGGTTTATTAGGGTTGCATGCACACTTAGGAAGTGTTAGATTGCTCAAAACCCAACAGTGGTATCAGAGCCTAGGCTTGTTTTCTTGAATACTTGATGCAAATTGCTGAAAAACGAAGATTTTATGCTGTCTGCACAGCTGACTCGCCGAGTCCATGAAGGGACTCGACGAGTCCAAGACAAAATTCATCCAACTCGGCGAGTTGGTTCATGCACTCGACGAGTTGGACCCCCAGACAACATATCTTTGAGTTTTGGTGCTGGAATTGGTCTAGAATCATTACCTTAAACTGTTTTGGACTCATAAAACCTGTTTTTGATGTGGTAATGATGATGGTGGACCAATTTCAAAGTTATAATCAAAATTTCAAGTTTATATGTGTTCATATGATTCTTGAAATTGTTGATGTGGATGTTCATGTTCATATGAGTTTTGTTAGATCATAGGAATTATTTGCAAATTGTTTGTTAGTTAATTCTTGATCTTAATGTGTTTTAATGGAATTCATAATTTGTCCTCAAGTTATGGAATTCCAAAAGTTTTTTTCTTTTAAATGTTGTTTTTTAAGAAGTCATAAGTTACACTTTTGAAGAGTTTTTCTAATAAATGCTTTTATGGACTTCATAACTTGTCCTCAAGTTATGGATTTCCAAGAGACTCTTCATTAAAAGTTTTAAACACTTAATTAAAACTCATAAGTTATGAATATCCAAAAGTTTATGAATTGTTCAAAACTTGCCCTCAAGTTTTGGAATTTGTAAAGTCTCACACAAACTTTAATTCCACATCCTAGAGTTTTAAAAGTTAAAATTCAACACTTATACTATTTATAACATTAATGGTTAATTATTATATATATATATATATATATATATATATATATATATATATGTATAAGAACAAGTCGTTTTACCGTTAGTAGGCCTCATTCACGAAGCCGGTCTATAAGGTGGGTATAAGGTTGTTGCCTATAAAATGGCAACTTAATGGGTGTCCACTCTCACCCACCGCTTGCTTGATCGGTGGAGGGTCGTTAGCCGAACGGGTAGGACAATGACTTTAAATTCTCATTAAAAGTATAATGATTATTATAAAGTAACTAAATATTTTTTATTTAATTCCCAATCTTAGTTACTTTAGGAAAAATGTGAATTTGGTGCTAGCCCATGGAATTCACACTTTGTACCTTACCAAGTCGTTGGTGGAGCGTGTGTGGTTAACCGGCACACTAACTTGGACTAGTAAGGATCACGAAGGGTGACTTAATGTTTTTCATAGATCAATGGAGCGTGTGTGGTTAATCGGCACATTGATTAGGTGATAATATTAAGGGTACCAAGTGAATTGGTATGGTTATTCACACCTTGTTTTGTGATCCTCGGCATCCCAGTCACAAAATTTGAGAGAGCACACTCGAGATTGAAACATGTCATTGAAAAGTTCAATGAATCTCAAAAGATCTAGGAATTTCAAATCCAATTAAAACCAAATCAATTATTTCGTTTTTCATGGTGGAAATTGGTGAATCGTCATTCGCCTACCTTCAAATATTTTATAGCTTGGATTACGGCATCCCTCTTCCAAATTATAAAATATTGTGTTGGGTCCTAGCCTTAATATTTCATATTTGGTGTTATATTAAGGACTTTGAATCAACTGACTTGATTTTCTCCCATTATAGATGTCTGGTTCAGACAACTATGATCTTCCCAAATCTCTTGAAGATGGTGTCCCTCAACATCATGCTTCACTTCCTCCACCTCCTCCAATTATTCTCCCTCACCCACAAGTTCTTGAAAAGTTTAAAGTCACTCAATCCCTATTGGCAAGCATAGTCTATGTGTGCTCACATCTTGGAGATAAAGTCACATATTGACAAGTCGGGAGAGTTGGGTGTCAAAGTCCCGTGAAAGTTGGATGTTCAATCACTTTCTTAGTAACATAGTGAGTCTCTTTGGGACTACTATGAGACGGACTATGACATGACCCTTAATGATGTTATCTATTTGCTTGGTGTTGTGGAATCAGCAATGATTTGGAACACCAGTAAAGCAAATTTGATTAAAAGAACAACTTCCCAAGTCATAAATGGACATTGACAATGGTAGCATTGGATATCTAGAAAAGGATTTATCTTCCCAATGGAAAGGGATCGGCCATAGTCAACTCGGTTGACTAAATAGTAAAGAGAAAGGAAAATTCTGAGATAGTCTCATGTGCCATTACCAAAGGGTCCATGTGTTTTGTTGCCAAAGGAAGGGGCATTGGTTGCGAAGCTGCCCTATTCACCTGAAAGGTCATAAGGTTGATCAAGTCAAGAGGTTTTACTCTACTTCGGGTAAAGTCCACTATCTAACTCTATTAAGTTCCTATTTGGAGATTCTTATTACATAATGTGAATGGGTCACGTGCTGATGTTTTTAAGAATCAAAGAAAAGATAGGAAGCTTAAAGTAAGTATATGTTAATTCTGATTGCAAAGGTGGGTTTCGATCGCATGGTTCGACAATCAGAATTTTGAGTTGTTGCTTAAAAGTTATAATATATTGCTTATGAATAGATAACAACAAGGTTTTCATGTGGATTGTAAGGATAAGTTTTTCCGCAAAGTTTTAAAATAAAAAGAAAAAAAAAAGGTTTTAATTTTATTTATTTTAAAAATATCCTTACAATGGCATCTGTGGAAAATTGTTGCTTATATGTTTCCAGTAATAGCAATATTGGAAAGTGGATTTGATTCTTTCATTTGTGGTAGTGTCTGAATTTACCAAATGAAGAAAGTTTTTCATCACCCAAGTTTCAATTGGACAGAAACTTGGAATCATACAAGTTGTATTGTATGATGAATGAGAATTTTCATCTTTGAAAATTAAGACTAATTCTTTGATCACATGTATATGTGAGTCAATTGAAGGACTAAGGAATTAGGTACACTGGGTGTGCGCTGGTCAAGGTCCACCACAAAGATTGATTTGTCATGATTTACTAAAGATCAGTAAATATGATTATACTTATAAGGTTAAGTATAATTCTGTAACATTGGAAAGGTTACAATGTATGACAAAACAAATGAGAAGAATCAAATTAGGCAGAAAGATAAAAGTTTCTCAAATCTGAAAGGATGGGAGAGTACTTTAGTATCGTATTTCATGATCATCTTAATGATTATGAAACCATATCACAAATTCATACTCTAAGGACGTCTTAGTGCATTGTTATGGCTAAGAAGAGAGGCCATGAATTGTTGGATTGGTTAAAATCAAGAAGGTGAGTCATATTTCGTTCCAAAACAATTCTTAGAGTCATACTCCAAGATTGTAACCTGGAGTGATGTTAGGTGCATTTCATGTACCCATTTTGTAGCTTTATTTTATAAAAGTACATTGCATATAGGCTTAAACTAATGCATTTTGCACGTTTTTGGGATTTTTCATGAGACAATTTCATTCAAATACTTTTGTGATATTTTAGGGACTTTTAGAGGAAGGATATTGTTGGAGGAGGTAAATAAAAGTTGCGGACAAAATTTCAGGACTTGCGGAGCACCGAGGAGCAATATATTAAAGAAACGAAGATTTTGGCTTTACAGACGTTTACACGGCCGTGTAAATGGAAGCCTTGCGTTTACGCGGGCCGTGTAAACGTAGATTTCTGCGTAGTATATTTTTGCGTTTACGCTGGCCGTGTAAATGACAGTGTTAATTTACACGGGCCGTGTAAACGTAAATGCGGGTTTTAAAGCAGTTTTTCACCATTCTTAAAGGGGGGAACCAACTTTTTACCAAGGTGTCGATTTTGGGAGCAAAGAAGGCGATTTTCTAGAGGATTTTGGAGTTGATTAACACTTGGGAACATTTGATTTCATTTTGTAAGAACTTTAATTTCATTTTCTAGATTTGTGATCTTGTTCTAGTCATGAGTGGCTAGAACCCTAGTTTCTCCAACTTCATGTCTTGACTTTTTAGTTGTGATTTCAATCATGTGATTTGATGTTTGCTTCTAATTCCTACCTAGTGAATTTGATTTTGTTTCAATTGAATGTTTGATTCTAATTATGATTCTTATTGGCCATTTGAATTAGGGTTAGGTCATTCAAGTTATCAAATTGCAAAATCCGTAATTGTTTTGTGAATTGAACTAAGTAACAAACACTAAATTGATTTCCATTGAATGGATTTAGTGTAAATCTTATTCACATACACTTTTACACTCCCGAGCTTATGAGGAGTATTGGGTGTTGTTGGGAACATTCACATAAAGCTTCATGCAATCTTCCAATCTAATTCTAAGAGCTTGTTTAGATTAGGTTAGTAAGGTTAGGATTAATCAAAGAGCTTGTTTTGGTTAATTATTGTGGTGAATGGAAAGCGTTAGAGCTTGTTAACACTTTCAAGTACCAACTTAGGTGGAATTGAGTAGATATCATTTCATCCTTGGAATCACATTGTTAAATTGTCTTGCATAGAGTTGGAGTTCTCACAAATCTTGAATTTGTTTCATTTAATTGATCATTTAGTTATTGCTTTATCCTCTTGTTTAAATCCTTGCATACCAACCCCCAATTTATGTGACCATTATTGTACCTTCCGCAAAAAGGTATAAACACTTGTCCCGTGTCTCTGTGGATCGACCCTGCTTACCTTGTACTATATTATTAGTTCATAGTAGTAGTGTTTAAGGAGTCATTTGTACCCTTTATTTGTTGGGTTTGACACACCTAACAAGTGACATAAAGTAAGGTTTAAAACACTAGTCAAATGTAAGAGTAAAATGTTTTCTACTCTTGTACATTTGAGATTGGTAAGTTGTGATGTCTTGGATGAGACAAAGACCAACTAAGACCAATTGTGTGAAGTGTTAGTCTTGATAAGAAACTGCACTATCCCTTGAATATTTGTTTTGTCAAGGAATGGTTCTTGACCGGGGAAACTTATATGCCAAGGGGACAGTGGGAGCCTTAAAGATCCTGAAAGAGTTTCAAGATTTAATCAAGAGTAAAACCTGTAATTTATCACTAGCACACGACTTAAGGTTTGCAACCTATCGTGTTGACATAATTCTTATTTCTGTACCTACTTCAAATAAGTTGAATTTGCATGTGAGTTATCAGAGTTCAACTTTGAAGCATTGGTGGGCCTTGTGCTACCAAGGTGACAAGAAACTAAGATTGAACAAGTTTAATCCATGTAAGGCTGAATTTGTCACTAATCTTATCTTGTGATTATGGTTTTGACAAATTCACATGGATAGGAACTCATACACTATAAAATCTAAGTGTCATAAGGTTTCTCTCCGATTCATGAAAGGGATGGTGAGGAAACGCTTTCACTAAGTAGATTTTACGTAGATATCAATTGTGTTATTTACATTTTCAAAAGTCGTTAGTGGAGCGCGTGTGGTTAACCGGCACACTAACATGGACTTGTGAGAAATGGCAAATGCCTAAGCAATTGAGACTATGATTGCGACATCCCTTTTCATAGTTCTGAAAATTCTTTAGACACACATGTGAGCTATCTAAGAAAGGGTGTATGAATCTAAATTTCAGAAGTCCAACAAATTTCTGGAAATATGTCAGAGCTAGTGGGAGCATAAGTGTTATGCTGATAATCATCATGTTAGTGGGAGCATGATTATTACGTTTAGTGTTGCAAGTTAGCAATGTTAATTATAGAAAACAAAAGTTTCAATTCGTGAAGTTGCAGGGGTTGAAAAGTTGTTTTGCTATAATTAAGAGAGAGGAAATTATACTTCGTTTCAATTCTAAAGCTTAGATTGAGATTTTAATCGTCTTTAGTCAAGGACATATATATGAATTTTATGTCTGAATGGTTCGACTTAAGGAAATTCTATATATATTGCATTCTCAAAATTCAATTATGACTACGGCATCCCTCTTCATAGTTAACTTTTGAAAACATGACAAATAAAAATTATTGTAGCAAAAGACTGGTCTAATATCATGTCTTTGTGTCAAACATCATGAATCGTGTCCCATATGCTTCAGATATAGGATCGATTGCATGTGCTATAATATTCATCTTTTCTAAATTTTCCAAATGCTTAAGGCATTGAGAAGGGAAAAGTCTAGAACTGGATATGACTAAAGTGATTAAGCAATTGTAGAGGACAAATCTGAGGTTCGCCAAAGATTGGTTGCTCAGGGACAGTTGGAAGTATGATGTAAGTGGTCAGAAAGGACCATATTGACATATTCTGAAAAGAAGTAACTCTTGTTCAGAAGTGATAGTCAAAATGGGACTATGGAAATGTCTCCATAGGTGGAAGTTATTCAATCTATGTAAGATTAGAAAACCTTAATGTAAGAAGGATGTTCAAAGCAATGTACTTTGAATATGAGACTTCCGTTCCATAGAAGTTGACCTTCTTTGGAATACTCTGTAATGACTGGTGACAAGGTTTTGGTGACTTTGTGCATAATCATTACAAGAGGAACATTGCATAAAAGTTTAAAATCTAACAGATTTTTTGGTAAATGATAGGAATCGGGGATTCTCACATTTACAATAAGGATTTGGGATTGTAAAATGAGTATCATTGGAATCATGTTCAATTGATCTACATCACAATGTAAGGATCATAGACAAACATAGTGTGCATACTTGGAGTATGGCATAACTATTGTTTAGAAAAACAAAGTGTACATGCTAGGAGCATGGGACGACTGTTGTTTTTATTCAAGTCTTAAGTTGATTGTTTGAAACATTATACAATGAATAATGTGTAATTAATATGGTGATAAATAAAAGGTGGTTCTATTTATGTTCAAAAGGGTTCTGAGACCATATTGGATTCGATTATTATTGTGTTTCACTTTGCATGTTTTGACTTCCAAAATAGCTAGGTTATTCTTTCCGAATGACTAAGTTGTTTAAACACTCCACAGTCGTTCATATGTTGGAAGTAGGTATGAATCAAGACTGTCATGAATCGAGTTTGTAGATGGCTAAATGGGTTTAGTCATAGCAATGGTTGCTACAACATTCATGAGTGCTCATAAGTTATGAGTATTGGAATAAACCCACGCTCACTTGTATCACTTCATGGAATTTATCTCGAGTGATCGTGAGACGGTAATATCATATAAATCTTCAAACCTAGAGATATGAGTTGTTACCTATGAGTTGGTTGTGCATTGATTGCACGTAAACGCATCAGTAACTTGATGTTATAAAACGTGCCTTTGTGTACAATTCAACAAGTAGTAGAACAAGCATATGAGTCGAAGTTTATCTGTTCCTTCTAGAAATAGAAGCGATATATGGGCCCCTCGATGATTTTGTTGTGACCTATGTACCGGCCGGTCATAACTAAATTGATGTGTTCGATTAAGTTCTTTGTCAAACAAATCGAAAATCGGGAAACAAACTGCTGGACAATAAGTACGGCGTTGTTCCATGTATTTGTCCGACTGATATCATGAGAACAGAGGATATATGATCACTTATCTAAAATGGCGCTTCATAGTTCAACAGAGTTTTCGAGAGCTACAATTGCTGGTTGGTTCCTGAAGTAGCATACGCAAATATAGTTATTAGACTTATCCAAGTGGGAGTCTGTTGGATAAGGTGTCTAAGTCCATAACTTATTTGTTACATACTTGACCCGACCCGGCATGGTCCATTTGGGTTGCACTTCACCCGAACAATTTATATGGATAATCTTATGAGAATAGTATGTTTATGATTTATTAATATATTATAAGTTATAATATATTAATATGAAGTCATGTTATTTAATTAGTCTTAGTCTTAAATTAATTATGAATTAATTTAGAGATTAAAAGGAAGACTAATTAGATTATGGGCTATTGGTTTTATATGGTGTGGGCTAACACTCATTTGTTAATGGGCTAGGCTTGTATGGAAGTCCATGGATGATCCATGGAGCTTTTAACCCATGGATCCTTGGAAAAGGAAAGGTCATGGGTTATTAGGGTTTCACCCTAATCATGTACACTATATAAGCATGCTTATGTTGCATGAAATAGCCACTAGTGGCACTAGTTGTGTGAGAACTAAGGGTGGCCGATTTCTACATAAGCATATTATTCTCTCAAGGTTTTTCCAAGTGTTTGTGGTGATTTGTGATTCCATTTGAGGCATTCACACTATTGGTGCTTGGCTCTCAAACTCCAAGCAATCAACCATCATCAAAAGGTATGTATTTCTACTAGTAGTTTTATGATTCATAATCCTTATGCTATGCTAGTTAGAAAGAAACCTTGGAAATTATTATTTGCATGTATTTTAGAAGAAAACATAGATCCAAGGTTTATTAGGGTTGCATGCACACTTAGGAAGTGTTAGATTGCTCAAAACCCAACACTTGCTACCGGGTTCCTCACACTAAACACAACCAAAGTATCTCTAATCAAAGATTATGGAAATTCCCCATAATCCAAGGTCCAGTTCATATTCTATCCTTCAAGTGGGTAAAAGACCATTTTACCCTTCCCATATCTGACCTAACAACTTATGGCCTAACTCCCAAAAGACCCAAGGTCCAAAAAGAGAGTTTCATGAGTACGCTGGTGGTTGTCGAGGCCAACACAAATAATAACCCTAAATATTACACACTAAAATAGTGTATAGTGGTAAAGGGATCGAATCCACGGAGATTGGTTCAATTTATAACTCTATGAAAAATCTCTTTGTAAAAATACTTGTAAAATGACAATAAAAATAAAATGGGGGGTTTTGGTGTTTTGAAATACTTGAAACAAACTAGAATTAACTATGATTTAAATAGACAAATGCAACAAAAATAAGAGTTTGATGTAAAATCAATAAGAGAGAGATGGTTGACTTAAAGTTTCCTCACTTTGACTTTTGATGAACATATCATTAGAATCCAATGGTGCAATACTTTGATTTAAATCCTTAATTTGGCTATAGTAATCCAAGGAGCTTGAGATTACCTAGACTTTTCTTAATTGTTGAAATGGCTATAGAAGCTCATAACAATTTCCTTAGTCAAAGTCACTAATTCCAAATAGCATGTAATTAGTGAAAGTCAACTAGCATTAAGAACCAAAAAGTCACCAAATCCAAGAGGGGTCAAATGCTTTCACCACCATGTTGGAGGAAATGT
This sequence comes from Lactuca sativa, assembly GCF_002870075.4. NCBI lineage: Eukaryota > Viridiplantae > Streptophyta > Magnoliopsida > Asterales > Asteraceae > Lactuca > Lactuca sativa. The sequence goes on from NC_056627.2 coordinate 272,345,973, forward strand.
TTTTATGATTGTGTGAAGCAAAAACAACACAAAAATCATTTGTTGCTTGCTAATTTGAGGATCCTTTACTTAATCAAGAAATTAGCCAACTAATCACCACAAACACATTTAAACTCATGAACTAAAACATACAAGTAGTGATAAGATGTTAAAACACAAAACATTCCCATAAAGATTTAAGAACATGTTCATGGATTCTTCAACATTCAACAAAAGTTCAAAGGATTAACCAAAAGTCAACCAAGATTAGTTTAGCCAAGCATGGCTAAACTCAAAGAAACAAAGTTAGAGAAAATTGTACCAAACATTAAGCAAGAATCAAGAGGTAAAAATATGATGTTCTTCAAGTGTTCTTGGCCTTCAAAAGTCTTCAAAACTCCAGAGAGAATCTCCAAAAATCGGATGTCCAAGAGTCTCCAAAAGATGGGCACCAACCTTCCTCAAATAGCCTTCCAAATGGATTTCCGAAATTACCCCTGCAGAGCCTTGCGCGACCCGCGTGCTGTTGCGCGGGTGGGTTGCGCGGGTGGTCCCTGAATGTAGCATCTTTGAGGTTTTGGGCCTCCATAGCTTAGCCCACTTGGCCCAGTTCGAGTCCAATAAGCTCCTAGCCCATTTTTCTTCAAGTTTTCTTCATTTTAAGCCCAATTTGATTTCTCCAAATCCTCCAAAGCTCGTGAACTCGCCCGATTTATGATCTACGCGCGCTTGAATATTCTCCCGCATCTTGCAAATTCAAACTTCATTTTCTCTAAGCCTTCAAATAACCATCAAGCCCGCTCCATGCATCATCTCCACTACCCATCAAGCCCAAAATCCTTGACGCCCTCTTATTCCAATCGCTTTCCCCACGTCCCGAACATTCCCGCTCCACTAATTTCCATGAAATCTGCAATAAAGTTCACGAAACTAGAAAATACCCGAAATGGTCATAAAATAACAAAAAGGAAAATATGCATGGAAATTAACTAAATTATGGATGAAATAAACTAAAATAAACTATAAAATATAAGTAATTAAAATAAACTATCAAATCACCCCAAGCTTAAACCTTACTTGTCCTCAAGTAAGACAAGACTAAAATGAACTCGGGATGAACTATCCTAAGGAAAGTAAAAAGAATGGATAGAGCCACGGAACCTGATCACCGTTAGTCAACATGGTCAGAATTGATCTTGCTATTACCTCACGAATTTTTCATCCGATGACAATGGTACCATAAACCACAGCCAAGACAACTCCTTTAGGTGAGTAAGGAGGGATGAGCAGTCGCAGCCTCAATGGAACATGCATACAATGAAGAATATCTGTAGTAGGGAGAAAGCAGCTGGATGGGCTCGGGTGGAGCTCTTCTTTAAATGTACACTCTGATCTCACGTCTGCCGGTTTCTCTCATGTGTAACTAGGTTTAATCGCTCGGGCACCGTTGTAGGAATCAGCTCACTTGGTGTTGGCCCAAACCTCCCGTAGTATCCGACTCGACAGTCTCCCTAACATCACCAATTTGCGAGAAACAACTCGATCTATATACAATAAAACATACCTAAATAAATGAATATCAAACGCCGGGTGACCAAAATGTTGGAAGATTTAGTTCAATAATTGAACCGGTCACCCTTCTCAGATTTCTGCAACTGGGAATTTGCCTGCCCCTCTTTTTTTTTATCTTTTTTTTTTTTTACTCGAAGGTAATGTAATAACAACCCTTTGACTCAAAATTTGGTTCCTAAAGTGTGTAAGTGGAACCGAAAGAGTAGTAATATAATCTGAATGGTCTAAGCGAGAAAATGACCATGTGTGGAGCATAAAGATATAATGTAAGCTCCTTTTCAAATTTGTGATTTTTTTTTTTTTTAAATAATGAAAATGTCCACATGCGGACTAAAAGACTTCTCTAAAATCCTAAGAAAATCGCAAAAAGATATGGTGATGTAAAGAGACCGGATATGGATTCTACTCGGGGACAAGCACTAGTGCTTCATCCTAACGGTTCAAACATGATCAAGTATGATCCTCTCGGCGGTAGTGACCGCAAGGCTAAGACATCCATTGCTATAGTATATCCTACAGTCATTAGTATTGTATGCATAATTCTTCATGAAAACTACCTGTCCATGATCACTTACCCCTTTAAGCTACCAGCATCTGATCCCAAGTATGAGATCCCAAACTGCAGCTAATGGTCCCGGTTCGATGGGTGAGATAACAACAAGATCCTGGACCAATAATGATACAATAACTGTGAACTTATTCCATGGCATCCAGGGGGTGAGAATAAACAGACAACAAAAATGCATAAATGTTAATGCCTAAGCTAAATGTTATGCAAAAATATAAAAGGTGAAAAAGAAAAAATAAAATTTTTTTGGATTTTAAAAAAAATGAATGAAAATTAGCTTAAATCTAAAATGTTATGCAACCTAATTAAAAATGCATGGAAAAAAATATAAAAGGAAAATGAAATGCCCCACCCCAAGCTTAAGAACAAGCATTGTCCTCAATGCTTAAGGTAAGGGCAAAAATGACCTAAATCGGAGGATTGGATGACGGGAGATGTTTGTGGCGGTGGTTTCGTGAAATTACGACCGGTAGAATTACGACAATCTTGAATTTTCCGGCGAGGTGGTTGCTGGAAGGTTATATAAGAGGAATGGAGTGGGAGGTCAAGATGATTAAATGAAGAAGAAGGGAAGCTGAACATTTTAATCTATGGGTCAAAAAGGGTCAATTTCGGTCAATGTTGGTCACAAAAAGTCAAAAGGTCAACTCATTAAAACCTTTGGTCAACACCTGGTCAAATAATAGCCAAAAATAGCCCAAATTGCCCAGCACAGTGCGCGGGTCGCGCAGAGTAGCACGCGGGTCGCGCAGACCTTGCAGTTAAGTCTTGGGCCAATGTCGCTTCATCACACCTGGCCGCGCAACCCACCCGCGCAACAGCACGCGGGTCGCGCAACCCGCTGATCCTGATCTTCATTTTCGCTTCATTTGTCTTCGTTTTTCACCCGTTCTTGCTTCGGACAGCCCCAAACACCTAGAAACTCTTGATTTCTTCAAAAAAACAACTCTTTTGAATCCCAAAAACATCTTCAAAACTCATTTTGTTCAAATTAAAAACACGAAAACACAATGCTTTCCAAAAATGCCCTTCTTTAACGTCTTTGGCGAGACGCCTCCAAACTTCACTTTAACACTGTGGGGCGTCCAAATGGACGACATCTTGGACATTTGAATCAAAACCTTCATTGAATGGCTTCAATCGATGTCCATTAACCTTGCAAATTTGCCCCGTGTCTACATTTTTTAATTTCTACACCTCCATTGGGACTCTTTTCTTGTATTTGACTTTGTTTTTACGGGAGAACCATACCGGACTCAGACCTTTGATAATAGCAATCATCCAACCATATTCTTTCTTGTACTTGTTCATTAAGGTGACCAACTCTTCCTTCTTTTCTAAACTCTTGGACATGGTTTTTGAGTAGGTGACCGGTTGGGCGTCTTCTTTCTTGTGATATGTATCCTTTGAAGAGTCCGAAAAATTTATCGCTTCTGGCTCTTGTGGTTGGTCTACCAATGGAGTTAGTTTCTCAATGGTAGTGGGTGGCTCAACCTCTCTTTCATTAACCCGTATCACTTCCTCTATAGTTTCATTGTCAGCTTTTTCAATTTCTTCTTCTTCTTTAACAACCTCTTCCACTTCTACTTCTTCTTCCTCTTCTTCATATAACACTTTTGGGCCATCAAAAGTTTTCTCATCTTTCAAAGGAATGCAACATGCGTTATGACATGGGCTCTCTTCAGATGGTAATTTGTGTTGAGATTCCGCTATACTCAATGATTGAGAAATTTGTGTTATTTGTTGCTCTAAGCTTTTGAGGCTAGCTTGAGTTGTTTCCTGGAAAATTTGGGTAGAAGTGGCAATGCTTTTCACAATGTCCTCTAAGGACATGCTTGGCGTTTCAGTTTGTTGAGGAGGGTAAGGATAGGGTTCTTGGAATAGTGGAGTTGGTTGGTATTGGTTATTTCCCCATGTTTGGTATGGGTTTTGGTAATGGTTATTTCCCCAAACTTGGTTGTTGTCCCACCATTGATCATGTTGAGGCTGATCATAACTCCATTGGTTTGACCGGTAGTAGCTTCCCTTATCTTGCACTTCTTCCCATTCTCCTTGTAAATATGGACACGTGTCGGAATGATGTCCATTTTGGGCACAAAAATCGCAAAAAAGAGGTGTGGGTTGCACACTTTGGTCACTTTCAATCATCATGACTAACTGAGCTAGCTCAGAAAGTTGGTCTTCGGTGCAAGTAGTATTCATTTTCGAACCATACTCTTTTTTTTTTTTAATTTCTGGATTTTAAATTAGAGTACCTGCACAATGAGATCTAGGCATAGAGAAACAAACTGATTAAATCAAAACCAATCCCCGGCAACGGCGCCAAAAATTTGGTGGTTGTCGAGGCCAACACAAATAATAACCCTAAATATTACACACTAAAATAGTGTATAGTGGTAAAGGGATCGAATCCACGGAGATTGGTTCAATTTATAACTCTATGAAAAATCTCTTTGTAAAAATACTTGTAAAATGACAATAAAAATAAAATGGGGGGTTTTGGTGTTTTGAAATACTTGAAACAAACTAGAATTAACTATGATTTAAATAGACAAATGCAACAAAAATAAGAGTTTGATGTAAAATCAATAAGAGAGAGATGGTTGACTTAAAGTTTCCTCACTTTGACTTTTGATGAACATATCATTAGAATCCAATGGTGCAATACTTTGATTTAAATCCTTAATTTGGCTATAGTAATCCAAGGAGCTTGAGATTACCTAGACTTTTCTTAATTGTTGAAATGGCTATAGAAGCTCATAACAATTTCCTTAGTCAAAGTCACTAATTCCAAATAGCATGTAATTAGTGAAAGTCAACTAGCATTAAGAACCAAAAAGTCACCAAATCCAAGAGGGGTCAAATGCTTTCACCACCATGTTGGAGGAAATGTTTTTATGATTGTGTGAAGCAAAAACAACACAAAAATCATTTGTTGCTTGCTAATTTGAGGATCCTTTACTTAATCAAGAAATTAGCCAACTAATCACCACAAACACATTTAAACTCATGAACTAAAACATACAAGTAGTGATAAGATGTTAAAACACAAAACATTCCCATAAAGATTTAAGAACATGTTCATGGATTCTTCAACATTCAACAAAAGTTCAAAGGATTAACCAAAAGTCAACCAAGATTAGTTTAGCCAAGCATGGCTAAACTCAAAGAAACAAAGTTAGAGAAAATTGTACCAAACATTAAGCAAGAATCAAGAGGTAAAAATATGATGTTCTTCAAGTGTTCTTGGCCTTCAAAAGTCTTCAAAACTCCAGAGAGAATCTCCAAAAATCGGATGTCCAAGAGTCTCCAAAAGATGGGCACCAACCTTCCTCAAATAGCCTTCCAAATGGATTTCCGAAATTACCCCTGCAGAGCCTTGCGCGACCCGCGTGCTGTTGCGCGGGTGGGTTGCGCGGGTGGTCCCTGAATGTAGCATCTTTGAGGTTTTGGGCCTCCATAGCTTAGCCCACTTGGCCCAGTTCGAGTCCAATAAGCTCCTAGCCCATTTTTCTTCAAGTTTTCTTCATTTTAAGCCCAATTTGATTTCTCCAAATCCTCCAAAGCTCGTGAACTCGCCCGATTTATGATCTACGCACGCTTGAATATTCTCCCGCATCTTGCAAATTCAAACTTCATTTTCTCTAAGCCTTCAAATAACCATCAAGCCCGCTCCATGCATCATCTCCACTACCCATCAAGCCCAAAATCCTTGACGCCCTCTTATTCCAATCGCTTTCCCCACGTCCCGAACATTCCCGCTCCACTAATTTCCATGAAATCTGCAATAAAGTTCACGAAACTAGAAAATACCCGAAATGGTCATAAAATAACAAAAAGGAAAATATGCATGGAAATTAACTAAATTATGGATGAAATAAACTAAAATAAACTATAAAATATAAGTAATTAAAATAAACTATCATACGCCCCGCATACCAAACTCGTACGCCCCATGTACTACACGTTGTTTCCTAATATACAACTTGCCACAACAAGGAATCGGGGAACCCATGCATTACACTGAGTGTATACATACGTACGCCCAATATACTCTGTAAGTGACCAAATCTCACATTAAGTTCTTAATGCTTAAGACCAAGACGTCCAAACACATATCTAACCTCTAATGGATGTCTTAAGACATAAAGTTCCTGAGTTTAAGACTTTGCATGGCTTAATGGGGTCCAAACCAAAACCTAAGCTTCATAACTTCATCAAAAGGTCACTAGTTCTTGCATGAAAGGATAATACTCCTCAAGATCCTATTTTTAGGACTTAATGACCTCAATAAGGACCAAATATGAGGTTCAAAGGTTCTGGAGTAACTTCTACTCATAAGAACCACAATCATCAGACCAAAACAAAACAAATCACAATCCCAACCTATATCTACACGAGAAAGCCATCAATATTAAAACTTTATAGCTCCAGAAGCTAGATCAAGATGAATAATGCTTGGATCTCCAAGCTCCAAGACAACCAACACTTCTCCAAGGAGTTCTTCTTCTTGCAAAGGCACCAAAATTCACCAAAATCACTCCAATGCTCAAAATCTATCCAAATGGGGGCTAGGGTTTCAGATTTAGGGTTAGAGGGGATGGAGACTGAAGATAAGGAGGTTTATAAATGATTTAAGGGCTTTAAATATGGTCCAAGACCCTAAATTAGGGTTTGAGTATGGGTCACGTACATCCACCGTATATTTGGTACGCCCAATGTATGCAAAGGAAACTTCACAATCACTCCAACCAAGTACGCCCAACGCACATCCCTTGTACGCCCAGCGTACTCGACAAGCCCTTAACCATTCTAACTTCTGAAGGTCATAACTTCTGCGTCCCAACTCCGTTTTCGGTAATCCTTATATCCACGAAAAGGTATTAAGGATCTCTACAACTCTATCTAATTACTGTTGACTTAAAACACCTCAAACTAAAATTTTTAATTCATGAAAGGACCGAACCATCACTTTCACCATTATACCCTTGGACTCCAAGGCACAAACCGAAATCTTGGATCATATAATCTACATTACTCACATCCAAATGGTTTTAAACCTCTCTTTCCCCAAAGCCAGAAGCCTTATAGTAATTGATCTTCGGGTCACAACCCCGAATTGTGAAACGACTCGAAACAGGGTGTTACACTCACACCATTATTATCTCTCGCCATGTCATATTTTATGAAACTATCTTTCTTTTCAAATATGTATCACCAAATGAATCTTACTCTTTTCTAGATGATATCCCTGATCCTTCTCCATGTCGATGCTCTCATTTTTTCCTTATACCGAGACCACCACTCCCAACCCAACCTCCTCACCCCCCTCAAAACCTCCTCACTCATCTCCATCTACTTCCCAAACCAAGAACCCTCCCCTTACACTGAGACCTCGGCTTAAAACAACGACATTCCTCATACTTGAACTTATATGATGGCTACCCGCTCTCGTATTGGCATTGTAAACCCATTCAGAAGTTAAATCTGCACACCACTTTTATCTCTCCTATCTCTCCAAAGTTTTGTTTTATAAAATAATGTTTATACCTGAGCAACTATGAATCATTTTTTTTGTTTCATAATGTTGAATGTGTTGCTTGATAAGTAGTAGTTGTGGTTTGGTATTGCAATGAATGTCATCATTTGGGTAAATGTGATATTTTGAAAGATTATTAAAGGTATATATGATATTTAAACTTGAATTTATAAAAGAATATAAGAGTCAATTGATAAAAAAAAATATGGATTTAAAATGATTAAAAAATGTTCAAAACAAGGATTTAAGCAAATATTAAATTTTGAAAGATTATTAATAGTAAATATGATATTTAAAAATTAGATTGGATAAATACAATATTTTGATGTTTAAAAAAGATATATACAAAATACTCCTTTTATTGAAAAAATAAAATATAGAAAAATAGAAACCCTACGCCCCTTTTTATATATATATATATATATATATATATATATATATATATATATATATATATATATATATATATATATATATATATATATATATATATATATATATTGAATCATCTTACTTTTGAATCATTTAATAATTCATTTTGTTTGTTTGTTAAAAATACTAATTTATAACCCGTGAGAACCACGGTTACAAATTTAATTAAACTATAATAGTAAAAAAAACTCAAAATTATTAATCACTTATTTTAAATAAATTATTAATTAAGAGATTTTTTTAATTATATAATATTATAATCATTGATTTAAATAAATATGTAAAATTATATCACTTTATAATTTGTGTTAATTTTATTTTAATGTTATTAATTTAATGTAATTATAGTGGAAAATTTAAAATTTGAAATTTGAAATAGATAATTAATAGGTTGACAAGTGACATGTATTAATTAGAAGACATAATATGATGACACGTGACAAAAGAAAAAATAAAATATACATTAATTATAAGGCCTAATATGATGACATGTATCAAAAGTAGAATAAAACTATTCTTTTATTAGAATATGGAGATTTGTATATAAAAAATTTATTATCTTCCTATCAAATATTTCTTTCTTATTTGATCTTGATTTTATATATATATATATATATATATATATATATATTTGAAGTGCTTACCTGCTGTTTAGTGCTTACATGCTGTTTCTTAAAGTCATAATCTATTGATTGTAAATGATGGTTTAGCAAAGTATATGTTTACCTGTTTAGTGCTTACTGTTTTATATTTATAATAACAGTAATATTATAATATGATTTAGCTACCTGCTTAGTGCTTACCATATGTTACAATCTGGTTTGTCCTTATTTTTCTGTATTTATAAAGATTTGTTGGAAAATGGGTTAAACATAAAACCCACAGGTTTAAACTCAAAACCAATCAACCCTTGTCGAACAAAAAAACCGAAGAAACCTACTCATGAATACGAAAACTAAACCCAATGGGTTTCAAAACCCAAAAACAGAAATCGCCCTGGATCACATTTGACTTCTTCAATTTTCGAATAACTCAATTTTGGAATGTTGGTTATTTTCTGAAAATATGAAAATTTGAAAATGAGGTTAATATTATCGTTATTATTATTATTAAGTAGATTGGGGATTAGAGAGGAGATGAAGAAACCCACCAGGTAGCGATGAACATATATTTGTTCATTCATCAACGCAATAAAGATGATGAATAAAGATTGGTGTAGTGGTGTTAATTGGAAAGTTTCCAGAAGCCATTAACACTGTGAGCTGGAGAAGTTTTCACTTTTCAGTGAGGTTGGAGTTTGAAGGTGCATGTATGAACCGGCGTTGAAGACGAGGGGTGGTGGGTTTAAACTTTAATGGGCTGGTGTAGTGGTGTGACTTTAACATATGGAATTAGGTCGAGGGACTGAAGTTAGATAGAAACCTATTAAAATTATGGACAATTTTTTTTAGAAAAATATCAGTTTTATATTGAAGCTTTGATAAAAATATATAATTAATATGGACCTTTCTGATGTTTTCTCTTTTATTTATGCTTGTATCTTAAAAAATGAAGATAAAATAGAGAAGTCTATTAGCTTACGAATTTATATTTGTTGTGTTAGTATTAGATAATTGTAATCATTTTACGATTTTAGATTTGATGTGTAAATATTTGAAAATTATAAAAAAATATATACCCATCTTTAATGGTGGTGTGGTAAACATTTTACTATTGAGATAATTGTAAATTTAGCTAAATACACTAATTACTTTGTGAAAAATAAACACACACACACACACACAAAAAAAAAAAAAAAAAAAAAAAACCCAAATTACAAAATTAGCCTTTAAAATCGCAGATGGATTAAGCCCATTTGCAATTTCACAATTCCATCTGCGAACGTACAAGTGCCTAAAGCACATGTGTGCTTTAAGCATTTGTACGTTCGCAGATGGAACGGTCCATCTGCGATTTCGTAGCTATTTTGTATAAAAATGTTTTTTTTTCTTTATTTTTCATTATCTTTTTTAGAGAAACTTTCTCTCTTATATATGAGTTGACAATTCTATTCCATTTTGTGTAGTTGTTGGCTGGATTTGGACTTTACTTGATGCATGTTTAATTACATTATGCATCTGCGATTTTAGGCTGGAAAAATGGGTATATATACAGTGAAAAAACAACCACCTGCGAACGTACAAGTGGCTAAAGCATGTCTGTGCTTTAGCCACTTGTACGTTCACAGATGGCATGGCTAAAAATCGCAAATGGATTATACCTATCTGCGATTTAATGGCTAAAAATGCAATTTTGATTTTTTTTTTTTTATTATTTTCCATAAAGTAATTAATGTATTTGGCTAAATTTACAATTTTCTCTTTACTATTTGAGTTAGCTTTTAAATACTTATTGAAGTAAGAAATTTTATGTAGGAAACCAACTATACTTTTGGTTTGCTAATTTCAAACTTTTTAATATTTTTAAATTTTATCTACTTTCATCGTTATATTTTAGAACATTTTTTTTTATGTTCAGATATTATTTTTTATTTATTTATTGCTTAATCTATTTAATTTAGACAAAACTGCAAAAATGATCCCTATGGTATGTCGAAAATTGCTACTTTAGTCCAAAAAGGTTTGGACTAGCACCAGAAGTCCAAAGTTTTCATTTTGTTGCGAGTTTGGTGCAATTTGTTTTGAAAATATCTAAAATGACATATTTGCCCTTGTTATTTTCTTTTTCTAATTTTCTTTTATTAAATTTGTATTTTCTATATAAAAATTAAACCAAAAAGAAAAGAAATATATAACCCTATTACACTCACATGTTTTTTATAACACATATAAACATCATATCTCTCTCTTCATTATTTCAAAAGAAACTACCATTGGCTGCCGGAGCACCACCGTCGTCTGACCACCAAAATCACCGCCGACACCGTCACCCTAGAACTATCCAGCGCCGACTTCACCGGAGAAAAAAAAATTGAGATCCGAACCGCCGAAGACCACTATTCTTCTTGCTTTTTGTTGCTACTATGGCCATCTCTCTCTTTTTCTCCCTTGTACTGTTATGAACCTCTTGTCGTACCATCCAAACCACCACCGACGACGAAGATCTGAACATTAGACGTCGGATCTACGATCCGTGTCATTTAGATTTCCAATGTATTCGCCGAATCCTTGACTGTCTCTATTATCGCCGTCGTCGACTTCGGAACCCTAGGGTCGTTTGTCACCGTCTTTAAGTTTCCTCCGTTGGTGGCTCAAGTTTATTTCAAGTATGTGTGTGGTGAAGCAAGAATGATGATGAAAAGGGGAAGCAAGACGATGCCACCATCTGTATGTAAACTCTAGCGCCGCCGCCTCCTCTACAAACCCTTGCAAACCCTTGCTTCGATCTATGTCTCACCACTACCGATCTAACCACCGCTACCGGAATATGACAAACATGATAAACAGATCTAGACCTGTTTGTTCATTCCTCGTTTCCGGAAACCTCCGTCGATCTTCTTCTTCCAAAACCAATTCTATATTTCTTAACGGTTTTCGGAAACCTCCGTCGATCTAGATCTGTTCGGTCGTTTCTTGTTAATTATGTTGCTTGAATATTTCTTAACTAGGTGTGAGACCCGTGTTCTCCACCGTTCATTATAAAATAAAAGATTTATACCATGGTGTAAACATTAAATAGTTTTAATGTCTACTTCATTTCAAAGTTTAACAAAATATATTTTATTATATATCAATTTTGATAATATTGCTTTATAATAATTCATTATTTTAATTATGTAACAAAAAAATCATAATAAATGTTTTTAGTGGTAGAAAAAACAAACTATTTAGTATTAACTTCATTTTATGAAGAAAAATATATTTACCTTAAATAATAAATGTTTCATTAATTATAGTGTTAATCTACATATTTAATATAATAATATTTTACATTTATAATAATAGAGGTGCTAATTAGTGTGATTGATTAATTTTTTATTAACAAAACATGAAAATACCACATAATGACATATGGAATTTAAGTAATTCAAAAATCTCACATAATGACATGTAACAAAAATCTTAAGAAAATGGCAAGTGATAAAAATATTTTCATTTATTAAGATAGATTTTATTGTTTATAATGTTTTTTTTTAATGATGGTGTTTTCTTTACTAGTTGATAGTTGGGGTAATGTTTTCGTACTCTATAGAAGCTAAAACCCAATTAACCAAAGATACATAGATAGCCCAGAATATTTGGCCCAAATAATCAAATGTTCGAACGATAATATAAAACTGGGCCTGTGATCTTGAACGGGTCTCGACTACCAAAATAGAAGCTTGGTATTATTGTATTATAGTATAAACGGTCAAACAAGGTCTGGCTTAACTCTTAAAAATAATTGTATTTAATAAAACATTCGGTAAATAATCAAAATATACAATATAGTCTTCTATTTATATAGGCGTCACTTACAAACCATGCTATTTATTGACCAAGGACGTGGGATGTAGAATTACTTTAGACAAAACTGCAAAATTGGGCCTTGTGATTTCATAAAAAATGTGGATAGAGTCCAAAAAGTTTTCGACTTGCATACAAGGTCCAAAATGAAAGATTTTCCTTGATTTTGGTCCCAAAATTAAATATGTTTTGTGGTTTTGGTCCTTGAAAAAACTAAAAGGACAATTTTGCCCTTTTAATTTATTTTTACCAATTTTTATATTTACTTTAACATTGTTTTAATTTAAAAATAAGAAAAAAAGGAAATCAGCTAACCCTATTCCCTTGTCTCTCTTTGACTTCTCTCTCTCTCTCTCTCTCTCTCTCTCTCTCTCTCTCTCTCTCTCTCTCTCTCTCTCTCTCTCTCTCTCTCTGAACCAACACGCCATAACACACATATACACATCTCTTGATCTCTCCGACAAAACCCACACACATAGAGAATCGATCTCTCAAAAACCTCAATTGTATGAACGATCGGTCAAATCAATCTCTAAAAACAACCCATATGTATGGATTGATTTTCAACCCATGTGTATGAACGACCATTGTGGTGTTTTGGCTACATCAAATCGCCGGTGGTGAAGGTTGTCGAACTGTCAAGATGATGGTTGTGGGTACGATTTATTCAGCAATTCCAGACCACCCCCATCAATGAAATTAGGGCCCTTAAGAACAGGTCAGAAATTAGGGCTCGTCACAATGTCTCGAGCTTTTCTTCAGTTGCCTCAATATATCCATCATAGAATATGTTTAGTGATGATTATTGTGAAGAAGGGCATGTAGGAGGTGAGATGACAATGGTGAAGAAATTATAAAAAGTCACTATCTCTCAAGCTTTTTATCTATTTCTCAGCGAAACTATCCCATTGTAAAAACCCGACGCAAGGCTCTAATTCCAGGTTCTGCTCCTGATTCAGGTCACTCTCATTCGAATCCTCTGATAAGCATGCCAATCGATGCAATTCTCATGATCGCTACTATACACCGAGAAATGACATTAATCAGAAGATGTAGAAGGCGATGATTTGGGAGATTCATGAAAAGAAACCATGGTAGATTGTAGGATTTACCATGGACAAAAATTACATCTACATCCTTCGTATTCTACATAGATTTCCAAATAAACAATCATCATTATCGCAAAGGGACCAATCGGGATGAAGTTAAAAAAAACGAGGCGATTAACAGATCTGTGTTAGAAACTAGGAGGATGAAAATGATGGGAGATATATATATATATATATATATATATATATATATATATATATATATATATATATATATATATATATATATATATGAGGGGCATCGATGGGTGTAGGGTGGATAGGCCTAATTCTATTCTTTCTATTTTTATTTTAATAAAGTATTTAAAATGGTTTGAAAAAAAAATGCAAAAACCAAATGAAAAGGGTAAAAGAGTCATTTCAAATTGTTCGGGGACCAAATCCGCGGAAACTTTGTGATTTTGGACTAATGGTACAAGTTGGAAACTTTTTGGACTGCATCCACACTTTTTTGATAAACACGAGGACCAAATTTGCAGTTTAGTCTTGATTATATTACTTTTGTAATAAGGGTTAATGACCCTAAATGAAATATGAAATTAAACTTAGAAACTCGATCAAAAACGAAATCAAAGTCTGATACATGGGTTCTTGGTCCGTGTTCAGAGAGAGAAACCAAATCAAAATCGAATCCCTAAACTTGTTTAAATCCATTAATCATGTTTTACATGGGTTCTTGGTTCTTTATTCGTTTTCGTATTTAGAGAGAGAAACAAAACCTTAAACTTGTTTTCAATTTCATATTTCACATGTGTTTATATATATATATATATATATATATATATATATATATATATATATATATATATATATATATATATATATATATATATATATATATATATATATATATATCAAAATCGGTGAGGATAGACGCACTACAAGACGAGATAATATGTTGTACTACAATTGACATATATTAGATTTGCAAACCGAACACGAACTGTATAATAAACACACAGGTGTGCATGTTGCGAGGTTGACAAATATAAAAACTCACCTCCAAACCTTTTTTTATCTTAGTGTCTTGTCAAAAATTATCACCCTTAGCCCATCTAAATAGATAAAAGAATATAACATATTGCACACGGAAAAGATAAGAATAGATCTTTCATCTAAGAGGGTATTTGATATTCTTTTTACTGGGTCTAAAATTAAATTGAGTCTTACTCGTTTGGATTCATATTATTTGATATCAAAATTAAAAGATTATAATTCGAACCTGTAGTGTTTGAGATGTTTTTTCTTGTCTAATACAAAGTTGTGCATGTAGGTCCGTTGTACAAATACACAATATATCGATTAAAATCTTACTTCATATTAAAGTTTATTAACAGAATTTTATATTGTTGTTTTTGAATTTTGTGCATAGTGTAGTCACTAGAATCCACCAAACCAGTACAAGTACTTATTTAAAATAAAGTGTCCAAACTTCAAAGAAGTCTTTTTATCTAAAAAAAGGAGTCAACACACCAAGAAACGGTCCAGATTCCATGAAACAAATAATCGACCTAAAAACTTAGACAAAAAACTGGACCGGAGTATTTAAGCGTCTCTACGTGTCAGCGAAAGGGTCCGGGGCAACTAGGGAAAGTGAGGCCAAAACCAGACAGGTGGCGGAAGACGACATGACCTGGCCAAGGCACGTGAAGGGGCCATAGGCGTCTATGTGTTGGTGACATGGGCTTCTGGGTCCATCTACCCATTTAATGACTCATGGCCTTATTCTTTTTGTCTTTTCTGCTTACCTTTTACATGATTTTGACATTTTTTTTTGATATTAATATTTTTATTTGTTATTTTGTATTTATCTGGCATAATTTTTTTTAAAAGATTTTAATTTTTTGTCTAAATTATTGTATCCACGATGAAAATTTTAATTGTATTTATTTTATCCAACGATGGAATTCTTAATTGTATCTCGAAAGGATATTAATTCCATTTCGTATGACATAAGAAATAGATTTTAATAGTATTATACATTTACACATATAAGTCCAAACATATGTTACTATCAGTTTTCTAAAAAAAAACACAAAAACAGTCGTTTAGGGCTTTAATGCCATAAAAACGTGTCGTTTATAATAGATAATAAAACAACAAAAATCATTGTATGAATTGAATTGATTTATTTATCATATAAGTTAATGATATAAACAAAAAGAATTTTGGTTAGCTTTTAAAAACTTCCAATAACAACGAAAATGTTGATAGATTTTTTTGTGTAACTTTCTTGATTTTGTTTTTGATTTCTTGTGCTTATGAAAGAGCAAGGAAATTGTTGTTTTGTAAGAGTCATATTCAATCAATGGACCATTGATTTTGAGGTGAACCAAGACCGTATGCCTTGTTGGTAGCCTTTACAATCTTTCGTTTCTGATAAGTGTTTGTGAGCATTTTGGCTTACACATATTATCATTCAATCAAGCTTCTCTTGTTTTGGTATGACAAAAGGCAACACCTAGGAAACTAATGGGTACCTTTCACCTTTTAATTCCCAATCAATAATTCCCCATTTTCTTGGTTAGATCTGTTTAACTTTTTCTATATTTTATCCTTTTGTCTTATGATTTTACAAGGAAATAACCTTTGGATAAAGAGAGAATATTGAAAAAACAATTATAACACATATTTCTAAAAATTGAATATCAACGGTTCTCAATAATGCCCTATAGTTGAAATAACAAAAAAAACATTGATGAATGGGTGCGCATTAAGGTTTGTTCACCGACATTAGTGGCTTCCCCGATGTTATGGAAAGGGAGATCGTATTTAGCAATCGAGCTAAGAGACTACCCCATTAAGGTGATATGTACGAACTTCTCACTATTTTTTAATTAAAAAAAAAATGAAAACTAAATGATTTTTGGTGATATAGGCCGTAGGAATAACCTAAGCTCACAAAGGATCGACACTTTTTAAAATCAAACAAACCCATGCGTCTATCATTTATTAGTGGAGTTAAATAAAATTTTCTAATTAAATCTAATTTTAATAATAACTGTATTTTATTTAAGTAAAAAATTAAATAAAATATATCAAAATACGTGATTAATTTATCTCTACAAAATGATGTAAATAATATAGTTTTTTATTTTAAATACAAAAGTTGAATTGAATTGAATTGCTAATGGAAATAAAAAAAATTGGATTTAATTGAGTTATAGATGTAGAAGAAAAAAATTAGTTTGTTAATAATAATTGGATTACTTAGAATAGTCTAAGTAATAAGAATTGTCTAAGTGCCATTTTCAAACCGCGTCGCATCCCACATTTGGCTAACCTTTATTTGTTTTAGGTGGGATTTAAATTTGCGTCACTAAAAAAAAGTGTTTATCATGTAATCTTTCCAAACCACTAGACCATTAGGTGTCAGGTGATGATTGAATGGATACACACTAGAGAAGATCAAATAAATAAGCCGGGTTGGTCAAATAATAAGTGAAGAAAAGTATATTTTATAACATTAGTTAAAATGGATGTCAATGGGGCATATTAGATTATCCATGTCCCTCCTGGTTGATTTTATGATATTTTTTATTGGGTTATAATTTTACATATTAAAAACAAAAATGTTATCACATATCAAAAATATTATATTAACAACTTAAAAACATAATTTTTTTTGTTGAATTTTGAAAGCTCAAAAACATTATTATTATTTATTACATTTATATAATTAACATATAACTATATATTATATATTAACGAGGACTCCATAAGGGGTTTGGGAAGACACTGTCAAACGTCGTCCCCGTCCCTACCCCTAAAATTAAAACGAGAGTTAAGCTTGCCCCCGCTTCTGATTTTTTATTAAAAAATATCCCCATATAGGATCGAGGTCTCATGAGTTCGGGGTCCTATAAGACTTTTTGACATTCCTAAGTTAAATTAATCTATTTAAAAACATTCCATTGTCTACTTTTTGAATTTTATACATAAATAATATTTTAAACATGATTTTAAAAATATGTTTTGTGATGATAATAGAATTTTTGAATGACCAAGTTACATTCATCGTCCTTGAGTTATGTAAAAATTTATTGTTGTGTAACTATTTTTCATTCGAAGCATTCATATGTAAAAATTTATTGTTGTGTAACTATTTTTCATTCGGAGCATTCATATAACTTTATTTAATTGTGTTTTTCATCCCTAACCGCTCAAGATGGCTATATTATGTTTATCTATTAATTGTTATTACTTATTAATTTATAAAATGTTATAAGGCTAAGTGTGCCCCAAATCCCTATACCACCAAATATCTTCCTTTTTATCATCCCTACACCCTCCTCCGACAAAGAGTTTCCTTAAACCAAACCCCCTCTTCATGTTCCTTCAAGGTCTCATTCTATCATCTTCACCACATAATCAACAAGCCATACTATGAAACTTTAAGGTTTGAGAAATTCACTATACATTATGGAAAGTGTATTGTTGATTATATATAATACAATGGTGTACAAGAAACTATGAAAATATAGATACATGTTAACTAACTTTTTGATTATACTAGACATACATAACTATATTATAATTTTCAAGATATGTTGTTAATACCCATGCCCCTTAAGGAAAAAGGTGGCTGGACAACATTAGTTTTGGCTTATAAATGTTCAAGTAGAGGACCTAGAAGAATTGTGTTGAAGATGTCGTCAGACGAAGCTTAGTTGGAACAAATCAAGTATATAGATTACAGAAGAATCAAGATCACGAGAAAAATGATATTCAATATCAATATGCTTAGCTCATTTATAAGAGATAAGACATTGAGTTCTACAAAAACCATGGATCAATAAAAGACAAGAATCATGGTGATATGCGTTGAATAGTCTATTAAAATAACCTAATTCAAACTACAAATCTAGTTTTAAATTTATAAATACTAACAAACTGAACCAACTACTAGCACCAAACAGTGTATTTGATCAAGAATAATATTATTTGAAGTAGGTAATGGTGTCAAACGCAAGGGGAATCGAGGTTTACTAAATAAAATAAGTAAAGCAAAGTAATTTGAAATAAGTAAAATGCTATTAATTAAAATATACTTTTGATTAGATTTTCGAATCACTATAGAAATATGGTTAATCCATATGAAGTGCAATGGAAATTTGATAATTATTCACCGATTCCTAAGTTGATTAACTTAATGTCAATACCATTAATTCTATGACTCTAAGTTATCTACCAACAATGATAGCTTTCCTAGATTTAGTCTATTCATTCATATTAAACAATGGCTTAACATGTATGATCAGTTCTAGGGTTAGTGATAAATTCTCAAATTGTCCAAGTATTGGATCAATCACACATACTAATCTTAACTTTATTATGTTTAACCTAGGAACATAGCCTTCCACTAGTCACCATATCATACACTCTTAACTCAATTTTTCATCTTGGACAAGTTAATAAACAATGTGATTTAAGATACAAAATCTAAACCTAATCATAAATTATGTACTTGATTATATATAAACTTAACAAAATTATTATCAATACGTAATGATCTTTTTTTTAAGCATTAACATAATAAATTAAACAACTATAACAAATCCTTTCAATTAATTAAAGCATAATTGTTGATTGTCTACATCTCTTAAAAAATATAAGGACTTAGCCCAAAATCAAAACCACATATCTAATAAGAAGTAAGGAATTCAACATAATACAAACCAAAATGCTTATCAAAATAACTCTTCTTTATTGACTTGAAACGACTGCAAACTCTAGGTTTATTCTCCTTTCTTCCAAAAGACGAAATCATGGCTTAATTTATGGTAATGTGCTACCGACTTATTTCGCAGCGCTACTTATTTCTCGCGACGCGAGTTTTAGATATTCTCAAATATCTTCGAAATCTTCTATTTTTCTGGAAATGTATTTAATTAAATTCTGATTAGTATTCAAGCAACGAGTTTTATTCGAGAACATGCTTTAATATCTTTCATTTTATCATTTAGTCTTTTTAATATGAAAATTACAAATTTATAACATTTTAGCATCAAACATCTATAAAGTGTGCAGAAAAGCATAAAATATAGCCTTTAAAATATGTATAATTTATTACATATCAAAATACCCCACACTTGGCTTTTGCTAATTGTAACACTCAAAAATCACAATCAATTTAATTTTTTCAAAAACCAACCATTAATTAACATTGTTTACAAAATAGTCATTGTTTTAAAAAGCATTATTTCAAATTAGAGTTTTCCCAACACCCAATGACATAAAACAAGAAGTTGTGTACGATCACGCCTTTGCCTTTCCACGATCCTCTGAAGTACCTGAAACGATAAGCTAAAAATTATAAGCCAAAGCATAGTGAGTTCCCCCAAAGTAACAGCACACACACATACACACACACACACACATATATATATATATATATATATATATATATATATATATAACATCATATACCGGGTCCACAACTAGAAAGACTTGATTACCCCCTGAGCCCTCAGTATGAGTATGACATGCCAATTCGGCCCTCAGCTCATCTGGAATGCTCCTAGGCCCTCAGTATGAGTTTGGCATGTTAATCAGGCCCTCAACTTATATTTGGAATGCTCATGGGTTTGTTGGCTACTGCACAAAGCAGTACAACCTCAACCCAACACAATGTGTCGACATATGCAATAGATAAACATAAACACAAAACCAACAAATACAGATAATCATGCGGATCTACTAATTAACCAAAAAATAGCATGATACTATCCTAACCAGGATATATAATCTAGTGGGCCAACTGTGGTGCCTTCGACCCACGGTACAGTAAGAAGAAACTCACCCCACTATCTGACGAATAATTGAACAATACATTGTTCTGAATACTGGCTCTACAGGTCACCTATTCAACAGATATTGACCAAGGCTTAACTATAGCTCAAAATACCCAAAACACCCTTAAGTCAAACTTAATCAACACTGGTCAAAGTCAAAGTCAACGGTCAATGTTCAAAAGTCAATATTTCTTCCAAACAGAGTACGCCCAACGTACCGAGAGTACGACCAATGTACTCGGATGTTGACCAAAAGCGGGGCGTTGACAACGTACGTGCAACATACCTCCAGGTACGCCTATCGTATGCTGCCCAATCCCAAAACCTCATTAAGAGCTTATTATACCTACTAGTTTTACCAATTATCTAACTAACTATTACGACTTAAGACAATGTACATTTTCGCAAATAATATAACACTAATAGTCGGGTATTGAACACATGGAACATAATTAATTGATTAATTTAACTACTAAAAATTAATCTAAAACAACCAAAAGTTAATTGTTTTTTTATCTAGTTTTGCAAGTTCAGAAAAACTTAATCACTTAATTATCAAATTCAATCAATTACTAAAAACACTTTTGTTTAGTTCGAATCCATTTCCCCTCTATGGTTAGCTACTAATTATGGATTATTAAAGTTGGCTACCAAATTTTATATTATTAGTAATTTAAGTCCAAATTTATTAATATTTCACTAATTCATGTAAAACTATGTATGATCACACACAATCAAACACAGAATCAGTTAAGGATTACAAATGGGGCTATGTAAGATTTATTTAACAAACACAATTATGGTTATAATTTATGTTCTCCAGCACAACTAAATTTAATTACTTTAATTACTTATCTAACACTTGGTCGATCCTACCTCTAGCAATTTAATGGTCACTAAATCACTAGGTGTCAAGTTCATGTAATTTAATAGTCACTAAGCTACACGGAACATGAATTCGAGCAATTAAAGTATCAAATATTAACATGCTAGGTAGTAATAATAAAACACAAGCACATAACCAACTATTAAAATCCATAATTAATTAAACTAATCCATAGAGTTTAAGCTTCACATAGCTAAACAGAAGCAGCTAGATTCAGCTACTCATGGTTGAAAAGACATACTCAAATTCAATAAATAAAGACATGATTAAATGTACCAAACTAAAGTGATGATTATAATCTTCAATCTCTAGATCTTCAATCAGCTTCCTCCTTGAATGCTTTTGATTCAGTTTCTATGAACTATTTTCCTCCAGAATCCTTTCTCAAAACCCTCTAAGCCCCTTTGAATTATGAAAGTGAATGAATATATATAGTTTTGGGAATTATTGTAATTCATGTCATGAACAAGGATTTCACGTCGTGACTTAAGATGAATCCTTATCGGGCAACGAATCTGACTTCTCGTGCACTTATCTTCTAGAACACTCACTCCACGTCGTGTAAGCCATGGTCACATCGTGATTTGGGCTTTTCGCATGAATTTTCTTCTTTTAATTCTTCAATCCTCCAAAGTTTTGTTTGTTGTCGCTTTTGTCCCTTTATCTTCAAGAATGTTCCTTTTGGCTGCAAAACATAATTTAATCTCATAAGTACCATATATCTTTGCAAATAACCAAAATATTAATCAAAATGCATTAAAATATTGCCTAAAATGTGTATAGATATGGAAATATCACCCATCGTACGCTGCCCAGTCCCAAAACCTCATTAAGAGCTTATTTCATTAAGCCCTTCTGTCTAAAACTTAGATCCAAGCCCAAAATAATGTCCTAAGTCATAAAGTTTCTAACTTTATGACTTTGCATGGCTATAAGGTGCTTTATGTCAAAAATATGTTCTTAACTCAATAAGACCATCTAACACATGCATGGGTTAAAAGGACATCTCAAATGACTTAGGGTAACCCATACTCAAAATGCCAAGCTAATGGGACCAAAATTTTCACAACTACAAGGCTAACAAGATCTTAAACAAATCATCATCAAGTTCAGAGCTTTTTACCTTAAAATGATGCAAAATGGTGATAAGATTCTGGATATAAAGTATTTAAACCCAATAGCCAAGACGGGAGCAACAACAGTAGGAGTGGAGTCAATACTCTTTGTTTTCAATCCACTCTCAACGGTTCTCAGCAAGCCTTAAAGTTGACTCAATGTGACTTCCTATTTGTTCAAATGATAATTCATATTGAACTGATCATAACAAGGAGGTAAAGAGTGCAAGACTATGTCAATAGCCAACTCCTCATCGAAGTTCACATTAAGTTTCAGCAAACGATCAACATAGCGTTGCATGCGTTGCAGGTGGGTTGTGATGGACTCTCTGTCCTTCATCTTGGTGGTTATGAATGACTTGACTATCTCATACCTTTCTTGACGTGCTCTTTGATGGTACTTCTCTATCAAATCCTTGCACATATCATATGGCCAATAGTCCTTATAAAACCGCTGTAACTCAGGAGTCATAGTTGCTACCATAATACACGACACTTTGGTCGCGTCTTTGCAATGGGCCCTATACTCAGCTATTTCTTCAGGAGTAGCTTTTGTTTCATCTATCTCATTCAGCTCTTTGTCGAGGACATATTCCTTGTCCTCGAATTGCAAGGCCATCCTAATGTTACACATCCAATCATTAAAGTTGGAGCCATCGAATGTGACCTTCGCACAAATGCTCAAGAGCGAAAAAGTGTTTGCGGAGTTATTGTTGGAGTAACCAGAAGCGTTGTTGGAAGTTGACATCTACAAAAGAAGAAAGACAAAATTTTGATTAGATAAGGAATCCTTAATATAACACCCAAATGAAATATTAAGACTAGGATGCAACTAAATAATTTACAATTCAGAAGAGGGATGTCGTAATCCAAATGCAAATTATTTAAAGGTAGGTAAATGATGATCTACCAATTTCACCATGAAAAACGAAATTTAAATGAGTTAGGTTTTTGAATTGAAATTCCTAGATCTTTTGAGATTCATTGAACTATTCAATGACATGTTTAATCTCGATTATGCCCTTTTCATTTTGTGACTGGGATACCAAGGATCACAAACAAGGTGTGAATAACCATGCAAATTAGTTTGGTACTCTCAATGTCATTTACCACCTAATCAATGTGCCAGTTAACCACACACGCTCCATCAATCAATGATAATTTACGAGCTACCCATTGCCACCCTTTATTAGTCCATATTAGTGTGTCGGTTAACCACACACACTCCACTAACGACTTGTATAAAGTGCAATGTGCAATTTCATGGATTAACATCAAATTCACATTTTCTAAAGTAACTAAGATTAGGAATTTTATGAAAACATTTAGTTACTTTATTTACTTCATTATACTTATTAATGAGAGTTTAAACCAAATCATTAAATTTGATAAGGATATACAATTACCTATAATAAAGATTCAATTTTAGGCAGAAAAATGAATTAAGGTAATAATCCTAATCAAGCCAAGATTATCAAAAATGAAAATCAGGGATTTGACAGGCCAACTCGTCGAGTCTGTGCAATGCAATCGTCAAGTTGGGCCAACTCGTCGAGTTCCAAACATGAACTCATCGAGTTCTATGAACAAAATGACGATTCTACTCTATTCTCCTTTGAACGATTCACAATTGCATTAGGTTCAACTGAAAAACATCCTAGGCTCTGATACCACTGATAAGATTTGAGCATAACTACAAATCCCATGTCTTCCTGCAACCTAATAATTAAGGATCCAGGTTTTCATTAGTTAAACATGAAACTTGAATACAAAAGAGAAAACCCTAGGAAGCTAGTATATAATTCGAAATCTATACAAAATAGGGTTTTGATGTGTATCTTACTTGTTATGTAGTAATAACAATTAGTCCTTTTATATCTTTAGCTATTGAAAGCAAGTGCCTCAAATGTGACACCTCTAATGGCTTACAAACATTCTTTGCAAATAGGATGAGAACGAGAGGGAAGGAGGCACACCAGAATTTCAGCTCTTCTAGGGTTAATAGCATGGGGTCAGAAATCCGAGGGGTTACCCTCCTTATATACTTGTGGTTGCTTAGTCCCAAAAGCCAGGGTTTGCAGGTGGAAACTCTAATTTCCTGCTTACGGCTTAAACAACCCATGGACTCCCTAATAAGAAGCCTTGGACGAAAACTTATAAGGCCTCCTTATAATTTTCGTCCACTCCCATACAAGGAGTCCAAGATTTGCAAAACAGCCACTGTACTTTTAATTAATTCCTTTAATTCCTAAATTAATTTCTGATTAAATATCAATTAAATAACATGATTTCTAATTAATATATTATTTTCATAACATATAAATAAATCATTTTATCAATTTATTGTTCCAAATTATAAATTCAACTTTTCTCTAAAATTTATCTTGTCAAGTTGCAAGAGTGAAAGCAACCCAAAATGATTATGCTACTACCAATTCAAGTTTATACCAATTATAGTTATGGACTTAGACACCTAATTCAACAATTGAATATTAGGATACTCTAATTATGATTATACTTATGAAACAATGTGTGTATGTGTGTGTGTGTGTGTTTTTTTTGTAAACACTTTATGGTTAATCTGTTGTTTTTGAAAAATTTAAATTTCTATGATTTTTGGAATGTTACATCACATGTACATCAAAGTGGGAAATTTAGAAGACTAATATTTTAAACTTAGATTTATAAAATAAGTATAATAGTTAACTGATAAAAATAAAAATTTAAAATAATTATTAAATATTTACAAATATTAAAAATATGATTTAGATGACTTTGATATTTTAAAATTTTATAAAAAAATAGATATGATACTTAAAAATTATATTAAATATTTATGATATTATAATATTCAAAAATAATATATGTAAAATCTTCTATAATTTTTATGACGTTAAAGTTTCGGTTTCAAAAGAACCTCATTTTAACTTATTGTTTTTGTTAACCACTTGGTTGTAGTGACTTGATAAGACATATGAAAAATAAGACGGATAATCTATTGACCTATATTCGTCTGCAGTGACTTAAGGACATAATACATAACCTCATGTTTGCAACGAAGACTTAGATTATTCGGTACATGAAAGCTGATCCGAAATCCTAGTTAGGAAAGTCTCATTTCCAAAAAGAAAAGCTTATTGCTCCTACTCCTGCTGTAAAACCACGAGAAAGATTCCATAAGTATAAAATCAAAGATGGTCGCGTTTTCTAACGATTACATTAATATTGAATAAATAAGGTAGGTCCTTTAAAGAGTTGTGACTTGTGACTAATGATAAATAATTGAATTACGACGTTTCTAGAGCCATGGACATGTGTAATAAGTCATCACCATCCAAATACCAAGGATCTCATAATCACATCTTTTTGGTACAAAAATGGATCTCAAAATTCCAACTAAATATCAACAAACCAATATTGGATAAGATTCTTTCTTTTTAAATACTAATAAGTTTTTTTTTTAAAGGACGGAGAAATCATATTTGAAACATAAAACTATTTGTACTTTGTTTAATGGAATATTAGGTGTGAGACCCATGTATTACATGGGTTAATTTAAAAGAAAAAATAAATACAAAATTCTAAACATTTGAGAAGTATGGATTTATAAGAAAAGTGATAAAATATTGAATTATAAAAATTAAAATGTTTTTTTTCTCTTGTAAATTTAAACAAATAATTTAGATAAATAAATAAAGAAAATTAATGAATCTTTAATTTAATAATTTTGAAATTAGAAGGAAAGTTCATTAATGAAATTGATATGCATTTATTATTGCATTTAAATATTATTTAGAATTTAATAAAATAAAAACTCATAAAATGACATGTGGAATAAGTTAATTTAAAATAACCACAAAATTACATTTGACAAAATAAATGACAATGTGACATGTGGCAAAAAGATCTTTATTTATTAGGGAAGATTTATAGTAAGTTATGAGGCACGTATACTTAAATGTCGTATTTGAACTCGAAAGTTTTTTATTTATTAGGAAAAATCGAGAAACATTTTTTTTCGTTAATTTTTCTCAAATATATGCAATAAAACCCAAAGTGTTAATATTTCACAAAACTAAGGTATAGTACCAATACTCGAGTCTTTTTATCTTGATTGGTTCGTATTCACTTTTATGAACCAAAAAGATACATGTGATTCGATACGTAAAAGCTAACACCCATGTTTTGTGGATGTCAAGTTCCCATATAAAAGCATTTCTCGTAAGATTTACATGCAAAATTTTTGAAAAAGAAAGAACTCATAGCTTCTTTAGATTAATGGCCACTTGCTCTAAGAAACTTATTATATATCGATCCCACATGAACATATAAGATAGTGATCATTAATCAATTAGCTGTGTACGATTCCTATTGCTACAAAAACTTATTTAAAGAACCAAGTAACCTATAACTTCGGATGCTATAGTGATAGATCGTATATTGTCTTAGACATGTCTTTTTCATCTCACAATGTATTGGTCGTTTTCACTCCACACGTCGACTCAAGGATAATAAACATGATTGATGTTAGATCACACTCGAAGAAAGTATATATGGTTATCATTCTAAGTTTATTTTTAGGGTTAATGTAATAATTGGATAATTAACTATATCTAAACTTATTTACAAATATTTTTAAAGTAAAAAAACATTGTCAAGACTCAAGAGATAACAAAATTTAACTTTTATTTTTAAAATATCATTGTTACCTGCAATAGCCTTTGCTCCCGATCACAATGTTATTTTAAAAAACAAAAATAATAGTTTGTTAATTTTTTATGTCTTTTTTAGTTTAATGATATTTTTAAAAGACTTTACATAGTTCGTTAACTTTTCATAATTTTATTAGCTCATAATATGTATCCCAAACCAAATCAATAATGGTTTTAAGGAACCAAACCAAAACAAAAAAAGGCATTATATAACTCATAGTTTCAAATTTATCCGAAAGGGTTAAATATTGATTCACAAAAATTTACAAAATCATATCAAACTCCCAAAAGGTTAATTAATGAATAATGCAACAACTTATTATGCATCTATTCTCAACCATTCTCTATCTCATAAAGTCCAAATTTACATTTTATG
Source organism: Lactuca sativa (assembly GCF_002870075.4). Lineage (NCBI taxonomy): Eukaryota > Viridiplantae > Streptophyta > Magnoliopsida > Asterales > Asteraceae > Lactuca > Lactuca sativa. Next base: position 272,373,500 of record NC_056627.2, read on the forward strand.
GTTATTAGGACTTATCTATGAAGGACCATATTCCAAATAAATACCTTGTAGAATTATGTAGAAATGACTGTATTCCAAATATACATATCCTAGACCCAGGGTCGGCCCCGAGATTCTGGAGGCCCTGTGCGATTTAAAAAAAAAATAGGCCTTAAGATTTGAAGGATCCTAAAATTTAAGCAAAAAAATATAAACTTTAATTTTCCATTGCATATACATAAAATTAAAATTACATTCAAAATAATACACAAAAAAGAAATTGGCTTTTTACTTGAAAAGAGCCTTCTACCTAATATTTATTCTTGGAATCTTGGTTCTATATGTTGAAACTTAAGCAATAAAGGTATGAAAACTTTAAAGAGAACAACAAAAACTTATTAGATACCAAATTAGAAATTTATCAGCAACATATCAGAAATTTATCGGATAACAAATCAGAAACACATCAAAAATAGATTGGAAACGAATAAAGGGTACATTATAATTTTCGTCACTTTAAATCAGCAAGAAAGAGTATCAAAACTATATAAAAAACAAAATTGATATCAAATCAAAACTCGAACAGAAAGACAGAAACGAAACAAAAACTGATTTACATCTTAAAACTTAATCATAAATGAAACAGAAACTGCTGTGCTCATTCAAAACTTATTAGAAACTTACTAGAAACGAAAAAAATAGAACTTGATTTGCTTGCACCTTCAAAGCTCAAAATTCGACTACTTGAATGCATTTCCCTCTGATTTTCAAAACTGATGTGCTCAATGTTCTTGTTCCTCTGATTTTCAGAACTCTGTTCTTGTTCTTTCGGAAATTAGAAATAAAAAAATCAAGGAGAAAAAAAAAGAACACATGAAGAGAGGAGTGAAGAACATGAAATGAAAGTCCATAAGTCAAGTAATTAGAAATACCTTAATCCATATCTTTTGTCCTTCTCCTTCTGATTTCGAAACCACAAGTCCATAACACGAAATCTGATTTTCGAGCAGAGAGAGATGAAGAACGAGTTTTCTGATTTTTGAGAAAGATTGTAGGATCGTTTGTATTTTGAAACTTTGTTTCAAAAAGCAGAATTTCGTGAAGAAGATGAAAGAAGAAGATTGTTCATAGCTTTGCAGATTTAGACAAACAATACAGTTGCACTTTTAATTCCTACCCCATGTGTAAGCAAAGAAGAAAGAAGAAGATTGCTCATAGCTTTGTAGAAACCGAAGCATATTTCTTTTCCCGAAATTTTCTCTTTTTTCCCATAATTTCTATACTAATTAGGGATGAGCAAAAGGACCGAACCGGCCGGAACCGGCCCGAACCGGACCGGACCGGGGAACCGGCTTCGGCCAAAATCAAGAACCGAACCGGCCCGGCTCCTACCGATTCTTGTTGTGTCTTCAAATGTTGGAACCGCTCCTTGAAAAATAGCATCATACGGTTCCGGTTTTTACCGGTTCTACCGGTTCCGGTTAAATTGGTTCCGATTCCTACCGGTTCCTGGTTCCAAAAATCCACAAAAATAACGTCCCGGTCCCGGCCCGACCGGTTCCATCGGGTTCCGGTTCCGGTGCCGGTTCCAGTTCCGGCCGGTTCCCCGGTCCATATGCTCATCCCTAATACTAATAAATGAAAAAGCCTTTCTTTTATGTTTAAAGTTGTAACTTTTTTTTTTTGTAGAATCTTTCGATCTCGATTCGATATAACAATTATGATTTATGGTGTGAAAACGATCTTATACAAGATTTTGATATTTATAACCTTAACATAAACACTTCAATATATTGTTTTAATTAGATGTCAGACCCATGTATTACATGAGTTAATTAAAAAATATTAAATATCAAAATATATCAAAATATAAATATTAATTATTATTTAAAATTAAATTTTAAAATAACGAAGGAAAAAAAGCATATTTATTGCAATTTAAGATTATATTTAATACTCAACTTATATAGCTATATGTATTATGTGACTTTTTAATTTTAAAAATTAAAAAAAAAATCTAGAAATTGACATATGAATATTATTTATTTAAAAAATACCACAAAATGACAAATGTCAAAACTTATGAGAGATTGACATTTGGCAAAATGGATCTTCATTTATTAGAGTAGATAAATATATATTTATTTTATACATCGTTTATCCTAGGTTTTAAACTAAGAATAGCAAGTTTAATACTAAGGGCGTGTTTGGCATAGAGTTTTTGGAAGCTTCTAGCTTTTAGCTTTTGACAAAACGCTCTAACTTAAACAAAAAACTTCGTTTGATAGTACAAACGTTTAACTTTTAGTTTTAACAAAACGTTCCGATTCTAAAAGCTACTTCATATATTTATATATTTATTTTTAATATTTATTTATTTTTAATCAAATATCCTTTTATGTAATTTTATATATTTTCAAAAGTTTCAACTATTTTTGCCAAACATTCATCTAACAAATAAAAACTACAGCTTCCTGCTACCAGCTACTCGCTACACGCTATCCGTTACCAGTTAACCGCTATCCGCTTTTAGTTAACCGCTACTTTTGCCAAACACGCCCTAAAAATTGATACTTTTCTAAACACGCCCTAAGAATTGAAAGATTATTTTACATGTTTATGATTATAACTAGCAGTTAATGTGCCGAATTTTACATATCAGGCCTAATATTCAAACATCGTATATGAATATTTATCCTATATATTGGCTTTGGAATGAATTAGGCATCAACCGTCTATATTGTGCTATTTATTTTTTTGTGTAATAAAATCAATAAAATATTGTTTATCTGAAAAAAAAAATGTTATCTACGTAATTTGTTTACAAGATATATTTTTTTTTTGAAAAACAAATTCCTTTTACTTTTTATTTTTTGTCGATAAATACTTTAAGTTCAATAATATATTGAAAGTTATCTTTTATTTTGAATATGAATAAAGCATATAGCTAAATTAACTTTAATGGAAAGATGGGGACTGGGGAGTATATATTCTCAACTGAAGCAGTGGATTCACTCTAACACCACCTCCTCTTTCTAACTAGCGGTGTGCCGGTGCCACCATCCTCCGCCATTAAAGCCTCAGTACTGTCCTTTTTCTAACTCCCTACTCTTAAAACCCACCTCAATTTCCCATTCAACTTCAACGATTTCAATTAACCATTTCATCTTCAGCCTACCCCCTGCTTCAACGTAAGTAATCTCTTTCTCTTTCTTCAGTACTTCTAGATCTCTGCGTAGATATCTATTATTTTTCTTATTTATCTGTTATATTGTTTTAGCAATGGAAGTTGAATCTGGTTTTAGGTTTTTGATTCATGAAGTTTCCATTACATGATCTGAACATCGTTTTTGGGGATGTTTTTATTCTTTGTTCTTCACAATCTGAATTCTTATCTATCTATCTTCCAAAAAAAATTGTACTCTAGATTCATAAAATTGAAATGAAAACTGTGGTGATTAAGATCTTATGCGAACTGCTCATAAGAAATTAGGTTATAAAACACTTAGTTCATTCTTCCCCCTTTTCCCCATATTAAAAGAGGTCGAATAGCAATTGAATGAAAATTTGTATGATTTCTTTTGTCGAAATCGATTAATTTTTGATAATTTTTGTGTGGTATTTACAGGTTCAAGCACCAATATGGGTCTGTCACCATACTCAAACCCTTCCGATGCCGGAATCCTATGTGTAATTCTGGTGAAAACCGCCATGTCGATATCTTTCATGAAGGAGATCCTTCGTTCCATCCTTAATCTCGTCGGAATCCATTTCCCGGGGTGGGAGGATGTTTCCGATCAAAACTTCACAGAGTCACCGGAATGCCGTGGAACACCATCAACGAGTTACATGGAGGAGTTCAGAAGCCGGACACCAACACTCCGGTACGACTCCCTCCTCTCTTCTCCCCTCACCAAACAAGAATGTTCCGTTTGCTTGATTGAATTCAAACCAGACGCAGAGATAAACCACCTCTCCTGTGGACACGTTTTCCATAAATCATGCCTCGAGAAATGGTTAAAATACTGGAACACCACTTGTCCTCTGTGTCGAAACCACATGATGGCGCCTTTAGAATCCGAAGAAAACACCTGTCCGATGTGATCGTGATATCGTGATCGAGTTTAGATTTGTTAGGAGTATAGTCAGTTTTGAGTTTTGTACATATTAACTCCATGGTTTCCGGTGTCATATGCATCTGAGAAACGGAAAAGCTTTGTTCCAGTTTGAATTATATATAATAATAATTATATATTTGAATGAAAGTACATGTTAGTTTAGTTTTTACAGATAATGAATCGATAAGAATTTTATCAGCATTCTCTAGGTCGTCTCGATTTCTTCATGTTGGTGGTTGTGTTTCCTAAATCTGAAAGGTTTGCACCGACGGAGGCAGTTTTCCGGTAGGCTAATTCAGAAAGGTTGGAGCCGACTGAGACACTGTTCCGGTGGTAGCGACACCTGAAGGAGCCAGGGTGGTTGGTCGGAGCACACAGACAACTGATCTTCATGGCGGAGGATTTTCTGGCACGTGGAGAAGATGGATTGGATGATAATGCTTCGATTCTTGCGTTGTTCATGTCATCTTCTAGAGATAGTTCATTTAGATCAATCTTGGGTTGTTTTGGTGGTGGTTTTGACATATCTTCGCCGGAAGAATCTTGTGTGTTTAAAGATTCGAACACAGGTTCACTAGTATCTAGAAGAAAACATCAGATCAAACAAATAGGATCTGAATCTCTTGATGATTCATCGGAAAAAAACAAAAAGAAAAAGAAACAGAAAAACATAAAGCGGAAGAGTTTGTTTACCTTTTTTGATAATGGCAGGAGCTTGTTTATCTATCCACGTTTTCTTGTTAATGGATATGATGACGATAGTGAAGATAACTATGAAGATGAAAAGGACGAACATCTTTTGGGAGTTTTGATTTCCTCCAACATACAATTCCCCCTATCTTTCCTTTTTTTGTTGAGATTCTATGGTGACTATAATCCCTCTTTCCTACACCTCAAATTTTGGGAATTTTTTGCCACTTTTTCCTCCCGTTTTTCTTATTTAGTAACTATGAGATGATCAACATAATCCACGAACATGAAAGTAGACTATTATAATTTATAAGAATAATAATAATAAAAATAAAAGAGACATGTAATATGTATGCACCCCACGTTTTCTTCAAGAGGCACATATATTCTTGATCTGAATATTCAAATGAATAGGTGTTTATTAAGAAAGGTAATCAAAGGACAAAAATGAAGGAAATGGTAATTTAAGAATGAGTAAAAGTACAAAAAAACACATTAGTCAATCAGTGGAAACTTACTGGAAATCAAAACATTAGTGTATCAAAAGAAGTTTAATCATCGAATCCTTGAGTTTCATCGATAACAGTAAGTGAGGGGGCAAAGCGCACAATCATCTTCTTCCTCGATCCTTTGGCATTTGGGGTTTTGGAGTCGACCCCCTTGTAACGAACACGACGATTACATGATATAGGTTTAGGTTTGACAAGCAATGAAGATTTGATAGAAGGAGTATTCTTGTCTTGACAAATCAAACTATTTGAGTTAGAAATCTCATAACTGGTCGGAATCGGATTCCTGAGTCGGCGACGGAGTTTTTTCACTGTCCGGAGAGGAACAAGAAAGTACTTTTGTCCAGGGACGAGAATCTCCTCCGGCGGAACAATGGAGTCCCAGGGCTGCCGGAATATCTCTGGACGAGCCAAAACGAAATTGGGATACTTGTCAATGATTGAAGACGCTGGGAATGCCATGTAGTGTCGTTCAACCACACCTCCGGCATGAATAATCTGCAAGATCAACGGCTTTTCTCCTACGACAATTCCCTCAAAGCTAGGGTTAGGTTTGTTGGTACGGGAGCCGAATAATTTGAGTAGCATGTTGAGGAAACAGGTTTTGGATACTAGAAGAGAGTATTGGAGGTACGTAATGACTTATAGAAATGACGATCGATGAAATCGAAGGGATTTTGATTTGTGTTACCGTTTGATTTTTGACGTAGATTCTGGCAGCGACCTGCAGATCAGTGAAGATGAGATCAATGTAGAATAAAGAGCAGGCTGTGGCTGCCGACTGTCTTATTATTGGTTATTGTTGTCCCTGCAGGAGGCACAACTAAAAAAAGCGGCAAAAAAATGATCATAGATGACCTGTAAAAGTGTAAAAGGTAATGCAGAAAATATGAAAAGAGAAAGAACGAGAGAGATCGACATTTTTAATTTACTTGAGAGTGGATAAATGAACATGAATCCTAGCTAGAATATTACACTCGAATTTCACCTTTTGTATCCGCTATAACGCAATGTATTTGCAAACCAAAACCCATAGGGCCGTAGCTATTTTAGCAGTAAGTCAATTACGAATTTCAAAATGTCTAATTCATATATATGGCCTTACGAGTACTTTTTATTGATTTATTTGTGTAACATTGTAAATGAATTTTGCAATTTACACTTTTGAAATTTCCTGAAAATCTAACGTGTTCTCTTATTCAAACATTTTTTTAATGCATAACATTTTGTGTTTTCAAATATTGTATTTTATAATTGTATAAATCATAAATTGTTGTGTATGAATCATTTTCCATTTTTATAGTATGTTTATATTAAATGTTCTTAAGGGTTTTCAAGTTTTTGTTATAGTTTTTCTTATTTGTGTAACATGTTATGTCATGAATATTTAAGGACTGAATGATATGTTTTTTATTGAATCTGGTAAGACGTCAAGTCTAACTCGGTCAGATTTAGATTTTTTGATACCACGATTAGAAGTTTTTGTTTGGTCATGTAGCTTCTAATACGCCTTTTATTGTGTGTAATATGCAACTATCAAATAACCCTTTAACATTATTTAAAAAAAAAAAGAAATTTTGAAAAAACATTTAGAAAACATATAAACATTTAGCAATTTTCATACGAAAATTTCATATTTCTCATCCAACTTGCGATACCGTGTGAACATCCTTGTTAAAGGCTATAAAGAAATAAAGAAAGGTATGTGGAAAAAAACTTGTAAAGGCAACAAACACAAAGACATATTGGAGTATGGAACTAGTTCCAAAAACAAACCATTTATGTGTAAGGCTATCCAGTATGGAAGAGTAAAAGACGTGTGAACTCCTACGTGGCTAGTCAACCCACACCACCCCAAAAACTCGGACAGTGGGCCTTCTTGTGCCCCCCCCCCCCCCCCCCCCCCCCCGACTGCAATGGAAACATATCGGATCAAGTCCATGGGCGATGGTAACAATACAATCTCTGCTAAAATGGCCAATATGGCCGCACTTGAAATATCCGACATCGCCACCACTTCTACGCCTGTACGCACCCATGTGCATCCTACCGCACTTCCCGCATCGATTGCGGCTCTGATAGTCCCTCGTCCTCAAATCCGACCCATTGGGCCTCTTACCCGAACCTGTGGCTACCTGAGTCTCATCCGATTTCCTCTTCCTTTCCGACTCCCCGCCCGTCTGAACAATGACTGTCTGATCCTGGAGCTTCGCGGTCAACCTATCAGTGACCCTCACGACAATGTCGGGCATCTCCTCGCGAATGGCTAGCGAAACCTCCCTGACTATCCAATCATGTAGAGGCCTCTCCTGAAGACATGGTGCCCCACTCACTCATGTCCCCTGATGATAAGAGCTAAAAAAATGGGAACTCCCTCCCTGATGGATCCCTGCACTCCATAAGCATCGCGCTCTATACAAGCGCCAATCTGTCCTGAAACTATCCCGGCCCTAAAGGCCTCCAAATGACTGTCCATAAGCTCCACGATGGCCTCTCTAACCGAACCAAAAATCACTAGAGCCTAATCAATGATGTTGCGCATGATCTCTGCGGAAATGAAATTCCTCATCTGATCATCAAGCTGCCCGGCTCTATAACCTGAGCCAGATCCCTCGCCGGTAGCTGAACTGCTAACTGGTAACTCGCGCAATGTCACCATGATGAAAATATAACACTTCCTGATCAATATACACACCACTGCTGAGGGATCTCTCACACACTCTACAGTTCCCTGGTCTTGTCTCGGCCCCTCTTGAATCGAGTACGGATCCTCTGCTTTCAGTAGTACGGGCCCATACTACCTTCCACATCTATCCGTACTTTCCTCTAGAGTTACCTCAACTCCACTAAGTCACTCTCCTGCTACTGATCTCTGCTACTACCTTCCTAGGCTTGCCCTAAGGAACCTCTGACTCCACCCAAACCAGTCCTCAACTGTTGAAGGCCTCCTTATAATGCCAATTAGCCACCACCTGAATACCACCACATGCAATGAGGCTCGGATAATCCTTCGAGTAAAAGACTCGTCCCTACAACGGTTGGACTCAGACAAGAGCTGCGCAATAGGGCCAAATCCAGCACTCTGAGATTATTCAACCCTGCTCACATGTGATGTGACGTATTCACCTAATGGCTAACTCCCATCATTCAGAGTCCCATAAAGCACAAAGCAAGCAGCATTCGGACACATGAAACTACTCAAGCAAATCTACTCTCATAACGAGAAACTGTACTAGCATACAATGCTAAGCTCATACTATCAGGCATAACCTAAACAGACTATCCTACTACAGTCTACTTACTACTAGCATGCAATTCTCATAAGGCTGAAACACATAAGCAGGCACATAAGGCATCCTCCTAGATCCTGAGTCCTATACTAGCATGCTGTTCTACTGAAGCTGAATCTGAACTGAAACTGATAATCATAAACTTCTATGGGTAATTTGGGAGTACTTACTTGAGCTCGGCTGATTGCATGCACCACACCCTTTTTCTCTTTTCAAGTTATTTTCTTTCTAAATATTCTTTTCCCTTTTTCTATAACTCTTTTCTTTTCTCAAACTCCTTTTTACCCAAAATTTCCTTTCGAAAATGTTTTTCTTTTGAAAACCTTTTACCATTTCCTTAGTTTGAGTCCAGACACACTCTCAAGTATGTCCGAATCCCTCAAACCAAGGCTCTGATACCAACTTGTAACGACCCAAAAATCACGACTAAAAATTTCTTTTAAAACATTACTAATACCATATTTATAAAAGCGTATCATAAGTCATAACATAATTTTCGAGTATTAAATTCAAAACATAATCTCATTATCAGAGTAAAACATTCCCCAGGCTAACTGACTATGGTATGTGCACTGCAATCTCTCCGAGCTCTGATTTTGAAAACTGAGTACCTAAAACCAAAACTGAAAATCGTAAGCACGAAGCTTAGTGAGCTCCCCCAAACTACCACATACCATACAAACATATAAATCACATACTGGGCCTTGCCCACTGCATCGGACCGAGGTCCGGACTAATTGGGGCCTTGCCCCCTGCATCGGACCGAAGTCCGGAAACTGACTGGGACCTTGTCCCCTGCATCGGACCGAAGTCCGGACTGACTGGGGCCTTGCCCCCTGCATCGGACCGAAGTCCGGACTAACTGACTGAGACCTTGTCCCCTGCATCGGACCGAAGTCCGAACTAACTGCACAAAGCATAACATAAACATATCAACTAGCATGAAGACACATATACTGCATACTGCATCGGGCCGAGCCCGGAACACATAACACATAAATCCTGTTTGAGCCACGAAGGCATCAAACATGCTAACTACTGCATCAGACCGAAATCCGGAAACTACTGCTAGCTAAACGGGTCGGCATTGTGGCCTTAGACCCGTTCCTACTGGAAGGAAACTCACCTCGAAATGCTGACTGTTGAAAACTCGAGTGAAAGATCCCCGACTGTTGTCCCGGCTGCTCCCCAGCTATCATGGGAAATAAAATACTAACTAAGAATAGGGATTCTCCTATGGGTAAAATGACAATTTTACCCCTGTTATGGCATGGGTCACAACATGGCCCAAAACCCCCCAATTCCTTCTAAGCCCATCCATGGCCCCACTAAAGGCCCACTAATGGCCCAATTTGCTCCATTGGGCCCAAAGCCCTTTATTGGACCTTACTCAAGCCCAATGCTAAATCCTTGGTCCTTAGCAACTGAATTCTGATGGCCCAATAAGGCCCAAGGACCCTAAGTCTCAACTCAGCCCACACCGAGGCCCAAAATGCAATAAGCCCAACTGACTGCGTTACCCGGGGCGTACTCTAATGTACGCTTAGCGTACTGGCTTGCTAGAGAGTACGCGGGGCGTACCTGCAATTACGCTCGGCGTACTTACTTTGTTAAGACACTTCCCATTAAGCGCTTAATACTCCGACTCAAGAGCCATAAACTTAGATCTAGGTCTTATTCCATGCCCTAATCCATAAAGTCACTGACTTGGTGACTTTATATGTCCCAAACCAACCCAAACTCTCAAAACACTCTTCTACTTCCATAAAGGGGACTAGATCTCATGCATGAACTTAATAGGACCACAAAAGGTTGGAACTTTACTGCTTCTGGGACTCATATGACTCTAAGGGAGGCAACCCTGGTCTTAGAAACGAGCTTAAGTCATAAAGTCCAAATCTTGGGACCAAAAGGTCCATAAACTTGTACTAAGGAGATCTAAGAGGTAAATCATCAAGCTCAAGACTTTTTACCTTGCAAAGGTCCGAAATGAAGCACTTATACCAGATCTACAAGCTCTAGCTTCAAAGGTTCCTCCTTGCCAACCTTCTTTTCTTTGCTTCCAAGCTTTAATCCACCAAAATGGGTTCTCCAAGGTCAAGAACTCAAAAAATGAAGGTAGGGACGTTCTAGGGTTTCTTCTGAGGTTGGGGAGGCTCATATGGGGGCTAGGGTTGGAACCATAATGTCCTTTATATAGTGCTCAATCTGAAATTAGGGTTTCATAACTTTTAGCATACGCTGGGCGTATCTCCTGGTACGCTGGGCGTACGCCTTGGACATCCGCGACCAAGCTACCTCATTACGCTGGGCATAAGTGCCCACGCATGTTGCAAACATGCATCCAGGGCCTTCCATGCAAACTTTTCTCTATAAGGGCCATTCTTGCCAAATCTTCAAAGTGTCATAACTCCTTCATTCTAGATCTGATTCTGATGAACTTTATATCTACGGAAAGGTGACGAGACACCCTACGTGTCTAACAACACAACTCGGCCCGAAAAATTCTCGAATAATAACTCCAAATTTAATAAAGGACTAAAACACCCCTGGCCTTGGCCTCTGAAATTCCATAAATGAATATTTTAGAACAGGGCGTTACATACGCTTTGGCGGCGGCTTGGTGTGCTACTTCAAAAAACGAACTTCGCGGAAATGGAATGAAAAAAGGAGCTTATTGGGGGGCGGTGCTCGACAAGTTTCACGTTGTAACAGCCCGAAAACTAGGTACCCTTCTATTTATCCCTTCATCCTTATTATGTTCTCTTTTAGGGTTGCATGATTAGCGAGTACGCTGGGCGTACAAGGTGTACGCTGCGTGTACTCGTGCGCTTCATTTGGACGCGTTCACCCTCAGGTACGCTGGGCGTACCCAAGGTTACGCGGGGCGTAACCGGTCCAGACCTAAAAACCCTAATTGTTTTGGAGGGCTATAAAAGGAATGTGTGGCTCGACTTCTCAGCCACCATCCCTCAGAGAGAAACCCTAAAGAGAGTGTGCAACCGTTCTTAGGCCATTTGTGAGTATTCTAAGCTTGGTGGTGCCATTTCAAGGTAGCAAAAGAGAAGAGGAGCTCATTGGGGAAGGCTAGAGGTGGTATTCAAGTGTAGATCTGAGCTTAGCAAAGGTTGAGGCTTCATTTCCAGGTAAAAAGCTCGGATCTTGTCCTATAGTTCTTGTAATATGCTTCATGTACCATTTTCTAGGGTTTTAGTCCCAAAGGTGGAGACTTTTGAGCAAATTGTCTCCATAAGCTTAGATCCTTTGTATTTCTGGTCTATTTTGAGTTGTAGACTCATAAAAATGAAATCTTGGTCGTGAACATTTCACCATGCATGAGATCTAGGCCCTTGAGTTGGAATAGAGTGATGTTATGAAGTGTTGGAGCCTTTACAACCATGCCAAGGCTTAAAGGTCTCGACTTTATGGGTATAGACGCATAAACAGAGCTGGATCTAGAAGTTGGAGTAATGGCTTAACCGATTAAGACCAAAAATGAGGAATGCTAAAGTCTGATGGTTACGCTGGGCGTAACTTCCAGTACGCGCAGCGTACTGGGTGGAGACCCCGATCCATGGGTTGGCGATGTACGCCCCGCGTACTCGTAGGGTTGACTTTTATTGACTTCTTAGGGTTTTGGTCAACATGAGGACTTTGGGTCAAGGAGGGGTAAAATGGTCTTTTACCCTCTGAGGATTTGTGTTAAGGGGTAAAAGTGTTGTTATGAAAGCCTTTGAGTATTAATATGATATTTTTATGATTAGGCGAGGTAGAGTCGTCATTGGATTTTGGGAGATAGCGAGTACGCGAGATCTTAGACTTTTCACGAGGTGAGTCTTCTCACTATACGTACCTTGAGTGGTATTCTGAGTTGACCAGAGGGTCTTATGTGCTATGTATGAGATTATGTGTTATAGTTGAGATTTTATATTATGTGTTATTTGTATGTTGTATGACTATATAGATCGGACCGGAGGGTCCAACGATTCAGACCGGGCCAGAGGGCCCAATGAGCTATGACCGGACCGGAGGGTCCAACGAGCTGCGGGGCTGGAGGGTCCTGTTGAGACATCTTGACCGGAGGGTCGGGTTAGCCTCGAGAGGCGTATTTGTGGTATGTGGTATATTGGGGAACTCACTAAACATTATGCTTACAGTTGTTGTGTTTGATGTCTCAGGTACCAGCGAGGACCGTGGGAAGGCGACGGCTTGACTCGTACACACTCACACCGATGGAGTTCACTTTTGAGAGATCTTGGGAATTTGTTTTGGGAAACACTGTTGTTTCGGATTTGAAATTATGATGTGATATACATTTTGTGGTTTTAAAAATTAAAAATTTAATTGGGATTTTACGTTGTTACAAGTTGGTATAAGAGCTTTGGTTTGAGGGATTCGGATGCACCTTTGGGCGTATTTGAACTCAAACCGAGGATTTGAGAAATTTTACAACAAAAACTGCAAATTTTCTAAAAAGAAAAAGAAGTTTTGGAAACGAGCAAAGTGGATGGTGTGTACGGTCAGCCAGCGCCCGAACGGTGAATCCCCAAAATACCCTTACATTATATGTTATGAGTTATGAGATATTATTTTATGCATGATAGAGAGGCTAGGTATTCCTATAAGGACTAGAGTGGCCTGATTTGTGATACCTTTGCCTAGGAGATTATTGCTGCTATGAGATACTTTGAGAGTGAGTAGGTAGTAGTGAGGAGCTCATGATAGGTCTACTGAGGGTAGCCAATGCATAGCGAGAGTAGAGTATTTACGACTTGGGATCCTAGGAGGAGGACTTGGATTGTATATTGATTCGATGTGGACAATAGTATTGGGCCCGTACTATTGAAAACACCGGATTGGTGCGCAGTCCAAGTAAGAATCCTTGGGGATACCAGGAGAGAGGATGTTTGAGCTATCGAGTGTGAGTATACTAGAGAGTATCCCTGATATTTCTTATGTTGTATTTCAGAGGTTGATCATGGTCGGGACACGCCATAAACCCGAGAGCAGTGAGGCGAGCGATGAGGAGATCCGTCGGATCATCCATGAGGAGGTGGCTGCTGCCATCAGAGCCGAGATTCCGGAGATGTTTGGGTCTATTAAGACCACACTGATCGAGATGTTTGACGAGCGTTACGCTGCTTTGACTGATGCTGCTGTTGCTGCAGCCACCGCATCTGTTGCTGCTGCTAGACCCCAGGGTGGTGATTCGTTGTTGTACCGAGAGTTCAGCAACATGAAACCACCGGAGTTCGATGGTACGTAGGATCCGATCGCCGCTATGAGGTGGATCTCAGACATGGAGGGGTGTTTCTATACGTGCTCGTGTCCGGAGCACTTGAGGGTGCGATTCGCACTCAACCAGCTTCGCTTGGGGGCGAAGGACTGGTGGAAATTCGTGACCGCGAGCTATTCTACAGCTGAGCTGACTGCAGTGACCTGGGAGAGGTTTACTGCGATGTTTCGTGACGAGTACGTTCCCCAGGTGGAGAGGGAACGTTTAGCTCAGGAGTTTCTGACCCTCAAGCAGGGGACAGAGTCGGTGACAGTGATTACGATGATGTTTCATGAGCGGGCGCTGTTTTGCCCGGAGTTGGTATCCACTGAGCAGGCTTGCATGAGCCGTTATCTGAGTATTTTGAGGAGGGACATTCGCGAGTTCGTGGCGAACTCGACTTACCAGACATTTGCCGAGCTCCAGGCAAATGCCAGGAAGAGGGAGATCGAGCTTGAGACACAGGTGAGGGAGGAGACTAAGTTGCAAAGGGGTGATCGGCGACCGGCACAGTCGCAGCCGGCCGCCAAGCGGGCAAAGCCCGCTGATTCGAGGACAGGCAGTTCGAGGGGCCGTACTTGTGGGATGTGCAGCAAGAGCCATGACGGGCCGTGCAAGATTGGGGTATGCTACAAATGCAGGAAGGAAGGACATTTTGCGAGGGACTGTCCGAAGGGGTTCTCGGTTTGCTTCCATTGCCACCAGACCGGCCATCGGAAGGCCGAGTGCCCCCAACTTCAGAGATCAGCGTAGGGATCTGCACCTGTGGTTCGAGCTACTGAGACCCGGCCATTGAAGGCCAAAGCACCGAAGGCTAGGGGGAGGGCCTTCCAGCTGACTGCGGAGGAGGTCCGCGCAACACCTGACGTCGTGGCGGGTATGTAATCTTTATCTATTTTATGTTGAGTTTATGCTATTGTAATTGCTATATGTTATGCGTAGGTACTTTTCTAGTGAGTTCTGTACCTGCATTGGTTTTATTCGACTCGGGCGCGAGTCGGTCTTTTATATCTTTGGCTTTTAGTCGGCACATTAGCATTCCGAGGGAGGCGTTGAGTCGACCTCTACGGGTTTCCATAGCAGATGAGCGTGAGGTATGTGCTACCGAGGTGATACGTGGATGCATGCTAGAGATATTCGGGGTGGAGTTCCCGATTGATTTGATTCCGATCGCTATGGGGGATGTTTGTGTCATAGTGGGAATGGATTGGTTGAGCCGTTTTGGGGCTGTCATAGATTGCAAGCGTCAGTTGGTGACGATCCGAGATCCTAGTGGGGGATCGCTGACGGTTTACGGCGAAGGGACTCGTGGTGGTTCGGTTTTCTGTTCGGCCGCTAGAGCGAGGCGGAGTTTGCAGCAGGGCTGCAAGGGGTTCGTAGCCTACGTGACAGATGTGCGAGAGGCCGCTGGGAGGCCAAGTTCAGTGGATGAGGTGCCGGTAGTGCGTGAGTTCCCGGACGTGTTTCCCGAGGAGTTTTCGGGTGTGCCTCCCGAGAGGCACGTGGAGTTTCGTATCGATTTGGTTCCCGGGGCTGCGCCTATCGCTAAGGCGCCGTATCGGCTAGCACCACCAGAGATGCAGGAGTTATCCTCACAGCTGCAAGAGCTGTTGGGGAAAGGGTTCATCCGTCCCAGTAGCTCTCCCTGGGGAGCGCCGATCCTTTTTGTCAAGAAAAAGGATGGTTCACACCGGATGTGCATTGATTACCGGGAGTTGAACAAGTTGACGGTCAAGAACCGTTATCCGTTACCGAGGATCGACGATCTATTCGATCAGCTGCAGGGGGCGTCTTGGTTCTCCAAGATTGACTTGAGATCGGGATATCACCAGATGAGAGTTTGGGATGAGGATATCCCGAAGACGGCGTTTAGGACTCGTTACGGGTATTACGAGTTCGTGGTGATGTCATTCGGGCTCACCAATGCACCAGCGGCATTCATGGATCTCATGAATAGGGTGTGTAGGCCGATGTTGGATCGATCAATCATTGTATTCATTGATGACATTCTGGTGTATTCCAGGACCAGAGAGCAGCATGAGGAGCACTTGAGGGAGCTCCTCGGAGTTCTGAGAGCGGAGAGGCTTTTCACCAAATTCTCCAAGTGCGATTTTTGGTTACGGGAGGTCCAGTTCTTAGGGCATCTCGTTAACCAGGATGGGATTTTGGTTGACCCGGCCAAGATCGAGGCTGTGATGAGTTGGGAGGTGCCGAGGTCACCTACGGAGATTAGGAGCTTCTTAGGGTTGGCAGGCTACTATCGGAAATTTATCATAGATTTCTCCAAGATCGTCGTGCCACTTACCAAGTTGACCCGGAAGGGTGTTACTTTCTCATGGGGTCCAGAGCAGCAGACCTCGTTTAAGACCCTTCGCCAGAGGTTGTGCGAAGCCCCTATGCTCGCACTTCCGGAAGGGATGGAGGATTTCGTGGTGTACTGTGACGCATCGATATCGGGGTTGGGAGCGGTGTTGATGCAGAGAGGGGATGTGATCGCATATGCATCGAGGCAGTTGAAGCCTCATGAGACGAGATATCCCACCCACGATTTGGAGTTGGGGGTTGTAGTGTTTGCCCTCAAGATCTGGCGTCACTATTTGTATGGGGTTCGATGTACGATATACACTGACCACAAGAGCTTAAAGTACTTGATGGATCAGCCAAACCTGAATATGCGCCAGAGGAGATGGTTGGATGTGGTGAAGGATTATGATTGTGAGATCTTGTACCACCCGGGCAAGGCTAATGTCGTAGCCGACGCTTTGAGCCGCAGGACGGAGAGCGCCCCGATCCGAGGCATTTGTATGAGGTTAACGGTGATGACTTCGGTATTGGACTCCATCCGAGGGGCCCAGGCTGAGGCTGCGAGACCAGAGAACCGAAAGCGGGAGCGGGTTGTTGGGCAGGTGTCGGAGTTCGTTACCGATAGTCGGGGGCTTATGACGTTTTAGGGTCGGATTTGGGTACTGTTTGTGGGCGGGACGCGTACCATTTTGATGGAGGAGGCTCATCGATCGAAGTTCTCGATCCATCCCGGGGCTACCAAGATGTATTTGGACCTAAAGAAGGAGTATTGGTGGCCCTGTATGAAGAGGGATATTGCTTGGTTCGTCGAGAGGTGCCTAACTTGTCGCCAAGTTAAGGCCGAGCACCAGCGTCCGCATGGTAAGCTGCAACCGTTGGAGATTCCCGAATGGAAGTGGGAACAGGTTACCATGGATTTTATCACCAAATTGCCAAGGACTGCGAGAGGAGTCGATGCAATTTGGGTGATTGTGGACAGGTTGACGAAGAGCGCTCATTTTCTTGCTATCAGTGAGAGCTCTTCTGCTGAGAGGTTGGCAGAGTTGTATGTGAGGGAGGTGGTATCGCGGCATGGGGTTCTATTGTCAATTGTTTCAGATCAAGATGTGCGATTTACTTCCAGATTTTGGAAGAAGTTCCACGAGGAGTTAGGTACGAGGCTACATTTCAATACCGCATACCACCCGCAGACGGACGAACAGAGCGAACGGACGATTCAGACGCTTGAGGACATGCTCCGAGCATGTTTTTTGGATTTTGGAGGGAGTTGGGACACCTATCTACCCTTGGCAGAGTTTTCGTACAACAACAGCCATCATTCGAGCATCGGTATGCCACCTTTTGAGCTGTTGTATGGGAGGAGATGTCGTACCCCTATTTGCTGGGGTGAGGTAGGGCAACGCGTGATGGGTAGTACGGAGATAGTGCTTCAGACGACTGAGCAGATCCAGCAGGTCAGGCAGAGGTTGTTGACTGCTCAGAGTCGCCAGAAAAGTTATGCGGACAGGCGTCGGTCCGAACTCGAGTTTCAGGTTGGTGACCTTGTACTCCTAAAGGTCTCTCCTTGGAAAGGAGTGATACGATTCAGGAAGAGGGGCAAGTTGGGACCCCGATACATTGGACCCTTCAGGGTAATTGCTAGGGTAGGCAGGGTAGCCTACCGGTTGGATCTACCTGCTGAATTAGGACAGATCCACGACACCTTTCATGTTTCTCAGTTGAGGAAATGCATCGCCGACGAGTCGGCCGTGGTGCCTTTGGATGATATTCAGGTGGATGCAGGCCTGAATTATGTGGAGAGGCCAGTGGCAATCAGGGATCGAAGGGTTAAGGTTTTGAGGAACAAGGAAGTACCCTTGGTACAAGTGCAGTGGCAACATCGGAAGGGTTCCGAGCTGACATGGGAGCCCGAGGCTGAGATGCAGGATCAGTATCCGGAGTTGTTTTCGGTATGAGACTTCGGGGACGAAGTCTGGTTCTAGTGGGGGAGAATTGTAACAGCCCGAAAACCAGGTACCCTTCTATTTATCCCTTCATCCTTATTATGTTCTCTTTTAGGGTTGCATGATTAGCGAGTACGCTGGGGTACAAGGTGTACGCTGAGCGTACTCGTGCGCTTCATTTGGACGCGTTCACCCTCAGGTACGCTGGGCGTACCCAAGGTTACGCGGGGCGTAACCGGTCCAGACCTAAAAACCCTAATTGTTTTGGAGGGCTATAAAAGGAATGTGTGGCTCGACTTCTCAGCCACCATCCCTCAGAGAGAAACCCTAAAGAGAGTGTGCAACCATTCTTAGGCCATTTGTGAGTATTCTAAGCTTGGTGATGCCATTTCAAGGTAGCAAAGGCGAAGAGGAGCTCATTGGGGAAGGCTAGAGGTGGTATTCAAGTGTAGATCTGAGCTTAGCAAAGGCTGAGGCTTCATTTCAAGGTAAAAAGCTCGGATCTTGTCCTATAGTTCTTGTAATATGCTTCATGTACCATTTTCTAGGGTTTTAGTCCCAAAGGTGGAGACTTTTGAGCAAATTGTCTCCATAAGCTTAGATCCTTCGTATTTCTGGTCTATTTTGAGTTGTAGACTCATAAAAATGCAATCTTGGTCGTGAACATTTCACCATGCATGAGATCTAGGCCCTTGAGTTGGAATAGAGTGATGTTATGAAGTGTTGGAGCCTTTCCAGCCATGCCAAGGCTTAAAGGTCTCGACTTTATGGGTATAGACGCATAAACATAGCTGGATCTAGAAGTTGGAGTAATGGCTTAACCGATTAAGACCAGAAATGAGGAATGCTAAAGTCTGATGGTTACGCTGGGCGTAACTTCCAATACACGCAGCGTACTGGGTGGAGACCCCGATCCGTGGGTTGGCGATGTACGCCCCGCGTACATCAAGTAGTACGCCCCGCGTACTCGTAGGGTTGACTTTTGTTGACTTCTTAGGGTTTTGGTCAACATGAGGACTTTGGGTCAAGGAGGGGTAAAATGGTCTTTTACCCTCTGAGGATTTGTGTTAAGGGGTAAAAGTGTTGTTATGAAAGCCTTTGAGTATTAATATGATATTTTTATGATTAGGCGAGGTAGAGTCGTCGTTGGATTTTGGGAGATAGCGAGTACGCGGGATCTTAGACTTTTCACGAGGTAAGTCTTCTCACTATACGTACCTTGAGTGATATTCTGAGTTGACCAAAGGGTCTTATGTGCTATGTATGAGATTATGTGTTATAGTTGAGATTTTATATTATGTGTTATTTGTATGCTGTATGACTATATAGACCGGACCGGAGGGTCCAACGATTCAGACCGGGCCAGAGGGCCCAATGAGCTATGACCGGACCGGAGGGTCCAACGAGCTGCGGGGCTGGAGGGTCCCGTTGAGACATCTTGACCGGAGGATCGGGTTAGCCTCGAGAGGCGTATTTGTGGTATGTGGTATATTGGGGAACTCACTAAGCATTAAGCTTACAGTTGTTGTGTTTGATGTCTCAGGTACCAGCGAGGACCGTGGGAAGGCGACGGCTTGACTCGTACACACTCACACCGATGGAGTTCACTTTTGAGAGATCTTGGGAATTTGTTTTGCGAAACACTGTTGTTTCGGATTTGAAATTATGATGTGATATACATTTTGTGGTTTTAAAAATTAATAATTTAATTGGGATTTTACGTTGTTACACACGTTATTTTAAAGAAAAATTCGTATCGCAACAACGATATGTTGAGCAGCAAATGGGGTATGATAACTAAGCGGTGCAACAAATTCAATGATATTTACAACCGGCTTGAGGCGCAACAGCAAAGCGGAACCAACGACTTCGATTTGTTCAAATCTACTAAGGAACAATATCGGGTCGAAATGGGTCATGTTTTCGACTTTGAAAAATCATGGGAATTGTTACGAGCGGATCCAAAGTGGAATAAAACGCCTACATCGTCGGAGGTTCAATCCAAAAGGTCTCGCAATTCTAGCTCGGTTGACATGTCGGACGCACGGACTAACATCGACCTAAATGCCGATGACGATGAGATCCCGGATGATATCCAAGAGATATCCCCACCACGACGACCACCATGACGCGACATAGCGAGGCGCGCTGCAAGACATGTGGAGGAGGTGGAGACGAGAGCAAAAGATGCGGCGGAAATGAGAGCCAAATTCGACGAGCACAATTTATTAATAAAAGAAAAAAATAAGTTGAAACGTCGTCATTTGGAGTTCCTGGAAAGTCAGGCACGGGAGAAGCAGGAATAAAAAGAGAGGGAACTAATGACACATCAGTTGTCAATTCTTCGGACAAGCGAGAAGGGTTTAGCGCATGCTGATCTAGCGGTGCTACAAGCGATGAATGAACAAATTAGAAAAAAATATTTGGGTTAATTAGAATTGGTGTGGTTTTAGTAGTAGTTTGAATGATATTTTGGTTATTAATTTAGGTTTAAAATTATGTTTTTTTTAATTGTAATCGGAATTTTAGATTTTAAATATTATGTCTTTTTTTATTTTTAAAATTATATGTTTTATAAAAAAATATATATTAGTTATTAAAAAAACGCAAAAAGAAGAAAAAAACGAAAACAAAAAAAAAACAAAAAAAAACGAAATAGCAAAAAAAAAAATACAAAAATAAAAATATTTATTTTCAAAAAGTTGGTGTTGCATCTTGTTGCCCATTTCCCCACTTGGTATTATAAAATCATTTGCTTATGTGGCATCTGAGGTGGCACAAATTGATGTTGCACCTTGTTGTCCACACCCAATGCTCTTAAAGCTTAATATTAACTGCTAGCCCAAAGCTAGAAAAAAAACCAATAAACCAATTACAAAATAATGACATTGATTGGATTTTGAAACCAATCAAGTAATCAACCCAAGTAATCATAACTTTATTGTTTCTACTAACAAACCAATTAAAGGCTTGATCTATGAAAAAGTTCATCAATATATTCTTCTTGAACTTTTTGCTTCCAAAGACGAAATCATTCCTATATTTCCATATAGTCCACCAAATTGAAATAACAATCACCTCCATTGCTTCTTTTTTCTCCAAAGAAATCCTCATCCCTTCTATCCAATTAAGAACTTCATTCCTATATCTCCATATAGTTGCTTCTGATTTTGATTTGAATGCATGTGTACTTAACATACCATGTGGGCTAAAAAGACGGGCAAAAAAATTTGTACTATGTGGTCTAACAAGATGGACTCCTAAAACCGTTCTAAGTAGTGTTGGTATCATTTACCTGATCCAGACTGGTCCCAATACCAGTCCCGATTTCAAGCTTATGAGTTTGGTTTTGGTCCACCAGAGTGACACAAAAAGAAGCGGTACCAAGTACCAACAGGTTCAGGATCACGCTCATCCCTATTTTGGAACAAGATAATGAAGACGGTGAAAGCTCGAACCACGATAAGAGAAGAAGCATATGTTTTACTTTTCTATTTCATCAAGGTCATTAACAAAATAATATATATAATTAAAAATAAAATAAGTAGATAACTATATATATTGATATGGATGCCAAATGGACGCCTTTGAACTCCACATCTTTTGTAACATATCGGAAAGAAGCAGGTAGCAAAACAAATTTCAAACAAAAAGTTTACTCTGAGGATCAAATGTGAGTATGTGACTGCAGCTTTTAATAACTTGATAGGACAAATATCATAGTGCATTGCCCAAGAATAAAATTAATCCAAATTTTTTTTTCTATACATTTCGTAACGATTTTTAGAATTATATATAATTATCTCCAAATGGTTTTCTTAATTCTAAATATAGTTGAAGTATATTTTACTGTGAGTCTGTGAGAGGAGTACATATTTATGACTGAAAATAATTGTTACTAATCTGGAGACTTGGTGGTGGTTAAAGGTTCATAAAGCGTAAGTGTCACAATAATTTTTACATAATCAATTAAGTTTTATGTGATTCCAGAACAAAAAATCATGGTCAAAGCATCCTTTTAAGTTCATGCCTCAACCTATAACTTCGATAAGGTTAAACTTCTCACTTTCAAGACTCATGGGCTTTAAAGTATATTTTAAAAAACTATTCTTAGGAGTCCATAAAGTCCAGCCCATCTTCAGTTTGCCCCAATTGTTATTCTCCGCATGCTCGATACTCAAGATTCAGACAAAATGCAGAATTTTTTAACAAGTTTTGGATAACCGGTTCTTTCTAAAATTAGCATAATTACTTTAGACCAGTGACCAGTTTAGCTTTCTATAAATGGGTCGGAAATTTATATTTGGCTTTTGGACCAGACTCAGGCCCAAATATTTTAATCGTTTCAGAACAATATCAAGTGTTGGTGAAAATGTGTCATCAATACGCAATGACATTCACAATAAAAAGCAAAATAGGTGTCAAAATTCCATAAGAACATACACTTTCTATACCTTAATGACGAACAATTAATGGTAACCACGGCCTTTTTTTACAATTTACAACACAATGTAGTTAAAGTTCATTCAATATAACATAATAGCAACAAATGCCAATGATCAAAAAAATGAACTCCCAACTTCATATTTCATATCAATATTGCATAAAACTTGAACAAAATTTTAGTCAATTTTGTAATTATATCTCTTGATCAACCCCCTAAACCCCACATTTTGATGTCCCCTGAGTTATGCCGAAATGTCTTTTCCAAAAAGTAGAGCAATTCCTTTCGTCGGATCTTCTTGTTTCACAAGAGACTCCCCTACCAAGATCTACAAAAATGCATCAATTCATCAAGTTTGATATCATATCACAGATTGATGAAACAATTTAGGGCACCAAATACATAATCAATCACTTACTGCTTTAACACCCGCTTCTTGTACATACGCCACATCAGCAGGAGTGAACAATCCAGATTCCCCCACCACCTGACAGAATTCAAACATCAAAAATCATTCATTCCTCTTCTCAATTCTTAAAAAAAAAACTAAATTGTTTCATATAATCTTACTATTATGCCTTTTTGGCGAATCTTTTCACCACGTGCACCTTCCAGCAATTTCTTTGTGTTGCTGATATCAACCTCAAACGTTTCTACAAAATGATTTATTTAATTACTCCAAATTGAAAATGAATTGAAAAAGGATAAAAAGATTATGATATATGAAAATTTTTTTGCTAACCGAGGTTACGATTATTGATACCAATTAATTGAATCCCATCGATTTCAAGCACACGATCCATTTCATTCTCATCATGCACCTTAGAAAACCCAAAATGATTTATTTAATTACTCCAAATTGAAAATGATTTGAATAAATTAAAAAACTTCAAACCTCCACAAGCACTGTCAATCCAATCATCTTACAAATCTTTGTCATATATTTGATGTCAAGATCTTGTAAAATAGCAGCGATTAACAGAACAGCATCAGCACCTTTTGCACGTGCATAATAGAGTTGCCATGCATCTACAATGAATTCTTTGCATAATAGAGGACACTGTAGAATGCAGATAAATAATAATAATAATAATAATTAATCAATTAAACTGAAATGATGTGTGAAAAGATAAGGAAAACTATACCTTTACTCCAGCATTACGTATCGCCTCTAGATTTTCAAAGCTTCCCTGAATTGACAAACAAAATTATTATATGATTAATTAAATTGAATAATCAATCAAAAAGATTGTACCTGAAAATATTTCGCATCTGTTAAAACACTCAGACACGCTGCTCCACCTTTCTCATAGGCTTTTGCAATTTCAACCTGTCACAACAAGAATTGTATATTCATTAATCAAATAATTACACTAACTAAGCACTATGTATATACTGGTAATCACATCATGGAAGTGGCAACTTACAGGATCAAAATCTTCTCTTAGAACTCCTCTACTGGGTGAAGCCTTTTTTACTTCAGCAATTAAAGCAGGCATTCCTGTTTTTTCGTATGATGCCTTAAGAGCTCCTATAAAGTCTCTAGGAGGAGCAGCGATGTCAGTAGCTTTCTTCAGTGAACCCAGAGGCTTTTTCTCTCTCATCTGAAAACTGATCCTTGTTAGGGAATGAGAAGAGAAATGTAGTATGAAAAACTGTGTATAAGAGTTAAGAAAAAAACCAGACCTGGGCAACCTCAGTGTCCTTGTTCCATACAATTTCCTCAAGTATGTTGCGGGGAGTATTGCCTTCGTTCTGTAACCTGAACTCAAAAGGACCAACATGATGTAATGGAGGCCCTGTTGGTGGTCGTCTTCTAATTTTTATCCCTTGTGTAGCAGCTATGTCGATTTGGGAATTTTTAACCTTTGATTCCTTAATATCGAGTGCATCAACTTTGGAATCATCCGATGCAATATTGATTGCAGATCCATCAGTAGCTTCAGACTACAAAACAGTAAGGAATCAATCAGATTAATTTACCTTTCGTTCTCCAATTAGGGCGCGAAATACGTTAGGGCACGAGTACATAGTCACCCATACCCCGAATCATTACCCTCACGAAACAATGGCATTTGAGGTTGATAAATAGTAATAAGAAAAGAATGCAATAAGTTCGAAAGGTTGTATGTATAATCTACCTGTTGAGCTCGCATACAAGGAAATGAGGCGATGTGTTTGTTCTTCAGGAATCTGAAAGTGAATCGAGTAGTATCATAGAATGTGTGATTGAAGGGTGAGGAAGGAAGGGAGTTGAAAGAAACCGAAGACGTTGCGCAAATTAACTCCTGCATATCTAAGAGCGTTGGATTTGCTGTAGTTTATAAAATATGCACGGCACGAGGACGAGGGAGGACGCGGTGGCCGGAAGAGGCCGTTACATTCTTCGGTTAGATAACCTTTTGAGTGCACCAAAATATCCATCGGGAAATAATGAAATATCATAAGGTGGGATTTACTTTCCAAATCACTAGGTCAAATAAAAAGTTATAAAGTAAAATTTTCTTGATGCATAGGATATCTTTCAGAAAATTGTATTATTTTATCTTAATTTGCTAAAAGTTTTAAACTAAAATTTATTTATTAAAAAACATGAATTTGAATTACTTGTAAAAGTGATGTTTTCATCAAAAATTTTCCGGTTTATCGGTTTCATATAATTATCTGGTTTCATTATTTTACCATAATTTATGAATAAATTTCAAATTAAAATTAAATAACAATTTGACCATTTTCTCTATTTAAAATACATTTTATTGGTTTCATTGATGACCTTAACATCTAGTCATTAAATGAACTGATAAGATGGATACGATTGATTATATAATACTATGATTACCATAAAATTTAATATCAATTTCATGGGCTCATTTATTATTATGTATTTAGTTTAATAATAAAAACGGTAAAATGTGTATTTCCGCAAAAGAAAAGGCGGGAAATGAACTGCTGAGATGAATATATTGGGTTACATAAGACTAGACTGACAATTTGAAAATTTTTATAAACTTAAAAAATGACGAGTTGTTGTTAGTTTATGTAATTATTGAAGTCTTCGTTGGATGAATTTTATATTCCAAAAAATATACAATACACAAGGATATCAAGTTTTATGGTAAACATAATATTATATAACCCAACATATCAATCTCATCAGTGCATTTAATGACTAGGCGTCGAGTTTAGAAATAAAATCGGTAATATGTATCCTACATAGAGAAAATTGTCAAATCATTACTTAATTTTAATTTGAGACTTATTCGTAAATTATAGTAAAATAATGAGACTTTAACAAAACTGGATACATAATGAAAATTTTAAACCGAGAAAATTGGATCCAATCGTTATTTTTACAGGTAATTCATATTTTTCCATAAACAAATTTTAGTTTGAGATTCTTTTCATAAATTAGGGTAAAATATTATATTTTTTAGAGATTTCCCAAGAAGTTTCGTATATCTTTTGAAGATAATATAACAATGATAAGCTTTTCTAATTTCTAAATGCGCTTGTTTTGATTTTTATGTCGTATCTTTTGAAGTTAGTATAACAATGATAAGCTTTTCTAAATGCGCTTGTTATGATTTTTACGTCGTAATAATCCTTCATGTATAACACGTATTGTTAGGTGCAATTTGTGCACTTTTTTGCACACCTTTTAGTCTATTTTCATACATCTATTTAGCATAATTGTTCTTCATTTTTCTTGCATTTCATCATATTCATGTTAGTCTCTAGAACAACCTTATATGCACACTTTCATGTCTTTTTTAGGTAAACCGAAGGTTGGGACGTGCTTTGGGAGGTGCCGGGATGCATTGGTGAAGATTTCGGGATGATCAGGCGAAGAGCGGAAAAGTTGAAAAAATGAAGTTTGGAATTGGAGTCAGAGGGGTACATGGGACGTGTTGGATTCACACTGCAAAAGGAGCACCGTCCGTGTTGACCAAAAAAGGGAGTTGTTGACTACACTGAACACGACCCGTGTTGATTTGTTATATATTGACATGAGCCGTGTTCGACCCAAAAACTGTCTTTTGGCAGTTTTTCCTATTTTTCATATCACGAGATTTGGGTCATTGCAGATATAAAGGGGTTGAGTCCATCATTATGCATGCATAAAATATTGATGGAAGAGGACTTTAAACCAACCCGCGAAGCCCAAAGGAGATTGAACCCACCTATGATGGAGGTGGTGAAAAGGAAGATCATGAAGCTATTGAATGCAAGTGTAATCTATCCCATTTCTGATAGTAAATGGGTAAGTCTTGTGCAAGTTGTCCCGAAAGAAGCCGGAGTCACAGTTGTTAAAAACTCCGAAGGGGATTTGGTACCCACCCGTGTGCAAAACGAGGGGAGGGTTTGTATTGATTATAGGAAGTTGAATGCTTCCACCTACAAAGACCATTTTCCTTTGCCATTCATCGATCAAATGCTGGAAAGATGTCACTATTGTTGCCTTGATGGTTTTTCTGGGTTTCATCAAATTCCGGTTGCCCCGGAAGACCAAGAGAAAACTACATTCACATGCCCTTTTGCACCTCTGCGTATAGACGCATGCCCTTCGGCTTGTGCAATGCACCCACGACTTTCCAAAGATGTATGGTGAACATATTTTCAGAATATGTTGAAAATATAATAGAGGTTTTCATGGACGATTTTACTGTTTATGGAAATTCTTTTGATGAATGTTTGCGAAATCTCACCAAAATCTTATAAAGGTGCATTGACACAAACCTAGTCCTTAATTATGAAAAATGTCATTTTATGGTTGACAAGGGCTTGATACTTGGACATGTAGTGTCACAAAAGGTTTAGAACTTGACAAGGCAAATATCGATGTTATTAAGAGCTTACCATACCTGACAAATGTTCAGGAAGTGCGTTCTTTTCTTGGTCATGCAGGTTTTTATTGGCGGATCATTAAAGACTTTTCCAAAATCATAGTGTCGATGTGTCAACTTCTACAAAACCTTCCGAAATGTGTTTGTTGTGTTAATGGAAACATAAACTACACCTATTATAGTTTATCAAAACGTTTAAATGTAATTGTTATAACTTTGTTTATTATAGTTAACTACTATATTTGTAAAGGTAAAAACCCTTTTGTTTACTGATATATACCTTTTACTAAGGTGAAATAACATGTAATATAACATCATGTATTTACATAAAAATACACACCTTGCTCAGCAAGTTACAAGGTGTAAATGAATTTGTTAACTATTTTTCTAGTTTTAGCTTTCATGTTCCTGTTCTTAGGAAAATTATAGAAAAATGATGTAAAGTCGAAATCAAAATCCGTAAATTCTGAGAGTTTATAAAATATGTCTAGTTTATTCATAAATTTTATTATGATTTTTAGTGACTTCTAACTTGTGTGAAAATGTCCATATTCATAGACTGGTCCAAAATCGTAGCTACAGTGATAGACAGTTTTGTAAAATTCACCATAAATTGTAGAAAAATCGTATGGGGATGTGAAAGTACTCATTTTAAAGGTATAAACCTGAAATATTTGCACCTAATAAAGTTTTGAAAACTAAAATGTTTAAGTTGACCAAAACAGTCCGTGAATGGAGTTAAACGTTTCTGATGAAAGCTGTTAGATTAGTTTAGTTGTGTTCATGGTATTTTAACTTGTATTCCCCCCCTTAAGACTTAAGAAAAACATGAAAAGATAGGGGTATGAACTCACCTTGAGTGATTTCTTAGGATGGATGATGAATAGAAGAAGTTTCCAAGTCAAGAACACTTGGGAGATGCTTTAAGATTCGAAGATCTAGCGATAATTATGATGATATTCGTGTAAGGAACCCATGATTTTAATGAAGGGATGTATGAAAATAAAGTGAATGATGAAATTTACGTACCAAAGGTGGATGAAGAACTCAAAAATCAGCTTGAATCTCGAATTCTTGGTGAGAGGAAGTGAGAGAGAATGTGTTTGTTCTCCTTGAGAAAGGGTGAATAAAGTGGGAGGAGAGATAAGGATTTCTCCAGATTTTGTTCAAGATTATGGTTGAAAAAGAGTGTAAAAAGGACAATGATTGACTAGGTATGGTTGAATAGTGACTGAGGGTTGTACTATGAAGGTATGGGGATGTTGCTTATGTCCTTGTCCAAAGGATAAGTCAACACTCCACCTAAATATCTCACCAAATAGATTTTATTCTTAGGCAATGATTTTCCTCAAAATGTGATTAAAATATGAATATTTAGGGTCTCATATGCTAAAATACGAGTTTGGGTGAAAACCCCGTGTTAAAATCACGAAAAACGGGCTTAAAACGCTCCATTTCACTTCCCTCCCCAGGCTCGCATACGAGTTTGAGAAGTCCATTTATGGACTTAAGCAAGCGTCTCGCAGATGGAATCTTTGCTTCGATGAGAAAGTCAAAGAGTTTGGATTTGTACGAAGCGAAGATGAATCATCTGTATATGTCAAAGCCAGTGGGAGTATAGTTAGCTTCCTCGTTTTGTATGTCGATGACATACTACTCATAGGAAACAACGTCCCGACACTGCAGGAGGTTAAGTCCTGGCTCGGGAAGTGCTTCGCTATGAAGGACCTCGGAGAGGCTTCTTATATTTTGGTAATAAAGATAGTGAGAGAACGAAGTAAGAGACTAATAGGACTTAGTCAGAACACTTACTTAGATAAAGTACTAAAACGTTTTAGTATGGAAAATTCAAAGAAGGGAGAATTACCGATACAAAGTAATGCCAAGTTGAGTAAGACTCAAAGTCCGAGTACCGAAGCGGAGATAGCAGAAATGAGCCGAGTACCATACGCTTCTGCAGTTGGCTCAATCATATATGCTATGACTTGTACTCGCCCTGATGTAGCCTTTGCTTTGAGCATGGTCAGTAGATATCAAGGGAACCCTGGCAGAGCCCATTGGATTGCGGTCAAGAATATACTTAAGTACCTTCGGAGGACGAAGGAATGGTTTTTAGTCCTCGAGGGGAGTGATGACTTAAAAGTGCGAGGGTATAGTGACGCCAACTTCCAGACCGACAGGGACAACTACCGTTCGCAGTCGGGCTGGGTCTTTACCCTTAATGGAGGAGCAGTAACTTGGAAAAGTTCCAAGCAGGAAACCGTAGCTGATTCAACGTGTGAATCAGAGTACATTGCATCAAGCGAAGCGTTAAAGGAGGCAATATGGTTGAAGAACTTCATTGGTGATCTTGGAGTTGTACCTGCCATAAAGGAGCCTATGTAAATTTTCTATGATAATGAAGGAGCGGTTGCCTTGACCAAGGAACCGATGGATCATGGTAGATCTCGTCATATCGACAGAAAATATCACTTTATTAGACATCGAGTAGAAGAAGGACACCTCGTGGTTAGGAGGATATCATCAGAAGATAACCCAACAGACCCGCTTACAAAGGGACTGAGTAGGGTTAAGCATTTGTAGCATGTTAGGAGTATTGGACTGAGAGATGATATTAAATTAGATTAGATAATTTAGAAACTTATAATAGATAAATGTAATTGACATTTGATGATTAAATAAAGGAGTATTATTTATAAGTAAAGTTACTGTCTTATGTTAATTGTTTAACTATTGTTTCACTTTGCATGTTTTGACTTCCAAAATAATTGAGTTTATTAAGAATAATCGAATTATTCAAACAGTTCACAATCGTTCATGTGTTGGAAGTAGGTATGAATGAAGATTGTCATGAATTTGTGTGTAGATTGTCTGAATGGTATTAGACATAGCAAAAGTCTGCTACAACGTTCATGAGTGCTTATGAACTAGTTTTGAGCATTGGAACAAACCCGCGCTTGCTGGAATCACCTTATGGAATATGATAAAAAAAAGGGTGATCGCAAGACGATAATATCATATGGTCTTAAAACCTAGATATATGGTTTGTTATTTGTTAAGTGGTTATACATTGATAATGCGAAACCGCATCAGTAAATTGATGTTATAAAACGCATTGTTGTGTATAATTGATTAATGAATAAGTAAATGCATATAAGTCGAAGTTAATCTGTTACTTTTATCCTAAGAAGGTGAAAGCGATATCTCGGCCGCTCGATGATTTGATTTGACTTATGTGCTGGGCCCGGTCAGAACTAAATTGATGTGTTCGATTAAGTTCTACGTCGAATAAATCTGAGATCGAGAAACCAACTGTTGGACAAATGATTCCATAGAATTTTCCGCGTAATATCTAAACAGAGGACTATACGAGCCCTTATCTAAAGGACAGAACTGATGAGATCAGAGTTTGACAGCGTCTTTGAGAGCTACGTTTGCTAACCGGATTATGCTTATATAGTTACTAGACTTATCCAAGTGGGAGACTGTTGGAATAGTGTCTAAGGCTGCAACTATATTTGACAAGTATTTGACCCGGTTGTGCATGGTCCTTTTGGGTTGCCTTCACCATAGCAACTTGACAGGATGATTTATAATGAGAGAAGAAATACTATTAATATATTATGAGTATAATATAAGGAATAATAATATTGTTATTTGATTAATATAAGTCATAAATTAATTAGGAATTAATTTGGTGACTTAAAGAGATTAATTGAATAAAGGGGCATAAACTGTCAATTGTATGATAGTTGTATTTTGGGCTTTGATTCCTTATGAATAAGGGGTGGACGATTTTAGGGTTTGGAAGAGCCTAGAAATCGTCCAAAGGCTTATCAATAAGGATATTGGATTGCTTAGGACCTAAGTTATCCAATTAGGGTTTTAAGGGTGAAACCCTAGGAAGCTCACTAGTATAAAAGGACCCATAGGGTTGAGGAAATCGACACTCTTGCATCTCAAGAAACCCTGGCCGATTTCTCTCTCTCTCTCTCTCTCCCTCTCTCTCTCTTTCTCTATTATCATCATCTTGCTAGTTGGTGTTTGTAAGCCATTAGAGGAGTGACAATTGTGACTTTAAGCTCCAAGGACAAGAAGATTCAAGCAAGCAACTCAAGGTAATCTTCTAGATTTGTTTTTCATATATGATTTGAATGTTTTTCATTAGATCTATCAATCAAAGTCTTGGATACATTGCATGTTCAATTACAGAAACCTAGATCCAAGCATTAGGGTTTGTATGTACACATAGGAATGTTCTTATGGCTCAAACCCATCAGGGATGACCCAAGTTATTATAAAAAGTTGAGAGAGATTTAGGAGAGATTTCACATACTTAGAGAGATTTAGGAGAGATTTCACATACTTAGAGAGATTTGGGAGAGATTTCACATACTTAGAGAGATTTGGGAGAGATTTCACATACTTAGAGAGATTTGGGAGAGATTTCACATACTTGAAGAAATTTGGGAGAGATTTCACATACTTAGAGAGAATTGGGAGAGATTTCACATAATTAGAGAGATTTGGGAGAGATTTGTGGTAGCGAGAGATAGAGCGAGAGAGATTTGAGAGAGACTTCGTTTGAGACCTTTTTCGATGTTTAGCTTCGTTATGCAAGGTGTGTAAACCCCGTTAAGCCTTGTTATGAGTGTTATACGCCCCCGAGGGGTATGAGATAGTGTTTTACTACGTAGTTTCTGTTGGATTAGTGTTTCAGTCCATAACTATTTTGGTATGTACTTGACCCGATTATGAGCATGGTCCCTTTGGGTTGCCTTCACCATAGCAATATGTAGGATGAATTAAGGAGAGAAAGGTTAATTAGGATTTATTAATATATTATGAGAATAATATATTAAAGGATAAATCATATTGTTCAATTAATATTAGTCAAGAATTAATTAAGAATTAATTTTGTGGCTAAAAGAGATTAATTAAAATTAAGGGACTGGAATTGTAATTATAAGATAATTACAAGAGTGGGCTAATGAAATCCATAGAGTGGAGTAGACAAAATTTATGGGGAAGCCCATAAGATTTCGTCCATGACTCTAAAGAAAGGGATCCATGGGCTGCTTAGGGCCTAAGCAGTCAAATTAAGGTTTCCTAGTTGAAAACCCTAATAGCCTACATGTGTATAAAGGACCCTTAAGCCCCAAAAACGTGGACAAGTCTTCCTATAGGGTTTCTAGACGTTTTGGGCAGCCTCCTCTCTTATCCTCTTCATCCAAGTTGCTTAGTGGTGTTTGTGACTCCATTAGAGGTGCAGCACTTGAGGCACTAAGCTTTCTAAAGCCAATCAAAGCAAGGAATTGATTGCTATTACAATATAACAATCAAAGGTAATTACTAAACCCTTATTTCAATTCTTATATGGTAGATCTAGGGTTTACAACTTTGGATATTCAATTGCATGTTCATTAGACAAACTAGATCCAAAAGCTATTAGGGTTTGCATGTACACCATATGATTGATGTTTTGCTTAAAACCCATCAGTTTCATCACTTACCCTAATTTGGTTGTAGGTTTTCTGAACACGTGAAACTTCTAAGTGATGCTTTGTATTAAGATGGTGCGTTGTACAATAGTAAACATTAGTTAAACCCTAATATACAAGGGTTAATTGAGTTGACCAGTTTGACTTGTTGACTTTATTTGACTTTGACTTGACCAGAAATTGACGATTGTCACAGAGTTAGGTTGAAAGATTCCATTAAAATTTATGTGAATGTTCCCAACAACACCCAATACTCCTCACAAGCTCGGGAATGTAAGAGTGTGTGAATAAGATTTACACTAAATTTATTCAATGAAAATCAGTTTAGTGTTTGTTACTTAGTCCAATTCACAAAACAATTACAGATTTTGCAATTAGATAACTTGAATGACCTAACCCTAATTCAAATGGCCAATAAGAACCACAATTAAATCAAACATTCGATTGAAATGAAATCAAATCCACTAGATAGAAATTGAAAGCAAACATCAAGTCACAAGATTGAAATCACAACTAAGAAGTCAAGACATAAAGTTGGAGAAACTAGGGTTTTAGCCACTCATGACTAGAACAAGATCACAAATCTCGAAAATGACATTAAAGTTCTTAAAAAATGAAATCAAATGTTCCAAAGTGTTAACCAACTCCAAAATCCTCAAGAAAATCGCCTTCTCTGCTCCAAAAATCGACAGACCAAAGTATGAAATCAGTGACACCTTTTAAGAGAGAAGAAAAACTACTTTTTAACCCACAACCACGTTTACACAGCCCACATAAATTAACATTGTCGTTTATGTGGCCCACATAAACGCAAAAAACAGAACACTCAAACTGTGTTTGTAGATTCAAATCCGCGGCCTGCGTAAACTTGTGCTTTACGTTTACACGACCATGTAAATCCCTTAATTGCCAAAATCTTCATTTCTTGAATATCTTCATTCCCGGTGCTCCGTAAGTCCTGAAATCTTGTCCACATCTTTTATTCACCTCCTTAAGCGAGATCCTACCTCCAAAAGTCCCTGAAATATCACAAAAGTGTGCGAGTGAAATAGTATCATGGAAAATCTCGAAAAACATGCAAAATGCATGAGTTTAAGCCTATATACAATGCACTTTTATGAAATATAGCTACAAAATGGGTGCATGAAATGCATCTAACATTCACCTACACCAGACAATTTGTCTTCATGACTGCATACTTCATCTTGTTCATCTTTAAGCTATTCGGGAAGATAGACACCAAGATGATCTATGTATACAGGAACTACATAGCCGCAAGCATACCCTATTTCGATGAAATCCATATAGTTGGAATCATTGGCTATTATCCTCAATCCATTAGGAAACTTAATGTCAGGCATGCAGTAATAAACATTGACACATCTTTCAGTGGAAAATATTTCAACAAACAACACAAAGTCGTTCTTATCCATCCTAGCAAAATCGACATCCTCAAACCTTTGCTCCGCTCCATCTGAGTAAGTGATAACAAGGTACCTCGTAAAAATACCTGCAAAATGAAGATCGATCTTCATTTGTACGATCATTGCAAAGATCGAGTTGAGCGATTTAAGAGAAGAACATTTGAAGAAAGGATAGGAACAAAAAAGCAGAAGAATGACACGAAAGATACAGTTAAGTGTTCTTCAAGCGTTTTAGTAGGTGAATTAATTATTCCTACATGGAAATTGAGGTGGCTATTTTTAATATAGGTGGCATTACGTGGCATATGTGACCTTATGAATAGGGGTTCACCGGATGACCCTTCACATTTTCCATAATGGCCTTTTAAATCGGTAAAATACAAGTACATACCCTTAAAACGCAAAAAAAAAAAAAAAAAAAAACGAGGGACCTTTTAAACCAATATATTAAACATGGTTGAGCTACAATGACAATAACTCTAAAAATTATAAACAACTTTTCTACCAAATTTAAATACATACATGAAAAATCAAGTAGAAAAAAATTATCAGAGTGATATTTGAGGTTATATATATATAGGGCTAGGTTAAAGTGTTTTTTACATCTATTGTGTGCTAGAATGTACCAATAGGAATTTAGTAAATTATATTATTATTTAATTAAATAATGATAGATATTAAATGGTTTCCATAATTGTATGTATATTAAATGATATCCATAATTATAATTTTTCTCTTTATGGAAATTAATTAAATTCTTCATTAATGTCAGCAATAACATTCTTTCAGAATGAATTCGTATCTAGGTTTTTATGTCAGCAATAACATTATTTCAGGACTCACTCACTTAAAATACAATAAAATTGTATGGAATATGAAGAATTAGGGTGTATTCTAGTAGAATATACTCTCGTTCTCATAGAATACACTCTTATTCTTTTATATATGAATTCATTCTGAAAGAATATTATTATTGACATTAATGACGAATTAAATTAGTTTCCATAAAAAGGATTTATAAATATGAATATCATTTAATATACATTTAATGTTTACTCAATTCTTATTGGTGCATTCTAGCACACAATAGATGTGAGAAATATTTGAACATAACTCTCTCTCTCTCTCTCTCTCTATATATATATATATATATATATATATATATATATATATATATATATATATATATATATATATATATATATATATATATATATATATAAGATAAAAAAAACTATACACAAGGTTAAAGTAGATAAAAGTATAAGTAAAAGTACAATTTTAACTAAGTAATTAGTAATGAGTTAGGTTATTTGGATAATATTTTATGTACTATAAATTATACTATAAATATATTCTTTGTATTATTTTTAAATATTAATATATACTAGGGCCGGTCTAGGGTCAGTGACTAGGGATATCCTCATCCCCACATTTTTATTCGTGGATTCCCAATCCCCGGTCAACTGAGGATTCCTTAGTTAAAATGGGTGCGGGTTTCGGGTTCCCCAACGTTAAGTTTTTTTTTTCGATCCCTAGGATGTACGTATATCAGTCGTTATAAAAATACTTAATATAGTTTCATTTTTATGATTCAAGTCTTCAACAGATAAAAACGATGAGTTTTTTTTCCCTAAAATCTTTGAAGTAAAAAAATCCAATTATCAACCATTAATGCATTTCCCAGGGATTTCTTCATGCATGATACCAACTCTACCAATATGTATAAATTCTGAAGAATTTCACTTATATCCTTATAACCTTAATAATTATTTAAACTTTAAACTACATGTATATTTGTATGAAACCTATAAACTCAACGTATATACTTAAATACTTAATTTAATTATAATTAATGACTAATTCTATATGTACCCTATCCCAAAAAAAATACTTTTTGTAGTAGCACACTAATTAATTTATATTAAAATTAAAAAACACTATCTTCAAATTAGATTATAATTAAATTAGTAAAATATTCATTTGCATTTGTTCCCATAATTGATCTCCTTTTTCATGATATGATTATTCATGACCTGATTTTTGCCACTTCATATTCATCATAATAAATTGTTATTCTTAATCAATTGCTAAACAATATATTTCATCTCCTATACTCGATTTAGCAGACCTGTAATTATTCACCTCTAAACAATTTTGTTCTTTTTCGGGTTCTTCGGTTCCATGAGACCTACGATTGACTACACATCCAAATATCTATTTATATGCTTGAGATTTTTATGGGTGAAGTGTAATATTATAATGTTACAAGTTAATTAGTTTTTTAATAATAAAAAAAATCAATTTAAAAATAGTATTTTTAATTTTTAAGTAGATTAATTATAATTAAATTAAGTATTTGATTATATACGTGAATTTATAGGTTCTATAATGACATATATATATATATATATATATATATATATATATATATATATATATATATATATATATATATATAATTTAAAGATTTAAAAAGATATAGACGTAATTATGAACATTTACCAAGATATAAGTCGAAATTTTCCTAAAATCAATGCCCTGAAAGTAGTTGATGGTTGAATTCAGTTTATAAGAAATTCATTTTAATTTGATATATTAAAGTTGAGAAATGGTTGAAGATAAAGAAAACCTAAGATTTTAACTCTATATGTAAATGATCACGTGTAAAATGAGAGCAAAAGGGTGGCACTATTGTTAACGAGTTTCCAAAATTGTTTATTTTTAGTGTACTTGGGTGCTATTGTTTTTTTGGCGTCCTTAGGTGCTAAAGTGTTTATTAATGTTAATTTATTAATGTTAATGTGACCGTATGTACCATTGCGCTTCAACGACTCAACATTAGATACCAGACCAAATGTTAGAAAATTATAAATATGTTGTGTTTGATAGAATCTCACGATCACAATTTTGCAAAGTGGAAACCGTCGTATATAGAATCTCGACCTTTACAATCTTAGTGTTATACCTTCAAAGTATATATTAATATGTTCTCATCCCAAACAAATAAACATATGCAATAATTTTATTCACTTTATGTCAATTTTGTTAATTAAATTTAGCCTAACACTGTTGACAACCTATCTCCACAGTGCCAAAAGATATATATACTTTCAATCTAGGAATGAGAAATCTAATAAAATCAAAATAGAATTCTCCATCAACATCCCCCGGCGTACACGTTTTCTAGTGCCATTTGTCCAAACAAATATGGTGACTTAGCTTCAGTAGTAGTATCATCATTACAAATCTTCATTGTGTCCCTCTGAAGAGCTTGAAGAACATCCTCCTTGATCACAAAATCACCCCCTAACAACATACCCTGTTGAACACGACTCTTTTATATGGGAAACAACAAGACTTTTATTAAGACACTTAAGGAGAACTTACACTTTGTGAGACTACTACACACTTTGCTTTCTTTGAGGCTTTCTTGGATGGTTTGGAGCAAATGAGCTTCATACCTATTTATAGGCCTCTTAGGAAGGTTCTAGATACTAGCATACACTTACTACATACTAGATAACTCTAGAACTATCTAACATATTCTACATGCTTCCATATGTTTCTAGAACGTTCTACCATGTTCTGGAGAGGTCTAGGTTGCTCCAGTGTCTTCTAGAATGATCCATATCCTTCCAGGGTCTTCCATGTCGTTCTAGAGTATTCTAGACTCTTCCTGTATATTCCAGAGTCTTCCATAGTCTTCCATAATGTTCTAGAATCTTCTAGAGCATTCTAGAACAAGCTAAAGTCTTCTAAATAATATTTGTTTTATTGGGCTAGTGATGATCTTTAACACTCCCCCTCAACACTAGCCCTCATTCTTCGTACCATGTTAAGCTGACAGCGAAAACCTTCACATTTTCCAGTACTCAGCCCTTTGGTGAACAAGTCTGCTATTTGGTCATCGGTCTTGATCTGCCGCATCTCAATTTCTTCCATCAAGACTTTTTCTCTGATAAAGTGATAATGCACTTCCACATGCTTTGTTCTAGCATGAAATACTGGATTTTCTACCAGCCGAATTGCAGATTGGTTGTCACAGTGAAGTGGTACTGCATAGTCAACTTTTTTATGTAAGTCCTCCATTAGGAGTACCAACCATATACTTTCTTGAGCTGCTACGGCCGCTGCTTTGTACTCCGCTTCCGTGGTTGACAATGATACTGTTGGTTGTCTTTTACTACACCATGATATTGGTCCCGACCCAAGCTTGAACACATACCCAGTGGTTGATCTTCGGGTATCATGGTCTCCTGCATAGTCAGCATCACAATATCCAACCAACTTGCAGTCTTCTCCTCTTTTATACAAGAGACCATAGTCAATTGTACCTTTGACATATCTCAAGATCCGTCGGGCAGCATCCAAATGAGGTTTCTTCGGACTTTGCATGTATCGACTCATAACTCCAACTGCATAAGCAATGTCAGGCCGAGATAAAGTTAGGTAGATAAGACTACCTACTAGTTGTCGATACATCGTTCCATCATCCAACTCTTTTCCTTCATGAGCACATATCTTGGAATTTTGCTCTATTGGTGTTGATATTGGCTTACACTCCAACATGCCAAACTTTTGAAGTATATCTCTTGTATACTTTTGTTGGCAGAGGAACAACCCTTCCTTTGTACGATCAACTTCTAACCCCAAGAAGTGTTTAAGCTCCCCCAGCTCTTTCATTTGGAATCGCACCGATAGATTTTCTCTTGTTTGATGGATTTCTCTTTCGTCATCCCCGGTGATGATCAAGTCATCCACATAAACCAACACAATTGCCAACTTCCCTTCTTTTTCTTTGACGAACAGGCTTGAGTCTGCATGTGCAGCTGAATAACCACTTCGGGTAAGAAATTCAGCAATCTTACCATACCAGGCTCTTGGTGTCTGCTTCAATCCGTAAAGAGCTTTTCTCAGCTTGCACACATGAGTGGGATTAACTGCATCCTCAAATCCCTTTGGTTGGTTCATGTAGATCTCCCGATCTAATTCTCCATGCAAGAAAGCATTCTTCACATCCATCTGCCATAATTTCCAGTCTTTACTAGCCGCAAGAGCTAGCAACACCCGTACAGTAGTTATCTTCGCCACTGGACTAAATGTTTCATCATAGTCCAGTCCATATTGTTGTGAGAACCCTCGAGCCACCAAACGAGCCTTGTATCTTTCAATTGATCCATCTGTGCATCGTTTTAATTTATAAACCCACTTGCAGGAAATCGGTTTTATATCTCTTGGTCTTGGTACCAGTTCCCACGTTTGATTCTGCTTTAAGGCTGTAACTTCTTCTTCCATTGTCTTCTGCCATGCTTTATTCTTAATTGCTTCTTCATATGTCTCCGGCTCTTTAACACCGTCTTCTAAAATGGCCGCATTAGCATACTTGGGATTAGGCTTTCGAATTCTTTCCGTCCTTCGAAGTTGTGGAGGCGGCGGCTCCCTTTCACCGGCATCACTTGTTTGAGTTACTTCTTGCTCAATGACATCAGTGTCGCTCGGATCTTCAGGTGTATCAACACTTGACCAAATATGTGCAGTTTGCTCCCCCATCTTTTGTTTTAAAACTTCTTCAATATTTTCCGAGTCTGGTAGTACTTTCTTCTCTGAGGACCACCATGAAGATGCTTCATCGAACACTACATCTCTTGAAGTGTAGCATCTTCCACTTGTTGGATCACAACATCTCCACCCTTTTCTTTGATTGTCGTATCCAACAAATATACACCTGACTGCTTTCTTGTCAAACTTGCTACGTAAATGACTAGGCACAAATACGTAGCAAACGCAGCCAAATACTCGGAAGTAGCTAATAGTAGGTTTCATGTTCCATAGTGTCTCAAATGGTGAGATGAAACCTAACCTTGGTTGGGGAAGTTTATTGATCACATGGGCAGCAGTTTGCATTGCTTCAGCCCAAAATCTTCCTGGGACATTCTTCGCGTGTAGCATGCTTCGACAAATTTCTGCAAGATGTCGATTCTTTCTCTTAGCTACACCATTTTGTTGAGGTGTGTTGGCACATGTGAATTGATGACGTATACAACATTCTTTTAGATAGCGATTGAATTCTTCTGAGGTGTATTCTCCTCCATTGTCTGAGCGTAGACACCGAATCTTCTTTCTCACTTCTCCTTCGACCGTTATCTTGAATTCTAGAAACTTTGAGAATGTTTCAGATTTTTCTTCATGAAGAAAACCCACACATATCTCGAATAATCATCAATGAACGTCACCATGTACCGCA
This sequence comes from Lactuca sativa, assembly GCF_002870075.4. Lineage (NCBI taxonomy): Eukaryota > Viridiplantae > Streptophyta > Magnoliopsida > Asterales > Asteraceae > Lactuca > Lactuca sativa. The sequence goes on from NC_056627.2 coordinate 272,414,068, forward strand.
TCCCGCTAACTGATGTCTGCTTGACTGGACCGAACACATCTGAGTGAATTAACTCTAGTGGCTTCTTTGCTCTAAAATTTGACTCCTTGTATGGTAATTGATGAGCTTTACCATACTGACATCCAGCACAAACAACATCTGTTTTAACGTCAAGATGAGGTAAGCCATTGAGCATGGATTTCTCCATTATTACCTTCAACTTGTGATAACCAACATGTCCCAGCCGTGCATGCCATAGATCTGCTGTCTCATTCTTACGAGTCTTATCTACATAGGCAGACTCTGCGGAGAGCACATAAACGGACTCCACTCTTCGTCCTTCCATTGTTGGCGTTTCTGATATTTTAAGATCTCGATAGACCTTCACATCTTGTGGGCCAAACAAGACGTAGTTGCCTGACGATGTTAGTTGCGATACTGACAACAAGTTCTTCTTCATACCTGGCACGTGATACACATTATGTAGTGACACCATGTCAGATTTATTACCAGGCATGATCGTCATTTTTCCAATCTGAGCAATTGGAAGTCGTGCATTGTTGGCTGTAAGTACCATGCGACTCCCTTTGTACTCCTTCAAGTCTTGTAGTTTGTTCTGATCGCCAGTCATGTGATTGGAGCATCCTGAATCAATGATCCAGTCATTTTCATAGTTGATACGCTCTCCCATCATTGTCATGAGTGCCAACTCATTTTCTTCTATGACACATAATGCCTCAGCATCCCATTCATCCTCTATTTCCTTTTTGGAAGTTACTACATTGCTTTCCACAGACTTTTTCTTTGACCAACAATCCTTGGACATGTGGCCCCACTTTCCACAGTTGTTGCAGTTGCCTTCGAACCTCCTCCCCCGAGAACTCTTATTGTCGGTCTTTTGAGATCTCCATGGTTGTGAGGTTCCTGGTTGACTCTTCCCTTTGTCAGCATTTTTGTATCCTTCTTTAGGAGGTGGCTTAAAATTCCTCCGACTTTTACTTGTGTAGAGTGCTTCTTCTTCACTCTTCAGCGTGATGCCTCCCATTTGCTTAGCCATAGCTTCTTGGCTAGCCAGCAAATTCTCAAACTCTACAAGTGATGGTTGAGCGGGCCATCCTTGTACAGCAGTAACAAAGCTTCTATATTCCGACCTCAGTCCATTGATAATGATCCTCTTCATTCGAGCTTCTGCAATGACGGATTGCGGATCTAGTTCAGTAATCTCCCGACATATCGACTTGACTTTGTGGAAATATTGAGCAATCGTCATGTCACGTTGTGAGATTGATAATAGCTCGTTCTCCAAAAGTTGTAGTCTCGTATCATTCTTCTTTGAGAAAAGCGTCACAAACGTATCCCAAGCTTCTTTCGGGGTGTTCTCATCCCGAATATGCTCCAACATCTCTTTTTCGATTGTGGTCTTCAAGGCAAACATTGCTTTGCCTGCTTTGATTTTCCATTTACGTAAAGCACCATTAACGTCTTCCTCTGGTGGCGTAGTTTCGCTTCCACCAACGACCTCCCATAGATCTTGTCCTTGTAAGTAGGACTTCATACATGTTTCCCACGTTTTGTAGTTGTTGTTGTTGAGTTTCTTGATTCCTCCGACGACTTGGAGATCACCCATCGTGTTGACAGTACCTCGGTAATACCAAACAAGCTAGTTTCGATACTAAACTTGCAGAGTCACAAACTACTCACGATACAACGAGAATCACTCGTTCTCACTATCAAGAAACCTTGCTCTGATACCAGATTGTTGAACACGACTCTTTTATATGGGAAACAACAAGACTTTTATTAAGACACTTAAGGAGAACTTACACTTTGTGAGACTACTACACACTTTGCTTTCTTTGAGGCTTTCTTGGATGGTTTGGAGCAAATGAGCTCCATACCTATTTATAGGCCTCTTAGGAAGGTTCTAGATACTAACACTTACTACATACTAGATAACTTTAGAACTATCTAACATATTCTACATGCTTCCATATGTTTCTAGAACGTTCTACCATGTTCTGGAGAGGTCTAGGTTGCTCCAGTGTCTTCTAGAATGATCCATATCCTTCCAGGGTCTTCCATGTCGTTCTAGAGTATTCTAGACTCTTCCTGTATATTCCAGAGTCTTCCATAGTCTTCCATAATGTTCTAGAATCTTCTAGAGCATTCTAGAACAAGCTAAAGTCTTCTAAATAATATTTGTTTTATTGGGCTAGTGATGATCTTTAACATACCCGAACACAATCAAGACATTGCTATGTCTAAACACTTAAGTAAATGTTAAGTTTAGCACAAACCTCTACGAGCAGCAAGCATTACAGCCTCATTAGCTATATTTTCAAGATCAGCCCCAACTAACCCTGGTGTACGTGAAGCAACAAGGTCACATATGACTTTTTTGTCCTCCATCATGGGTACCTTCTGTAAATATAAAGCAAAAATCTTTCTCCTTCCATCTTCATCCGGTTTATCCACAACCACTTTCCTGGAAAACCGACCCGGTCTCATCAAAGCAGAATCCAGCAGCTCGGGTCTGTTAGTAGCAGCTATAACCACCACAGTTGCACCCTTCTCAAACCCATCCATCTCTGTTAAAAGCTAATACATCAAAAGACCAGATTCTATGTCAACTATTTGGTTGTTTGACTTTGACCATGAGCATTAAATTAAAATTATATTTACCTGGTTTAAAGTTTGGTCACGTTCACTATTAAAAGATGTTCCACGTTGCCCTCCAACAGCGTCTATCTCATCAATGAAAATAATAGACGGTGAATGTTTTCTGGCATCATGGAAAAGATCTCGAACACGTGCAGCTCCGTTACTAGGAAAAATCTCAACAAATTCACTAGCAGACATCGAAAAAAACGCCACGCCAGCTTCTCCGGCCACTGCACAGGCCAACAATGTTTTTCCTGTTCCCGGAGGACCCGCAAGCAAAACCCCTCGTGGTAATTTGGCCCCAAGTTTCATATATTTACTATCTCCTTTAATGCATAAGACAATCTACAAAAGCTCAACATGCATGCAGAATTTATAATCTTTCTTTCATCATATCCAAATTCATAATAATTAATAAGCAAGGGGACACATTAGTAAATTACCTCGAGAAGTTCAGCTTTTGCAGCATCAACTCCTTCCACATCAGCGAAAGTTATGAATTGTTTCGCACTCGGTTTTTTATTTTTAATTTTTCCAATATTTTGCCAACTGTATATGTGATACCAATGATACCAGATATTGAGCAAGTTAGGGGCAAAATTAAACATTTCACCCAAAAACTCTTTCATTGATTCGTATTAAAGCTGTTGTGTCAATGGACAGGAGAAGATGACACGAAAATAGATATCCTTCATTATTCTGGATAAATGCTCAGGCTCAACTACCAAAGGCGATGCGTGTAGTTTTGGTAGGACAAATGCTACAAATACACAAAAAGAAGCTCCGACTACAACCATGAATATCTTTCGACTCAATTTGCCATCAAACATCCTTGTTGTTTTAGGAGTTTTTCTTTCCACGTCTTGTGTGTCTGTAATGTAACTAAAGAAAATTATGCAATGAACTCCAGTTGTCAATGTAATATAATCACGCATTAAAAAAAAATGTTGCATACCATCTTCGGTCTCTGCAACAACAGTAGTAGAGTCGTCTTTGGCCGCCCATTGACACACGAACTTCACAGATGATGTAGATAGTCAGTAATGTTACCGTACATATAAATCACACATAAACAAAATACCCATATACTTGCAACAAATATTTACCACAACTATATATGCACCTAAACCGCAATTTCATGAAGAAGAAATTAATTTAACAATAAAAATCAGTCCACGAACCTTTTTATCCGTTTGCACCACATCATCCCAACCCGACAAAAGGCCCCAAAAATCCGCGCAGTTCATGTTGCCACCGAAATCCTTGTGTTCCTGAGGAAAATCGTGAAAAAAAAACGGAATCTAAGAGTAAGAACATGGTGTATATGACCGCATAAGATTAGGAGATGCAGCATGCATATGAAAAAGAAAAATAAATAGTATTCCAGTTGCCCTTTTAAGGACTGGAGAGATAGGCACTGCAACATGGTTCGAAGAACGACGAAGAGACAGAGGATGCGTGGGGGAGGATGTTGGTGGAGTATATGAGAAACTCTTTTTCAAGCGAGAAGTACTCGAGAAACTACTTTTAAATCGAGGAGGAGGTTGTTGAGTGGATTTTAGGGCAATCATCATCACCGGAGGGATCAACAAAAGTGGAGTGGTCATCCAAAGGTTTCCCGTCGTCGCCATGGAGGCTTTTGGTGTCTGCGCAGCGTTCAATAAAAGGTTTGCCATCGGCATGGGAGCTTTTAGTGTATGCGCAATCATCATCGGCGGGTTCAACAAAAGATTTGCCATCGCCACTGAGGGTTTTGGTGTCTGCACAATGGTTTTTAAGGAATGAAGGAGTACGTGTGTTTATGGATGGCGGGAGCAGAGCGATAGGAGACTCAAGAGAGACGTAGGTTTTTGTAATCTATCAATCTGATGATACCTTAATGGCCAAGGAAAAAACCGAACAAAGAAAAAAAAAAACAAAGGAATATAAAGAACAAAAACGAACGAATAGGTTGCTTGGCGAACAGTGTCTAATTTGCTGCAATAGCCTTATTTATAAGGGCGCTGATATTTCCACCGCTTGTTTTCATCCATCCCACAGACTTTATTAATAATTGACAATTATACCCTTTACTTAATTGTATAGTGTATTTTAATTTAATTATTCCTAGGCTTTTTAGGGTTGTTTCAGTTTCCAAACGAAGACGCAACCCACAACACGTTCATGAGGCTCAAATCTTCCTCATTTCGCTGCAATCTAATGAATTCACCTGGAATGTAGTGACCAGCAGCTATGCTTCACATTTTCCTTCCGAAACTATGTTGGTTCCACCGGTGATCAATCGGTTCAATATTTCCGGCAAACACTAGCAGAACCGGCAGCAACGAACCAGTTCGTAGATCCCCCTTTTTCTCTGATTTGGATTTTCCGACGGTTTTTCCCTTTTCGCCGATTTCTCAGATCCATTACCATTACGCTGGTTTACAAGTAACCTGAATGTGCGTGACATTTCCGGATTGGACCAGAAGTTGTCTGTGAAGTAGTTTGTTAAGTTTGTAGGACTTTATTTCGGAGCCCCGATGATGCAATTGTTTAGCAGATTGATGTTCAGTAGTTTAAAATGGCGTCTGTGTCAAGGTAGATAACACGCCTAACACACTCGATTCAAGTATATCACCCAAATAATTTAGGGCGTAGTTCAACGGGTTCTCGAGGGCCACACAAAATCTTCACGAAAAATGTTTATAGTCAGTCGTGTTAAGACTAAATCTCTCCGGTCACTGCATTCTGGTCCTTCAGACACACATAGGGCCGAAGATGGTTGAAGATTGCAACATCAAATTAAGGAGGAAAGTGGAAGAACGAGGTTTGTGAGGAAGAAGAAGCGTCGGGTTTAAAAATAATTAAATTTCTAAATATAGTTTATATTTAATAAAGGGTATAATTGTCAAATAACTATCAAGTTACGTGGATGAATAAAAAAAATATGTGAAAGAATCACCTCCCCAAGGCATTATGATTTATAGATCTAAGAAATTTCCCATAATAAGATAAAATGAAGTCTTACAATTACATTAGATTTACGCCGCTTTAAAGCTTCACGTGCAAGATCTTCATATCCTTTACCAACAACAAGTTGTGCTCTTTTGTATCTACAAATTAAACTAAATAATACTATTATCCGGAAAAGACACCTTTTGTTTTTATAAAATAAAATAAAATAAAATAAAATAAAAAGTCTCAGGTCACTCACCCTCCTTTTTCTCACGCCTTACGTATCCCAACTCCAATCTGATTCTCCTGTTTTTTCTCTTTTCTCTAAATCATGAATTTAAAGCAAGCCTTTTTTTGACCTGTTTGATTGTTTAATAGTATCATGAAGAAAATGGAATGCGATAGTTAAGTGTTATTTGAAAGAGATCTGGAATAAGAATGAAGGAACAAGTTGCAGCGATGGTGTTTGACTGTAGTTTTATGGGTGGGTGAACAGTGGTCGTTGGAGAAGACAAATGGTGCAGCAATAAATCCCAAAAGTGAATTTGATGCATCGATAGTGTGGGTTTTGTACAGTTGTTCTGCTTAATTGTATGTGTATGTGGTGTATCTTGATTTACAGCGAGTATTTATGGATTGATAGGAATTAGCATTTAGAAGGAAAAAAAAAACTAAGAATGGTATTGTGATTAGGTTTTATTAGGTTTGACATTGTTCATGGACAAAAGGAGATTGAATCGGAGCATTTTGATCTCTCGTGTCTTGTTTTTCCTACGATATTTCATCCCAAAAAATGCTAGCAGTCATCAAGAGCAATTCACTGTTTATATATAAATACTGTCATGTTGATTTAAACACATGGATTTAAAAAAAAAATAATTGGATTTGCCCACGTGGATGAATACATACCGGCTTACCCATCCTTTTGCGAAAGTTAGTTACGTAATAATGACATTAACCCATAGATAAGAGCACACCTATCATTTGCACCTTTGTTTCGGGTATGAACAATTTCTATTTTGTTTTATATTATTTTTAAATATTTTATTCCTTTTATAAGATTTTCATTCGTTTGAAAATTCGCTAGTGACAGTTATTTTGATTCATAAAAATTACATTTGGACAGGGAGTCTAATTGACTTTTTAGGTTTTAGTACCTAAAGAAAGCAAGCATGTTACGATTGTGGCGAGAGAGTCTAATTGACTTTTTAGGTTCCAATTACCGTTTCTTGTACAAACAAATCAATAGCAAATCCTTTTAGGTACAACAAAAAGTTGGAATTTTTGTTCCATTGAGACTAATCCCAATCTAATGCCTTTGTCTAGTAAATGCAGAACAAGAATAAAATGCGACTGCAAGTTCCTTTGGCTTCATGGGTTAAATACAACAAGCAACACATAATTCATCCCTCAGGTGCAGGCAGTCGGTTTGCAAATAGTAAGTAGATACATCCCAAATAAGTCCAAATAAAATCAGAGAGAGATATTCTACTCTCGATACATCTCAAACATGAGATCCTTGTAGCCAGATTGCAAAACCGGGGATAGAAACAAAAACCAAAAAAAAAAAAAAGAATTTCAAATCCCGGATAACATGTTAACAAAAACCACAAATCAAAACCTAGCTATCTCCAAACCTGAAAAACAAGGCACCAGTCCCTGAGTTGTGCTTAACAGAATACTCTGCACTTACTAAACCAACTTTGGCACCGACACCATACGAGAAACCATGAGCAATTCGCCGTTGCACCTCCATTGAGCTCCCCAAATCAAGCCCAATCTCTGCAAACCCGTATACATATGATTTCTTCACTGGTATGCGCAATTCAGTTGCCAGCTGCAGTGAGGCAATGTGGTCAGTTAGTTTTGGACGATGTGGGAAGTCTAATGTTGCATATTGAGAGAGAGAGAGAGAGAGAGAGAGAGAGAGAGAGAGAGAGAGAGAGAGAGAGAGAGAGAGAGAGAGAGAGAGAGAGAGAGAGAGAGAGAGAGAGAGAGAGATTATAAACAAATCAATAGAATTATGCTGCTACTTGTTGTATTTAACCCAATAATAACATGAAAGGAACATGTACATACCTCAAGGATACTTCGGGCAGCACTAATCCTGCTCCTGTTGTAACCCCTCAAAGAGTAAGGCCCTCCAAGAGTGAAGGCATCGTACCTACGATGATCTCCCACACTGCCACCAAAATGACCATGAAGAACAAGCACCGGTGGTGGGACTTTGCCAGCACCTTCTTCAACGTCCTTTAATTGGATGAATTGTGTCGACGATACTTGATAACAACTGAAAAACTGCAAGTCACTTCCAATTCTCACCCCCGGATCAAACTACAATTAAGATACAATCCTTTCCATGTCGGTAGATATATTCCAAAACAGAGTAAACACACTTACTTAATGATGGTTATAGATTAGAAAAAATTGACCTCAAATACATCCCTCGCACCAACAAATGCTCCATTTACAAACTTGGTGGTGTCTCTTGTAACATTTAATTGTGCTAATACTATTCGGTCTTTTCTTGTGCCACTCGGTGTTGTTGGAGGGCCATCAGTACCACCACTAAGCAAAACCTTTTCACCACATGTTATCTCTTCCATTACAATTCCATATGTACAGCTGTTGTGACAAGTGAATTGTTATGAATCATACGGATAATACGGATAATAAGTATTTTGATTTCTGGAAAGTATCTTATTTTAGGAAATCATCTTGTTTCAGTTTTTAAATTTGGTAATTAGGATCATTTAGTATTTGAGTCGATTTGGGTGATCTTGTTTCCTTATTAGAGTCCTTGGTTTATCCCTATTTAAAGGGTAGTCGTTCATGAAATAAAATTATGCTTGAAGTCAATTGTTTTTAATATCTTAGAATAGTTTAACCTAGTCTCCTCTCAATAGGAGATTAGGTGTTAGTAATACTCACGGCTGTAGGAAGCACAACAGATCCTGTCACGAGATCTAGATCCCGGGTCATAACAAATTTGGTATGAGAGCCACTCGTGATGGCAACTCCTGCAGAAGATTTGATGAAAAAGTTGGAGGAATTCATGATTCGACAGGAACAGAGCAATAACGAGATTAAAGGGGCGATTGCAGACTTACAAGCTAAATATGTGTCCCTGGAGGAAGGTTTGTCAAAACAGACAAACTCTAAAAACAGATCAGAAGCTAGCGTGGAGGAAGAAGGTGAACAACAATTTGAAGACAACAACGAACCCAACCAGGGTAGAGGCAATGATATTAATTTGGGCGTGCAAGAAGGAAGGGGATTCATATCCTCAACGGGGGTAGGACGGGGACGAGGAGAGTTTGGGATGAACCCTAACAACGCAGGGAAGGGGTTTGGAATAAACCCTAACGGCACAGGGAAGGCACATGAATCAGAATCATGGAGGAGTACTTACCAACCGAAGTTCAAATATAAGTGGGATCCTTTAAAAGGTGAAGCGTCAACACATAATCGAAAAGTTGATCAAGAGCCTATGTATCAAAGGAGGACAGAACCAGAACAGGGGTTCAAAATATGGGACAAAACTGATGAAGTCAATGGGTATAAAGCAACTAGGGTGCCGAAATTTACAAAGATGGAGTTTCCGACTTATGATGGCAAGGACGACCCCCTGGCTTGGCTACAGAAGTGCGAAGATTTCTTTGAAGAACAACAAATGAACTTTGTAGCAATCACTCGTGATAAATTCCATGAAGTGATACCAGCAAGCGCAGGTTTATTCCAATGCTCAAATCATATTTCATAAGCACACATGAACTTTGTAGCAATCCTTTGCTATGTCTAAAACCTTTTAGACAATTTACAAACAAATTCATGACAATCTTCTTTCATATCTACTTCCAACATATGAGCAACTGTGGACTGTTTGAATAATCTTATCATTCAGGAAATCAAAACATGCAAAATTTGAAACAATAGATAAATAATCAACACAAGATAGTATCTTTACTTATAAATAACACACCTTTATTCATTCATCAAATGTCAAGTACAATATATCCAGTACACGTTTCCTATTTATCTAATCTAAACTCATATTGTCCTTCAGCCCAATGCTCCTAGCGTGCTGTAAGTGCTTAACCCTGCTCAGTCCCTTCGTAACGGGATCTGTTGGGTTATCTTTTGACGATACCCTCTTCACTATCAGGAGTCCCTCTTCTACTCGATGTCTAATGAAATGGTATTTTCTGTTGATATGTCCGGATCTGCCATGATCCCTTGGTTCCTTGGTTAAGGCAACCGCTCCTTCATTATCACAGAAAATCTCCATGGGCTCCTTTATGGATGGCACATCTCCAAGGTCTCCAATGAAGTTCTTCAACCATATTTCCTCTTTCGACGCTTCACTTGCTGCAATGTACTCTGATTCACACGTTGAATCAGCCACAGTCTCCTGCTTGGAACTTTTCCAAGTCACTGCTCCTCCGTTAAGGGTAAAGACCCAACCCGACTGCAATCGATAATTATCCCGATATGTTTGAAAGCTAGCGTCACTGTACCCTCGTACCCTTAAGTCATCACTCCCACCGAGGACTAGAAACCATTCCTTGGTCCTTTGTAGGTACTTAAGAATATTCTTGACAGCAATCCAATGCGCTCTACCAGGGTTCCCTTGATATCTGCTGACCATACTCAAAGCGAAGGCTACATCAGGGCGAGTACAAGTCATAGCATACATGATAGAGCCAACTGCGGAAGCGTAAGGTACTCGGCTCATATAAGCTACTTCTGCCTCCGTACTTGGGCATTGAGTCTTACTCAACTTGGTATTGCTTTGGATTGGCAACTCCCCTTTCTTGGAATTTTCCATACTAAAACGCTTTAGTACCTTATCCAAGTATGTATCCTAACTAAGTCATATCAGTCTTTTACTTTTGTTTCTTACTATCCTTATTCCCAGAATATATGCAGCCTCTCCGAGGTCCTTCATAACGAAACATTTCCCAAGCCAGGACTTGACCTCCTGCAAGGTTGGGACGTAGTTTCCTACGAGCAGTATGTCATCGACATACAATACGAGGAAGCTTACTATACTCCCACTGGCCTTGACATACACACATGACTCATCTTCGCTTCGCAGAAAGCCAAACTCTATGACCTTCTCGTCAAAACAAAGATTCCATCTGCGTGACGCTTGCTTTAATCCATAAATGGATTTCTCAAGCTTACACACTCTATTTGGATGCTTCGCATTGACAAAACCCTCTGGTTGATTCTGTTGGATTAGTGTCTAAGTCCATAACTATTTTGGTATGTACTTGACCCGATGGTGCATGGTCCTTTTGGGTTGCCTTCACCAAAGCAACTTGATTGGAGAAATAAATAAAGAGAGAAAGGTTATTATGATTTATTAATATGTTATAAGAATAATATATTAAAGGAGAAATCATATTTTTTTAATTAATATTGGTCGGTAATTAATTAAGAATTAATTTTGTGATCAAGTGTAATTAATTAAACTAGAGGGGGCTGAATTGTAATTATGTGATAGTTGCAAAATAGGGCAATGGTTATCCTTGTTAAAGGATGGACGAATTCAAGGATAAGGATATCCTTGAAATCGTTCAAGGACTAAGAGATAAGGGTTTTTCAAGGCTTATCTTGTGGTTGCTTGGTGGGCAAGTAACTGGATAAGGATAAGGACTGAAACCCTAATCTTTACACTTATATAAACCCCCTAAGGCTCATGAATTCGTCTATGCCTTCCCAAGAAGTCCTAAGGACGAATTCCTACCTCTTTCCTCTCTCTTTATACCTTCTCCATTTGCTCTTGGTGTTTGTGAGCCATTAGAGGAGTGACACTTGTGACTCTAAGCCTTCTAAAGTCAATTCAAGGAGGAATTGGGATTGTTATTACTACATAACAATCAAGGTAATATCTTAAACCTAATTATATGTTAATATTGATTTCCATATGCTAGAATTAGGGTTTATAGTCTTGGATTCAAAGCATGTACAATAGAGAAACCTAGATCCAAGCATTAGGGTTTGTATGAGCACATAGGATGTCTTATGACCAAAACCCATCAGTGGTATCAGAGCCTAGCTTGGTTTCAATTGTATTGAAGCATTGTATAACTGGAAAATTCGTTTTTTGGGTTTCTGGAAGCTGGACTCGCCGAGTCCATGGCTGAACTCGCCGAGTCCATGCAGACTCGCCGAGTCCAAGCCTGACTCGCCGAGTCAACTCGTCAGATGGAGGGTATTTCAGGATTTCTTGCTGTTTTTGCTTATGGATAGTTACCTTATCATGTTAGATCAATATTAATCCGATTATATGATATATTTGACTATAATTTTGATCTAATTGAAGATATTTATCAATTAATAAGATAATTGTTTCCTTATGTGATAATTGATTAATTATTTTGAGTAAATTGATAAATTGTTTTGCAAGAAATCATTAAATAAATCAAATATGGATAATTATGTGATTAATTGTTGATTTAGATTATTTGTTATTTGATCCTTGTTGTTATGAAAAGTTTCATATTTTGCCCTTTAGGTTTTATAGTTTAAATTTGAACCCAAAAGTTTTGTTGCTTTGAAATTTAAATAGTTGAAACCCTAATGTTTTGAAAAAGGTTTCAAAACTTGCCCTCAAGTTTTGGAATTTAAATTTTGATTAAATAGTTTAATTTTGATGTATATTTAAATTCTAAGCCATAATGTGTTGAAATGTTTCAAAACTTGCCCTCAAGTTTTGGAATTTACAAGTTGATTAAAAGTTTAATTAGGAATGTTAAATTCTAAAACTCTAGTATAGTTTTGAAAAAGTTCAAATCACACCCTTATGGTTTTATTAATTAATTAAGGTGTATAATTAAAAGAAGTTTAATAAATCCATAAAAGTTTAGGTTTACAATTTAATTGAATTAAAAGTATAATTGTTAAATTAGACCACCTAGTATTTTAAAAGTGTAAAATACACCCTATACTATATATGTGACATTAAAAGTCTAATATTATATATATGTATGAGTAAAAGTCAGTCTTACCGTTAGTAGGCCTCATTCACGAAGCTGGTCTATAAGGGGTGTTTAAGGAAATTGCCTATAAAATGGCGATTGAATGGGTATCCACTCTTACCCACCGCACTCTTGACTAGTGGAGGGTCGTTAGCCGAACGGGTAGGATAGGAAAAAACCTTCCATTATAAGTATAATGAAGTATAAAAGTAACTAAATGTTTTCATAAAATTCCCAATCTTAGTTACTTAGGCAAAAGTGAATTGATGCAATTCCATGAAATTACACTTTGTGCCCTTGCGAAGACGTTAGTGGAGCGTGTGTGGTTAACCGACACACTAAATGGTTCTAAGCAAAGGTAGCAAAGGGTGACTCAATGTTTGTCATAGTTCGGTGGAGTGTGTGTGGTTTACCGGCACATCGAATAGGTGACTGTAACATGTGAGGGCACCATGTAAGTTTGCATGGTTATTCACACCCGCTTTGTGATCCTCGACATCCCAGTCACAAACTAGAGGGGCATATCGAGATTTAAATATGCCATTGAAAGTTCAATGAATCTCAAATGGTCTAGGAGTTTTCATAGATTTAAAACTTAAATTTCTTTTTTGTTTTTCATGGTGGAAATTAGTGAATCGTCATTCACTTACCTTCAAATATTCTGCAATTAGGGTTACGGAATCCCTCTCCCGAGTTGTAGAATATTGTGTTGGGTCCTAGCCTTAGTATTTCATTTGGGTGATTTACTAAGGACTCAATCTATCAACTAACTTGAATTCGTTTTCTCTTGTTTTTTAGATGTCAAAGTTCGACAACTATGGTCTTCCCAAATCCCGTGGAACAAGCATTCCACATGAAGATGATATTCCACGATTTGATCAAGGAACAAGAGATCATGCTTCACTTCCTCCTCCTCCTCCAATTATTCTCCCTAACCCACAAGATTGTAAAATTGAAAGGTTCAATATCACTCAAGCCCTTTTGGCAAGTAAACATAAAGAAGGAAAGTCCGTGTGTGCACACGTCCTAGGGATGAAGTCACACATTGATAGGTTAAGAATGTTGGGATCCGTTGTCTGTGAGGAAATGGCTGTTGATTGGGTTCTTCAGTCACTTCCCAACTCATATAGTGAGTTCGTAAGAGAGTACTATACGATGAACTACGACGTAACCCTTATAGATCTCACCTATATGCTTATTGCTGCTGAATCAACAATGATTTGGCGCAATAGGAAAGCAAAGTTCATTGGTGAATCTACCTTCAAGACCTCTATGGATATAGAAAATGGCAACAAAAGACATGCTATGATCGAAAACTTTGATCATAAGAGAAAGGCAATGTCTGAAGTAGTTCCATGTCATGTTTCAAAAGAGTCAATCTGCTGTTATTGCCAAGAGAAGGGGCATTGGAGACGAAGATGCCCTATTTACCTAAGAGATCTAAGAGATGGGAGAGTCGAAACGTATGGGTCTAATTTAGGTAAAATCCATTGACTAACTCTTTTAAGCTTCTATTCTAGATTCTTAATACATAATGTCATAAGATTACAATTGATGTTTTGTAGGATCGAAGAAAAGAAAGGAAGCTTAAGGGAAGAAGTGAGCAGAATCAAACCGTGAAGGAATGGATTTCGATCGTGTTTCTCGAAGATTAGATTCTTGAGCTACTACTTAGAGTTAGAATTAGATTGCTAAGAAAGATGTATTAGCATAAGTTTTTCAATCAGTTGCATTGTAAGGACAAATTTTTCCGCAAAATAAATTTTGATTTTAAATTTTATTTATTTATCCTTACAATGGTGTGTATGAAAAATTGATGTTAAAATGTTTCTATTATTAGCAATAATGGATTTGGTTCTTATTATGTTATGGAAAGTCGAGAATTTACCAAATAGGGAGAGTTTCTCATCCCCCAAGTTTCAATTGGACAAAAACTTGGAATCATGCAACGTGGATGCACGATGAATGAGAAATTTCGTATTTGGAAATTAGACTAATTCATTGACAAAGTGTCAAGTGAAGGACTAGGAGATCGAGTACACAAAGTTGTGTGTTGATCAAAGTCCACCATAAGAGTAACGAGATATTCGTCATGATTTACTAAAGGTTTAGTAAATATGATTATACTTATAAGATTAAGTGTAATTCTGAATTGATTGAAAAAAGTTTAAATCAATAGTAGAACGACTAACAAGAATCAAGTAGGCAGAGAGATAAAAGTTTCTCCATTCTAAGAAGAAGGGAGAGTACCTTTTATGCTTTATGATAGGTCTTAATGATTAAGAACCATATCTCAGTTGATCCTCTAAGTGAGTCTTGGTACAATTGTATGTCCAAAAAGAGGAATCAAAGATTGAAGAAATGGTCAAATCAAGAAGTCAATCATACTTCGTTCCAAAACAAGTCTTAGAGTTAAGATTGTAACAATGAGTGAAAAGTATTAAGAAGGTTTAAAACATTCATTAAATGTGGTAAGTTGTGATGTCTTAGATAAGACAAAGACCAACTAGGACCAATTTATGAAGAGTTTTGATAAAAGCTACACTAACTCTTGAATATTTGTTTGTAAAGAAATGTTTTGACAAGAGAATCTTATATGTCAAAGAGTCAGTGGGAGTCTTAATGGTCTTGAAAGGTTTCAAGAACAAATCAAATAAACCTATCGTGATGACATTATTTGGTTTCTGTGCCAATCCAATCGAGTTAATTATGCATGTGAGTTCTATGAGTTCTAATTTTGAATGCATAAAAGGCAAAGCACCTTAATCAATGAAAGGTACATTGATAGGAAAGGGTGAGCTGCTTAACTACTTGGAAGACGTGGTGGGCAACTGTGCTACCATAAGGCAAGAAATCAAAATTAAGAAAGTTCGGTCCATATGAGTTTGAATTTGTCGTAAACTTTGGTTTTAACAAATTCACATGGATAGGAACACATACGCCATTTAAATCTAAGTGTCATAAGATTTCCTCCTTCGTGAAAATGATTGTGAGGAAATGCTTTCACTAAGAAAGATTTTAAGAAGATAGTGATTGTAAAATTGCATTCTTGAATTCGATCATGGTTACGGTATCCCTTTCCATAAATTGAATTGTGAAGTTTGGCAATTAGTCTTAATTGTTTAGACACACATATGAACTATCTAAGGCAAAGGTGTATAAGTTTAAGAGGCCTTGATAAAAGATTATCAAAGCATTAAGTATTAGAAACATGGACTTAAGAAATTCAATAGGTATTGCTTTTCTGAAAGTTAAGATGTTCATAAATACATGTCGAAGCTAGTGGGAACATAAGTGTTATGTTTTATAGTAATCATCATGATAGTGGGAGCATAAAAGTTATGATTGTATGATTATTAAGGAAAGTATTGCAAGGTTAGCAATATTAATTATAGAAAACCAGAGTCATACTTTGTAAAGTTGTAAGAGTTGAAAGGTTGTTTTGCTATAATTAAGGGAGAGAATATTATGCTTCATTTCAAATCTAAAGGATTAGGTTGAAAAATGTTAATAAACTTAGTCAATGGTACATAGTGTGTTCTTAAAATTTCGATTATGATTACGGCATTCCTCTTCACAATTCGAATTTTGAGAACATAGCAAATAAAAAATTATGCATCGTGTCCCATACGCTTCGGGTATAGGATCGATTGCAAATGCTTTAATGTTTGACCATTCTAAAATTTGCAAATCTCTAGCGCATTTAGAGGGAAAAGGGACTAGAATTGGTTTTGACTAAAATGAGTAAACAACTATCAAAGGACAATCCAAAGTTCGACGAGGATTGGTCGCTTGTGAGTAGTTGGAAGCATGGTATTGAATGGACCATATCGACATTATTGTGAATAGAAAAGATTCTATTAAGAATAAGTTGTCATATGGAAATTATGGAAATGTTTCCATATTGGATGGACTATATCGACGTCATTACGAATAGATAAGATTCTATTAAGAATGAGTTTTCATATGGAAAATATGGAAGCGTGTCCATATTGGGGATTGAATATTGAAAATCTATGTCTAGATTAGAAACTTTTATGCAAAAGGATGTTCAAAGGAATGTACTTTGAGTGAGAGACATCATAGGAATTGTATTGTAACAATCTCCGATAGAAGACTTTGTAATATCATTGGCGATGGTCTTTGTGACTTTGGTGCAGTGACATTACGAAAGGATAGTTGCATAGAATGTTAGAATCTAGCATATTCTATAAGTAACAAGAATTTGATATTCTTTAACTTATGAAAAACGGATTTGGAGTTGGGAAATGAGAAGGATTGGAAATGTGTTCAATGTGATCTATTTCACAAAGTAAGAACCATAGGTAAACATTGTGTGCATGCTAGGAGCATGGGACAAGTGTTGGAATTCAAGTAAGAAGTTGATTACCCGAAACGACAAATAATGAGTAATCAATATGGTGATAAATAAAAGGCGTTTTATTTATACTCGAAGGTTTGAGGCCATATGGGATTAGTATTATTCTTGTGTTTCACATTTGCATGTTTTGACTTCCAGAATAATTGAGTTTATTAAGAATAATCGAATTAGTCAAACGGGCCACAGTCGTTCATATATTGGAAGTAGATATGAATGAAGACTGTCATGAATTGGTGTAATATGGTGATAAATAAAAGGCGTTTTATTTATACTCAAAGGTTTGAGGCCATATGGGATTAGTATTATTCTTGTGTTTCACATTTGCATGTTTTGACTTCCAGAATAATTGAGTTTATTAAGAATAATCGAATTAGTCAAACGGGCCACAGTCGTTCATATATTGGAAGTAGATATGAATGAAGACTGTCATGAATTGGTGTGTGGATTGTCTAGAAAAGTTTAGACATAAGCAAATGTTTGCTGCAACGTTCATGAGTGCTTATGAATATGATTTGAGCATTAGATTAAACCCACGCTCACTTGGATCACTCTATGAATTGTATCACGAGTGATTGGTGAGACGATAACATCTTATATTCTTGAAACCGAGATGTGTGAGTTGTATCTTGTGAATCGGTTGCACATTGATAATATGTAAACGCACTAGTAACTTGGTGTTATAAAACATATTGTTGAGTGCAAGCGAGCATTGTATCAAAGTTTATCCATTCCTTTTATTCAAAGTAGGATAAAGGCGATATCTTTGGGCCCCTCGATGATTTAGTGATGACAAACGTAAATGCTCGGCCGGGCTAGGGCTAATTTGATTTGTTCAATTAGTCAGTCGTCATAAATCGGGAATCAAGATATAGTACAAAGAGAATGATTTTGTAACGACCCGTTTCCGGTATGATAATTCCTTGGTATTTATTTTGAAGTTTTGCAAGAGGGACTCGGCGAGTTCATAGCCTGACTCGCCGAGTAGGGTCGGGATTTCGAGCACGTGTTAGCTGGCGACTCGGCGAGTCCATATTCTGGACTCGGCGAGTCTGTCCGTCTGGGAGAAATCCTAAATCCCCGGGTTGCCCACTATTTAAGCCACCTTATAGCCCCCAATCTCGCCTCCTTCACCCTCAAAAGCTGTGAGAAAACCCTAATTCGTTCTTGAGTGATTCTAAGTGATTTTGTGTGCTATTGTGAAGGCTTGAAGAAGGAGAAGAAGAAAGGAGCAAGGAGAAGGATTGTAGAGCAGAGATTCAAGGGAAAGCAAGAGCTCTTTGAGGTATTCTTCAGTTTTCCTTCTCTTTTATGCCTTAAAACCCTTTCTAGATCTTGTTAATGCCTTTCTCAAAGCTTTATGTTGATATGGAAGCTCTCTTATGCCGAGATAACCTTAGATCTGTTCATTTAGGAGTTGTAGAGCCCAGATCTATTGCCTTTATGGAGCTATTTTGCATATTAACCCTAGATCTACCCCTTTTAAGCATCTTTTAGCCTTTATTCCCTTGTTCATGTGTTTGTACACGTAAAGTTGGAAACTTTACGTGGTAAATCAACTTATTGGACTCAGATCTACCATTTGTATGTTTTGGATTCGAGCAGAATCGAGTGTAGAATAGTTGCATGGCGGTGACTCGGCGAGTCGGAAGAACGACTCGGCGAGTCGAGTCGCGAGTCCCCGATTTCTTCCTTTTGAGCGGTGTCGAGTGGGACCAGTGAGTAGTGGAGTGGACTCAGCGAGTTTGAGGGTAGACTCAGTAATGGAGGGACTCGGCGAGTTGTTCATACAACTCGGCGAGTCCAAGGCAATCTTCTTAAACTCAAGAACAACTCGTTGAGTTGTTCATAGGACTCGGCGAGTCGGATGAAGATTGTCTGAGTTCTTGGATCGGGAGAGTACTCGTCGAGTCGATGCCATACTCGACGAGTAGCAGCGAGCAGGGTCGAGGAGTGAGAATAGGGACTCGGCGAGTTGGCGGCCCAACTCGGCGAGTCAGGTCAACTGTGGGTTGACCTTGACTGAGAGTTGACCTTGACCAACAGTTGACTTTGACCAAGGGTAAAAGAGTCATTTTACCCAGTGCAGTGTTTAGTATTTGATTGAGTGTGTTTATGGACTTGTAGCCGGGGAGATACCGGAGCAGCAGCAGTTAGCCCTCAGAGCTATGCACTCAGCAGCCAGTTCACGAGGTGAGTTTCCTTTCGGTAGGAACGGGTCTACGGCCATAATGCCGGCCCGTTTAATTATCAGTAGTTCCGGACTTTGGTCTGATGCAGTAGCTAGAGTGCTTGATGTCTTTGTGATTCAAGCATATTTGTGTTATGTGTTCCGGACTTCGGTCCGATGCAGTATGCAGTATGTGTGATGATAATAGTTGTTATGTGTTATGCTATGTCATGATCAGTCAGTTCCGGACTTCGGTCCGATGCAGTTAGTTTCGGACTTCGGTCCGATGCAGTCAGTTCCGGATTTCGGTCCGATGCAGTTAGTTCCGGACTTCGGCCGATGCAGTTAGTTCCGGACTCTGGTCCGATGCAGGGGACAAGGTCCCGGTTAGTTCCGGACTTCGGTCCGATGCAGCTAGTTCCAAACTTCGGTCTGATGCAGTGGGCAAGGCCCAGTATGTGCTTTATATGTATTGTATGGTATGTGGTAGTTTGGGGGAGCTCACTAAGCTTCGTGCTTACAGTTTTAGTTTTGGTTTCAGGTACTTCCGCTAGCAGAGGGAGGAGCTCGGGATGATGACATCGCACACACCACAGCTTCAGCTTTTATCCTGGGAGTTGGTTTAGTTTTGATTTTTATATGACATGGATATGATACAGTTTTCCGCACAGTGTTATTTTTATTATGTTTGGGATACATCACGTATGGCTTTTTTTATATGACACTCAGATCATGGTTTTTAGTTATATTGAAAAATGAAATTTTTGGGTCGTATTTTTGGGTTGTTTCAAGTTGGTATCAGAGCCCTGGTTTGAGGGATTCGGATACACTTCCGGGTGTATCTGAACTCAAACTAAGGGGAAATAAAAAAAAAAAGATTTTTTTAAAGGAAAATGTTTTCTAAAAGAATTTTGAAAGCACTTAGAAAGAAAGAAATATTTTTTAAACAAGATAAGGGTGTGGTGCATGCGATCAGCCGAGCTCAAGTAAGTACTCCCAAATTACCAATACAAGTTTTATTATTATGATTAATTGTTCTAGTTTCAGTAGAACAGCATGCTAGTATAGGACTAAGGATCTAGGAGGATGCCTTCTGTGCCTGCTATATGTGTTACAGCTTTATGAGAATTGCATGCTAGCATTGAGTAGACAGCAGTAGGATAGCCTATATAGGTTATGCCTGATAGTATGAGCTTAGCTTTGTATGTTAGTACAGTTTCTCGTTATGAGAATAGTTTTGCCTGAGTATGTTTCCTTTATCCGAATGTTGCTTGCTTCGTGCTTTGTGGGGTTCTGAGTGATGGGAGTTAGCCATTAGGTGAACACGTCACACCACATGTGACCAGGGTTGAATAATCCCAGAGTGCTGGAACTGGCCCTATTGCGCAGCTCTTTTCTGAGTCCAACCATTATAAGGACGGGTCTTTTACTTGAAGGATTATCTGATCCTCGTCACATGTGATGGTGTTCAGGTGGTGGCTAATTACCATTATAAGGAGACCTTCAGCAGCTGGGGACTAGTTGAGTTGAGTCTGAGGTTTCCCTAGGGCAATCCTAGGAAGGTAGTATGGGCCCGTACTACTGAAAGCAGAGGATCCGTACTCGAATCAAGAAAGGCTGAGACAATACCAGGAAACTAGTTGTAGAATCAATGATCCCTTGAGATATTTCCGTTTTCTGATGTAGTTGTGATGTGTTTCAGAATGGTGGTTTTGCGTTCGAGACTAGCAGCCGGCAGCGGAGGTGCCGGGGAGGGATCAGGTTCAGGCTCGGGGGATGAGCGCATGGATGAGCAGACCCGAGAGTTTCTTTCTTCGGAGATTACACGCATCATTATAGAGCAGACTCCTGTGATCTTCGGTTCGATCAAGGAGGGGATTCTAGAGCTGATGGATGAGAGATTGGGCACCTTCCGTGCCGAGGTGGCGGCCATGATGGGGTCGTGCACCCTTACATTCAGGGAGTTCAGGGCATGTGGAGCTCCGGACTATCATGGGGCGCGGGACCCCATAGCGAGTACTAGATGGTTGGCAGATGTGGCCAACGCCTTCCGCACTAGCAGGTGTCCCGAGGGGGACAAGGTCATATTGGCGTCCTGTATTCTGAAGGACAGGGCACGGGATTGGTGGGAGGAGGTCGGACATGCCATTGGAGATGATGCAGCATTGGACGCCATGACCTGGGCTGATTTCTCTACCAGGTTCAGGGCGGAGTTTGCACCGGTTATTGAGGTGCAGCAGCTAGCTAGGGAGTTTCAGGACCTCACCCAGACTACAGAGGCAGTGGCAGAGATCACCGCCAAGTTCAGGGAGAGGGCTCTTCTCGTTCCTCAGTACATGGCTGATGAGGAAATGAAGAAGGCCCGCTATCATGAGATGTTGCGGAGCGATATCCGCCAGTTTGTGAGCCGGTCCAGCTGTAAAACGCTGGAAGATATGATTGCTAGGGCTCGGGAGAGGGAGATTGACCTCGAGATGGAGAAGAAGAGGAAACCGGAGGCGGTTTCTGGTTCAGGTGGTTCGGGCAAAAAGCCCAAGGTTTCAGATCACAGATCTAGGAGTCAGCAGAGCCACGGTCGATGTGGCAAGTGTGGGAGATTGCACGAGGGAGCGTGCAAGGCAGGGAGTTCCGGCTGCTACAAGTGCGGTCGGATTGGGCATTTGAGTAGGGATTGTACGACCCCTGCTACTACCGTTGCAGCATCAGATCTGATTTGCTTTCAGTGCAATCAGAGGGGACATAAAAAGTCCCAGTGTCCGGGTTTAGCTGCAGCAGGGAAGGTGGATGCACCTGCCCCTGCTACCTTGAGGATTACAGATGGCCGACAGGGCCGAGCTGATACGCCAGTGGCGAAGAGTAGGGCGTTTCAGATGACAGCAGAGGAGGCGCGAGCGACTCCTGATGTGGTGACGGGTATGTATCTTCCCTTTATCTCTTTATTATTATTGATTGAATATTGCTTATGATTGTATGTTTTATTCAGGGTCGTTCTCTGTGAACGGCATTTCTGCTATGGTATTATTCGATTCGGGAGCTACCCGATCATTCGTATCACTTGCGCTTAGCAAGAGATTTAGTAGAGCTCCAGGGGGAGCTGGATTGTCCGTTAGAGGTTGAGATAGCAGATGATAGAACCGTGAGGGTCGGCAGAGTGTTTAGAGGGTGTTCTCTTCAGTTATTTGATGAGCAGTTTTCAGTGGACCTGGTACCTATTCCCCTGCGAGGGAATAAGGTTATTGTGGGCATGGATTGGCTAAGCCCCAATGGGGCGGTGATTGATTGTGAGCTTCAGCTAGTGAGGGTTCGCACTCCCAGTGGGGGAGAGTTAGTGATTCAGGGCGAGAGGCCACAGCGCGGACCGACCTTTTGTTCCGCCGCAAGGGCGAGGCGCTATGTTCAACAGGGTTGTGCCGGTTTTGTAGCTTACGTCTCGGATGCCCGAGAGAAGGGCAAGACGACAGTTGATGATGTTCCTATAGTGCGAGACTACCCGGATGTGTTTCCCGAGGATTTGCCGGGGATACCTCCTGGGAGACAGGTCGAGTTCAGGATCGACCTAATTCCTGGTGCGGCTCCGATAGACAAAGCACCGTATCGACTAGCTCCCCCTGAGATGCAGGAGTTGTCTACACAGCTGCAGGAGCTGTTAGACAAGGGTTTCATTCGGCCGAGCAGTTCGCCTTGGGGAGCGCCGATCCTGTTTGTGAGGAAGAAGGATGGGTCGCATCGTATGTGTATAGATTATCGGGAGTTGAATAAGGTAACGGTGAAGAACCGTTACCCACTTCCAAGGATAGATGATTTGTTTGATCAGCTTCAGGGAGCGTCTTGGTTCTCCAAGATCGATCTACGCTCCGGTTATCATCAGATGCAGGTTAGAGATGAGGATGTACAAAAGACTGCTTTCAGGACCAGGTATGGTCATTATGAGTTTGTGGTGATGCCATTTGGGCTCACCAATGCTCCAGCCGCGTTCATGGATCTCATGAACCGCGTGTGTAGGCCGATGCTGGATCGGTCAGTGATAGTGTTCATAGATGATATCTTGGTATATTCCAAGACGCAGGAGCAGCACGAGGAGCACCTGCGGGAGGTGCTGGAGGCTTTGAGGAGGGAGAGACTTTTCGCAAAGTTCTCCAAATGTGAGTTCTGGTTGCGCGAGGTGCAGTTCCTTGGTCACATCGTCAACCAGAAGGGTATTTTGGTAGATCCGGCCAAGATTGAGGCCGTGATGCAGTGGGAGGTCCCGAAGTCTCCATCTGAGATTCAGAGCTTCCGAGGGTTGGCAGGGTATTATCGGAGATTTATTCAGGATTTCTCCAAGATAGCAGTGCCGCTCACCCGACTGACCAAGAAGTCAGTGGTATTTCGTTGGGGTCCGGAGCAGCAGACAGCGTTCGAGACCCTCAGGCAGAGGTTGTGCGAGGCTCCGATCCTTACCTTGCCAGAGGGAGTAGAGGACTTCGTAGTCTATTGTGATGCCTCGATCACAGGTATGGGAACAGTTTTGATGCAGCGAGGTCATGTGATAGCTTATGCCTCGAGACAGTTGAAGCCTCACGAGGCTAATTATCCTACCCATGATTTGGAGCTGGGGGCAGTTGTGTTTGCCCTCAAGATTTGGAGGCATTACCTTTATGGGGTCCGTTGTACTATTTACACGGATCACAAGAGTTTGAGGTACCTTATGGATCAGCCGAGTCTGAACATGAGGCAGAGGAGGTGGTTGGATGTGCTAAAGGATTACGACTGTGAGATCCTTTACCATCCAGGGAAGGCCAACGTGGTGGCCGATGCCCTGAGCCGCAAAGTGTCGGCGGCCCCTATCAGAGATCTGTGTTTGAGAATGACAGTGATCACTCCGTTGTTGGAGCGGATCAAGGAGGCTCAGGTGGAGGGCCTCAAGGAGGAGAGACAGAAGTGTGAGAGGATCGTGGGCCGAGTAGCCTCGTTTGATTATGATAGTCGGGGATTGCTGACGCTTCACGGGAGGGTATGGGTACCGTACTGGGGTGGAGTACGACAAGTGTTGATGGATGAGGCTCATAAGTCTCGGTTTTCTATTCACCCAGGGGCGACGAAGATGTATCGAGATCTTCGACCTGATTATTGGTGGCCCTGCATGAAGCAGGACGTCGCCTGGTACGTTGAGAGATGCCTGACCTGCCGGAAGGTCAAGGCGGAGCACCAGAGACCTCACGGCAAGATGCAGCCGTTAGACATTCCCGTGTGGAAATGGGAGGACATCACCATGGATTTTGTCACCAAGCTCCCCAGGACCGCACGAGGAGTGGATTCGATATAGGTAGTAGTGGATCGGTTGACGAAGAGTGCCCATTTTATCCCGATCAAGGAGAGTATATCGGCGAAGAAGTTAGCCGATATCTATGTATGAGAGATTGTGGCACGTCATGGAGTGCCGGTATCGGTGGTGTCAGATCGAGATGTCCGTTTCACATCCAGATTCTGGAAGCGGTTCCACGACGAGATGGGTACTCGTCTCCATTTCAGCACCGCTTTCCACCCTTAGACGGACAGGCAGAGCGAGAGGACGATTCAGACTCTTGAGGACATGCTTCGGGCATGTGTTCTAGATTTCGGTGGCAGTTGGGATACGTATCTTCCGTTAGCGGAATTCTCGTATAACAACAGTTATCATGCGAGCATTGATCGACCTCCTTTTGAGATGCTGTATGGGAGGAAGTGTAGGACCCCGATTTGTTGGGGCGAGGTCGGTCAGCGAGTCATCGGGAGCACAGAAGTGGTGCTCAAGACGACTGAGTTGATCCAGCAGGTCCGTAGTAGACTGCAGACTGCGCAGAGTCGGCAGAAGAGCTACGCCGACAGGAGGCGTTCGGACTTGGAGTTCCAGGTGGGGGATATGGTCCTTCTGAAGGTCTCACCTTGGAAGGGTGTCATCAGATTCCGGAAGAGGGGCAAGTTGGGCCCCAGATTTATTGGTCCTTTCAGGGTTTTGGCCTGGGTGGGTCGGGTTGCTTATCGGTTAGATCTTCCTGAGGAGCTTAGTCAGATCCACAACACTTTCCATGTGTCTCAGTTGAGGAAGTGTTTGGTTGATGAATCGGCAGTCATTCCCCTAGAAGATATTCAGGTTGATAGCAACCTGAATTATATTGAGAGGCCGGTCGCGATTCTAGACCAGAAGACCAAGACCTTGAGGAACAAGGAAATTCAGTTAGTGAAGGTGCAGTGGCAGCACCGGAAGGGATCGGAATGGACGTGGGAGGCTGAGGAGGAGATGAGAGAGCACTACCCAGAGATATTTGCAGATTCAGCCGTAGCAGACTTCGAGGACGAAGTCTGAGATAAGTGGGGGAGAATTGTAACGACCCGTTTCCGGTATGATAATTCCTTGGTATTTATTTTGAAGTTTTGCAAGAGGGACTCGGCGAGTTCATAGCCTGACTCGCCGAGTAGGGTCGGGATTTCGAGCACGTGTTAGCTGGCGACTCGGCGAGTCCATATTCTGGACTCGGCGAGTCTGTCCGTCTGGGAGAAACCCTAAATCCCCGGGTTGCCCACTATTTAAGCCACCATATTCCCCAATCTCGCCTCCTTCACCCTCAAAAGCTGTGAGAAAACCCTAATTCGTTCTTGAGTGATTCTAAGTGATTTTGTGTGCTATTATGAAGGCTTGAAGAAGGAGAAGAAGAAAGGAGCAAGGAGAAGGATTGTAGAGCAGAGATTCAAGGGAAAGCAAGAGCTCTTTGAGGTATTCTTCAGTTCTCCTTCTCTTTTATGCCTTAAAACCCTTTCTAGATCTTGTTAATGCCTTTCTCAAAGCTTTATGTTGATATGGAAGCTCTCTTTTGCCGAGATAACCTTAGATCTGTTCATTTAGGAGTTGTAGAGCCCAGATCTATTGCCTTTATGGAGCTATTTTGCATATTAACCCTAGATCTACCCCTTTTAAGCATCTTTTAGCCTTTATTCCCTTGTTCATGTGTTTGTACACGTAAAGTTGGAAACTTTACGTGGTAAATCAACTTATTGAACTCAGATCTACCATTTGTATGTTTTGGATTCGAGCAGAATCGAGTGTAGAATAGTTGCATGGCGGTGACTCGGCGAGTCGGAAGAACGACTCGGCGAGTCGAGTCGCGAGTCCCCGATTTCTTCCTTTTGAGCGGTGTCGAGTGGGACCAGTGAGTAGTGGAGTGGACTCAGCGAGTTTGAGGGTAGACTCAGTAATGGAGGGACTCGGCGAGTTGTTCATACAACTCGGCGAGTCCAAGGAAATCTTCTTAAACTCAAGAACAACTCGTACAAGTTGTTCATAGGACTCGGCGAGTCGGATGAAGATTGTCTGAGTTCTTGGATCGGGAGAGTACTCGTCGAGTCGATGCCATACTCGACGAGTAGCAGCGAGCAGTGTCGAGGAGTGAGAATAGGGACTTGGCGAGTTGGCGGCCCAACTCGGCGAGTCAGGTCAACTATGGGTTGACCTTGACTGAGAGTTGACCTTGACCAACAGTTGACTTTGACCATGGGTAAAAGAGTCATTTTACCCAGTGCAGTGTTTAGTATTTGATTGAGTGTGTTTATGGACTTGTAGCCGGGGAGATACCGGAGCAGCAGTTAGCCCTCAGAGCTATTCACTCAGTAGCCAGTTCACGAGGTGAGTTTCCTTTCGGTAGGAACGGGTCTACGGCCATAATGCCGGCCCGTTTAATTATCAGTAGTTCCGGACTTTGGTCTGATGCAGTAGTTAGAGTGCTTGATGTCTTTGTGATTCAAGCATATTTGTGTTATGTGTTCCGGACTTCGGTCCGATGCAGTATGCAGTATGTGTGATGATAATAGTTGTTATGTGTTATGCTATGTCATGATCAGTCAGTTCCGGACTTCGGTCCGATGCAGTTAGTTCCGGACTTCGGTCCGATGCAGTCAGTTCCGGATTTCGGTCCGATGCAGTTAGTTCTGGACTTCGGTCCGATGCAGTTAGTTCCGGACTTCGGTCCGATGCAGTTAGTTCCGGACTCTGGTCCAATGCAGGGGACAAGGTCCCGGTCAGTTCCGGACTTCAGTCCGATGCAGCTAGTTCCAGACTTCGGTCTGATGCAGTGGGCAAGGCCCAATATGTGCTTTATATGTATTGTATGGTATGTGGTAGTTTGGGGGAGCTCACTAAGCTTCGTGCTTACAGTTTTAGTTTTGGTTTCAGGTACTTCCGCTAGCAGAGGGAGGAGCTCGGGATGATGGCATCGCACACACCACAGCTTCAGCTTTTATCCTGGGAGTTGGTTTAGTTTTGATTTTTATATGACATGGATATGATACAGTTTTCCGCACAGTGTTGTTTTTATTATGTTTGGGATACATCACGTATGGTTTTTTTTATATGACACTCAAATTATGGTTTTTAGTTATATTGAAAAATGAAATTTTTGGGTCGTATTTTTGGGTTGTTTCAGATTTGAAATCATATCTCATACGATATCTAGAATGGAGGAATATATGATCCCTTATCTAAGGACACGCGTATCTGATAGGATCAGAGTTGACAGCGGCTTTGGAAAGCTACGATTGCAGATCAGGATATGAAGTCATATGCATAATAGTTATTAGACTTATCCAAGTGGGAGACTGTTGGATTAGTGTCTAAGTCCATAACTATTTTGGTATGTACTTGACCCGATGGTGCATGGTCCTTTTGGGTTGCCTTCACCAAAGCAACTTGATTGGAGAAATAAATAAAGAGAGAGAGGTTATTATGATTTATTAATATGTTATAAGAATAATATATTAAAGGAGAAATCATATTTGTTTAATTAATATTGTTCAATAATTAATTAAGAATTAATTTTGTGATCAAGTGTAATTAATTAAACTAGAGGGGGCTGAATTGTAATTATGTGATAGTTGCAAAATAGGGCAATGGTTATCCTTGTTAAAGGATGGATGAATTCAAGGATAAGGATATCCTTGAAATCGTTCAAGGCCTAAGAGATAAGGGTTTTTCAAGGCTTATCTTGTGGTTGCTTGGTGGGTAAGTAACTGGATAAGGATAAGGACTGAAACCCTAATCTTTACACCTATATAAACCCCCTAAGGCTCATGAATTCGTCTATGCCTTCCCAAGAAGTCCTAAGGACGAATTCCTACCTCTCTCCTCTCTCTTTATACCTTCTCCATTTGCTCTTGGTGTTTGTGAGCCATTAGAGGAGTGACACTTGTGACTCTAAGCCTTCCAAAGTCAATTCAAGGAGGAATTGGGATTGTTATTACTACATAACAATCAAGGTAATATCTTAAACCTAATTATATGTTAATATTGATTTCCATATGCTAGAATTAGGGTTTATAGTCTTGGATTCAAAGCATGTACAATAGAGAAACCTAGATCCAAGCATTAGGGTTTGTATGAGCACATAGGATGTCTTATGACCAAAACCCATCAGATTCATATAAACATCCTCAATCAATTTCCATTAAGAAAAGCGGTTTTCACGTCCATTTGCCATATTTCATAATCATGAAACACAGCTATTGCGAGCATCACCCTAATAGACTTTATCTAAGCAACTGGTGAGAAGGTCTCATCATAGTCAACTCCAGGAGTTTGAGTAAAGCCCTTCGCAACCAATCGCGCTTTATAAGTGTGCACATTCCTATCCATGTATGTTTGTCTTCTTGAAGATCCACTTGCACCCGACTGTCTTACGACCCGGCACATTATCAACCCAATTCCAAACTTGGTTGTCGTACATGGACTGAATCTCGCTGTCCATTGCCTCCTTCCATTTAGCAGACTCCGGGCCTGCCATGGCTTCCTTGTAGCTTCTAGGTTCGTCCAAATTTACAAGTGTACTATCACTAATAAATGTATCCCCTTCAGTAGTAATATGGAATCCATATAACTGGAGTGGAACACTAGCCCTACTGGAACATCTAAGAGGTAAGGACTCGTCAACAGGTTCAACAGGAGTTTCCTCCTCAGGTTGAGTGCCAGTATTAGAAGTTCCTTCATCGCTTTGTTCTTGAATCTCTTCAAGATCAATTTGCCTCCCACTGTCCTCTTGGCTTATGAGTTCTCTTTCTCGGAAAACCCCTCTCCTCGCAACGAAGACAACATTGTCACTCGGTCTGTAGAAGAGATAGCCAAAGGACTTTTGTGGATAGCCGATGAAATAACACTTCTCACTACGAGGTTCGATCTTGTCATGAGTCTCTCGTCTTACGAAAGCCTCACAACCCTAAACCTTGATATGCGCCAATGAGGGAGCTTTCCCTGTCCAAATTTTGTGAGGTGTTTTGGCAACCTTCTTGGTGGGAACTAAATTAAGGATATGGGCGGCCGTCTCTAACGTGTACCCCCAGAAAGCTATTGGTAACGAAGCCCGACTCATCATAGAACGAACCATGTCCAACAAGGTCTGATTACGTCTCTCAGCCACACCATTCAATTGTGGCGTTCTCGGAGGCATCAATTGCGAAACGATTCCGCATTCCTTTAGACACTCGTGAAACTCAAGACTTAGGTACTCTCCTCCTCGGTCTGACCGAAGCGTCTTGATTTTCCTGCCCAGCTGATTCTCCACTTCATTCTTAAGCTCTTTGAACTTTTCAAAGGTTTCTGACTTTTACTTGATTAAGTAGATATATCCATATCTGCTATAATCATCCGTAAAAGTCACGTAGAAGCGGCAAGCATCCCTTTTGGTGGATCTAAAGGGCCCACACACATCGGTGTGTATGAGATCCAATAGACCCTCAACCCTATCACAAGTGCCAGTAAAGGGTGACTTGGTCATCTTCACAAGCAAACAAGATTCACACACATCATCGTCCCTAAGGTCGAATGACTCCAACACTCCATCCTTTTGGAGTTGGGCTATGCATTTCTTGTTCACATAGCCAAGGCAACAATGCCACAAGCATGCTTTGTCTAAACTATTAGACAAATCAACATTCAACACATCATTTCCTATATTGTCTACAACCAACACAGATTCATATATCCCATTACAAGGAAATTCATTGAAATAAAAAACACCGTTCAAATAAACATTAATAGAACCATTACTATTATCAAATTGGTATCTGTGTAACGCCCTGAACCGAGCAGGTATATTTCAAAACCCGCCTTCTTTTGTTTATTGTCTTTTATAGCCCTCAGAGAAGTTATGTTGAGTCCCGGGAAGTTTAGGGACCTAAAGTTGAAACTTTGGGCCAAAGGGGGGGAAGGTACGTTAAGCGTATATAAGAGTACGCTGGGCGTACTAGGTGCGCCCTAGTATGCTGGGCGTAAGCCTATGTACGCTGGGCGTACTCGCGTTAGCTAAAAACCCTAATATTCGGAGTTGGGACTATATAAACACCCTTATGGCTCCTTCTTTACCCTCACCTCAGCCTCCATACCTCAGAGAACGCCCCAAAACCATAGTTTGTGTGTGAAGAGTGGGTTAGTGTGCATCTTGAGCCTTGGAGAGTGGAGTTATTGCACCAAGAAGCTAGAGGAGGAAAGCAAGGCCTTGGATCTGAAGTTGGGTTACACCATTAGAGCTCCAGAAGGTAAAAAGATTGAACCTTTATGCTTATTTACCTTAGATCTACACTTTTTAGCTTTATGAAGGTCTTTTGGTCCCTAGATTTCCCAAGTTGATGCATGTGAAGTTATAGACGAAATAAGCTGTCCTTCCAGATGTTTTGAGAGGCCCTGAGTGATTAAAATCAGTCCTTTTTAGCTAAACTTGATCCATGCATGTGATAAGAAGGTCTTAATGGATTAAGACTATGAGTTAAGGACTTTTTGGATGTCCAATGTGATAAAGTCCGAAACTTTATGATTCTATGGCATATTTAGTCGATTGATCTGGAATATGGGTTCAATAGGTCAACCCATTAAGCACTTAATAAGACTTTGGTAAACCTGCGTGTACGCCCCGCGTAATATCTGTACGCCCAGCGTACGTGGTCAGCCGTCCCGATGATGGTCAACGATGAACTACGCTACGCCCGGCGTAACTGGGAGGTACGCCCCGCATACGCTCCCTGTTGGACTTTTGGCTTGTAGGTTTTATGCTTTGGGCCGGTTATGGGTCAATTGGGTTAATCCCTTAATGGGCTATGGATGCAATGCTGTTGGGCCAGGTTAGACTTGTAGGTTTCGTGTAGACCCAATAGAGTGATGGACCCAGTTTAATAAATTGGGCCAATAATAGATTTGGACAATTTGGGTCTAGTTGAGTAATTCGTATTCTTTTATCTCTCAGTCGAGGGTGTCGGGCATAGCAGTTGAAGACTCTCGGTTCAGTTCTGCACTATTGCTAGGTAGGTTCTCCTCACTATACCAACAGGGTCTACGACACTAGGTCGGTCCCTTGGGATTTATTCCCGGTGTTAGTATGTGTTCCATATTCATGATCAGTTGGATTGGTATCTTGATGGATAGAATGCTACTATGTTAGCAGTTAGGATGATCTGTGTTTATTGTATGATTATGTGCTATTTGTATGTCGACATATATGGATGGGTTGGGTTGAGGCGGTGTCCTGCTTTGTGCGGTTGAGGCCAACATACCCGGAGCGGTCTGGATAGGCTGTAAGCCCGTAGGAGGTGGTCCAGTCATGCCGAAGGCTCGAGAGTGGTCTAGATAAGCTATAGACCCGTAGGAGGCGGTCCAGTCAGGCTGAAGGCTCATTATGAATGTTGTTAATTATTATTCTTTTTGTACTGGATGCTTGAGGTTGGTATTTTAGGGGTAACTCACTAAGCCTTCGAGGTTACATTTTATCATTTATTGTTTCAGGTACATCAGTTGACCATGGCAAGGCGAAGGCGTGACGTACACATTCCCGTTTTTATGATTATGGATTTATGGGAACTCTAATATGAAATTTTTTTGAAAACAATTACAACTTGTTGATGTTTGAATAACTTTTAATTGTGTAAGGATGGTTTTTGGAAGGTTTGAATTTCTTTTAAATTTTTTTTGGGTTGTTACAAGTTGGTATCAGAGCCTTGGTTTGAGTGAATTAGAGGAACATACATGTGAATCCAGTCTCAAATCAAGGAATTTTTTTTAAAAATGATTTTTGAAATAAAAATTTAACTTAAACGAAGGGGATGAGGTGTGTACCGTCAGCCGGAGCCAGTAAGTAGACCCCAAAATACCATACTATTATTTGATGTTATGATGTGTTAGAACCACATGCTAGAGATAGGCTAGGGATCTTCAGGTTTTGCATGATAGAATTGCCTGATTATATGATGTCTGTTAGCCTAGGGTTTTCCTTATACGAAATTGACATCATCACTATAGTTGCTTAGTGTATGCATCATGACCGTACATAATTAAGATCTTATAGCCTGAGAATGTTTGATTTGGCCTTATGTTCTGTTCTTGTTTGATTAGGAGCTTAGGGTAGGATTGGATATTCTAAAGTCTATGGGGTCCAGCGTTATGTATGGCTAGCATACACTAGTGGTGCAGGGTTGGTGGAAGTTTCATGGATGGGTGAGTTGTATGAGGTCGGGAGGCCAGTTATGCGATATTTAGCCTTCTTTTAAGAGTGAGGATCGAGCGTTTGCCAGTTTATGTACACTGTGAGGGTGTTGTGGTGATACTTGAGACAAATATGGGTAGGTGTGGAAGGTAGTATGGGCCCGTACTACTAAAAGCACAGGACCCATACGCGTAGCAAGGAAGTCACAACCCCTAGGGTAGGTTGGGAGTTGGTTCCCTGTTAGCATATAGGTTATTCTAGATCTTTCTGATGTATTTATTGGTATGTTTTTATTATGGTGATGACGAGGCGCTTTGGAGCCACATCCGGATCAGGATCAGGGACAGGAGTTGACGGGCAGGGGGAACCAGTACAGCCCGAGGTTGTTGTTCAGTTAGGCACGGATGAGTTGGATGCCAGGATTCGAGAGATCCTGCATGATGAGGTTGCCACTCTGTTTCGGGCACAGTTACCAGAGATGTTCAGGTCTATTAAGACTGCCATGGTGGAGTACTTTGACGAGCGTTATGCGGCTTTGGCTAAGATGGCCGCGGCTGCAGCTACATCGACTGTAACAGCAGCGGGAGGAGGAGCTGTTTGAGCCTTTCAGTATCGGGACTTCAACAATACGAAGCCCCCGAATTTTGATGGGACTCAGGATCCGATTATTGCTATGAGATGGTTGTCCAACGTGGAGGGATGTTTCTTCACATATTCATGCCCTGATAATCAGAGGGTGAGGTGTGCTCTGAACCTTTTTACGGTCTGGGGCAAAGGATTAGTGGAGATTGGTTACTGGATCATACACTGAGGAGCAGCAAGCTGAGATTTCTTGGGATCAGTTCAGAGACATGTTAAGTACCCGTTATGTTCCGTGGGTGCAGAGGGAGAGACTGGCACAGGAACTCTTAGACTTGTGACAGGACAAGGAGTCGGTGGCAGAGATTACGAGACTGTTTACTGAGAGGGCGATGTTTTGCCCGGAGTTCGCGTAAGAGCAGGCACAGATGAATCGCTACCTGGGTATGTTCAAGACGAATATCATACAGTTTGTCGCAACGCAGAGGTGTAGTACGTTATTGGAGCTCCAGGAGGCCACGAAGAGGCGTGAGCTGGAGACTGAGTTGCAGTTACGGGAGGCGAGGCAGGCCCCAGGTCAGGCGCAGCCGGCGCCGAAGCGGTTCAAAGCCGCAGATTCTAGGTCGGGAAGGCAGCAGGCCCGCACATATGGGAAGTCCGGGAAGGTTCATTCGGGAGTATGTCGACTGAGTACTAGATGCCACAAATGTTGAAATGAAGGACATTACGCACGGGAATGCCGCCAGCCCGCCCCTACTCCTGATATGAGGATTTGCTATCATTGTCATCAGGTGGGTCATGTGAAGACCCACTGTCCGCAGTTAGCTGCCAGACCAGTACAGGCTCCAGCGCCGGCTACATTAATGATCACGGATGGGAAGCAGGGTGGTACAGAGCCTCCGAAGGCTCTGGGACGCGCTTTTCAGCTCACTGCCGAGGAGGCCAGAGCAGCACCAGATGTGGTGGCCAATATGTTTCTATACTCTTTCTTGCTATATATATATATATATATATATATATATATATATATATATATATATATATATATATATATATATATATATATATATATATATATATATATATATGATTGTTTACTCTAAATTATTGTGGGTACCTGTATTAGGTATGTTTTTAGTGAATTCCTTGCCTGCCTTGGTATTGTTCGACTCGGGTGCGAGTCGTTCGTTTGTTTCCCCAACTCTCGATAGCAGAGTTGGTCTGCCTTTAGGAGAGCTCGAGCGTTCGTTATTAGTCTCTATTGCCAGTGAGCTTGGGGTTTCAGCTTCTTTAGTTTATCGGGATTACACATTGGAAATATTTGGGATACCTTTTTCGATTGACCTGATTCCCATCCCCATGAGGGATGTCTGCGTGATTGTGGGGATCGATTGGTTGAGTCGGTTCAGTGCCATGATTGACTGCGAAGGTCAGCGGGTTACAGTTCGAACCCTAAGTGGGGGTGAACTGGTGGTTTATGGTGAGGGCACCAGATCGGGTTTCGGATTTTGTTTAGCTGCAAGGGCTCGACAGTATATTCAGCACGGGTGTGCGGGTTATCTTGCGTACGTGGAGGATATGCGGGTCGAAAACCCCTCTCCAGTTTCAGATGTCTCAGTAGTTAGGGAGTTCGCCGACGTGTTTCCAGAGGAGTTACCTGGAATACCTCCGGAGAGGCAGGTCGAGTTCAGGATCGACCTGGTGCCGGGTGCGGCCCCTGTGGCTAAGGCCCCATACCGACTGGCACCACCAGAGATGCAGGAGATTTCGTCACAGTTGCAGGAGCTGCTAGGGAAGCAGTTCATTCGTCCGAGCAGTTCTCCATGGGGAGCCCCGATACTCTTCGTAAGGAAGAAGGATGGATCTCATCGGAGTTGAACAAATTAACGGTGAAGAACCGTTACCCACTCCTAAGGATAGACGACTTGTTTGATCAGTTGCAGGGGGCATCTTGGTTTTCCAAGATTGATTTGAGGTCCGGGTACCATCAGGTCAGAGTACGGAAGGAGGATGTGGAGAAGACGGCGTTCAGAACTAGATTTGGGCATTACGAGTTTGTGGTGATGCCATTTGGGCTCACCAATGCGCCAAAAATTTTCATGGACCTGATGAATCGGGTTTGTACACCGATGCTGGATCGCTCGGTCATAGTGTTCATTGACGACATCTTGGTATATTCCAAAACCTGAGAGCAACACGAGGAGCATCTACGAGAGTTATTGGGGGTTCTGAGGAAAGAACGGCTTTATGCAAAGTTCTCGAAGTGCGAGTTTTGGTTACGAGCGGTTCAGGTCCTAGGGCATCTCGTTAACCAGGATGGGATTTTGGTAGATCCGGCCAAGATCGAGGCCGTTATGCGGTGGGAGGTCCCGATCCCCCTTAGACATCAGGAGCTTTTTGGGTTTGGCAGGGTACTACTGGAGATTCATTCAAGATTTCTCTAAGATTGCAATACCCCTCACTTGTCTGATGAGGAAGGGGGTGGATTTCCGGTGGGGCCCGGAGCAACAAAGGGCATTTGAGACTCTCCAGAAACAGTTGTGTGAAGCCCTAGTCTTGACCCTCCCCAAAGGGGTGGAGGATTTTTTGGTGTACTGTGATGCATCCATCACAGGATTGGGAGCGGTTCTCATGCAGAGGGGTAGGGTTATTGCCTACGCATCGCGGCAGTTGAAGTCGCATGAGTCTAGATACCCCACACCTAATCTGGAATTAGGAGTGGTGGTGTTCGCTCTCAAGATTTGGAGACACTACCTTTATGGGGTCCGCTGTACCATCTACACGGACCACAAGAGCTTGAGGTATTTTATGGATTAGCCGAACCTGAGTATGCGGCAGCGCAGGTGGCTGGAGGTAGTCAAGAATTACAACTGTGAGATCCTTTACCATCTTGGTAAAGAGAATGTGGTTGTAGATGCCTTAAGCCGCAAGGCGGTCGGACCACCTGTCCCAGTATTATGCATGAGGATATCAGTGGATTCTACACTCGTTAGCTTTCTCTAAGGAGCCCAGTCGGAGGGTATGCGTCTAGAGAACTGGAAACTAGAGAGGATAAAGGGTGAAAATGCCCGGTTTGAGTAGGATATCCGGGGATTTATGACCCGTTATGGTCGGGTCTGGGTTCCGATGACTGGTGGAGTCAGGCATAATATATTGGAGGAGGCTCATAAGTCTTGGTTCTCCATTCACCCGGGAGCAACCAAGATGTATCGGGATTTATGTTTGAGTTATTGGTGGCCGTGCATGAAGCGAGAAATCGCTGAGTACGTAGAGAGATGCCTGACCTGTAGGATGGTCAAGGCTGAGCATCAGAGGCCCCATGGGGAGTTGCAGCCTCTTGAGGTTCCTATGTGGAAATGGGAGTAGATCGCGATGGATTTCATCACCAAGCTGTCGAGGACGACAAGGGGTTTCGACACTATATGGGTCATCGTAGACCGATTGACCAAGAGTGCTCACTTTCTCGCCATTCGGGAGGGATCCTCAGCCAAGAAGTTAGCTGAGATATACGTCTGCGAGATTGTCGCGGATCATGGAGTTCCGGTCTCTATTGTCTCGGATCATGATGTTCACTTCACCTCTCGATTTTGGCAGAAGTTCCACGAGGAACTGGGCACACGACTGCATCTCAGTACATCTTATCATCCGCATACAGACGACCAGAGTGAGCGGACCATTCAGACACTTGAGGACATGCTGAGGTCCTGTTTTATCGATTTTGGTGGGAGCTGGGACTCCTACCTACCTCTCGCGGAATTCTAATACAATAACAACTTTCATTCCAGTATAGGTGCCCCGCCTTATGAGCTCTTGTATGGAAGGAGGTATCGCACCCCGGTCTGTTGGGGTGAAGTGGGTCATAAGGTTATGGGTCGGACCGAGGTAGTTCTACAAACTACCGAGAGGATTCAACAGATCAGACAGAGACTTCAGACTGCTCAGAGTTGGCAAAAGAGTTACACTGACCGACGTTGATCGGAGCTGGAGTTCCAGGTCGGAGACATGGTGCTCCTGAAAGTCTCACCCTGGAAGGGTGTGATCTGTTTCAGGAAGAGGGGAAAACTGGGTCCCGGTTTATTGGACCCTTTCGGGTGTTAGCCAGAGTTGGCAAGGTAGCCTATAGGCTGGACCTTCCGGAAGAGCTCAGTCAGATACACAACACTTTTCACGTTTCCCAGTTGCGGAAGTGCATTTTGGATGAGGATGCAGTGGTATCTCTGGTTGATGTTCAGGTTGACAAGCACCTGAACTACGTGGAGCAGCTAGTGGCTATTTTGGAAAGGAAAATGAAAATTTTGCGTAGCAAGGAAATACCGCTGGTCAAGATGCAGTGGCGGCACCGTAAGGGATCCGAGTGGACTTGGGAGCCAGAGTCCGAGATGAGGGAGCACTACCCAGATCTTTTCGCAGCATCCGACTTCGGGGATGAAGTCTAGATCAAGTGGGGGAGACTTGTAACGCCCCGAACCTTGCAGGTATATTTCGAAACCTGCCTTCTTTTGTTTATTGTCTTTTATAGCCCTTGGAGAAGTTATGTTGAGTCCCGGGAAGTTTAGGAACCTAAAGTTGAAACTTTGGGCCAAAGGGAGGGGGGGGGGAGGTACGCTAAGCGTACATAAGAGTACGCTGGGCGTACTAGGTGCGCCGTAGTACGCTGGTCGTACTCGTGTTAGCTAAAAACCCTAATATTCGGAGTTGGGACTATATAAACACCCTTATGGCTCATTCTTTACCCTCACCTCAGCCTCCATACCTCAAAGAACGCCCCAAAACCCTAGTTTGTGTGTGAAGAGTGAGTTAGTGTGCATCTTGAGCCTTGGAGAGTGGAGTTATTGCACCAAGAAGCTAGAGGAGGAAAGCAAGGCCTTGGATCTGAAGTTGGGTTACACCATTAGAGCTCCAAAAGGTAAAAATATTGAACCTTTATGCTTATTTACCTTAGATCTACACTTTTTAGCTTTATGAAGGTCTTTTGGTCCCTAGATTTCCCAAGTTGATGCATGTGAAGTTATAGACGAAATAAGTTGTCCTTCCAGATGTTTTTAGAGGCCTTGAGTGATAAAAATCAGTCCTTTTTAGCTAAACTTGATCAATGCATGTGATAAGAAGGTCTTAATGGATTAAGACTATGAGTTAAGGACTTTTTGGACGTCCAATGTGATAAAGTCCGAAACTTTATGATTCTATGGCATATTTGGTCGATGGATCTGGAATATGGGTTCAAGAGCTCAACCCATTAAGCACTTAATAAGACTTTGGTAAACCTGCGTGTACGCCCTGCGTAATATCTGTATGCCCAACGTACGTGGTCAGCCGTCCCGATGATGGTCAACGATGAACTACGCTACGCCCGACATAACCGGGAGGTACGCCTCGCGTTCGCTCCCTGTTGGACTTTTGGCTTGTGGGTTTTATGCTTTGGGCCGGTTATGGGTCAATTAGGTTAATCCCTTAATGGGCTATGGATGCAATGCTGTTGGGCCAGGTTAGAACTGTAGGTTTCGTGTAGACCCAATAGAGTGATGGACCCAGTTTAATAAATTGGGCCAATAATAGATTTGGACAATTTGGGTCTAGTTGAGTAATTCGTATTCTTTTATCTCTCAGTCGAGGGTGTCGGGCATA
This sequence comes from Lactuca sativa, assembly GCF_002870075.4. Taxonomy (NCBI): domain Eukaryota; kingdom Viridiplantae; phylum Streptophyta; class Magnoliopsida; order Asterales; family Asteraceae; genus Lactuca; species Lactuca sativa. The sequence continues at coordinate 272,452,849 of NC_056627.2, forward strand.
GCAGTTGAAGACTCTCGGTTTAGTTCTGCACTATTGCTAGGTAGGTTCTCCTCACTATACCAACAGGGTCTACGACACTAGGTCGGTCCCTTGGGATTTATTCCCGGTGTTAGTATGTGTTCCATATTCATGATCAGTTGGATTGGTATCTTGATGGATAGAATGCTACTATGTTAGCAGTTAGGATGATCTGTGTTTATTGTATGATTATGTGCTATTTATATGTCGACATATATGGATGGGTTGGGTTGAGGCGGTGTCCTGCTTTGTGCGGTTGAGGCCAACATACCCGGAGCGGTCCGGATAGGCGGTAAGCCCGTAGGAGGTGGTCCAGTCATGCCGAAGGCTCGAGAGTGGTCCAGATAAGCTATAGACCCGTAGGAGGCGGTCCAGTCAGGCTGAAGGCTCATTATGCATGTTGTTAATTATTATTCTTTTTGTACTGGATGCTTGAGGTTGGTATTTTGGGGGTAACTCACTAAGCCTTCGAGCTTACATTTTATCGTTTATTGTTTCAAGTACATCAGTTGACCATGGCAAGGCGAAGGTGTGATGTCTATACACATCCCCGTTTTTATGATTATGGATTTCTATGAACTCTGATATGAAAACAATTAGAACTTGTTGATGTTTGAATAACTTTTAATTGTGTAAGGATGGTTTTTGGAAGGTTTGAATTTCTTTTAAGTTTTTTTTTTGGGTTGTTACAATCTGAAACCTTGTATATATAATCCATGAAAAGAAATGATGTTTCTTGCCATATCTGGCGAATATCAACAATTATTTAAATCTAATCCTAACCCATTACTCAACACTAAAGAATAAAATCCGACTTTGGTTACAGGCGATGATCTTCTGTTTCCCATAATCAAGTTTACCTTCCTATGTTCCACCTCCCTACTTCTTCTTAGGCCCTACAAATCAGAACAAATGTGGAAACCACATCCTGTATCAAGAACCCATGAAGTAGCAAGTGATGAGTTGTTAGATTTAATAGAATTCATACCCTCATAGGTGGGATTTATCTTCCCATCTCTAATGTCCTGCATATATTTGGGGCAACTTCGTTTCCAGTGGCCCTTCAGGTGGAAATAAAAACACTCTGCTAGCTTAGGGTCAGAGGAGGGTTTAGCAGAACCTGCTTTGGTTCCACTAGAAGAGGAACCATCTTACGGCTTTCCATTTTGGTGGCTCTTAGAAGGAGCCTTCCTCTTCTTACCCCTCCCTTGCCCTATTGCTAACATAGGGGCCGAATCAGTAGGAGTTGATGCAATAGATTTATCCTTTAGGTTGCACTCAGCCGTTCTCAACAACCCTTGAAGCTTGCTCAAGGTGACCTCTTCTTTGTTCATATGGTAGGTCATTCTAAATTGATTTTAGCATGGAGGCAAGGAGTGGAGAATGATGTCGATAGCCAAATCCTCATCAAAATTAACATTGAACTTTAAAAGACGATCAACATACCTCTGCATCTTCTGCAGATGTGAGGTTAGGGATTCTCCGCTCCCCATCTTAGCGGTGATCATGTTAGTGATGATCTCATAGCTCTCTTGCCTCGCGCTTTGGTGATACCTATCCATTAAATCTTGATGCATCTCAAATGGGTACATGTCCTCATAGGACTTTTGGAGTTCTGTGTTCATAGTCGCTAGCATGATGCAATGAACCTTTGTAGAATCACGTTCATGAGCCGCAAAGGCAGCGATTTCTTCAGCAGTGGCAATTTTTGGATTGTTTTTCAAGCTTCTCGTCGAGGACATACTCTTTGTCCTCGTATCGAGTGATCATTTGAATGTTTCGGATCCACTCGTTTAAGTTGTTGCCATTAAAGATCACTTTCCCACACAAATTCATGAGTGAGAATCCACCAGTAGCTGCAGGAGTGTTGTGGTTTGCGTTCGACATCTGAAAATAGAAAACGACAAGTTTTATTAGAAAGAATCCCCAATTAAACACCCAAATGAAAAATTAGGGCTAGGATCCAACAACATTATTTAAATATAGAAAAGGGATACCATAATCTAAAAGTAAATAATTTGAAGGTAAGTGAATGACGATTCACTAATTTTCACCATGAAAAACAAAAAAAAAGTTTTAAATGTATTTGAAAACTCCTAGATCTTTGAGATTCATTGAACTTTTCAATGGCATGTTCAAATCTCGATATGCACTTCAAATTTGCGACTGGGATACCGAGGATCGCAAACAAGTTATGAATAACCATGCGAATCAACATGGTGCACCCAATGTCTCTATCACCTAATCAATGTGCAGGTAAACCGCACACGCTCCATTGATCTATGACAAACATCGAGCCACCCTTTGCCACCAATGTCAATCCCAAATTAATGTGCCGGTTAACCACGCACGCTCCACTAACGATTGACAAGGGTGCAAAGTGTAATTCCGTGGAATAGCATCATTTTCACATTTTACCCTAAAGTAACTAAGATTGGGAATTTGTAAAACATTATAGTTACTTTGTAAATTCATTATACTTGTAATGAGGAATTAAGTGCCCTATCCTATCCGTTCGGCTAACAACCCTCCACCAATCAAGCAAGCGGTGGGTGTGAGTGTACACCCACTAAGCGCCATTTTATAGGCAGCAACCTTATACCCACCTTATAGACTGACTTCGTGAATGAGGCATACTAGCGATAAGACTAGCTTATTTTTATACATATATATTAATTAATCTTGTAATAATATAATAGTATAGGGTTGAATTTTAAACTTGTAAAATTCTAAGGGTTTGAAATTTAAATTATTCAAAATTAAACTTTTAATCATAAAATTTAAATTTCAAAACTTGAGGACAAGTTTTGAACTTTTCAAAACACAAGGGATACATAACAAATAATATAAATTAAACAATTAATTTTATGATTATCTATATTTGACCTTATCCAATTTTAGTCACAAGATAATTACCAAATAATTTAAATAATCCATATTTATCATATAAAAAAACTATTATTCAAAAGATTTGAAATTATCTTTTGTTTTGGAAAGGATAATCATTTGCATACAATAAAATTCGGATTTTATCATCAAAAAACGATTTTGGCATTTATCCTATAGCAAAACAGAAAGAAAATCCCGAGATATGCTCTGTCTGACTCCCGAACTCGCCGAGTCAATCCTGGACTCGCCGAGTTGGGCCAACTCGCCAAGTCCAGATACTGACTCGCCGAGTTGAGTCGGGTAAAGTCGAGAAAAACGTTTTTCACCAGAAACGCGACAATTATATCACATACAACAGAAACCAATCATGGCTCTGATACCACTGATGGGTTTTATGCATAAGAACAATCCTATGTGCTCATACAAAACCTAATGCTTGGATCTAGGTTTCTCTATTGTACATGCAATGAATCCAAGACTTGCAAACCCTAATCTAGCATACATAATTCGAAATTAACACTATAAGAACATATCTAAGGGATTACCTCTTTCAATTGGCTTGAAATCCTTTGTATCTTCTTGTTCTTGGGCTTAGAGTCACAAGTGTAACTCCTCTAATGGCTTGCAAACACCACAAGCAAGAAGGCAACTTTGAGAGAGGAAGGAGGATGCTTAATTTCGTCATAGGGTTTCTCTTGGGAAGCAAGTGACCAAAAATTGAAGGCTAGGGGTCTTATTTATACTGTAAGGTGCTAGGGTTTCTGTCTAAACCATAATAGACAACTTAGTCACCAAGTAGCCCAAGGAACCTTCTAGAATAAGGCCTTGGACGAAAATATGATGATCCTTCATCATAATTTCGTCCCCCCTTAGTCCAATAGGTTTCCCAGCCCAAAACACAGCTATCACACATTTGACATTTTATGCCCCTTTATTTAATTAATCTCTTTTAGTCACCAAATTAATTCCTAATTCATTTATGACTAATAGAAATTAAATAAATATGATTTCGCCTTTAATATATTATTCTTATAATATATTAACAAATCATATTATCCTCTCTCTCTCTCTCTCTCATCAAATTACCTTGCCAAGTTGCTTTGGTGAAGGCAACCCAAAAGGCCCATGCCCAACCGGGTCAAGTACATACCAAATATAGTTACGAGCTTAGAAACTAATACAACAGTTGTATGAGAATTCAATCAAGGGCAAGTGGGTATCCCACGACTTGCCGAAATCAATCACCCAATGTCTTCGAGTGTTTGAATGGTCCGCTCACTTTGGTCATCACTTTGGAGGAGGTAGGCAGTGCTGATGTCTAGTTGTGTTCCCATAGCTTTCCGGAGTGACTATCAAAATCTTGAAGTAAATCCTTTATTCCGATCCGAGATAATAGATACTGGTACCACATGAAGTCTCACGATCTCTTTGATATAGATCTGTGTTAATCTTTCCATCTTGTACGATTCTTTTATTGGCAGGAAATGAGCAGATTTGGTTAACCTATCGACGATCACCCAGATAGTTCTCAATCCAAATCTTGTAATAATAAGCTTCGTGTTTTTGAATTCAAGAGTTTATCCACTCCACGCAGTGCTTCCTCCGCGATATTCTCCGGGTTCGATGCCTCCGAAGCCGGTCGTAGGTGTTGACAGTGTTTGTTCTTGTTTCGTGAGCAGACGAGTATGTTATTGATGAAAATAATTGAAATGTTGGTTTGGAATGGGTGGAAAACTTAGTTCGTGGGGTCCATGAATACTATAGGGGGCATTCGTTAGAACGAAGGACATCACAATGAATTCAAAATGGACGTATTGAGTTCGGAAAGCAGTTTTTGGATTGTCCCCTTCTTATACTCGGAGCTGATGGTAACCGGATCTTAGACCTATTTTGGAGAAGTAAATAACTCTTTTGAAGCTGATCAAATAGATCGTCAATCCGAGGGAGTGGTATCGCTTTTGATAGCGAGCTTGTTCAATTCCCTATAATCGATGCACGTTCTAAAGGATTTGTCCTTCTTCTTGACAAACAAGACCGGAGCTCCCCAGGGTGAGAAGCTTGGTCAAATGAATCTTTTGCTTATCAACTCGCTTAGTTGGCTGGATAACTCCTGCCTTTCGGCGGGAGCTAACCTGTAGGGTGAATTGACAATTGATGTGGTTATTAGTATTAGGTCGATTCGAAATCCAACCTGTCTCTCTGGGGGCATTCCCGGAAGGTATTCAGGAAATACATACGAAAAGTCGCATGCCACTGGGATGTCTTAAATGTTGATTTTCTTCTTTGTCTTTATCTACAACATGTGTGAGGAACACATAGTTCCTCTTGTGCAAGCACTTCTATGCCTTGATGCACGAAATGAGATGAATATTGGCGCCAGGTTTATCACCATAAATTATTAGGGTCTCGTGATTGGGGAGGTGAAGGCGAACGACCTTCTCGTGACACATAATATCAGCACGATGGGGGCTTAACCAATCCAGGCCGATTATCACATCAAAACTCCTAATATTTAATGACATCAAATCTATTTGAAATGAATGGTTGTTTAGTGTTAATGTGCACCCTACATAAACATATTTGGTTGTTTCGGTTTTCCCATTAGCCAACTCCACCGTGAAGGTCGCTTAGCTTATGGGGTTGTTGTTTTAGTAAGTGTTTGAATTTGTTACTAATGAACCTTCGCTCAGCTCCACTATCAAATAAGATGCAAGCGAAAGTGTTGTTAAGTGGGAACGTACCAGTAGCAACTGTCGGGTCTTGAATTGTCTCACCTTGACCCAAAGTCAAGATTCTTCCTGATCCTCCTGCCCCCTGGTTGATGGATTTGGTGCAGTTGTGTTTGAAATGAGTGGTTCCTCCACATCCATAACAAGTGTAACTAACCCCAGCATTATTGTTGTTGCGGTTGTTGTTGTCCTTATTGTTGTTGTTGTAGTTTGGCTGTTGGTTCTGTTGTGGTTGAGATCTGCAGTATCGGGTGATGTGTCCTTTCTTGTTGCATCTATTGCAATACGGCTTCTGGAAGACTTCCTTATGATGGAAATTGCATTTGTTGCATTTCGGAAGGCTTCCAGTATATGGTCTCGCTGGTGTTGATGTAGTAGGTGTCCTGGTCGTATGGATAGCAACAACATGTTGTTTCTTCGAGGACCGTTGAGTTGGCTGTCCCTTTCTCTTAATCCCAGACTCTCGCTTCTTGCACTTAAGTTTGGGGTTTGGAGTGCCTTGATAGGCTATCACTCGTTGATTTTTTTGGTGTTACTTCGGCTGGAGTTGTTGACACTATTTCCACCTCTGTTGGTGTTGTTTGTGTTGAGTTATGCCATGGCAGCGGTTACAGCAGCTGTTACAGTAACTTGAAATGTAGCAGAGTCCATCTACAGGATTGGTGTCTCACATGTGTGCTTGTTATTTCTGCAGGGTGCCATTTTCAGCTGCATAATGATGAGCAAGATCATAAGTGGCGATGGTCATTTCTGGTGGTACTCCATGAATTTCACGTTTTGTCGTATGATTCTAAATGATCCAACCTACATCCCTATGATGTATTTATTGTTGGATAAGGTGTCTAAGTCCATAACTATTTCTGGTATGTACTTGACCCGACCCGACATGGTCCATTTGGGTTGCATGGAATCATGCATTTGGATAGACTAAATGAGAGAAATAACACTTGTGGTTTACTAATATATTATAAGTTCTAATATATTAATAGTATTATTTAATTAGTATTTATCAAGAATTAATTAAGTGATCAAAAGAAAACTAATTAAATATATGGGTTGATTATGTAAATCGTCCAGAACTTGTATGGTGGGCCAAGAGGCTCCATGGATTATCAAGTTGGGTTAAACCCATAGTATGCTCCTTGGGACTTACAAACCCATGGGTCATGGATATGAAAAGTCATGACACATTAGGGTTTACATGGTATAACCCTAGATGTGTCACACTATATAAGGAGCTCATTCTCCACCAAATCGGCTACACACAAAGAGAAGTGAGGGCTAGGCCGATTTTTAGAGTGTTGTATTCTCTCAAAAGTCATTCCAAAAGTATTTGGTGTTGTGTGAAGCATTTGAGGCATCACATTTGGGGTGCTAGGCTCACAAGGTTTCAAGGAATCAAAATCAACTACAAGGTATGTAATTCTAGCCATCCTTTTACGATTAAAGTTCCCCATGTATGCTAGATAGGATTATGAACCTTGGAAACCAAATTTTGCATGTATTTAGACAAACATAGATCCAAGGTTATTAGGGTTGCATGTACACTTAGGAAGTGTTAGAATGCTCAAAACCCATCAGTGGTATAAAAGCTTAGGCTTGTTTGTGAATACGTGATGCAAAATAGTGTTGAAAATTGAGTTTTTTGTTGTCTGCTCAGGGGACTCGACGAGTCCCTGGGGAGGAATCGACGAGTCCAAGTGAAAATGCAACCAACTCGACGATTCTGTTCGTGCACTCAACGAGTTGGTCATGCAGAATGCAGAAATTCGATTTGTGCTACTGAAAATGGACTAGAAACATTACCCTAAACTGTTTTGGTGTTATAAAACTTGTTTTAGATGGTGTAATGGTTGTTCTAATCCATTTACAATGGCGAATATCAATTTTTCATGATTATATGTGTTCATATGTTCTTGAAATGTTGATATGAATATTCATGTTCTTATGAGTTCTTGGTATATCATAGGAGTTACTTGTTTATATGATTAATTCATGATCTTTATGTGTTTTAATGGAGTCCATAACTTGTCCTCAAGTTATGGATAACCAAAAGTCTCTTTGTGTTAAAAGCCATTAAAAGAACACATAACTTATAAAATGAAGAGTCTTCATTTTAATAACTCATAAGTTATGAATATGAAAGGTTTTGTAAAGTTACAAAACTTGCCCTCAAGTTTTGGAACAAGTAAAGTCACTTAATAAACTTTAGTTCTGATATGTGTATTTTTATATATATTTTTATACACTTTATCTTAATATTTTGGCCTTATTTATTCTATTTTAGAACTAAAAAGTACTCATAATGCTTTGAATTATGTTTTGCAGCTATTCGTTGCCGATAAAGCATAAAAGAAAAGACTGAAGCGGAAACCGGGTTTAGAAGCTAAAAGAAACAAAATGGTGCTGAGGTAGCGGTTACGCCCCGCGTACCTTAAGGTTACGCCCCGCGTACCTGCTTGCAACAGATATACTTGATCGCGTGATTATCTTGAGTACGCGCTGCGTAATCCTAAGTACGCCCAGCGTACTTAGGTCGGCCACAAAGATTATAAATATCGATTTTTAGCTAACCAGGAGAGAGGATTCGACTTCTAACCTAATTTAGTCGACAATTAACTTCTGTTAAGCCGTTTTGAGGGTCTAGAAGGCGGCCGGAAGGCCGTTAAGCTAACGGGAGCGGAGATCGGAAGGATTGGAGAGCGGATACATGTTGATTATCATATGGTTTGCTGACGTGACCATGTTTAGCATTCTATGGTGGTACTTTTCTGTATTTAGTTTCTGATTTAGGTGTAAAAACCTTTTACTTTGTGTTTATGATTGAATGAAGCTTTGATTATTAGACCAATTGCTATATTAAATAGTTTATTTGTGTTTAATTTATCTTGCCAAGCTTGTTTAAAGATCCTCAGGTGTTAATGATGATGATTTTCTGTTAATTGTTAAGTGAATTGAGTTGCTTGAACATCTGCTTGATTTGCTTGTCTCTTATGATTTTTGATGACCATCGAGATTATAAGACTAGAAATAACGAATGTGAAACTAGGATTAACTTGAGAATAAGTAAGTTAATGTGTGAGCCTTGTTTGATGACCATCAACAAGAGGTTGATTAAATGTCTACATTGATTAACTATATTTACAAGTCTTGCTTGATACGAACTGAACACTAGGAAGCATGTTAGTTTAATCAACTGATCACTGTTTGAATTGACTTGTTTGCTAAAGGATTAGTTATAGTGAACGCGAATCTAATCATTTTAGGAATCGGTGAACATTGAATAAATGAATTTGTGTATGCAATTGTCTATGTTTTAAGGTGTAATTTATCTAAACCCAAGTACCTGAAGAGATGTGCTTTCCTGTTAGTTTATCGAGAGTTGTTAATTGATTTATTAAACCATTTTATTATTTTCGTGTAACCTGTAACCTATAATCAAATATATTAAGTTAATCCACCGTTCCCTGTGATCGACACCCGACTTACCTAAGCTATACTGTAATCTGACTAGGTACACTGCCTATAAGTGCATAGATAGTCTAAGTTTGTTAGGTTATAAATATTAAAATTAGTGGGTACTTTTGTGCACATCAAGTTTTTGGCGCCGTTGCCGGGGAACGGCTTGTCATTAATTTATTTTATTTGATTATTTGTTATTTGTTTTTAGTTAGTTTTTAGTTAGTTTTTATTTTTAGTTTGATTTTCGATGATATCATTTGACTTGTCGGGAAGGTTCTTGTTTTTATTTTGCAGGAATTTGGGATTGTACACATTGCTTGACTTTACTTTTTGCATGGGTTTCGGGAATGAAAGCGACTAGGGAATTCTTGACCTGCTTAGCCTACTACTTTGTTGATTTGTCCAACTCAATCCATGAGGCGTAGTATAGCAAGGCGTATTGTGGTGGTTAAGTGGAAGACCGAGCTCTTGCTATTCTTGACTAGTTAGGTCACTTCTTGTTCCGCTTCTAGTTAATGGTGCAAGGAAAACAAAGGAAATATTCTAACGGGTCCCGAAAGTGGGTGTTTTCGCAAACCAATTCTTGCATGCAAAGGTTTTTGATCAACCATGGTTGTTTGATCTTGACAAAGATAAGTGATTATGACATCTCAATTTTTTATCACTCATCGTGAAGTCATCATTAGCTAAAGAAATTAAATAAAAAAAATATATATATAATAAATAAATAATTATGTTTTAAGCCCTTAATTAAATAATTAGAAAGAAAAGGAAGTTAAATCAAAGGGTAGGAACAATTTGAAAAATACAAATTACGCCCCGCGTAAGTTTAATTACGCCATGCGTAATATACCCCGGATCGCGAATGAACATTTCAGGGGGTTGAGGTACGCCCCGCGTACTCTTGAGTTACGCCCCGCGTAACACGGCGACCAGGTATATCTTTTGACCCTTTGACTTCTTCTTTATTCTTTTCCCTCTTCTATTCTCGCGCACGAACTGTGACGGCATCTTCTCTCAAAGATTCTCGATTCTCTCTCGTTTCTTGTTAAATCCACCACACAAGTAAGTATTTCGAATACTCAATAGCTTGGATTTGTGTTTAATTCAAAGGAATAAGCTGCATTTAGCTTTTGCTTGAAATATAGGGTTTATATATATTTCGAATTAGGGCCGATTTTGCAAATGTATGTGTTGATTAGGGCTTGAATGGACCGATTTCGTTTAATACATTAAACCCTCGAGCTTAATTTCGTCTTAATTTCGTCCCACACCATCGATTTGAGCTTGGGGTCGTACGCCTTGCGTACCCTGTTGACTGCGAGTTCTTGACTGATTAAGTGGTTGTTATAGTTACAAGATTATGGGAATGGATTTCTTAAGATTGTCCCGATTCTAGCTTACAGCCTTTGGACCACGATAATTTAACGTTTCTGTTGCCCCTGCTGTGTTTATTTTGAATGTGGGTTAAGATTTCTGCACAAGCAAAAAGGAACCAACACAGATTCGAGCATCTGGACGTACGCCCAGCGTACTTCCCTTATCCAGCTCCATTTTTTTTTTTTTTTGGTTTAAAAATCTATTAATGCTGTGATATTTGGTTTGGTTTTGTGTTTTGTGTTAATGTGTGCAGATTATGGCTCGAAGGGCGCAAAGAACCAACCCTCCCGAGGATGTGACCGATCATCGCTTTTTACAATTTCCGCAAACGCTGAACGATGCTACCCGGGCGCGTTATGTCACCAACTTGAGCTTGCTTCTCACAAAGGAGATTGATATTGCACCCTCATTTGATTGGGAGTTGGCTACCAGGACTGGACTCGCTGCATTGATCCAGGAGTTTTTGCAATACACACACTCGGACGCGAGTGGTGTGGAATTGTTTGTGTGTCAGGGATGGGCGCGTTTGTTCAGGATCCAGGAGCCTGTGTATCGGGAGTTTTTGCTGGAGTTCTACGCTACAGTTTCCTATGATCCTAGGAAGGCACTCGATGACAGGACAGCTTTTGCTTTCAGACTGGGAGGAGTGAGCCGGGAATGCAGCGTGATAGAGCTTGCTACTCGGGTGGGTATTTACACAGCCGACGAGACGAGGAGTGTCCACTTCCCGACATTCCTTGCTGACCGTCTCACGGAACGGCCAACGGACTATAATGAGAACACATTTTGGGCCGAGATTACGGGAGGAGTGTATACACCATCTACAGCTCGAGGGGGGATGATTCGGTCCACTACATACCGAATGTTGCACCGGTTGATTTCTATGTCTCTCACGCATCACAAGAATAGTGAGAGAGTGCCTTCAACGGACTTATATTTCCTATGGGCACTAGTTACTCCAGGGAGGCACCTGAACCTTCCAGTTGCTTTAGCTGCATACTTGGGACGGAGGGCCAGGGGACTTCGGGGAGATAGCCCGATATGCGGAGGGCATTTTATCACACGGTTAGCTCGATCATACCAGTTGATGACACGTGAGATCACGAGATCGATGGTGTTTCACGACATGAGGCCGATGAGTCTTCAGCTATTGGAGTCGATGCGCGTATTAGAGCGGGGAGGTGATGGTGTTTTGAGAGTTCGAGCAGATGATGAGGCAGATGAGGAGGGTGCTGCCGAGCCACAGCCGAGACGGATCCAGCGGCGTCGACCTGCTCCTCGGGGAGCGCAGCAGGGACCTGAGCGGGAGATTGATATGCGCTATCTGGCTCAGGGCATTGATCGTCTTAGCGAGTATGTTGCACATGTGGACATGCAACAGCGGTGGTATGGGAATGCGTTGAACGCATTCTTTGGCCATCAGGGGTTTCAGTATTCGGTTCCCTTTCCACCACCATTCCAGTCACGATTTGATGGGGCCGGTACTTCTGGGACACAGCCACATGATGATGGAGATGACGAGTGATCCTTTTTATTTTGTTTTATTTGTTTTGTGTTATTTTTAGTTTAGTTTAGTTTTTAGTATTTAGTATGTAATTAAACTTTGATTTAGTTTGTTTTTCATGTTGATGCTCTTTGGTTGTTTAGATTTCTGCAGAATTTTCGCCCTTAGGAAGCTGGCAGTAAGTTCAGCAGCTAGGTCCGACTGTTGCTTGAGAGAGCGGTATGAGAGTTGAAGATTATAGTCGAGACTCATGATTTGTCATAAGTGTGGGGTGTATATTTATTTCGTGAGCGATCGTTTTGAAGATTGTCATTGTTACGATGTTTTGACTCTTATAATATGGATGAGCAGTTCCCATACTATAGAGTTTTATTTCGACGCGAGGAAGAAGTATCGTCCCGGCTGCCACGACATGGTTGACACTTTCCTATGTTATGGGGGATTTTTCATCGCGAATAGAGGATGTCATTCTCGACGAGACGACGTGGTCGACACTTTCCCACGTCATGGTTACTATACTTTGCATTTATTTGCAATATTTTGCACCACATTTTTGAAGATGGCGGTCTTGATTTTATTTTTCGGCAAATTCAGAGGCAGCAGTTCCAGTTTTCAGTCTTTCGGCGAAATTTGAAGCAACTTGTAGCAGCCCCATTCGATCTCGCCACAACTACCCAGGGGAGTCTGTTCCTTTTTCTCCTTTTTATGTTCTTAATTTGTTTTAGCATACAATGAGGGCATTGTATGAAATAAGTGTGGGGTAGGGGATCGGTAAAAGTAAATTAAAATTAAGAGAAAAAAAATGAAATTGCTAGAATTTAGGAAAATTTAAAAATTTTAAAACTTGAAATAATAGTTTAATTTAGAAAATCTAGTGATAATTTAAATTTTGCTAATATTGTATGAAATGATCCGATAAGAACTCAAATGTTTAGTTGAGCCAATATACGTTATAGTGCATTTGTGGCCTCCCTTATTTTAGTGAAATCATGGAACAAAAACACAACCCCGCTTGGTTTGAGGGATGCAATATGTTTAGCAGCCTAAACCTGAAATGTATCCAGGAAAATTATTATCATTAACCAATAAAGGTTGAGGTTGAGCGCCTCTGCTTAAGCATGTAGGGTTTTGAGTGAAAAAAAAAGTGAGTTACATGTGAAAAAAAAAGAGAGAAAAGAGAATTACGAAAAAAGTTTGAAGAATTTTGGAGCAAATAAAGTAAAGATCAAAAGATCAAGATTCTGAAGAAATTCAAAAAGTTGAAGATACCAGAAATCAATTCAAATAAGGTGTTGAATTCAAAGAAATCAAAGATCAAATTGCCAAAGAAATGAAGAATTCAAATAAAGCTCCATAGTGGTATCGGAAAGTTGTAATTTTCTAGAATATGTATGCTTAGGTTGCTCAACAAAAAATACCTTGAGGTTAGGAGGTTTTCTGCGGATGGATTCGGAGGGTTGCATAAAATGAGTATTGTTCGGAAAAAGTGGGCAAGTGTTTATGAAGATTGTGAGTATTTAAAATATGGGGGGGTACTTTAGGAAAATATTAGACACAAATGTACGCGTTGAGGTCTTGGCATAATGGCTGAGTTTTAAATGGATTGTTTAGTGCGATATTGGTAAAATAAAAGTAAATTTGCTTGGGGGCAAGCAAAGGCTAAGTGTGGGGTATTTTGATATGTGTATTTTTATATATATTTTTATACACTTTATCTTAATATTTTGGCCTTATTTATTCTATTTTAGAACTAAAAAGTACTCATAATGCTTTGAATTATGTTTTGCAGCTATTCGTTGCCGATAAAGCATAAAAGAAAAGACTGAAGCGGAAACCGGGTTTAGAAGCTAAAAGAAACAAAATGGTGCTGAGGTAGCGGTTACGCCCCGCGTACCTTAAGGTTACGCCCCGCGTACCTGCTTGCAACAGATATACTTGATCGCGTGATTATCTTGAGTACGCGCTGCGTAATCCTAAGTACGCCCAGCGTACTTAGGTCGGCCACAAAGATTATAAATATCGATTTTTAGCTAACCAGGAGAGAGGATTCGACTTCTAACCTAATTTAGTCGACAATTAACTTCTGTTAAGCCGTTTTGAGGGTCTAGAAGGCGGCCGGAAGGCCGTTAAGCTAACGGGAGCGGAGATCGGAAGGATTGGAGAGCGGATACATGTTGATTATCATATGGTTTGCTGACGTGACCATGTTTAGCATTCTATGGTGGTACTTTTCTGTATTTAGTTTCTGATTTAGGTGTAAAAACCTTTTACTTTGTGTTTATGATTGAATGAAGCTTTGATTATTAGACCAATTGCTATATTAAATAGTTTATTTGTGTTTAATTTATCTTGCCAAGCTTGTTTAAAGATCCTCAGGTGTTAATGATGATTATTTTCTGTTAATTGTTAAGTGAATTGAGTTGCTTGAACATCTGCTTGATTTGCTTGTCTCTTATGATTTTTGATGACCATCGAGATTATAAGACTAGAAATAACGAATGTGAAACTAGGATTAACTTGAGAATAAGTAAGTTAATGTGTGAGCCTTGTTTGATGACCATCAACAAGAGGTTGATTAAATGTCTACATTGATTAACTATATTTACAAGTCTTGCTTGATACGAACTGAACACTAGGAAGCATGTTAGTTTAATCAACTGATCACTGTTTGAATTGACTTGTTTGCTAAAGGATTAGTTATAGTGAACGCGAATCTAATCATTTTAGGAATCGGTGAACATTGAATAAATGAATTTGTGTATGCAATTGTCTATGTTTTAAGGTGTAATTTATCTAAACCCAAGTACCTGAAGAGATGTGCTTTCCTGTTAGTTTATCGAGAGTTGTTAATTGATTTATTAAACCATTTTATTATTTTCGTGTAACCTGTAACCTATAATCAAATATATTAAGTTAATCCACCGTTCCCTGTGATCGACACCCGACTTACCTAAGCTATACTGTAATCTGACTAGGTACACTGCCTATAAGTGCATAGATAGTCTAAGTTTGTTAGGTTATAAATATTAAAATTAGTGGGTACTTTTGTGCACATCAAGTTCCAACCCTTAGATTTTTAAAAGTTAAAAATCAACCCTTATACTTTATAATATTATAACTTAATAGTATATATATATATATATATATATATATATATATATATATATATATATATATATATGTATGTATGTATGTATAAGATCAGGTTGTCTTACCGCTAGTACGCCTCATTCATGAAGCCGGTCTATAAGGGGGGTATAAGGTTGTTGCCTATAAAATGGCAACTTAATGGTTGTCCACTCTCACCCACCGCTTCCTTGATCGGTGGAGGGTCGTTAGCCGAACTGGTAGGACAAGGACTTATAAATTCTCATGAAAAGTATGATGAATATTATAAAGTAACTAAATGCTTTTATTAAATTCCCAATCTTAGTTACTTTAGGATAAATGTGAATAAGGTGCTAATCCATGAAATTACACTTTACACTTTGTTTACGTCGTTGGTGGAGCGTGTGTGGTTAACCGGCACACTAACTTGGACTTAACAAGGTAGGTAAAGGGTGACTTAAGGTTTATCATAGTATCGGTGGAGCGTGTGTGGTTTACCGACACATCGATTGAGTGATAAACTTTAAGGGTACCAAGTGATTTGCATGGTTACTTCACACCTCGTTTTGTGATCCTTGGTATCCCAGTCACAAAACTTGGAGGGTGCACTCGAGATTGAAACATGCCTTTGAAAAGTTCATTGAATCTCAAAAGAATCTAGGAATTTCTAAGAACCAATTAAAAACCTAATATTTATATTTCGTTTTTCATGGTGGAAATGGTGAATCGTCATTCACCTGCCTTTCAAATATGCTATAGCTTGGATTACGGCATACCTCTTCTAAGTTATAATATATTGTGATTGGATCCTAGCCTTAATATTACATTTGCGTGTTTTATTAAGGACTCTTTTAATATCTAAACTAATCTTGTCCTCTTCTTTCAGATGTCTTCAAGCAATGCTGCTTCTGGCTCTAATCCTAATGGCTCCTTTACCCTTATGAACTTGTGTGGGAAAGTCACTTTTGATTTTTCCAACTTCAATGAATGGATCAAAAACATCAGGATGATTACCTGCTACGAGGATAAAGAATATGTCCTCGACAAGGAGCTTTAGGAGATTGATGAGACCACTGCAACTCCCCAGGAGATCGCTGACTTCCGGGCACATGAAAGGGATGCTACAAAAGTGGCATGCATCATGTTGGCCACCATGACAGCAGAACTCCAAAAGTCCTATGAGGACTTCTACCCTTTTGAAATGCACCAAGATCTGATGGAAAGATACCATCAAAGTGCACGACAAGAGAGGTATGAAATCATCTACTCCATCATAACAACCATGATGAAGGACGGAGAATCCGTCACGAGCCACATGCAGAAAATGCAAAGGTATGTGGATCGTTTGCTGAAGCTTAATGTGAACTTCCCTGAGGAGCTTGCAATAGATATCATTTTCACTCCTTACCCTCATTCTATGATCAATTCCGCATGACATATCACGTGAATAAGGAAGAGGTCACACTTAGCAAACTTCAGGGACTCCTCAAGACCGCAGAAACAGGTCTTAAAGGTAAGTCGGTTGTTAACACTCCTACTCCAAACTCCGCCCCTGTTTTGGAAATCAGGAAAGGTAGAGGGAAGAAGAGGAAGAGCTTTTCGAAGGGTACCAAGGCTAGGACCCTTGATGGCTCTTCTTCAAGTGGAACCAAGAAAGGGTTTGTCACTCCTTCTTCAGACCCAAAAGAGGCTGAATGTTTCTATTGCCATGAAAAGTCACATTGCAAGCAGAACTGCCCAAAGTACCAGCAAGATGTGAAGGATGGGAAAGTTAAACCCAACCATGCAAGTATTTACACTATCTTATCTAATAACTCACCCCATTCTAAATCTTGGGTCCTTGATACCGGTTGTGGTATTCATATCTGTTCTGATTTGCAGGGACTAAGAAGAAGTGAGAATGTGGAGCATGGAAGAATAAACTTAATCATGGGGAATAGGAAAGCTTTACCTGTCACCAAGATTGGAGTTTATACTTTATCACTAAGTAGTGGGTTTAGTTTATATTTGAATAAATGTTGTTATTTGCCAGAAATGGCAAGAAATATTATTTCCTTTCATGCATTGTTTAAACAAGGTTTCACCTTTTCATTTGATAATGAAGTTGGTTCGATTAATGCTTTCTTTAATAATGTTCTTTATTTTAAAGCATTCCCTTGTGATGGTGTGTATGAAACTGTATTTGTGGTTGATAACTTAATAAATAATGTATTGTGTATTGATTCTGTTAATGATAATAACTTGGATAAAGCATCATTATGGCATTGTCATCTTGGACATATAAGCAAGAAACGCATAGGCCAACTCCAAAAGGATGGAGTCTTGGAGTCATTTGACCTAAAGTCGGATGATAGTTGCGAATCATGCTTACTTGGAAAAATGACAAACTCATCCTTCACAGGGTCTTGTGAGAGGGGTGAAGGTTTGTTGGATCATATACACACGGATGTATGTGGACCCTTCAAACATGCCACAAGGGATGCTAATCGTTATTATTTGACTTTTACTGATGATTACAGTAGATATGGATATAACTACTTAATCAAGCATAAGTCAGAGACTTTTGAATGGTTTAAATAATCTAAACAGGAAGTCGAGAATCAATTGGGCAGGAACATTAAGATGCTTCGATCCGATCGAGGTGGTTGAGTATCTTAGTGCAGAGTTCCTGCGACTATCTTAGGGAATGTGGGATTGTCTCACAATTGACACCTCCCAGGACACCGTAGTTGAATGGTGTAGCTGAGAGGCGTAATCGAACCTTGTTGGATATGGTTCGTTCCATGATGAGTCGAGCTTCGCTACCAATCTCATTTTGGGGGTATGCCTTAGAGACTGCCGCACATATCCTTAATTTGGTCCCTACAAAGAAAGTTGCCAAAACTCCTCATGAGATGTGGACTGGTAAAGTACCCAAACTAGACCACATCAAGATTTGGGGTTGCGAGGCTTTCGTGAGACGCGAGACTTATGATAAGCTCGAACATCAAAGTGAGAGGTTTATTTTCATCGGCTACCCACATAAATCCTTTGGTTATCTCTTCTATAGACCTAGTGAAAATGTGGTCTTTGTAGCTAGGAGGGTTTTCTTTCGAGAGAAAGTTCATAAGCCAAGGAAACAGTGGGAGGCAAGTTGACCTTGAAGAAATTCAAGAGTCAAGTGGTGAAGGAACTTCAAACCCTAGCACTCAACTTGAGGAGGAAACTCCTATTGAGCCAATTGACAAGTCTGTACCTCTGAGGCGTTCAACAAGGGTTAGGAATGCACCTGAGCATTACTATGGATTCCATATTACTGTGGAAGGTGATACACTTATCAGTGATGAGACACTGATAGGTCTGGATGAACCTAACAGTTACGCGGAAGCCATGGTAGGCCCCGAGTCAGCCAAATGGAAAGAGGCAATGGACAACGAGATACAGTCCATGTATGACAATCAAGTTTGGAACTTGGTTGAGAATGTACCAGGTCGTAAGACTGTAGGGTGCAAATGGACCTTCAAGAAGAAGATCGACATGGATGGTAATGTACACACTTATAAGTCACTACTGGTTGCAAAGGGTTTCTCACAAACTCCAGGAGTTGATTATGATGAGACCTTTTCTCCAGTGGCCAAGATTAATTCTATTAGGGTTCTGTTAGCCATAGCTGCATTTCATGACTATGAAATATGGCAAATGGATGTCAAAACCGCTTTCCTTAATGGAAAGTTGGCTGAGGATGTTTACATGATTCAGCCAAAGGGTTTTGTCAATACAGAGTACCCTAATAGAGTGTGTAAGCTTGAGAAATCCATTTATGGATTAAAGCAAGCACCTCGCAGATGGAATCTTTGCTTTGATGAGAAAGTCAAAGAATTTGGCTTTTCTAGGAGTGAAGATGAATCTTGTATATATGTCAAGGCTAGTGGGAGTATAGTTAGCTTTTTGGTATTGTATGTGGATGACATACTACTCATAGGAAATGACATCCCAACTTTGCATGAAGTTAAGTCCTGGCTTGGGAAGTGTTTCTCTATGAAGGACCTAGGGGAAGCTACCTATATTCTAGGGATAAGGATCTTGAGAGACCGGAGTAAAAGACTAATTGGACTTAGTCAGAATACTTACTTGGATAAGGTGCTGAAGAGATTCAACATGCCGGACTCCAAGAAAGGAGAGTTACCCATCTAGAGTAACACCAGATTGAGTAAGACACAAAGCCCGAGTACTGAGGCTGAGATAGCAGAAATGAGTCGAATACCTTATGCTTCAGCTGTAGGATCGATCATGTATGCTATGAAGTGTACTTGACCTGATGTAGCCTTTGCTTTGAGCATGGTTAGCAGGTATCAGGGGAACCCTGGCAAGGCACATTGGACTGCGGTAAAGAATATCCTCAAGTACCTACGGAGGACTAAGGACTGGGTCCTTACCCTCGGTGGGAGTGATGACTTGAGAGTTGTATGGTATAGTGATGCTAGCTTTGCAGACTGATAGGGATAATTTATGCTCTCAGTCTGGCTGGGTCTTTACTTTAAACTGGGGAGCAATTTCTTGGAAGAGTTCCAAGCAAGAGACAGTGGTTGATTCAACTTGCGAATCAGAGTATATAGCAGCTAGTGAGACAGCAAAGGAGGCAGTATGGCTGAATGTTTTTATAGGAGACCTTGGAGTTGTACCAGCTATTAAGGAGCCAATGGAAATTTTCTGTGATAGTGAAAGTGCAGTTGCCTTAGCCAAGGAACCAAGGGCTCATGGGAGATCCAGAAACATCGACATAAAATACCATTTCATCAGACATCGAATAGAAGTAGGACTCCTCGTGGCAAAGAGGGTATCATCGGATGAGAATCTAGCAGATCCCCTCACGAAGGGACTGACTCGGGTTAGGCATCTCCAGCATGCTTGGAGCATAGGTATGAAGGATGATATTAGTTTTAGTAGTTAGATAATTTTGAAATGTGTAAAGTGTAATTGACATTAGATGATGAATAAAAGGTGTTTTATTTATGAGTAAAGTGTTGCTATCTCTTGTTAATCGTTTACTATATTTCTTTTGCATGTTTTGACTTCCAGAATAATTATGTTTGGTATATCATATTATTCGAACCTCCACGGTCGGTCATATATCGGAAGTAGGTATGAATCAAGACTGTCATGATTGGTTGCAGAGGTCTAAGTTGTTGGACATGGCTACAACACTCATGAGTGTTCATAAGTTCTAAGCATTGGACTCAACCCACGCTCACTGGAATCACTTCATGGAATTTATCTCGAGTGATCATGAGATGGTAATATCATATAAGTCTTCAAACCTAGAGATATGATTTGTGCCTATGAGTTGGTTATGCATTGATTGTACGAAAACGCATTGGTAACTCGATGTTATAAAACGTGCTCTTGTGTATAATTCAATAAGTAGTAAAGCAAACATATGAGTCGAAGTTTATCTGTTCCTTCTTGTAACAACCAAAATTTTCCAACCAATTTAAACTTTTCAAAAACAACCCAAATCCAGTAATTATTTACAAAAAGGTTTTCAATTAGTTTATTATCAAAGTATCCCAGAAACATCAGCATAAAAAATGAGGAGCGGTACGATCACGCCTTCGCCTTGCCACGATCTCCTGAAGTACCTGAAACAATACGCTGAACTGTAATCCCGAAAGCTTAGTGAGTTACCCCCAAAATACCAACCACACATAAACATACTCATAACATATCACAAATAGAACAACCATGTACATCGGGTCTACTGTGTGACTGGTTTGCCCGCACCGTGCGTTCAGTCCACCTGGTCCACCCTCTGAGTCTAGCCATGTACAACGAGTCTACAGTGTGATTGGTCCGCCCGCACCGGGCCTTCAATCCACCCGGTCCACTCTCTAAGTCTACAGTATGACTGGTCCGCCGACACCGGGCCTTCAGTCAGCCTGGTCCACTCTCCGAGCCTCGACACGTCTGGTCTGCCCTCTTGGGGCCTTCAGCCTATCTGAACCGTTTGCTGGCCTTCGGGATATCCGGTCTGCCCTGGGTATGTTGGCCTACAGCACAAAGCAGGACCCGCCTCAACCCAACCCCCGTCAAACAACCATGTGGACATAAACCAAATCCCTAACCAGACAAATAGTCTAACAGACCACATAGCATATCATCATCATAACCAGGATTCCGACCTAACCGGTTACTAGCATAGCAATACCCTATATATCGGGTACCGAACTCAACCAGGTCACTAACATAACACCATCCAAAATACCAGGATGCAGATCTAGCATATCAACAACATAACAAACAATACCCGGATTTCCATCCGATAAAGGGCCGCCCTTGGTGCTGTAGACCCTATCAATATAGTGAGGATAACTCACCTTGCAACTGCCGAATCAAACCACGAAAACACTGACCTGAAGCACTGCTCCAAACTCCAACACCTGATGCCATCAATGGACCAAGACATAAATACTCTAAATACCATAACACCCCTGAAGGTCAAACGGGTCAAAGTCAAAGTCCTGGCCAAAGTCAACCTTCCTGATTGACTCTACTTGCCGAGTCAACCCGTTGACTCGCCAAGTTCTCATATTCAGAAACTCTCATAGCACGACTTAACTCACCGAGTCGCCCCAAGACTCGTCGAGTCCAACGATCTCTGAGTCCCATCCTGCCCAACTCACTGAGTCGCCAACTGACTCACTAATCCAAAACTTTAACCAAAAGAGGTTGGGGTTCTGCGTCATGACTCGCCGAGTCCAAGAACAGACTCGCCGACTCCACGACAATCTTCATTAGAATCGTCGAGTTGTTCTTCCAACTCGCCGAGTCCAAGCTCATCATCATAAGACTCGCCGAGTCACCCATGCGACTCGTCGAGTTACTACGCGACTCAAAGTCTGATCTCTAGCCCGAATCGCCGAGTCATCTCCCAGACTCGCTGAGTCCATGCATGCCTTCCCATAATATCGAGTCACAGAGCTACTCCTTTGCTCCAAACAATAGATATGGGTCTCTAGAGTCCATTAGCAACATAAAGTAGCTACATTTACGTGCTTCTTGCCCCATAATACCAAAAACCAAGCTAGAAAGGAGCTTAACTCTTTGGGAATGGCTTTTGCATCACAACCAAAAAAGCTTTCTGCATCTTTGATCCAAATGGAGCTCAGATCTGGAGTTTCAACTCCAGATCTAACTTATGCACCAAGATCTCATCATATCATCTCCAAATAAACCCTAAAACTTCCATGAAAGATGGATCTAGAAAGGAGAAAGCCAAGGATAACGATTCATTATCTCCAAAACGACCTCCTACTGAAGAGTAATATGAATATCCACAAATCTCCTTGATCCAAGCTTCTTGATCTTCAAGATCTCTTCACAAAACACTTAACAATGCTCCAATTTGCTTTGAATGGCTCTCCCTCAGGATTCTAGGGTTTATGGATATCAAAGGGGGCTAAGGGAGCTGAGGGGAGGGCATTAAGTCCTTTAAATAGGGTGCAACTCCGAAGATTAGGGGTTTCCTCGACCAACACTGACTCGTCGAGTCCAGCCGCCGACTTGCCGAGTCAGGCCACTTAACCCCGTGCCAGGCACCCGCATCGACTCGACGAGTCAATAGACCTACTCGGCGAGTACCTTCCTTTATTTTCACTTAGCACCCTTCAACTTCTTGCTTCTGAACTTGGGATGTTACACTTCTTGGATTAGAAGCTGATATATAGGCCCCTCGATGATTTTGTTTTGACCTATGTACCGGGCCCGATCAGAACTAAGTTGATGTGTTCAATTAATTTCTTTGTCAAACAAATCGAAAATCGGGAAACAAACTGCTGGACAATAAGTAAGACATTGTTCCATGTATTTGTCCGGCTGATATCTAGAACAGAGGATTATATGATCACTTATCTTAAATGGCGTATCATCATCTTCTCAGTTCCGAGAAACCTTGAAAGAGCTACGATTGCTGATCGGTTCCTGAAGTCATACTTGCAGTTATAGTTATTAGACTTATCCAAGTGGGGAGACTGTTGGATAAGGTGTCTAAGTCCATAACTATTTCTGGTATGTACTTGACCCAGCTCGACATGGTCCATTTGGGTTGCATGGCATCATGTATTTGGATAGACTAAATGAGAGAAATAACACTTATGGTTTATTAATATATTATAAGTTCTAATATATTAATAGTATTATTTAATTAGTATTGATCAAGAATTAATTTGGAATTAATTAAGTGATCAAAAGATAACTAATTAAATATATGGGTTGATTATGTAAATCGTCCATAACTTGTATAGTAGGCCAAGAGGCTCCATGGATTATCAAGTTGGGTTAAACCCATAGGATGCTCCATGGGAGTTACAAACCCGTGGGTCATGGAAATGAAGAGTCATGACACATTAGGGTTTACATGGTATAACCCTATATGTGTCACACTATATAAGGAACTCATTCTCCACCAAAATCGGCTACACACGAAGAGAAGTGAGGGCTAGGCCAATTTTTAGAGTGTTGTATTCTCTCAAAAGTCATTCCAAAAGTATTTGGTGTTGTGTGAAGCATTTGAGGCATCACACTTGGGGTGCTAGGCTAACAAGGTTTCAAGGAATCAAAATCAACTACAAGATATGTAATTCTAGCCATCTTTTTAGGATTAAAGTTCCCCATGTATGCTAGATAGGATTATGAACCTTGGAAACCAAATTTTGCATGTATTTAGACAAACATAGATCCAAGGTTATTATGGCTGCATGTACACTTAGGAAGTGTTAGAATGCTGAAAACCCATCATATATACGGTGATAAGTAATAGTAAATCCTTCACGAATGTTAAGTCCATCCCTAGAGTACATGGATTATTTTGGTTTCGAGATCCTTGAGTATCTAGCGGTTTTAGGTGTTCGGTTGTGCATATAAGTGAATTCATGCAATAACATGAAATAAGGAAAACACATAATTGTTTCATTAGTAAATATCATCTTAGTACACGAAAGAGAGTCATAATGGATAGTTGTGGGGGAAAAAAACTGAGCCTGATCATGGCAGAAAGTTTTTGGTGCTGGTGATGATGAAGTGGATGCACCCCGGAGACGAGCTACTTGTCGCTCGGTGTCCCGTAGCCGTGCCTCCCAAGCTAACTGTCTTGCTTTGGGAGTCTCCGATCACCCCTTATGTTTGTCTCTCAGCTCTCTCCACAGTAGTCCGCTTTTGGTCCATTCGATTAGGGGGTCCTAAGCTTGGTTGCCAATGTCTCGGGTGTGTCGGACCATGACTGGGAGGGCCCGGTCAGCTGGTCCTCTATGACTAAGATCGAAGAAACCTCAGTTCATATCGCAGGGTAGTCGTATCCCCTGCTGGCGACTCCAGCTTCAATTATCGTGTGCCCATGGGGCATGGGACCATCAGGGCTCATACGATAAGCTGGTACCCTGGCCTTGTATGGAGGATTGATGATCTTGGACTCTGCATCCGAGTCATCATCGACATTGTTCTTGAGCTCTTCCTCTTCAAGGTTCACCACTGGCCCGACGGGTCCATCTGCAAGTTCTACTTCTTTTTCCTCCTTTGGTTCTTCCTCTGTCTTCTTTTGGGTCTTCCTCTAGATTAAGTCACTCTGCATTCCCCTGATTAGGGGATAGTGGTCTCCTGGCTAGTGATACCCAGCCATAGTGTCTGCACGGAGTTGTATAAATACTAGAAACAAATAGTACACCAAATACTCCTATAGTATTTAAATTTTGTTTAGGTTTGGTTCTATAAGCTCTCTGGATAATTGGATGGTAAGTTTTTGATTCATTGTCCATCATGATTACTCCCGAACACATTTTGGTCGTATTTTGAATGAATGTAGTTGATCAGGCTACATTCACACCCAATATGACTACATAACTGCCCAGGTTTAATCGTGATGTTCAAATCCTCCAAAGACTTTTACTGTTCTTGTTGTGTTATTACTCTAAAATGCACACATAGGTATGTATTTTAATTATTATGTTCAGAGTAGTTTAGTCCCATTGTATTTATAGTTGCATATCCTGTATGATTAGATATGCTAGTTCACTATAAACAATGCTCGGATATCAATCTGTCACACCCCCAAACCAGACGGCGGAAACGTCCAGGGGCTTGTGCGTGACTTCATCTTGAAATATCTTCAAAATGAATATGAATGAAACATAACATCATCATCACCATGCATAATATAATACAACTGTCATTGTTTACATCAAGTACAATATTTTAAATTACATCTTCAAACATTCAAAGTACGATGTTTAACAGTACACAAAACAAAATCCCATATTCTTGCTAACTTTTCCGCTTAACGAGTTCCTGAGAATACAAGTTATTTTGAAAATGGTCAACATAACAATGTTGGTGAGTTCATAAGCAAGTTTGAATGAAATTTTTGTATCGTTAGTAAAACACCAGAAAATCCGATATTTTCTTTAACAAAGTTTGAAAATGATGTATCAAATCAAGTATTAATGCATGCGTGTTTGCTGATGTTGGAATGCATAGATATTAAAAATGTTTTTCGATAAAAATCCGGTTATTTCTGTTATAAATAGAAGGTAATGTATAATGGTATTTATCCCAGAAAATCCGATGTTTTCTACTTTTATGGTATTTATCCCAGAAAATCCGATGTTTTCTGCTTATAAAAGTTTTGTAACCGCAAAATCCCACAACCGAGTATCGAGGTATGTATGTTATTAGTATTATCAAGATTAGTATAAGTATACCGAAATCTTTGATGAAGTTAGTTTCTCAGTGAGTCGTTACAACTATGCATGATAATGACTAATTCGCCTGTCTTGGCGCTTTCAGACGCCGGTTTTGATTAAGGTAATGTTTTGTCACCCTAGACTGACGTAGTCTAGCTGTAGCGAACAGCTCAGGTGTGGGGTGTTACCCCGTATAGATCTATACACAAACTCTCACTCTCCCTCCAGGAGACTCTGGTTATAACTACAAGCTACGATCATACACTCAAAGATGTCAACCGACATGTGTCACTAGATCTTCAACTTGTTCTCGAGTAATGTATTACACGAATATTATATTATGATGTATAATGTTTGCGAGTATGTTTTAATTTTTGAAAAATCCAAGAATAAGTGATGTATCGTCCAAGCTCAATTAGCATGTAAATAGACCACTAAGGACCAATAGACAAGTAAAAGGGTAATTTAGGCCCAATAGGCATGTAAATGGATATATTGGGCCCAATAAACATGCTAATGGATCACGAAGGCCCAATAAGTATGTATAGGAAGTACTAGGCCCAATATTCGTACCGTTGTTGTATTTCGTTTATTTGTTATAGTATAGTTCTTTTGGTCGAAACATTTACCCATAATGTTATAAAAAGTCTAGTATATTGTTATAATGATGTTCTTAGTAGGGGTGTTCACGGGGCGGTTCGGTTCGGATAATAATAAAATTATGATCTGTGACCACGGGGCGAATACCCTACATGCACTATTCGTAACCGAACTGAATTGTGTAAAAAACCGAAACGAACCGTATAAAGGCGGGTAACCACGGTTCGGCTCACGGTTACCCACTAAAAAAATCAAATTTTGTTGGAGTTCTAACACTATACATTACCAAAAAAATGATAAATCTGATACATAGACATTAACAAGATACCATACATTGATATATCTGACACAAAACATATCATGCATAATAATATAAACAAATCTAAAAATAATTGAGAAAAAAAAAACAAAAGATGTGTAAAGCCGTTAACTGGTACATGGTATGTATTAAGACTCTAATTTGGTCAAATAGTCAGATTATTATTCAATGTTCCATTAGGAATCACAACTAATAAATCATG
Organism: Lactuca sativa; assembly: GCF_002870075.4. Taxonomy (NCBI): domain Eukaryota; kingdom Viridiplantae; phylum Streptophyta; class Magnoliopsida; order Asterales; family Asteraceae; genus Lactuca; species Lactuca sativa. Next base: position 272,479,769 of record NC_056627.2, read on the forward strand.
ACATAAGACTTACCTATCAATTATATATACGCAAGACTAAAATAAAAACATTTAATTTAATGAACTAATGCTTCAATAATGTGTAAAGTATATATATATATATATATATATATATATATATATATATATATATATATATATATATATATATAATGTAATACAGTTCGGTTCGGGTATCCATGGATATCTAAATATCAAAACCGAAACCGACCCGTATATATCCGGTTTTTTCGGGTTTGGTTTTTCACGGTTTCGGTTTTTTTCGGTTTCGGATTGAAGGGATCGGTTTGGTTTTTCGGTTTTGCGGTTTTTTTGCACACCCCTAGTTCTTAGTTCCCCTAGTTCTTAGTTCATTACGTCATAATTCTATAATTTGAACTTATTTTTAATAAAACTTACACTTTAAGCCTTTTAAGAACTAATTTGAAACATTTAAAGGCGTATTTATCATAAAATGTCATTATTGGTCTATTTTATTAAAAATAATATTTTTGCCCATTAATTTATAAAAAAATATATTTTCGCCCCAAATGTTTAATAATTGACAGATTTACCCAAAAATACATATATTGACATTTTCAGCCCATCTTTGCAAAAAATTACATTTCAGCGCTTATTTGAATAAAATGACATTTTTGGCCCAATTTTTATAAAATTAACATTTTTGGCCCAATTTTGAAATAAGTGTCATTTTCAGCCCCTAACTTCGTTTTTTTCATTTTTGGCTCAAGTTTTGATCAAATAACATTTTAATCCCTAAAAAATTGTCATTTTTGCAATTTGGGCCGAAAAAGCCGTAAGGCCCAAATTGAGGCCCATAATGCATAATTTTACACCTTTGGCCCTTTGGAAAGTATGATTGTTATAAAAACTCATTTTATACAAATGTGACCCTTTTGATCCGTATAAAACCGTAAGTTATCACATTTGTCCCAATTGTAAGTCCCTAATCTGCCCGTGTATCAGTCAGATCCGTTTGATGGTGCAGAATCCCAATCAAACGGATGATGTTAGATAAAAATAGAAGAGAAGAAGAAGAAGAATATGATGAATCTATGTATGTATTGATATGAATTATAATCCCGATACAAAAGATTCACACACGATTTCTCTCTCTGGCCGTAAACTACTTCGTGTTCATCAAATCATCAATCATCAATCTCTACTCCTCACCCTAACACCTCCATTTATACAAGGGAACATGGGCCGGAAACATACGGGCCGTAAATGAGTTTACGGCCGTAAGGTGTTTACGGCCGTAAACTCAGCCGTAAACATGGCCATAAATTAATAAAATATTACATAAAAATAATTGCCAAGAAAAGTAAAGTATAAACCATATTTTGACCCAACAATCTCCCCCTTGGTTTATAGCTTTCTTTTCTTAATGAACCAACAAGCTCCCCCTAAAAAGTAGCTGGCTCTTCTTATCAATCTTCAATGGGAGCTTGGCTTCAGCTTTAGCCTTCGATTTCTTCACAGCATCAGGATGAACATATGAATCTTCAAAGAATGACTTCATCTTGAGCACTTGAGGTTTTCTTCAGAATTTGGCATTGAACGCACATTGGGTGAGGAGGTTTTACGTACTGATTCTTGAAAGATAGTGCTTTCAGCTTGAGAATCTTCAGAGAGAACAAATCTTCTAGATCACTTCAGCAAGTTCATAGATAGCAGCAGACTGTTTGAGGAGGCTTCAATGCAATCCGTCACATAATCTTCAATTGCAGCTTCACCTTGCTTCTGGGGTTGAAGGATTAAATGTTGAAAGAATAATCTTCATTTCTTGCTCCTTCGAATGAGAATTCTTCGATGCTCATGGACGAGGCTTTTGCTCAGAAATCTTCAACACAAACTTCATGAGCTTTACCTATACCTGAAATCACTATTCAAGACAAAAACAAAACTAAAAGAAAACTTAGCACACAAATTAAAACAGAAACAAAAATATTTTTGGATTTTTGATTTTTCTGAACAAGAAATAAAACAGAAATAACACTATTTTTGGATTTTAATTTTTGATTTTTTTTCTTTGATTTTTTTTGTTTTTTTTTTTTAATTTTTAATTCTCCTCTAATATTTACATTAGAAGAAACTATGACAAATTTAAAAAAAATAAAATGATATCTAACTTTAAGAGAGATTTGGGATCAAAGTTTTTAGACAGCCTTTATCCACTTGTCGGTACCTTCCATATTCATATCTTTGTCTGGTCGATCGTCGGTATTGTTGTCCACTTAAACACGAAAATTTTGTGACTTATTTAGGACATACTATTTGATACAAGACAAGGTGAACTTAAGTTCCTAAAAATTATATCTGATCCTAATTCCTTAAATACTATATCTTAAGGACCATTCATCTGACGACGACCAGGGATATTGTTGTCCACCTAAATTGAGCAGCGAGATCTATAGACAATCTGTATGTGTTCAATTTTTAAGTGTACTGGAACGTGTTTCCCGCTTCCTGATATGCCCCAGCCATCAAGAACTTCCAGAGTACTACTTACACCGGGTGAGCCGACAACCATTCAGAGAGAGAAGAGATTCAGAATTCTATTGCTAACTACTTCAGAGGGGTTGAGAAGAAGAAGGTTGCATATGCTGTGTACCAGGTCGGATTAGAAGTCACGCAAAGGAGACAACATATGGCTAACAGATGAGAAGTATTTCACACATATATTTCACACACACACACACACACATATATATATATATATATATATATATATATATATATCCTGCAGAGAAATAGAGTTGCATATGTTGTGTACCAGGTCGGATTGGAGGTCACGCAAAGGAGACAACATATGACTAACAGACAGAAAGAAAGAAAACGATTTTCTACAAACCTAATTTATCGGAATTTACCAGTCGCCCCATCCAACCGGAATTAAGGACAGAATCCGCACATCGAGGAAAAGTTAAGCCACGGTTCCAAGTACGAGTTCATTTAATGTGACGAGTAGATTCCCATATATATCTCCCTGCTCAACCTATCCGAGCGTCGTATTGTTAGGCTGAACGTATCTAACTAGGTCAAGATTTGTCAAGTCTATAAATTTCCTAAGTTCAAATCTCCCTAGTCAAGTCCATTTAAAATTTTTCGTGCCTACCGACGCATCAAGTCAGAGCATAGACCCTTCAACTTCGGGTACGTTACGCAGACTCAGGTTGCCTGTTATCACTTGATAATATCACTTCCCAGAACATCTCCCTCAAGCACATTTCATAACCAACATTTTCTTTTTCTGATTTTCTAATGTTTTTGGATTTTTTGGATTTTTTTAAAATTTTCTAATTTTTGTTTTGTTTTTATTTCTCCCCCTGAATTTGTGCATAGGAGAGAAACGAAAATAAATGCGCAAATTTAAACTATCCTAAAACAAAAATTAGTCTTTAAAGTGAATCAGCTTAAGAAAAACTCAGGAGTATAGAGAAGAAAACGCAAACCGTAAGTCACCGATTGAATTTGCATCCAAAAGGTCTGAGAACAGCACACGTAATCTCAGAACAGATCCGAAAATTCTTCATGTCGTAAGCACTAACCCCATGTGATCCCTTCTTTTCTTCCTTTCCCGCAAAAGGACACATACTCTCAAACAAAGGTCTGAATGTTGTACAGTTGAGAGATGTCCCCAATCATATGCCAGGAGCAGCCATTACCAACAAACCGAAGTCTGATGATATGCCTCCATAGCTGCTCCGACACAGAGCGGGATCAGTTGGTCTTCGGAACCCAGTCCATTTTGAAACTGGGTCGACCTTTGTCATCCTTGCACAATACTCTCTCCCATGACATGTCCTGTTTATCACAAACAGAATACATAGAAACATTAGAATCGTTAGTTGATTTGGGAGATTGAGCCTTCAGAACCCATTTGTAGTTGAGTTTAACCCATTTCTTTTTCGATCCTATGGGTGGCTCAGTACTTGATTTGGAACTAGAAGTCGACTGCCGAGATGACTTTGACCTAACCGGTCTTGGCTTCACAGGAGTATCTCTTGAACTGGGCTTGTTGGTCACCATTCCCTTCTTGCCCTTGAGATTTTGATTCTTTGCCTTCTGCGCGTTCCAATCAGTATTGTCTGAACGTGACCTTGAGGGGTTTCTTTTGGAGTATCTCCCTCTTGGTGCGTTCTGCCACCTTTGTGCATAGTAGGGAACGTATGCGTGATTAGGACAATTTCTGGCAATGTGTCCAGGTGTTCCACAGTGAAAGCAAGACTTTTTCTTCACTGTGAAGTTATCTCTTCCTGCCCCTGGTGGCGTATCCTTGCCTCGTTTCTTGTTGTGTCCACATGCACACTTGCGACAGGCACTTTGTTGCGCTGGAATTGGAGGCCTATATTTCTCAACGGCAGGTTTGTTAGAAGCATCCGAGTTCGAAGCAACAAATTTAGAGTTCAAGGAGTCATTGGTTTGTTCAGAAGAACTCTCCTTGTTCTCATCCTCTTCTACTTTACCTGCACATGTAACAGAAACATCAATATTTTCAACATTAATAACTCCTCCTGACACAAATCCAGCTGGTTTCCCGTATTTAAGATGTGCCTCCCTGTCAATTTCTTCTTGTTTCATAGGGATGGATGTGTAGTTATGATTGTAAGGCGGAGGTACGCTATCATGCCCTAGACCCTTGTTTTGATTCCTTTTAAACTGCATGCTTTGGTCTATCATATTTGCAACCACCTCACTTGAGAAATCATATTTTCTAACATCAAGTTTGGCAGTTTCAAACTTTCCTTTCAAAGATTCAACTTCAGCCACTAGCTCAGCATTTTGTTTGACTACATAATCATAGTTTTCACATTTGTTACTGTAGTCTTCCTGAAGTTTCCTAAAGTCCTTGGTTTTAGCTTCTAATTCAGCCTTCAGGGGTTTCTGTCCTTTCCTGAGTTGATATCCTTCATATCTCAAGTCCTCAACTTCTCTTTTAAATACATCAATTTGTTCTCGAAGAAATTTAATCGTATCTTCACATGACTAAGAAGATGAAACTTCACATGAATAAGAACATGACACTTCATTGACCGAAAGGTTTTCAGAACTCTTTAAAGCGTCAAGCTCTTCAATTACTTCAACAATACTAAGACGATTGAGATCTTTTGTCTTCTTGATGATAGCCACGTTCATATCCCACGATTTCGGAAGTGAATTTAGCAACTTTTTGTTTATCTCGGACTTAGTCAAGAAGATTCCGGCTATATTCATCTCAGTAGTAAGTGTAGTAAATCGCTGCAACTGAGCTTCCAGGGTTTCTCCAGGGATAAAATCGAAAAAGTTGAAATTTTGTCTTAACGTCTCCTGAAGACTCTCTTTCATGTTTTCAAATTCCCTCGTATACCTTAAAATCAATTAATTAAAAGAACAACTAGAAGCAAACGTCAAATTTAAAATGCCCTTTTTTTTTTTTTTAAAACAACCTTAAAAGTCAAATTTTAAAAAAAATTAAACTTGAAAAGTCAAACTTAAAAATCAAACCGAAAGGTTAAATTTGAAATTTTAAAAATTAAACGAAAAAGTCAAAGTTTAAAAATCAAAATTTGAAATAAAAAGTCAAAATTAAAAATAAAAAATAAAAAATAAAAAATAAAAAATAAAAACAATTATTATTATTTAATTAATTAATTTATTATTTTATTTTAATTTTTTTTAATTTGGATGAAAAAGGAATTTAAAAAATAAAAGAAATTTAGTTTTTGGGCAGAAAGTGTCAAATTGGCGAAACTTGAAAGCAACAGGTAGTGTTTAAGTTTAAATTTTCGAAGGAATGAAACAAGGAATAAGTTGGTCGACTTGGTTAAGTGGCTGCCTTGTGAACTAGAGGTACCGGGTTCGAACGCCGGCAACCCCCAAAACCCTTTCGATTTTTAAGGCGCTGATGCGAGCTGACTTCACCGAGCCGAGCCGTCTTCAATGCGAGCTGCTGCTTAGCCGTGATCCGAGCCAACTCCGAGCCGAGCCGAAAGTTCCGAGCTGTATACTTCCGGAAACCCTAGCCGTAAACTCAAAAGCCGCCGCCGGCCGTAAACTCTTCCAGATTACGTGAAAATTCGACTTTGAAGCTCCAAAACTCAATCAAAAACCCCTTTTTATGAAAAACACAAAGAACAAACCCCCCTTATTTTTGCGAGATCTATCCAAAAACGCAAAAATATTTTGAAAATAAGATCAAATAATGCCCCAAATAGAGTTTACGGCCCAAGAACTCGGTGTTTACGGCCGTAAGCTTGGACCGTAAACACAGAATATTTGATTTTTTGATGAAACAATAAACCTTTTGACTGATACAACTTGGCTCTGATACCAATTGTAAGTCCCTAATCTGCCCGTGTATCAGTCAGATCCGTTTGATGGTGCGGAATCCCAATCAAACGGATGATGTTAGATAAAAATAGAAGAGAAGAAGAAGAAGAATATGATGAATCTATGTATGTATTAATATGAATTATAATCCAGATACAAAAGATTCACACACAATTTCTCTCTCTGGCCGTAAACTACTTCGTGTTCATCAAATCATCAATCATCAATCTCTACTCCTCACCCTAACACCTCTATTTATACAAGGGAACATGGGCCGGAAACATATGGGCCGTAAATGAGTTTACGGCCGTAAACTCAGCCGTAAACATGGCTATAAATGATCATTATACAAAATTTTTGTTTTGTTTTTCACATCTTAGGCATGTATATCACTTTTATCTTTGTAGTATGACGACTAGAGAGTTTTAGTTTATGAATCTCACCTATTTTTGTTAGATTTTTTGAGATCCATCATACTTTATCACATAATTACAACATAAATCAAGAAAAATCACACATAACATGCATAAATACATAGATCTACACATAACCACTTGTATTCTCCCCCCAAAAACATGTAAAAACCGAAAACAAGGGGGTATGAAATCACATTGCTTTGTTGTTCTCGGTTTTTGGTGAAGAATGAAGAGATCTCTGCCCTAGATGTGTTCTTGAGATGGTTTTCGAGCTTAGATGTGTCTAGGAGGCTAGAACACGAAAAGAACCATGTAAGGAAGTGTTCTGTGCTTCAAAATAGAAATCAATGACTTATAGAAGACGACAAATTACCAATATAGGTGAAGCTTTGATGAAGTCCTCTTAAAACACCCACAAACTTGCGAAAATTTTGAGGAGAGTGTAACACCCAAAATTTCAAACCAATTTAAACTTTTTAAAACATATCGAGTTCATCAAAAATTACAACTTTGTTTTTAAAATATTGATTATCAGAGTTTTTCCCATAAACATAAACACAATACGAGGAGATGTACGGTAACGCCTTAGCTTTGCCTCGATCCCCTGATGTACCTAAAACAATAAACTGAAACTGTAAGCCCGAAAGCTTAGTGAGTTACCCCCAAAATACCGATACACATACAGTCCCCATGGCCATATCAACATTAACATATCATATCAATCAAAACAGAACAGAATGCACTGGGCCCACAGCTTTACAAGCTGGACTACCCCTGGGCCCTCAGTACGAGTCTGGAATGCCTACGGAGCCCTCAGCTCGTATCTGGAATGCCATCGAGCCCTCAGTGCGAGTCTAGAATGCCTATCGGGCCCTCAGCTCGTATCTGGAATGCTCCTGAGTCCTCAGTATGAGTCTGGAATGCTTTCTGGGCCCTCAGCTTATATCTGTAATACTCTTGGGTTTGTTGGCTACCACACGGAGCAGTACAACCTCAACCCACCCTACATAACATGTCGACATGTAACAGATAAACGTAGGGGTGAGCGCGGTGTGGTTCGGTGCGGTTAGTAGCCAAAACCTCACCACTAATCGCAAATGCGGTTAATCCATTTTCAAAACCGCTTGTTGCGGTTATTTTTGCGGTGCAGTTTATTTTTTTTTGTGTTGCGGTTATTAACCACATGAATTTGGTGCGGTGATTTTGTGTAGTTTTTAACCATAGTTTAAAGCTCAAACGGTTTTAAGAGATCAAACTTATTCCTTTTAATGATAAAAAATCATAAGGTATTGGACAATTAACTTAAATCACAAACAATTAATATCTTAAAAACGTTAAATCAATAGTAATTAACAATATATATCTTAAAATTGTTTAATTTCACCATTTTTCAAAGTTAAACATAACAAAAAACCAACACTTTTGTCTTCTAGTATTTTATCTATCCTTCATCCATGAAACTTGTCTTATTTTTAATATTTAATATGTTAACAATTAATAAAAAAAATTTATGTAATATATGCGGTGCGGTGCGGTTTTTTTGCGGTTTTTGAAAACTAATAACCACACTGCACCGCAAATTTGCGGTTTTTGAAAAACAGAAAACCTCACCATCGGTTTTTATTGCAGTTGCAGTTTATCGGTTGCGGTTTATGCGGTTTTTGCGGTTAATTTTAGTTGCGGTGCGGTTTTTGCTCACCCCTAGATAAATGCACATACAGGAAATCAATCAGTATCACAGGCAGTCCTACCGACCTACCCGACTAGAATATCAACTGGCATACATTACTAACTCAACTCAACATATCAATAACTACTAGGATATCAAATCTAATGGGCCGACCTTGGTGCCTTAGACCTCTTAGTATAGTGAGGATAACTCACCTCGCAACTGACGTTAGAAAACTAGAAAGCTTCAGCTCCCGGATCACCAACACGAACTTCACTACCTATGATTACCATACAATCCTTTTTCATAAGTTTCCAAATTATCAGAACGCCCTCAGAAGTCATCTGGTCAACTCTTGGTTAAAGTCAACGCTCACAGTCAAAGTCAACAGTCCATGTTGACTCGACTCGTCGAGTGCAGTTCATCGACTCGTCGAGTCCTACCTGAACTCGAGAAGTCGTGAAATCCTTGATTGGCTCGTCGAGTTCCCTTTTAACTCGCCGAGTTCATACGTCCAAGAATTGGGAGAAACCCTAGCCGACTCGCCGAGTCTTCGAACGACTCGCCGAGTCCAAGGGAATCTTCAACGGACTCGCCGAGTTGTTCATCCAACTCGTCGAGTTTATGCCTATCTTCAACGGGCTCTCCGAGTTGTTCATCCAACTCGTCGAGTCCTTGCAGACCTGCATCCATGTAGACGCTTTTTAAGCCATGACAAGGTTCCAAATTACAGATCCAAGCTTCTAGGGCATGTTTATCACGTAAAGTCGCAAACTTTACGTGCATGCAAGGCTTTAAGACCCTTAAATGGAAAAACTAAGCTTGCAATGAAGTCTCACACTTGAGGGAAGGCTCCTACTAGGCAAGGCTGATGACTTTATGGATCTAGAGGTCAAATGGAGTCCAGATCTGAAGTTACAACTTCAGATCTTAGCTTAAACATGGGGAGCCTTTCATAAAACTCATCTAAAAGAGGTCAAAAGAGAGATGAGTTAAAGGAACAACTTAATACCTTCCAGGGAGTGACAACTGATGAACTTCTTATCTCCCCACGAGTTCGTAGCCTTCATTTCCTTGTTTCCCCAAGTGTTTCCTTCTTCAAAGTTCCTCCTCCAAGCTTGAACACACCAAAAGAACACACACACACACAATTTAGGGTTTAAGAGGGACAAAGGGCAGTAGAGGGGAGGTTGGGGGAGGCCAATGATCCTTTAAATAGGGTGCAAAACCCCGAGATTTAGGGTTTCATTTGTCAGCTCCTACTCGTCGAGTCCCTTCTTGGACTCGGTGAGTAGGTCATTAAAATGCGTGGACCAACCTGCTACTACTTGGCGAGTATGGAAATTAACTCGTCGAGTAGCCCTTGAAACTAAGAATTCACACATTAAATCAATACCTGAGAATCGGGGCGTTACAACTCTCCCCCACTTGAACTAGACTTTGCCCTCGAAGTCTGCTGCAACGAATAACTCAGGGTAATGCTCCCGCATTTCAACCTCCGAGTCCCACGTCCACTCGGACCCTCTCCGATGCTCCCACTGAACTTTCACCAAAGGTATCTCCTTATTCCTTAGAATCTTCATCTTCTATTCTAGTATGACCACAGGCCTCTCTACGTAGTTCAGGTGCTCATGAACCTGAATGTCATCCAGTGATACTACTGCCTCTTGGTCCGTGATGAACTTCCGTAACTGAGAAACATGGAACGCGCTGTGAGTCCAACTAAGCTCCTCCGGAAGCTCAAGCCTATAGGTCACTTTGCCCACCTGGCGATGATCCTGAATGGCCTAATATACCGAGGGCCCAATTTTCCCCTCTTCCTGAAGCAGATCACGCCCTTCCAGGGTGAGACCTTCAGAAGTACCATGTCACCTACCTGGAATTCCAACTCAGATCGGCGTCTTTCGGCGTAACTCTTCTCCCGAATCTGAGCTGTCTGCAGTTGCTTCCTGATATGTTGAATCTTCTTGGTAGTCTGCAAGTCCACTTCCGTCTGACCCATTACCCTGTGACCCACCTCGCCCCAACAAACCGGGGTGCAACACCTATGCCTGTATAATAGCTAGAATGGCGGGGCGCCAAGACTAGAATGATAGCTGTTGTTGTAGGCAAACTCCGCAAGCGGTAGGTGAGAGTCCCAACTCCCAACGAAGTCGATGACACACGCCCTCAACATATCCTTGAGGGTCTGAATAGTCCGCTCGCTCTGGCCGTCTGTCTGCGGGTGGAATGCTGTGCTAAAATGCAATCGCGTGCCCAGCTCCTCGTGAAACTTTTGCCAGAAGTGGGAGGTAAAACTGACATCCCGATCAGAGACAATGGAAACGGGAATCCCATGGAGAGACACGATCTCGCAAACGTACACCACGACGAACTTCTCGGCCGACAAACTCTCCCGTATAGCCAAGAAATGGGCGCTCTTAGTCAATCGATGCATGATGACCCAAATGACGTCAAACCCCTTCGCCGTCCTTGGTAACTTTGTGATAAAAATCCATCGTGATCTGTTCCCATTTCCACATGGGAATCTCTAGGGGATGCAGCTTGCCATGCGGCCTCTGATGCTCGGCCTTGACCATCCTACTGGTCAATCACCTCTTGACGTACCAGGTGTGACAACCCAACATTTATTCCGTTATATAATTCCGTTTCCACTAACGGGTTCTGTCATTTATAAAAAGTTCCGAAATTTGGAGTCGTATAATGAATAAATATCTAAGTATTTATTTATATTTCATGTGAATATTTGTTTTGGTAAATTAAATATAGCCCGTTAATGTTATTCTCATTTAGCGAAATAAAGTTATATTATTTTTCAACCACTTAACCCGGGTAAAAAGTTTAAACCACGTTAAACTTTAGCATCGGGTAATCGTGTACCGGGTGCAATACCTGAGGCATATATAAGGAAAGTGAACACCTCTTTGAACTCTTTTACCACTCAAACACTCTCTCTCTCTCTCACTACTTTCTCTCTCTAGACTCGTTTTCGACTCCAAAACCGCGAATTCCGGCTTCCAAACGTAAGATCTTCCTCCCTAACTTGTTCTAAACATGCATCATAGTGGTTATAGCTCAAAAATCGTATGAATGGGACATAAACAAGGAGTTTACGGCCTAAGAAGCTCCTTAGGCCGTAAACACCCAAAATGTGCCAAAAAGTCCCAAATTTCCTTCTTTTAAGCTTGGATACTAGTTAGGGGTTTTACCTAGGAGTGTTTGAGCATCAAAACCATAAGTTTTAGGGCATTAAGGAGGGTTTACGGCCCAAGCACATGCTTAGGCCGTAAACACCCTTTTTCCATGTAAAATGCCCCAAAAACCCTTCCAATGCATGTTTAGGCTTGAGATATGATTTTAGGAAATTCCATTTTGAGTTTGGGACCATTAAATATCACATTTTGAGGGGTAATTTAGAGTTTACGGCCCAAGCATAATCTAGGACTGTAAACTCCCCCAAACCTCACCAAATGAGGGTTTAAACCCCTTAATTAGCCCTAGACCTTCACTAGAAAATTAAAGGGATTGATTTAAGGGCCTTTGCATCAAATTTGGGGAGTGAACAAGAGTTCACGGCCAAGCCATGAGGCTTACAGCCATAAACTCCCAAGGAGTGGCCTTTGGGCCGTAAACTCCAATGGAGTAAACTCTTGGGCTCCCTAGTACCCCCTTTTGGTCTTGTACAATCCCCGAGAACCACTTCTAATCCATAAGACCCCGAATCAATTTTAGGATATGTAAATGTTTTAATAAAAGTAATAATGACTAATTTCTTGTAAAACAAATATCTCATATGTTAATAGGGTCTTAAAAGGTGTACAAGTCCCTTAATTGACACCAAACGCTCAACCGACACTTTCAACCGATTTACCCGATTTACTCGTTTACAGGTGAGTTCATACCCCATAATGAACCTTTCTAATGTTTTCATATGTTTTAGGGGGGGATACAAGTCAAATATACATTTTTATGAAAGTCAATCACATGTGATTTACTACCCATAGTTCAAATCACATATGATTTATCACTATGCTTATAAAAGAACTTTACGTTTTCAAAACTACTTTGGATAAATAAACTATTTTCTAAATGCTTTCTTTGGTCAAGATTTTTATTAAATTATTTTTCTTATAAATGTATCTACACTAATATATTTATATAAGTAAGACTTGAAGGACTTAGGACCGATAGCTCGCCTTATTTCCTGTTCTTGTTTGATTGTGGGCTTAGGGTATTTGTTATCCGTCCGACTGTCGTTGATTTCTTAGTTATATATCATGTATATTGGTGTTAGGTACGAGCATTTTCATCTCATTCGATGCCTATATTACTTAATTGCCAAGAACCATAGACACTAAGTTAACTATAATAGGTATAGTTAAGGCCAATACTACTCGTTACCGCTACTACTATACATACTATAATTCATACTATTACAAAACGATACACGAACAAGAGAACACACTATGAACTACATAAAAGACTACTACACTATAATACAAGAGAAAGCACTAATCCGGAAGATAACACACTAACTATCTACAAGATACTCTATGCGCTACATATTGTGACCAGAGCTTTCCGGAAGGAAGGCGACGCTACATGTATAGATCTATATGGAGCAGACACTATTATATCCCGACTGTTAACCTCAGTCCGAGCCGAGCAGGCCCAGGGATGGCATTTCTTCACTACACTATGTATGACCGGGAAGGTCATGGGATCCTCTAATGTTCACACTATTGGTCACATAAAAAGAATACACAGTATCCACACTAAAATACTAAGACTAAGGTCTAAGTTAATATCCCGAAGTAAATAAGTATCTATTACTAATGGGAGTTTGCACCACTATTACTGACAATAGGCATAACTTTTCTTATTTACACCACGTACTGGAGATTTACTAATATATTTTTACAACAAATAGTTTTCAATGATGAATCTTACATGCAACTTAAAGGTTTTCACTTACGATGTACTTTCTGGAAAATATAGGATTTTCCTATTACTTATAATGTAAATTGCAGCTTTTCACACTATATGTTCTAATACATTTTATACAAAATCCACACTAAACTCTTATGAACTCACCAGCTTTATGCTGATACTCATTTTCAAATAACTTGTATCCTCAGGTCAAAGATAGACAGGTACAGGTGCAACATTTTGGAGAAGATGGAGCATACAAGATCCATCTCTTATTTTTGTTATACTTTTGGTGTCTATTGAAACTTTACAGAACACACTTGTAATTATACTCACTATGTTAATGAAATGGTTGTATGTTTCTTGTTTTTACTATTATGCAATTGTGATGATATTGTACATGACGTCCTCCACCCCGAAACGTATTCCGCCGTTATCGGTTTTGGGGTGTGACACCAGGAAATCTCGCGCTTCATACATGGCCAACAGTAGCTCAAACTCAAATCCCGGTACATCTTGGTGGCCCCCGGGTGAATGGAGAAGTGAGACTTATGAGCCTCCTCCATAACCATATGTCTAACCCCACCAGACATCGGAACCCAAACCTGACCACATCGGGTCAGTAGTCCCCGACTATCCTGCATGAACCGGGTATTATCACCCTTGATCCTTTCTAGCTTCCAATTCTCCGGTCGCATGCCCTCTACCTGGGCATCTCTGATCAAACTCACAAGTGGAGAATCCACCGTTATCCTCATATATACCGCGGGGGTGGAAGACCCAGCTGACTTGCGGCTTAAGGCATCCGCAACCACATTCGCTTTACCAGGATGGTAAAGGATCTCGCAATCGTAGTCCTTGACTACATCCAACCACCTGCGCTGCCTCATGTTCAAGTTCGGCTGATCCATGATATGTCTCAAGCTCTTGTGATCCGTGTAAATGGTACATCAGACCCCATAGAGGTAATGTCTCCATATCTTGAGGGCGAACACCACCGCCCCTAACTCCAAGTCATGCGTAGGGTATCTCGTCTCATGCAACTTCAGCTGTCGCGATGCGTAGGCTGTCACTGTCCTTTCTACATGAGGACCGCCCCTAAACCCATGATGGATGCATCACAGAACACCACAAAGTCCTCAACTCCTTTCCGGGAGTGTCAAGAGTGGTGCCTCACACAAACGCTGAAGGAGGGTCTCAAACGCCCTCTGCTACTCAGGGCCCCACCGGAAATCCACCCCCTTCCTCGTCAGACGAGTGAGGGGTACTGAAATCTTGGAAAAATCCCGTATGAACCTCCGGTAGTACCCTGCCAATCCTAGAAAACTCCTAATATCTGAGGGAGATTTTGGAATTTCCCACTGCATAACCGCCTCGATTTTGGCCGGATCGACCAAAATCCCTTCCTGGTTAACGAGATGTCCGAGGAACTGGACCTCTCTTAACCAAAACTCACACTTCGAGAACTTGGCGTACAACCGTTCTCGTCTCAGAACTCCCAACAGCTCTCGCAGATGCTCCTCATGCTGCTCTTGGGTCTTGGAGTACACTAAGATATCATCTATAAACACTATGACGGATCGATCAAGCATCAGTCTGCAGACCCGATTCATCAGGTCCATGAACACTTCTGGCGTGTTGGTGAGCCCAAACGGCATCACCACGAACTCGTAATGTCCATAACGAGTTTGGAATGCGGTCTTCTACACGTCCTCCTCCCTGACCCTGACCTGATGATACCCAGACCTCAAATCTATCTTGGAAAACCATGATGTGCCCTGCAACTGATCGAAGAGATCGTCTATCCTCGGGAGTGGGTAACAGTTCTTCACTGTTAGCTTGTTCAACTCCCGGTAATCAATACACATCCGATGCGAACCATCCTTCTTCCGGACAAAAAGAATCGGCGCTCCCCATGGAGAACTGCTAGGTCGAATGAACTGCTTGCCCAGCAGTTCCTGCAGCTGCGACGACAACTCCTGCATCTCTGGGGGCGCCAATCGGTACGGTGCCTTAGCTATAGGGGCCGCACTTGGCACTAGGTCGATCCTGAACTCGACCTGCCTCTCCGGAGGTATCCCTGGCAATTCCTCCGGAAACACATCTGCAAACTCCCTGACCACTGGTACATTGGAAACCGAGGTCTAGTCCCTGACTCGCGTATCTACCAGATACGCCAGATAACCCATACACCCATTGATATAGGCTTATTTAGTCATAAAAATCATGCATGATCTTAATACTTTATGTTGATTTTATCTCAAATAATGAACCGAAGGTGCTTAATTAGCTTAAATATTTCATTTTCAGCGACAAAGACATGCTCGAAAGGAAAATGAAGCGGAATTGGTGATTGGACGCTTGGATCTTGGATTTTGAAGAAAGAAGGATGTTGCCGGACAGCTTGAACCCTTGTTAGTGTTTTGGCCATATCTCATGAACCGTAACTCCGATTGACGAGATTCAAAATGTTCTGAAAACTAAAAACAATTTCGAACGACTTTCGTGTTTTGAGAAAATGTTGATTTCAAACGGACTCGGCGAGTAGGCCATCAACTCGACGAGTTGGTCAGAAGTTTCGCAATTCTTGACTTTGCCTTGCCGTACACGGGATTTTAAGTGATGGACTCGGCGAGTAGGTCACTGAACTCGCCGAGTAGCCCCTGTTTTCAGAATATATATATATATATATATATATATATATATATATATATATATATATATATATATATATATATATATATATATATATATATAAACGCTTTTTATTCGAACCCTAACTAATTGGGGAAGTTTAGGACGATTTTTGGAGGCCAGAAGGGTTCTTGGAAGCTGTGGTTTTCGAGATTTCAACCTAGATTTCAACTTGGAAGAAGATCAAAGGCAATAGCACACTACTTTTATCTTAATCTTTTGCATAAAGCATGTTTCAATCATTAGATTATGTTTTTAGTTTGTTATTTGTTGTAGATATGAGCTAAAAACTTATAACTTCTGTTTAGGATAGATAATTTTGTGATTATGGTTTGATTTTATGGTAGGATTGATTTAATATTGGTGATTTTGCTGATTTTAGCTTGTTAAAGAACCTTATGTGTGAATGATAACTATTTTTCTGTTAATAGGAAGATAATTAAGCTGCATGAACATCTCTTAGTTATTAATTTCATATGATTTATTGTGACCACATAGTTGTATGTCTAGGAATAACGAATGTGAAACTAGAATTAACTAGAATATAGGTAAGTTAATGTGTGAGCTTGTGTGATACACCATCAAAGAGAGGTTAATTGAATCACCAATTTGATTAGCTAATTACAAGTCTTTCTAAACCCGAATCAACAAACTTGGAAATTCATTAATTTAGACAATTGGCCATTGCTTGAATTAATCTGTTTTCTAAGGATTAGTTATAGCGAATGTGAATCTAATCACTTTAGTCGGTAACCAATGAAGAATTAATCCGATATATTTACCATAAAATCATCCATGGGAACAAATGATTCGAACCTAAACAGAAGGCCTTTTAATCATTGAATTTAGTTGATCTTTGTTTTCTTAGCTGTTAGTTGCTTAGTTTGCGTGTTAGTAAAGTATTTAAGTTTCTAGTCTTGAAAAACTAGAGAAAACCCTTTTTTTACTTGTTTTATTTAGATAATATTAGCATTTATTTTAATTGTTTACCGTTCCTTGTGTTCGATACCCTACTTGCTTGAACTATATTACTAATCGATAGGTACATTGCCTTTCGTGTGTTTATTTTGTGTCTAAGTTAGTAGGATTAAAACTGGTTCGTTTCACACACATCACCCATGTTGAATGTACTGTCGAGCCCTGGCAGCTGAACAAAATCTTGATCCTACTCTGGTGCCCTCACCATATATAACCAGTTCTCCCCCACTTGGGGTCCGAATTACCACTTGCTGGCCCTTGCAATCAATCATAGCACCGAATCGACTGAGCCAATCCATGCCCACAATCACGCACACCTCCCCCATGGGGATCGGAATCAGATCTATCGGAAAAGACACCCCGAAAATCTCCAAGTCAAATCCTCGATAAACTAAAGAAGCAGAAACCCCGTGTTCGTTGGCGATAGACAATCACAACAGACACTCTAACTCGCCCACTGGCGCACTGAACTCTCTACTAAAAGACTGAGACACGAAGGACCGACTCTCCTCCGAGTGAAATAAGACCAAAGTAGACAAAGAGTTCACCAAAAACGTACCTAATTACAGGTACAACAGATAAGCATACAATAGATAAATAAAACGAGATGAGGATAGAAACGTACCAACAACCACATCTGGTGCTGCTCTGGCCTCCTCCTTCGTAAGCTGGAAAGCACGACCCTGAGCCTTGCGGAGGCTCTGTCCTAACTGGTCTCCTATCCGTGATCCTCAAAGTAGTCGGCGCTGCAGCCTGCACCGGCTGGGCGGCAAGTAGTGGACAGTTGGCCCTCATGTGACCAACCTGGTTGCAGTGATAACATAACCTCATAACCTGACCTGGGGCGGCCTGGTGACAATCCTTCGTGTAATGCCCCTCCTTGCCATACTTGTGGCACCCAGTCCCAGCCCGACATACGCCAGAATGACCCTTGCCGCACTTCCCACAAGTGCGGCCTTGCTATCCCCCGGTCCTAGTATCAACGGTCTTAGACCGCTTTGGTGCCGACTGTGATAGTGTCGGGGCCGGCCGCTGCTCCCTTAGCTGCAGCTCAATATCTAACTCCCGCCTTCTGGTGGCCTCCTGCAACTCCAGAATAGTATCACATCGCTGGGTAGATACAAACTGTCGGATATCAGTCTTGAGCATACTCAGATAACAGGTCATCTGAGACTGCTCGGAAGCAAACTATGGGCAGAACATCGCCCACTCGGTGAACATACGGGTGATCTCTGTCAGCGACTCTCCATCCCATGTTAAACTCAGAAACTCATGTGCCAAACGTTCCCGCTCAACCCTCGAAATGTAACAGGCGCCGAACATATCCCTGAACTGCTCCCAAGTAACATCAGCTTTCTGATCATCAGTGTAAGCCCCAGTCGCAAGTCTCCACCAGTCCTTGGCCCCAGACAAAAGCAGGTTCAGAGCACACCTGACCTTTTGGTCAGCAGGACATGAGCAGGTGAAGAAACACCCGTCCACATCTGAAATCCATCTCATAGCCTTGATGGGATCTTGCGTCCCATCAAAATTAAGGGGCTTCATGTTATCGAAGTCCCTATACTGAAAACCCCTACCAACTCCTACCCAGCCATAGATACAGCTGATGCAGCTGCTGTGGCGGCTGTCTCTGCAAGGGCTGCGTAACGCTCATAAAAATACTCTACCATGGCGGTCTTAATCGACCCGAACATCTCCCGCAACTCGGTCCGGAACAACGCAGTAACCTTATCATGCATGATCGCTCGGATCCTGTCATCCATCTCATCTGGCCTCATCTGGCTGATAGTCTCGGGTGCTGTAGCTCCCCCTGTCCGCCTCCTCCTAATCCTGATCCTGATCCCAAACCGGATCCGGTCACAAAGCGCCTGGTCATCACCATTCTGAAACCCAACACAAGGTATTTGATAACTCATACGAATAATTGGGGACCAACCCCCGACAAAAACCTTGGGGTTGTGACTTCCTTGTTACGCGTATGGGTCATGTGCTTTCAGTAGTACGGGCCCATACTACCTTCCACAAATACCCATATTTGTCCTAAGTGTCATCATAAGTATCTAGCAATACACATAATCATATTGAGCACTCAAGCCACAATGCTAAAGGAAGGCTAAATGCCTCGAAGTCGGTGGACTCCTCCCAATAACCTATCTCCCCACAAAACTTCCACCAACCCTGCAACACTAGCGTACGCTAGCCATACATAACGCTGGACCCTATAGACTTTCGAATATTCAATTCTACCCTAAGCTCCCAATCAAACAAGAACAGAACATAAGGCTAAATCAAACATTCTCAGACTATAAGATCTTAATTATGTACAACCGTGATGCCTACACTAGATAACTACAGTAATGATGTCAATTTCATATAAGGAAGACCCTAGGCTAGCAGTCATCATGTATCAGGCAATTCGATCATGCAATCCTGAAGATCCCTATCCTAGCACTAGCATGTTGTTCTGACATATCACAAAATCAAATAACGGTATGGTATTTTGGGTTCTGCTTACTGGCTCCGGCTGATCGTACACCTTGCATCCTCCTTAATTTATTTTGAAAACCAATTTCTTAAAACATTTTTGAAAACCTTTCCTTGATTTGAGACTGGATTCACACGAATGTTCCTACAATTCACCAAACTAAGGCTCTGATACCAACTTGTAACACCCAAAATTTCAAAGCAATTTAAACTTTGTAAAACATATCAAGTTCATCAAACATTACAACTTTGTTTTCAAAATATTGATTACCAGAGGTTTTCCCAGAAACATAAATACAATAGGAGGAGCTGTACGGTCAGGCCTTGGCCTTTCCTCGATCCCCTGATGTACCTAAAACAATAAACTGAAACTGTAAGCCTAAAAGCTTAGTGAGTTACCCCCAAAATACTGATACACATACAGTCCCCACAGCCATATCAACATTAACATATCATATCAATCAAAACAGAACAGAATGCATTGGGACCACAAATTTACAAGCTGGACTACCCCTGGGCCCTCAGTACGAGTCTGGAATGCCTATTGAGCCCTCAGCTCGTATCTGGAATGCCATCGAGCCCTCAGTGCGAGTCTAGAATGCCTACCGGGCCCTCAGCTCGTATCTGGAATGCTCCCGAGTCCTCAATATGAGTCTGGAATGCCTTCCAGACCCTCAGCTCTTATCTGGAATACTCTCGGGTTTGTTGGCTACCGCACGGAGTAGTACAACCTCAACCCACCCCACATAACATGTTGACATGTAATAGATAAATGCACATACAGGAAATCAATCAGTATCACAGGCAGTCCTACCTACCTACCCTACTAGCATATCAAATGACATATATTACTAACTCAACTCAACATATTAATAACTACTAGGATATCAAATCCAATGGGCCAACCTTGGTGCCTTAGACCCCTTAGTATAGTGAGGATAACTCACCTCACAATTGACGTCAGAAAACTAGAAAGCTTCAGCTCCTGGATCATTAACACGAACTTCACTACCTATGATTACCATACAATCCTTTTTCATAAGTTTCCAAATTATCAGAACACCCTCAGAAGTCATATGGTCAACTCTTGGTTAAAGTCAACACTCACAGTCAAAGTCAACAGTCCATGTTGACTCGACTCGTCGAGTGCGGTTCACCGACTCGTCGAGTCCTTCCTGAACTCGAGAAGTCGTGAAATCCTTTATTGGCTCGTCGAGTTCCCTTTTAACTCGCCGAGTTCATACGTCCAAGAATTGGGAGAAACCCTAGCCGACTCGCCGAGTCTTCGAACGACTCGCCGAGTCTAAGGCAATCTTCAACGGACTCGCCGAGTTGTTCATCCAACTCGTCGAGTTCATGGCTATCTTCAACAGTCTCGCCGAGTTGTTCATCCAACTCGCCGAGTCCTTGCAGACCTTCATCCATGCAGACGCTTTTTAAGCCATGGCAAGGTTCCAAATTACAGATCCAAGCTTCTAGGGCATGTTTATCAGTTATAGTCGCAAACGTTACGTGCATGCAAGGCTTTAAGACCCTTAAATGGCAAAACTAAGCTTGCAATGAAGTCTCACACTTGAGGGAAGGCTCCTACTAGGCAAGGCTGATGACTTTATGGATCTAGAGGTCAAATGGAGTCCATATTTGAAGTTACAACTTCAAATCTTAGCTTAAACATGGGGAGCCTTTCATTCAACCCATCCAAAAGAGGTCAAAAGAGAGATGAGCTAAAGGAACAACTTAATACCTTCTAGGGAGTGACAACTGATGAACCTCCACTACTAGAAAAACAGCCTTTTACGACGCTCATTGCACGTCGTAAAACGCTCAGACGATGCGTAAATGCACGTCAAGGAAGGCCTTGTCATAAAGAGAGACGATGCGCATTTATGACACGCATTTACCATGCACTGTAATGACACACAACGCGTATCAAGGAAGGCCCTGCCATAAAGGAAGACGACATGCATTGGTGTGTCGTAACCTTATGATGCGCGTGTTTATGACACGCAATGCGTATCAAGGAATCCCATGTCATAAATGAAGATGACACGCATTTGCGTGTCATAAACTTCAGTAACCATTTTCGATATGCATTTACGACGTGTCTTTACGATACTCATTTACGCATAATACAAAAATATGTAAACAAATATATATCAAAACAATCAATTTTATCCAATAACATCATGTCAAAAAATTGTAATACATTGATATTAAGAGGATCTAATTGTACATTGTTATTAAGAGGGTTTTCCTAACTATATAACCTAATACTACATTGCTATTAAGGGACACCTTCTACAATGTAATGCTATACAAACTAAAAAGATATACACAAAGATGATAAAAATCAAATTCCAACTAAGTAGAGTTGTATCTTGCCTTTCATAATTCTTTAAGACTAATGAACCCTTGCTCCGATAATTCTTGTGACCTTATCAAATAATAGTCAAAAAATTAATTTGCTAATATAATTATTAGAAGAATCAAACATGAAACAGATACTTACAGGAACCGGTTTGTGTTCCGGAACAATGTTGTCATCGTGGCCATAGGATTCACGGGTATTGGATTGGGGATAGGGTGGACTTTCAACAAATTTATTACAAAAACGCCAGCTTGATTTTGGCATGTCCGATGTTGAATCACCGAAAACATGCTCACAGTAGAAACGTTTGGATATAAGTTTTGTTGTTGTTGGATGACTTCGATACCTTCTCAACATTCTACACATAGGAGAAACAAAAACAAATTTTTTTTGGATTTAGTACGAAGTAGAAATATTCTATATATTATCAAACATATTGTTTAGGATAATGATTAAGTAACTCACATATTTGCCAACTCTTTTTGCATTCGGCTTCCGTCCATGCAAAGAATTTGTTCAAAATAGCTAACTGAGTTTTTTCTTTTTTTATATTACTTTATAAACTAAATTGATATTACTTTATAATATATATAAAATTTAGTAATTCCAAACGGACAAAAGGCTAGATTTTTTTTTTTTTTTTTTTTTGCGAAATGACATCATCCCGCAAAATATGAGCACTTTCGCAGATAACTGCAAAATACAACTTTTTTTTTCTGAAACTTTTTATTATTTTTAAGGTATTTTTATGGTGAATATCATTTACAAAACAATTTCGCAATTCATAGCAGACCAATTGGGAAATTGGTATACATTTTCAGGTATGGGTAAAAAAAACTCGTGAATTTGTTAGATCCACGTCATATAGTGGTTATTCTTATAATTTACTACTTTATTTTGGCCATTTAAAATATTAATGCAATTGTTGTTTTAATAATATGATAATTAAATATAAACAAATAATTTATTTTTGTTTGAATTTGTCTACGAATACAATCCACAGAAAATTACATTTTTGGTGCCCATTTTCAATTGTGTAACTATTCTGTTTCTTGAGTTCATTCAACATTTGTATTTTCAATAGTTTCTTCTCAAAATCATTACAACAACTAAAAATAGGCACCAAAACTGTAAAAGACAAAACTATAGGACCAAAAATAAACTCACTCTATATTTTACATAGTTACTGTAATAAAAAGACTTAGGGGTAAAATATGTAAAAGGCTAATAAATATAAGGGGTGTTTTCACCTGTAAACCAGCTCCAGCCACAAATGCAAGCCTGATTTCTTTAATTTTAAACACATCGTGATATCTCACAGAATTCCTGTTTCTGGGTTCTTCATCTAATGCAGCAGAAAACTTTTGAAGCTCATCTTCTAGTCGATCAGCATCATAAATCTTTGACAACATGTCAATTGCCTCTGAACTACTTCTCTACATAACCCAACAATTCAATTCAATATATATAAGAAATAAACAAGTTTAAAGAATATTGTAAACATTGTTATGTATTTGAATGGAACATATTCCACATATGATGCATGAAGCAACTCCAACACTCTGTCGAAATAAAAACCACAATAACTTCAGAAGGGTAAAATGGGCATTTACGTAGTTTAATCATTTAAAAAAGAAAAAAGAAAAAGGGGATTACTTGAAACGTTGACCAGAAGGGATGAAAAAGAGCAAAAATCGTTCCCAAAATTGATTTTCAGGAAGACTATCAATTGACATGTAGGCAAAGTAACCCCAAAGAACTGAAGTGGGAATCATTCGGATAGCGGGAATAGCAAAAACTTGCTTCCAGCTTTATGCCTTCCTTGGCACATTTAACCATCTTCTTTCACATCATCTATTACAACATATAAGAACTTTTATTCAGTTATATCAATGAACAATTATTTATAAAATATATATGGTTTTTTTTTTTTTTTTTTTTTTTTTTTTTTTTTTTTTTGTGTATTTCTAACCTGTCTCTTGAGAACTGAAAGATTCCTTGTGTGCATGGGTGATTGTGAGAGAATGCCATTTGAATGTGGTACACCAATCAAACCACACATCAAAGTCTAAAGTAACAAACCATACAAAATTAGTATAACTTTATAAAAATGAAATTACCACAACTTTATAATAAAAAAAATCAATTTATATATACCATGATTCCAAGCAAGAAGACATCATAATGATAAGCAGATGGATTTTGAAGATTGAATTCCTTTTATTGAGCCATTTGTGCAGCTACACTATGATAAAAAAAAAAAGTACAATGCTGCTATCATCATAGCTAGAACTATAGCAGTAAAAACATGAACAGCTGGAATCTTCACCAAAAAACTCCTTGCATTAAGCCATTTTTTTTATTAGCATCTCATTCAAAATTTGGAAAACATGTCTATATTTCAATGATTTTTTTATACCTTGATAACAGTCCAATGGGATAATGATGCAGCCTCCCAAGGAAGAGGACAAAAGAGTCTCTTTGGAACTTCATGAGGAAGTCCTGCAGGCTTAGCATAAGATATTACAGTCCACACCACAACCATGAGTGAGACCCCATAATCTACTACAAAACTTCGTATCCACCCTGTAACAGTTTTATAATCAGATCCCATAAAATCAAAATAAAAAACCACAAAAAGAAAATATTTTAAATACTTATTAATTATTTATCATTTACCTGTACTATTACAGACCAACAAGGAAAAAGAAGTCCACACTTTGGAGAAATCACCTTATCCAGGTCTAGGACTCCTTATTACAAACATTATATTTAACAAGTGAGGGCAAATTTTAAAAAAAATCAAGACTTAGTGAGGGAAAGTCTCATTTCCATAACTCAACTTATGCACAAATACTTGTATTTTATCAAAGTAGGATATTGAAATATAAAAAAAGTTTAATACTTTTTTTTTTAGATTTGAGTAAATATTTACCTTTTGAGGCTGCTGCTACTGCAAATAATGAGATTATAACAAGAACTGAAGAAGAAGAACAACAACCTTTTGATGTCAACCAAGTTTCTGGAAATATCAATGATAATTGGCAATCTTCATTTGAAAAACCACAAGAAGAGGTTGGTAAATTTTATTCAACATTTCATATTTAAAATTATGAAAGTACCCCTGTTGCCTAATTTTATCTATGGTTGCAAACAGAATGCTGAACCATTTCCAACTTTGGAATCAGTAAATGACTTATTTCCTCAATCTACAACAGTAACATGTCAGTTAAAGGGCACAGTAAGTAGCAATACTTCTTTTTAAATCTAGAGAATTTATTAAACTTGTGAACATAAATTGAAACCAAATAAATGGGGAAAAGAAGAACCAAACCCCATATCCTTTTGCTGCTGACCTGGCATGTTTTCCTCAGCACTAACATAAGAATCCTTGACATTTTTATCACTAAGAGAGGGTTTTGATTTGTCCTTTTGAGCTAAAGTTCTGACAATCGTTGGAATTGGTAGTTTTCTAGTAGATTAGAGAGGTTTGGATTTAGCCTGTAGGAATATATATATATTTTATATAAAAAAAATTGAGAAACCAAATAAATGGGGAAAAGAGAAAGTAACTAACCTCAGAAGAATGGAGTCCTTTCAAACTAGACCACTTAATCCACTTGTCATCCTTCCAGACAAGAGTTGGCCTCACATGCCATGACCTAACAATTGATGTCTTTCCTTGAGCTAGAAAAGGGCAAAAAGGTAAAAATTCAGCACAAATTTTGAAGGAAAAGTCAGATATCAATACCTACCAGGAAACTAGACAGTTAAAGAAGTTAAATCAGTCTTATTTGTGTCCATAACAATTGCTTCATGCCAGCTACAAAAAAACAGTAAAAAAAATACAATTTGTGATGATTAATAAGTTTTAACGAATGAAAATGTAATGAGTTGAGTTAAATGGTTACCTATCTTGTACCCAAACATCAACTTGATCTCCACTACTCCAAGCATAATTTGAAAAGACTATTCTGCCCCTCTTTCTACTCCCTTCAAATTGCATGGTGGTCACATCAATATTCAATGCTCTTATGCTACTAATCCACTCAGTTATTGTGTTCTTTGAAGTCATAAGACTCTGTAGATATGGGAAAATAAGTAGTAGAAATCGAAAGTTGGAAAAGTAGTACAGAATACACAAACAATTATTGTAGAAGATGATTTAAAAGTTGAGTATTATATACAAATTTATAGTAGTCAGAACAAGAAATTGAACATTAGTGTGTAAGATAGTTCAATGAATCAGAAGAATTAAGTGTCTCTAAGATTCGCTGTGGAAGAGTCGGCAATTTCCCGTCATTCCAAAATCGGCATTCCAAAATCAGAAATCGGCATACAAATTTCAGAAATTAAACCCAGAATCGCGATGTTACAACACCCACACATACAACGACAACCACCTAATGGTTGTGGGTGGTGGTAGAGAAACTCGTCGGTAGCCTAGGTTTCCGGCCACGACGGTAGGTGGTGCTTGATGTAAAAAACAAAGAAGAAGGAGAAGAAAAGAACAAGAATCGATACCTTAGGCTGGAGAAAAGTTTGTCTTGAGGTCCTCTTCCGTCTTCTCCCTCGACGGTGAATCAAAAATCTGACAGCCCTACACAAAAAGTTGAACAACTCCCTCTCTAGCCACTAAGACGAATGAATGGAAGATTAGGGTTATTTTGGGATGTTAAGGGTTTGGTTAGAGGGGATGTAAGAAATAAATGTATGAGAAATCGGCCCTAACATAAGAGCCCAAGGGGATCTCTACATCAAAATAAGGATTTCGTCTCAAGGGTACCCGACGTTAACATGTGGCTGCCAATTATGGTTTTTTTTTTTCATATAGAGGATGTAGTTGGAGGTTTTCTTGCAGATTAAAACCCGAGTTGTATTGGACGAACAAAGAAGGGTTAAAGGTGCTTGATGTAGGTGAAGATGAAGACCCTAGGGTTTCTTTCTAGCTAATTCAAAGATTAGCATCGATGGAAGAAGGTGGAGCATCAGTAGAGAGAACAAGGGAGACTGAGAGAGGAGCAAATAGGTGGGGGGTTTAATTTTTGGGATGCCATTTCCCCTCGACTAAAAAACGTGCGTTTCATTAAAAAATTATAAAACGACATGTTTAGATGACATGCATTTTACAATAAGCACCCTCCGTGTTTTTTTAGACACTAATTTTAAGGCACGCAAAAATGCGCGTCCCAAACTCTCCAAATTTCTAAAGATCTGACATTATTTTTACGGCACGCCCTCATGCGTATCATTAATCAGTGTGTGTCGTAAAAAGCGCGTCATTAAAGGTCTTTTTTCTAGTAGTGCTCTTAGCTCCCTACGAGTTCCTAGCCTTGATTTCCTTGCTTCCCCAAGTGTTTCCTTCTTCAAAGTTCCTCCTCCAAGATTAAACACACCAAAAGAACACACACACGATTTAGGGTTTGAGAGGGACAAAGGGCAGTAGAGGGGAGGCTGGGGGAGGCCAATGATCCTTTAAATAGGGTGCAAAACCCTGAGATTTAGGGTTTCATCTCCCAGCTCCTACTCGTCGAGTCCCTTCTTGGACTCGGCGAGTAGGTCATTAAAATGCCTGGACCAACCCGCTGCTACTCGGCGAGTAGGGCAATCAACTCGTCGAGTAGCCCTTGAAACTAAGAATTCACACATTAAATCAATACCTAAGAATCGGGGCGTTACAGAGAGGGAGGAGTTCTTAGAGAGAGTTTGAAGTAGTTTGAAATGAGAATGGAGGTGGGGTGGTGGGAGTCTCGGCCGAAGGTAATGAAAGAGAGAAGAGAAAAGGGTTGTTGGCCATTAAATGATGGATTAGGGTATATATATATATATATATATATATATATATATATATATATATATATATAAATGATACTAATGAAATAGATAACCACCATACATTAGTGAGGTGTCACTAGTAGATAATTCCTCATTTTTCTCTTTTTTTTATGTCTAATAAACATATTGGGCCGAGAATGGGCTAAGAAGAATGAAGATGAAATGGTTTTGGCCCTTTCTTGGCTTTGTTCGAATTTTATGAAGCCCAATAGTATTTTTCGGCCCATTGGGCCCTTATGAGGGTTCACGGCCCAATATGGTAAAAGGAATTGGTTTATGGCCCATTAGGTCTAATTAAGTCATTTATGGCCCATCAAGGCCCATTAGAGATATAATGAATCATTCTAGGCCCAAATGGCCCAAAATGTTATAGTTTCAAGAATTGGGTCTAGTTAGAGCCCAATTAGGGTTCCTAGGCCTAAAGTAGTCAAATTGGGGGTTTATTGGCCTATTAGGCCCAATAAGAAAATCCTAGTTCATATTAAACTGGAACCGGGATTTCTAGGGTTTTCAACCCTTAGTTGAACATATGAGATGTATTTGAATGAGCATAGAGTATGATATTCGCTTAAGGTACAAGTTATTACACTGGATGAATGTTTACATGAGAATAGAATCTCCTAGCTAAAATGCTAGTTGTGACATAATATTTCATTATGCATATAATATACGCATGATCTCTGCAATTAAGTACAAAGATCTGCATCTTCCCCAGCTACCCATTACCCTTTCACATTCATCTTCCTCTTCTACAACACAACACAAGGCGATGATCATCGTCTAGTTCGATTGAAAACAATAATGGTGTTAACGTTATGGTCAGTTCGTTCCAAACACACGAAAGCATAAAACTATGATTTGGAAAGGATATACCGTAAGTGACTTACTAAAGTGATCATAGATTTTGTCGATATGAAATTACACCCAAATAGTTGGTTTTTTTTGTTATTCTTTATTTCAGAGGGAATAAGCAACTACATCACACTGAAAATTCATCATGGTGTGATATTCACAAAAAGCCTTGGGAGAAGGTACGTAGATGGAACAATAGACTATGTTGAATTCGTAGATATTGACATTTTCTCTGTGCATGAGTTGGATACAATGGTTTGAGAATAGGGTACATAGAAAGGAAAATTTTGCATTATCATTTTCTTATTCCAGAAGTAGATTTGAACTTCAGGGATTTTCTTGGATTTGATGGTACGTTTTTGAAGGGTCCATTTCCTGGATAGATCCTCATTGCAGTTGGGCTTGATTCGAACAATGACATTTACCTAGTTGCATATGCCATTGTAGAAATTGAAAATATTAACTCTTGGACATGGTTTTTGGAACACTTAGGTGATGACTTAGATTTGAATTCTTCATCTAACTTCACTTTCATTTCAGATCGGAAAAAGGTACCGTCTAACTTCAAAAAAATTTACTTTTTTTTTAAAATTTCATTT
This sequence comes from Lactuca sativa, assembly GCF_002870075.4. Taxonomy (NCBI): domain Eukaryota; kingdom Viridiplantae; phylum Streptophyta; class Magnoliopsida; order Asterales; family Asteraceae; genus Lactuca; species Lactuca sativa. Next base: position 272,508,905 of record NC_056627.2, read on the forward strand.
ACTAACTTATTTTAATTGTACCCACAGGGAATCTTGGCTGCAATAGAGAAGCTATTTCCATCAGCTGAGAAAAGGTTCTGTTTAAGACATGTGTATGACAACATGAAATTGAAACACAAAGGAGATGAATTGAGGGAAGCAGTATGGTTTTGTGGAAAAGTATACAACATACCAAAATTTAATAGGGCTATGGAGAAACTAAAAAAGCTTAACCCAAAAGCACATGAGTGGTTAAGTAAAATTCCTACAAAACACTGGGCAAGATCCCATTTCTCTGGTATGTATCATACTCTTTTCACTAACATATTTCATAACTAATTTCACTAATTAATTGTTTAGTTTTATACATAGGAAGGGCATTGAGTGATAGTTTGACAAATAACTTGTGTAAGGCATTTAAATCCAAGTTAGATGATGCTAGGGACAAACCTATAATCACTTGTTTAGAATTTATTAGAGAATACCTCACAAATAGAATAGTAAATGTTCATAAAGTGCTAGACAAATGCAAAGGTTCTCTAAGTACAAACTGCAACAACAATATTAGAAAACAATAAGACAGAGGAAAATAAGATGAGGGTTATATTCAATGGAGCTGGTAAATATCAAGTGACTGGTCTATGGATGGAGCAGTATGTTGTGAACTTGAAAGAAAGGAGTTGCAGTTGCAGGAAATGGGACATTACAGGTATTCCATGCCAGCATGCTATTGCTGCAATGTATGATAAGATGCAGAATGGGTCAGAATGTGGAGATCCTGAGGCTTGGGTGGGCAAATGTTACTGGCTTAGTACATGGAATGTTATGTACCAACACACAATTGACCCAATAAATGGAAGGAGCATGTGGCCTAAATCTGATTGTCCAACAACCCTTCTCCCACCCAAACATCATAAACATGTTTGTTGTTATACATGTTTTGCATAATTTAGTTTGAAACTATTTACTAAACTTGTTGATATGTAACCATATAAATTTGTTTATATGTTGGCAGGCCAAAGAAAAAAAGGAAGAGGGGTAACCAATGAGTCAACTCAAAGTACCATTTTAAGTAGGAAATACTTGACAGTCACTTGCAGCAAGTGCCACAACAAAGGTCACAATGCCAGGACATGCAAGGGGCAGGGAGGTCCTGGTAAAGATGGAAAGGGGAGTGGACAGAAGAAGGGGAAATATGTTGTAGTTTACTTTGTAGTTTTAAGTATGCTTTTGCTATTATGTCTAAGTAAAGTTAGAACATGTTTACTAAGTTTGGTTATGGTATATTTGTAGAAACAATTACTTTTGATAGTTATTTTGGGTATTGTATGTTTGTAACATGATATTTCACTTACATGCATTATGGTTAATGGTATTTTGCTCTGCTATGTTTGAACTAGTACATTTTCAATTTTGGTAATGCCAGTTTGGTAACTAGTTTTTTGGTTATGTTATTGCACATTAATAATCAACATTACACTTATATGCAATCAAATTGAAAATTTGCTTCCTTGCTAATACCAGTTCACATTATAACTAAATATCAAACTTACATTACATATAATATCCATTATATTTTCTTGTCCCAACATTACATACAATCACAGGGAAAATCCTTCAAAAGCTATAACAAAAATGGGATCAAAACACAGATTCCAAATCACAGATTTCCCCCCAAAACCTTCTTGATTTTTTACTTGAAAAAGTAATACACCAAGAAAAACAACCAACTCAGACAAAGTAACCATTTCACCATCATCAATCTTGCTTCAAGATTGTTTCTTCCACACAACAACCCCAGAATCACAACATTTGACCTAGGGCACATGGGAGGGTCGAACCATCCAAAAAAAGTTGCATGTTCCTCCTAACCTTGAGCATGACCAGAATTGACGACCTAGGTTCAAATCGGTCCACGATGTCACCAAAATCATCGGCCTTACACAGTGGCATATCACCATCTTCTTCTTTTTTGGAATAGAATGTGAGTGGGGAGGGAAGAACAGAGGTAAGGAATGAGAAGTAGAAGGACACAAAGGTGGGGCTTACATTATATACTCTGATGCACAATAAGATGAAAAGATAAAACCTGCACTAACGGTACAAAAGTGACGGGGTTAGGGTCAAGGACCAATCATGCAATGAACTGAAACCTTAAGGACCATTCACATGACTTTTAGCTAAGAAGTCCTCAAAGTGCGATATTCTGTAAACCACAGGGACTAATTATGAAAATTTGTCAATTAGTTATGATTAAATTAAGTAATTGGTTATATACGTATGTAAGTATATACATGTAATTTTGAAGATTTATAATGATATACATATAATTATGAAAGTTTAGAAGGACATATAGACACAATTCTTCCTAAAAATCAATGTCATGAAATAGTTGATGGTTGAGTTCATTTTAGTTTGATATATTAATGTTTAAAATGGTTGAAGGTTAGTGAAAACCTAAAAATTTCATTTTATAAGTAAATGATCAACAACAGAGTTTGCTTAAGATGCGAGTAAAATGGTGGCACTTATTGTTAACATGCTTCAAATTTTGTTTACTTTTGGTGTCCTTAGGTGCTATAGTGTTTATTAATGCTAATGTGACCATATGTACCATTGCGCTTCGATCACTACACATTAAGTATGTGACCGAATGTTGTAAAAATATAAATATGTCAGTTTTGGTAGGATCTCACAATCATGATTTTGCAAAGTACATGAAAATAATCGTAAATAGGATCCCGACATTGACAAGATTAGTGTTAAACCTTCAAAGTTTTTATTAATATGTTCTCATCCCAAACAAATAAACATATGCAAAAATTTTAGTCACTTTATGTCACTTTGGTTAAATTTAGCCTAACTAACACTTTTAACAACCTATTCCAATGAGCCAAAAGATCTATATACTTACAAGCTAGAAATACGAAATCTAATAAAACCAAAATTGAATTCTCCATCTTGAACGAATCCTATAGATGATTAGTTCGAAATCAATATCCCCCGGCTTGCACACTTTCTAGTGCCATTTGTCCAAACAAATACGGTGACTTAGCTTCACTGGTAGCATCATCATTACAAATCTTGGTTGTGGACCTCTCAAGAGCTTGAAGAACATCCTCCTTGGTCACATAATCACCACCTAATTAACAACATACCCAAACATACTCAAGACATTGTCATGTCTAAACACTTAAGTAAATGTTAAGTTTAGCACAAACCTGTACGAGCAGCAAGCATTACAGCCTCATTAGCTATATTTTCAAGATCAGCCCCAACTAACCCTGGTGTACGTGAAGCAACAATGTCACAAATGACTTGTTTGTCCTCCTTGTCCATGGGCACCTTTTCTAAATATAAGGAAAAAATCTTTCTTCTTCCATCTTCATCTGGTTTACCCACAACCACTTTCCTGGAAAACCGACCCGGTCTCATCAAAGCAGAATCCAGCAACTCCGGTCTGTTAGTAGCCGCTATAACCACCACAGTTGCACCCTTCTCAAATCCATCCATCTCAGTCAAAAGCTAACACATCAAACACCACATTTTATGTCAACTATTTCCTTGTTTAACTTTGACCATGAGCATTAAATTAAAATAATATTTACCTGGTTTAAAGTTTGATCACGTTCACTATTGAAAGATATTCCACGTTGCCCTCCAACAGCATCTATCTCATCAATGAAAATAATAGACGGTGAACGTTTTCTGGCATCGCTGAAAAGATTTCGAACACGGGCAGCCCCGTTACCAGCAAAAATCTCGACAAATTCACTAGCAGACATCGAGAAAAACGCCACATTAGCTTCTCCGGCCACTGCACGGGCCAACAATGTTTTTCCGGTTCCCGGGGGACCCGCAAGCAGAACCCCTCGTGGTAATTTCGCCCCAAGTTTCATATATTTACTATCTCCTTTAATGCATGAGACGATCTACAAAAGTTCAACAACATGCATGCAGGATTTATAATCTTTCTTTCATCATATATCCCAAGTCATAATAAGCAAAGGGGGACAAATTAGTAAATTACCTCAAGAAGTTCAGCCTTGGCAGCATCAACACCTTCCACATCATTGAAAGTTACGCATTGTTTTTTACTCGGGTTTCTATCTTTTCTTTTTCCAAAATTTTTCCAACTTTGAAGGTAATACCATGAGTGCCACATACGCAACAAGGTGGGGGCAAAATCTGACATTAGAAGCCAGAATCTTTTTATTAATTTTTTTATTGATTTGAATGAAAGCTGCCTAGGAAGAAGGCACCAAAAAATATATCCTTCATTGCACTGGATAAATGCTCAGGGTCAACTACCCAACTCGATGCCGGTTGTTTTGGTAGGACAAATGCTACAAGTACACAAAAAGAAGCTCCGACAATAATCATGCATATCTTTCGTCTCAGTTTACCATCAGACCTCGTTATTGTTTTATGAATTTTTCTTTTTGCCTCCTGTATGTCTGTAATGTAACTCAAAAAAAAATATACAATGAATTTCTGTTGTCAATGTAATACCCACATTTAAAAAAAAATGTTACATACCATCTTCGGTCCCTGCAACAGTACTGTCCTCTTTGGCCGCCCATCCACACACGAACTTCACAGATGATGCAGAAAGTCAGTAATATTACAGTAGTCGCACATAAAAAATACCCATATAAATATTGGCCACAACTATGCAAATAAACCGGAATTTCATGAAGAAGAAATTAGTTTAACAAATGCAGTCCACGAACCTTTTTCTCCATTTGCACCACATCATCCCAACCCGACAAAGGGCCCCAAAAATCAGCGCAGCTCATGTTGCCACCAAAACCCTTGTGGTCCTGACGAAAATCGTGTAAAGGAAAACGAAAACTAAGAATAAGAACATGTTTTATATGACTGCATAAGATTACGGGATGCAACATATGAAAAAGAAAAATAAACAGACCTTTTTATGGACAGGAGAGATGGGTACGGCAGCATTGTTCCAAGAAAGACGAAGAGACAGAGGGCGCGTCGAGGAGGATGTTGGCGGAGTATATGAGAAACTTTTTTTAGAGCGAGAAGTATTCAAGAAACTATTTTTAAAGAGAGGAGGCTGTTGAGTGGATTTTAGGGCAAACATCATCAGCGGAGGGATCAACAAAAGCGGAGGGGTCAACAAAAGGTTTCCCGTCGTCGCCATGGAGGGTTTTGGCGTCTGCGCAGCGTTCAACAAAAGGTTTGCCATTGTCATGGGGGCTTTTGATATCTGTGCAGTCATCATCGGGTGGTTCAACAAAAGGGTTGCCATCACCAGGAACGGTTATTGTGTCTGCGCAATGGTTTTTAAGGAATGAAGGAGCGCGTATGTTTATGGATGGCGGGAGCAGAGCGATAACAGACTCAAGAGAGACGTAGGTTTTTCAAGGTATCAATCTGAGAAACAGAATAACAGGGGAATATAAAGAAGAAAAACGAACTTATAATTACTTTGGTGAACAAGGTCTAATTTGTTTGGAAAAACATAATTAAAACATCTTAAATATTAACTTTATTTATGATAATAAAACGAATATCCTCATCTAAATATCCTCATCTAACACAAAACCTACGTAAAAGGAAAGTTTCCCAAAATATCCTGAGATTAAAAGGTTTTAGATTATGAATTATCCCAACATATTCCGATCCGCTAATTCAGAAGCTTGCACCATTTTTAGTCCTAGCTGAAATCAGGACCTGCTTGACACAAAACTGAACGTGCTTAACTCTAAGGTCATCTCCAATGCATTGAACTCTTAAGAGTTCAATGGATTGCCACATCAGCATTCCACTAACTATACCATTTAACCTATTAAATTCTACACTCCATTAAACTCTTAAGAGTTCAATGGATTTCCACATCATCATTTTAATATTTTTTATAAATAATATTAATAAATAAAACTAGAATATTACATTAATTAGAAATTCAAAGTTACAATTACTAAATATTAATTAAAGATTACAATTTAGAAATTAAAAGTTACAAATAATATACTAAATAAAAAGTACGATATCTAAAATACAAATTTTACTTCATATTGTATTTTATCTTAATTTCGTCACAACGATTTCTCCAAATTTCACGTCCATCTTCTGACATGGTAGTGGGATCCATGAAAATGATTGAAATTTCATCATTCTTTACCTTTTCTTCTTTAATCTTCATCTTTCTTTCTTTCAATGCATTTTTCATATCCAAAGAGTTTTGATAGCGTTCAAAAGTCTTTTTATTTTCTTCTATATGTTTTTCAAGTATTTCATCAAGCCTATTACCAGATGACGAAGTGGAATTGGTAGATTTCCCTTTTGCTGCTTTTTTTGCTGCATTCCTACCAATTGGACGAGTGGTAATTTCATCATTATCCAGGTTAATGAAAGATTCTGTATTTGATGAAGACATAGATACCCCAGATGCAGTGCTTGAACCTTTCCATTTCTGTTCATTTTTAACGATATTCCAAATATGTTCGTGCCTAAAATCGGCACCATATCTAGCATGATAATGCTCAAAAGTTGCACGTTTGAGATCATCCTCAGACCATCCACTGAGGTGTTGACTTTTCAACACTATATACATTTGATTAAATGCAACTGCAAATGGGTTCATGTAATGCCAATGCGTTTTGAGGTTGGCTTGAGTTCTTGCAACGTTTGACGTGTTGCTTTTTTCATAGTATGCAATAATTCGTCTCCAGAACTCTTTATCACGTTGTTGACTTCCAGTAATGCTATCTTCTGAAATTTGTAGCCAAGCTTTTGCCAACAGCATTTCTTCTTCTTTGCTCCAGTAGGTTTTTTTATTTTTTTGTCGTTTGCTGGTAGGAGTTTCTGTTGGTGTTGGCTCATTTTCTGGAATATGGGGAGGATCCGGGCTGGTAGAATCTGGGTATGCATTTTGGTATGAATGTTGTGAATGATTATTTGGATTTGGGTATGGATATTGCGGAAAATTGTTTGGACTTGGATATGGATATTGTAGATGATTGTTTGGATTTGGGTATGGATGTTGTGGATGATTGTTTGGATTTTCGGGATCATAAGAAGATAACAAGTGTGTATAGTAATTCGGATTCATGATTGGTGTATCAGATGGTTGGTAGGTGTGAATGAGAATATAATATGTTCGTCTTTATTTATAGAGTTGAACATCTTGTGTGCATTTGCCTTTAATTTGGATTTCATTCCACTTTAATTTCAATTTCATTTGACTCAAATTTCAATTTTATTTAACTTTAATTTGGATTTCATTCCACTTTAATTTCAATTTCATTTGACACCAATTTCAATTTCATTTAACTTTAATTTGGATTTCATTTCACTTTAATTTCAATTTCATTTGACTCCAATTTCAATTTCATTTAACTTTAATTTGGATTTCATTTCACCTTAATTTCAATTTCATTTTACTTTAATTTCAATTTCATTCGAATGTAATTTGGATTTCATTTTACTTTAATTTGAATTTCATTTGACTCTATATTTTTGCTATAAAAGAATACAACGTTTTTATTATTTCATACCTACCAATTCAAACTATTTCTTATATCTTTCTTATACGATGTCATCATCATCCTCAGACGATTCTGCTTTTGAATTCATAATCAACCATCTCACAAGTAATTCTACATTTCAACTATATAAGGAGCTAAAATGCTTGGAAGCAGAACAGTCAGATGCTGAAAGTTCAAGACGTCCTGGGCAAAGTCGAAGATATATAGATAGAAATCGTGAAGAAGGGCATAAACGTCTTTAGAAAGACTATTTCGATGAGCATCCTGTTTTCCCACCTCAAACGTTTAGACGAAGATTTCGAATGAGGCGAGAACTATTTGTTCAAATAGTTAACGGTATCTCTAACCATTCTATTTATTTTCAACAAAGAAAAGATGCCTTAGGAAACAATGGTCTTTCCCCTTTGCAAAAATGCACTGCTGCCATACGCCAGTTGGCATATGGCACAACTGGTGACCTCTTTGATGAATACATACGAATTGGTGAATCAACTTCAATCGAATGTCTACAAAACTTTTGTCGATGCGTGATTGAGGCTTATTCAAGCCATTATTTGAGAAAACCAAATGCTAATGACATCCAAAATTTACTACAAAAACATTCAGAAAAGCACGGGTTTCCTGGTTTGCTTGGAAGTATTGATTGCATGCATTGGCCTTGGAAAAATTGCCCGGTTGCATGGCAAGGTCAATATACTCGAGGTGATCAAGGTTGTCCAACAATTATGTTGGAAGCAGTTGCATCACAAGACCTTTGGATATGGCATGCATATTTCGAGGTTGCCGGGTCTAACAATGACAATAATGTACTTAACCAGTCACCGTTATTCAATGATGTATTACAAGGTTATGCTCCTGAATGCAATTTTACTGTTAATGGAAGAACATACACAAAAGGATATTATCTTGCAGATGGTATATATCCTGAATGGGCTACAATGGTTAAAAATTTTCCACATCCGGCCGACCCAAAAAGGATCAAGTTTAAAGAAATGCAAGAGGCTGCAAGAAAGGATGTGGAGAGAGCATTTGGTGTTCTGCAATCTCGTTGGGCAATTGTACGAGGTCCAGCAAGATCGTGGCAACTTAAAAACATAAAGGATATAATGTATACATGCATTATATTACATAATATGATCGTAGAAAATGAAGGAAATGCAATTAGTAATTGGTCAGATGATGTTGATCCTCCTATACGTGTGAATCGAGGACCTGTCGAAGAAGTTAAATATCAAATTCAAAGAAACTCTGAACTACGCGATAATGCCGTACATCATGCTCTTCGACATGATTTAATGGAGCATATTTGGGAATGTTTTATTAATATGTAATATCACTATGTTGTATTATAATAAATAAGATGTTATTTTTTTAAAATGTTTTTAAGATTTATATATTTTTTTTATTGTTTAGAATAAAAAATATGAAGTAACTTAATAAATTAAATTATTGAATATAAAATAAAATAAAGTATGATATATATATATATATATATATATATATATATATATATATATATATATATATATATATATATATATATATAGTTTATTGTAAAAAAAATATTAAATATTACTTTTTATTGAGAAAGAAAAACAAAAAAAAAGTGTTTACAATAAAATGAGAAAAAAAAAAAAGAAAGAAAAAATAAGCTTATATAATAAATTGAAAAAAAAAAAAAAAAAAAACATAACAAAAGCCATACCACGGTTGAATGGGGATTAAACCCCTCATTCAATCAACCCCCTCCACAATGGTTTCTATGTTCATTCAACTGCCACCTAGATTTTTTTTTCCCATTAAACTCCCCATTAAATGGCATTGGAGATGGCCTAACTGCAAGAAATAAGAACAGGGGAACAGAGAACAAGAAGAAGCAATTGAAGGGTATTTTCGTCCAACTTTCTGCTGGGTTTTTATTGAACTTAAAAAACTCTCTGTAACATCATAATAATGCAGGAAGAAAAGATAATGACTAAAAATTCAAAAAATAAACTAGATAAATTCTTCTAAACTTCTGGATTATTCCAACAATTTCCCCCTGATCCAGAAGTGGTAACTTGCTTCACGCCTAGCAAGTCTCTCATCTCTTCAAACTTGGTTCTTGTCATCGACTTGGTGAGAATATCTGCCTCGTTGCTTATTGGTGCTCACATGTTCAACTATGACTTCTCCATTCTCAACACATTCTCTTATAAAATGGAATCTTGTATCGATATGTTTACTCCTCCCGTGAAAAACGGGGTTCTTTGCCAGGTCAAGAGCAGGTTTATTGTCGAGATACAATACCGGTGGTTTGATGTTGCACTTAGTTATCTCACTAAGTAGCCTTCTGATCCAGATTCCTTGACAGGTTGCTGTGGTTGCTGCCATGAACTCAGCTTCACAGGTAGAAAGAGCAACACATCGCTGCTTCTGTGATGCCCAGGTGACTAAGTTTTCATTTAGATAGAATTCCATTCCACCCGTGCTTCTTCTATCGTTTACATCTCTCGCATAGTCACTATCGGTGTAACCTGTAACAATGTCTTCACCACTACCTCTTGCATAAACCAGGCCATAATCCATAGTCCCTTTCACATATCTTAAGATATGTTTCACAGCCTTCAAGTGTTGAATTGTGGGTTTTTCCATGAACCTGCTTACCAACCCGACATCATAGGAGATGTCGGGTCGGGTATGGGTTAAATACCTCAATGCACCAACTACACTCCTGTATTCAGTAGCATCTACCTGACTTCCATCCTCATCCTTGGTTAGTTCTAGCTTGGGCTCCATGGGGTACTTACATGCATTACAATCTATCATTCCAGTTTTCTTAAGTATTGTCTTAGCGTTGGCTTCTTGTTTCAATGAGATTCCGCCTTCATGTTGATGTACTTCAATTCCAAGATAATACGACAACTTTCCCAGATCACTCATTTCAAATTCCTTATTCATCTGATTCTTAAACTTCTTTATCTCTGTATCATAATTTCCTGTGACAATAAGATCGTCAACATATACGCCTATAATCAAAAGTTTCCCATCTTTATTCCTTGTGTAAACAGCATACTCTTGCAAGCATCTTTTGAATCCAAGTTGTTTGAGACACCTATCCAATTTTACATTCCAAGCTCTAGGAGCTTGTCGGAGCCCGTAAAGTGCTTTGGATAGTTTATATACCTTATTTGGCTGATCATGGTTTACAAAGCCCTCACATATACTTCTTGTTCTAGTTCTCCGTATAGAAACGCAGATTTGACATCTAGGTGGTGTACATTCCACCCATTTTTACCCGAAAGTCCAAGTAAAATACGTACCGTTTCAATTCGTGCCACTGGAGCATAAACCTCGTCAAAATCTATCCATGCCTTCTGAAGATAGCCCTTTGCCACCAACCGTGCTTTGTGTTTTATCACTTTTCCGTTTGGGTCCTTCTTTACCTTATAGACCCACTTGAGTCCAATTGGTTTGCGTCCCGGTGGTAGGTCTACAAGTGACCAGGTCCTGTTTTTTTCAATTGCATCGAGTTCACACTTCATTGCATCATTCCAATCCTTGTGTTTAGAAGCTAAAGTGTAAGTGGTTGGTTCTTCACTATCATTCAGGAGTAAAAGTTATTCACTATCTTCATACAGGTCTGTCAAAGTGCGAAATCTTTTAGGAGCTCCTCCACCTGTGGAACTTGAGGTGGTGCTAGCGGATCCGGTTGAGCTCACTGGAGTTAGGGGTGTTGGAGTGGCAGTTTTTGGACTAGATGGTACAGGGGTTTCTGATGGAATGTCCTCTGTAGTATTTTCATTTTCATGTGCATACCCACTATCATCAAGTTCAGGCATGTAAAGTTCTATTTCTACTTCATTTCCTTCATTCAGTGGAATAAAATCTTCAATTGTAAAAGTCATTCCTGGAGTAGCTTTGAATTTCTCCGATTTACCCCATGACCACATTTTCTCTTCTTCAAAACGGACATCTCTACTCACCCGAATGTCCCCTGTCTCTGGATCAAGCAATCTATAGGCTTTTGTCCCTGTTTCTGTTCCTAGGTGAACCATTGCCTTGCTCCAGTTGTCAAGTTTCTTAAGATGACCGCCAGTCACTCGCATGTGTGCTACACAACCAAACACCCTTAGATGCTCAATGTTAGGTTTTCTACCGGTCCACATCTGATATGGAGTTACCTCATCGAGTGCCTTTGTTGTCACCCTATTTAGAATATATACCGCATTACGTACTGCTTCACCCCATAGCGTTTCAGGTACTTGCATGTTTTTAAGTGTACATCTCGCCATTTCTACAATTGTACGATTCCGTCTTTCCATGACTCCGTTCTGTTAAGGAGAGTACGGAGCCGTGTAGTGTCGTATTAAATCGGTCTCTTCACAGTAGGAGGTGAATTCTTTTGAAAGAAATTCCCCCCCACGATCTGTACGGAAAACTTTCAACTTTTCACTTGTTTCGGTTTCTACTAATGCTCTGAATTTCTTGAACACCCCAAATACTTGGTCTTTTGTCTTTATCAGGTATATCCACATAACTCTGCTGAAATCATCAACTAATAAAAAGAAATACCTGTTCCCGGATGGCGTGGGTGGCGAAATTGGGCCACAAAGGTCCCCATGAACCAACTCTAGTCTCCTACTGGCCCTGAAGTTCGTGTGTGAGGGGTAAGGCGTTCGAGTTTGTTTACCCACTAAACAGCCTTCACACAAACCTGTAGGATTAGTCAATCTTGGCAGTCCTTGAACCATTTCTGTGTCCGACATGAGTTTAAGCGATGAAAAACTCACATGTCCCATCCGGGCATGCCACAATTTAGCCGGTTCACTAATTTTCCCAAGTAAACATTTTGATCCGACATCTTCCAAAACAATTTTATACAAACGGTTGGGTGATCTTTTTACCTTCATAAGGAGTCTTCCTTGCACATCATGTATCCACAGAAACGAGCCAAGCATCAAAATCCGGTCACCACCTTCAGCCAATTGACCTAGGCTGATTATATTACTACATAAACTCGGGATATAATAAACCTCCTTTAGTACACGATATTCCCCATTCTTGCACTTGAACATAATCGATCCTTTTCCTTCTATACGTACTTTTGAGCCATCACCAAATTTCACAAAGCCTTGAATGGATTGGTTTAATTCACGGAACTTCTCTTTTTGACCTCTCATATGGTTACTAGCACCATTATCCAAGTACCAAATGTTTGTGTTACTGGATTCATCTCCTGCTGATCTTAACTTTGGGTTCACTTTTTCTTCATTCAAGAAAACTTCTTGAACATCATAGGCTTCTTTACATGCAGTTAATAATAAGGCCGGTTCATCATCAAGATTTCCTTGGGTTAAATTTGCTTCCAAGATCCTTTCTTTTTGTGGATTCTTACAATCAAAGGCATAGTGACCAAGGTCTTGACAATTGTAACACTTTACCTTACTTTTATCCCGGACACCAGATGATCCACGACTACCGTCACGATGTTGGAAGGAGTTGCCTCCTCGACGACCTCCTCTGTAGTTATTATAACTTCTTCCACGTCCTCTTCCTCGACCTTGATTATTGCTTGAGCTGGACCGGTTTGAACACTTCGAAGATCTTGACTCATCTTCTCCTTGCTTCTTGGATTTTTCAAGCCATCCTTGTTGAGTTAACAGGACCTTTTTCTCATCTATTTCACTATGGCCTTTAATTCTCTCTTCATGAGCTTTTAATCTTCCAACCACCTCCTCCACTGTCATTTGGTCGAGGTCTGCAAACTGCTCGATGGTTGATGCAATTTGCAAGAATTTTGATGACACTGCCCGTAGTAGTTTCTTAGCCACATACGCTTCCTCAATCTTGTCTCCTAAAGCTCGAATATTGCTTACAATATTGCTCACCTTTGCTGCAAATTCATCCACATTCTCCGACTCCTTCGTATTCAAAACCTCGAACTCTGCTTTTAGAGTTTGTACCTTTGCCGTTCGTACACGATCGACACCCATGTACATGGTTTTGAGCGTTTCCCAAGCTTCCTTTGCTGTCTGCTTCTCCGCCAAAGACAACAAAATATCTTCAGGATTGGCTTGGTAGATGACAGCCATTGCTATCTTATCTTTCTTGCCACTGACAGGATTCTGAGGGTTCTTAGGCTCAATATCTTCCCATACTTCTTGAGCTTGCATGAATACCTTCATCTTGATAGCCCAGGCAACATAATTGCTTCTGGTCAACAGTGGGTAATGGAGCGAAAACGGGCCATCTTTCTTCTGACCGTCCATTATTGTGGGTGTGTTTCTTGCAACTAACTTGGTTAGCTCTGATACCAAATGAAATCAGGACCTGCTTGACACAAAATAGAACGTGCTTAACTCTAACTGCAAGAAATAAGAACAGGGGAACAGAGAACAAGAAGAAGCAATTGAAGGGTATTTTCGTCCAACTTTCTGCTGGGTTTTTATTGAACTTAAAAAACTCTCTGTAACATCATAATAACGTTCCTACTTATACTTGAAAGAAACAAATCAAACTAACTAGATGGGTTTATCTCTAAAATGCAGGAAGAAAAGATAATGACTAATAATTCAAAAAAATAAACTAGATAAATTCTTCTAAACTTCTGGATTATTCCAACACTAGCAACCCTGTTATCTCTTCAAACTTTACATTTCTTTCTTCTCGGATTGCTACTTGTCTAGCAAGTTCTAGTTAATCTCCTCATTGGCCACGTTGTCTTTTGACAAAATGAATCCATTAAACACTTAGGTTGCCTTTGTGTTGCAGAATGTTTTTGAAAGGAATGGAATCTGTAAAAGGAATCGGAATCTGAAGGAATTGGAATCGGAATGTAATAGAAACTTAAATGTGTTTGGTTGACATGGAATGAAATCTGTTTTCTGTTTGGTTTGTTGATTTTCCAGAGGAATTGGAAAATGATTTTTGTAATTTGACAAAAATACCCTTTGTAGTGATTTTTTTTCCTTATTCGTATTTTTAATAAACATAGCAAAGTTTTATATAATTACAATATTTTTTTATTGAGCTCTTCTATAAATTATAAATTAAAAAATACCTGACTTGTATTTCATCAAACACATAAAAATTATAAAAGTATTTTTAAATAGAAATAAAACGATTATATATAATAACATAAAGCAACAAATGTCATTCATTATTTCCAATCTAAAATTAAAAAAAGGAAAAAACAAAAATAAGTTAACCAAGCACTATTTAAAATAATATCTAGATACCTAGTTCGTAATCATATTACTCTTCCAACATGAACCTCACAAAATCCTCCCGATCTTCTCCATCCAAATTTCAAAAACTTAATACGGTTTCCGGATAACGCATTATTTTCCTACTTGCTTTGAACCTATCCAAGGCACTCAATGACTGCATTTTTGAAATTTCAGGAATCACCATCGAAGCTTTTTTTTTGTACTTCTGTTTCTCCTAGTATTGCTTGATTCATGCTATTAGCTGCTTTTTCAAGATTTTCTCCAAGGAGGTTAGCTGCAATGGTTATTCCCTTAATAACAACATCAACTCTTTTTCTCTTCTTTGAGCCTATGTTTGAAGATTCTTCATTTTCTGTGGTTTGATCTTCAAAGCCATCTTCTATTTGTTCAAATTGTTCTTCATTGTTTGCATCTTCTTCCATTTGGGCAAAATCCTTGGCTTTATCCCCTTGAGCTCTATCCTTCTCAAAGATGATACATAAATCCTCGCAATGAGGAAATATCTTATTTCTCCATTTTCCTGCCTCTTTATGAACCTATTTTGTATCATAAAAAGGTTAGAACATAAAATTATAATACAAATAATTAGGAAGTAAAAAAATATATAAAATTTTTAGTGTTGTACCTGTATGTAAGAATCCCAAACCGTTGGTTCAGCTGTTACAGAATGAGTGGAGCTATCATAACCAAAACCGCTTGTGTTCGTACCATTCACCATATCATAAACGACTTGCCAATCTTTTTTCATGGTTTTGATCCTTGACTCAATGTGGGGTTTACCCAATATGCCAGAGTTAGGAATTTTTTCCTTCAATGCCGTTTCTAGATGTTGTAAGTATCCAGATTTAAAACCATTATCCGCTTTAAATCCTCCCATGTTCACCATATATACCAATGCTTCCACGAGCTTGGCATCTTCAGTTATTGTCCAGTTGCAATAGTTTATGCTTTTTTCCATCACACTTACTGTTATAAACATAAAAATTAGACGAAACAATGCATGCAATAAAAAAAAATACCCAACCATGTATATAACAAAGATAATTGGACAAAACAAATTAAAGTTCTTTATTGAAAATAAAAAATGTGGCATAAATTCGATCATAGTAATTGATAAACATAACAAAAGGAGAAAGGATCAATGGGTAGTATTCCAAAAATCAAACATACTTTGCGCTAAATTGTTTCTAAATGTAGTCCACTCGGTTGATACACCAACAGTAGTGATATGATCATCGTCTCCACCACCGACATCTCCGGTTCCCTCATCTAGTTCAAATCGGTTCTCAAATGGATCAATTGTCATTTCCTGCCTTATATAATTATGAAGAAGACAACATGCCATTATAATCTTATTTGTTAGATCAATTGGATAATGTGAGTTGTCCCTTAAAATTCCCCATCTTGCCTTCAAAATACCAAAACATCTTTCTATAAAATTTCTCGCAGATGAATGTCTCATGTTAAATCATTCTTTAGGTGTAGTTGGTTGGTGTCCAACACGCTAATCATTCAAATGATATCTTTGACCTCTATACAGGGATAAGAAACCTTCACCATTTGTATAACCAGCATCTACCAAATAATAACCTATATATGTAGTATAGTTAGTATGACTAATAATTAATAAATAATACATATCTGTAATACAAATTATTATACATACCCGGTCTCGGGACCTTCAATCCATGTGTCCTAAGTAGGGCATCTCGAAGCACTCTACCATCCGCAGCCGAGCCCTCCCATCCCGATAAAACATAGATAAAATGCATATCTTGTGAACACACCCCTAAGACATTTGTGGCAATATCATTTTTTCTTGTCCTATATTTAGCCTTGTCTTTAAGTGGCACTAAGCACTTTATGTGTGTTCCATCTAAAGCTCCCAGACAGTTCTACACGAAATACAAAAAATGGTTATATGTCATATCAAGAAATACATGGACTAATTGAAAATTTTATATGTAGTACTTATACCTTGAACCACTTCCATCTTTGATCCGTAGAGTTTTCTGTAATAGGTTCGAGTTTCTTAAGCAAATGTGGATGCAACCTTATCACCGCATTGCAAACTCGAGTAACAATTTTGCTAATTGTTTCTCCAGAACGCTGGAAACGACCTATCATGACCCGATTCTTCACATTATGTGCAATAATGTGAAGAAATATGGCCACTTGCTCATCAATATCCATATGTCTAGTTGTTCTTAACCCACCTAATGTGTGAAGCATTTCACACAACTTTGTGAAACATCTGCAAGTCATCCTAACGTGTGATATGCATGTAGTGTCGCTTTTGTAAGCGTATTTATGCAATATTGCTTGCCGATCCACATTCGACGATATGTTTTTGATACGTGGTTTACCACTTCTATATATTTGTAGTAACTTGCACACCGTGATAAAAACCATGTAACAATTGTCATAACTTCATTCCAAAATGTAACGACTATTTTGCTTATATTTTTCTATGTTTGATTCTAGTTAGACTAAGTCGTGCCATTTCCTGTTCATCTCCCAAAATATATATATATATATATATATATATATATATATATATATATATATATATATATATATATATATATATATATATATAATTCACTTGAAAGACATAATATTATTACTTTAATCGTTAATAAATTGTCACATTATACAAAAAAAGATGTTGTCCATTAATACCACACATGATCATACGACTAGAAAAATAATTCCATAGAAGATTTCATGGGTAAAATATTTTGAAGGGAGTAAATTTGTATTTAACATATTTAGTAAGACATATGATGCAATTTATCATAGTTTTATCAGTAGTATTTTATTCATTTATTTTTCTTCCCACGTGTGATTATGTATGGAAGGCTACATATAGCCTTTAAGTGATATGAATAAAATATAGGGTAGTAGTTTTGAATACAAACAAAAGTCTCTCATATTTTCATCATCTATTTGCTTTTTCTGTTGTCGTGTACAACAACTTTTTTCTTTTTGTTATTTGGTCATAGGTTAAAGAAATGAGTCAACCAACAGTTTATCTAATTAAAAATACATGAAAGTAAAAAACTAACAAATCTATCAACACCATTTTGTGAATTTACATTAGTTCTAAAGCTCTTGTACAAATTGAACCAGTTTCATAGTTTTTCATCTTTTTAACATGTGAGATTCATTAGTCACATAAGGTACCTGAAAAACTAGGATTGAAAGAAATATGAACATCATTCTCTTTTGGTGGGTTTGAAAGAGATCACTCAATTTCAGATGGTGCTAACAACGTAAGAGGGTTATTATGGGTATTATTAGTTTTTGGTAATGTAGGAAGATTGCTACTACCAAAAGATTATATGTTGAGATTTGTACATGACTAATCTCTTTCAATCCCACCAAAAGAAAATGATGCTACTGTTTCTTCCCATCCTAGTTTTCAGCCAACCCATATGACAAATGCATCTCACATGCTAAAAAAAGATGAAACAATTATATAGCTTCAGAACCATTTACAGGAGTGGACTGAATGGGCAAATCAGAAGGATATGCATGTTGCACATACACTTTGTAAAGACAAAGTAGTTATTTATTTCACAAAGGCAAAAGCACAAACACTTGGTGTGCATACTTATAAAAAAATGATTTCACATCCCAACAGTAAATCTAATCCAAAAAAATTTACAAGTCTATATGTATGTATAGATAATACTCGATACTTTAACCAAATAAACTATAGATGAAGTAAAACAGCAGTGATCAAGCAAAGATGAAAGAAGATACGGAATTTGTATAAATCAATAGTATAACATAGTTGGTTGCAGAAAAATAAAAGGATTTATGAGGCTTACCTGTAAATGGAGATGATACAACAACTACGAAGAACAGTTGAACCACAGAAAATACGATGTCACAACAGCAGCAATCGAAATATGTAAATTGTTTGGAAATTGCCAATGAGGAAATATATAATCAGGGAGAACGTAATACTGGAAAAGATATGAAAACGAAAGAGATGATTTTTTTTTATTTCTCGCATCGCATAGATAATAGGAAGACAAATAAGGAATTGAATTTAGAATCTTGAATAAAGACGGAAGAATTGGAAATCTTTCAAATAAGGAATGAAATTGGTATTATGGAAATCGAATTCCATTCATTCCATAAGCCGAACACGCTTTCCCTTTGAATTTAGTTTCCAATTCCCTTTAATTCCTTTGGAACCATGCGAAACAAACGTCCCCTAAAACCCTTGACTTGTAATTCTTTAACCAAACGCTAAATGAAACAAACTAAAAAAGATCAACCCGTGATAAATTGGCCTGCTAAATAAACAATGAACCAAACAATCACCTCTTAATCGTTTATTTACACTCCTCACTCACAACAACGTTTCATCACCTTTTTTTTCAAACCATCTTGACCTCCACCACAGTCACATCCAAAGTTTTCTCTCAACCATTTTTTATTGTTCTTAACACCCGTAATATGTAAAATGACATCTCGTTGGACATGTTTATTACTATCTCGACTTTTTCGAGATCCACAACCTCTTCCTCGGCCACATCCAAAGCCACCCGATTTGAACTTCCACCTCCATATTTTCACATCCGGTAGCGGATCTAGCCACTTTTAAGGGCATCTCCAACCCACCCCCAAATTCTATTTTTTTCCCATTCTCCTCCAACCCTACCACATTTCATCTCTATTTTTGGAGATATGAATAGTATAACCCCATATTTGGGGTTATACTATTCATATCTCCAAAAATGGAGTTGAAGTTTCGGTTGCTAATTTTAGTCAGACTCATTTTTATTTTATACATTTTTAGTTTATTTTTGTCTATTAATTATAATTTAAATGTAATATTTAATATTTGCAATATCATATTATATACAAATTTATATTAACTAATCATAAATATAGAGTTTAATATTTATTTATCGAATTCATATAAGAAAATTAAAAATATACTAAAGACTTGAAATACGGTAACATAGTTTATAAAATATAGTAATCAAATATGATTGTGATCTTGATATATTTATTATAAATTTAATATTATTTATTTAATAATTATTTATAATAAACTAATATTTAATTTAAATTTATTATATATAAACATTTTATTTATGATAATATGATTTATAATATTTCTGTAATGAAAAAATATAATATATAGAGTATTTGTTAAAATCTAATTAGTAGAGGGGTGTATTTGATAATATATATAAGTTATAAAAATAAAATACTTTAGGAATATACTGGTTGGGGTAAAAAATGAGTTGAAAATAGAGTAGGTTGGAGATTAAACACTATCTATTCTATTTTTTACTCTATTTATGGGGAAAAAAATAAAAATGAGTTGGAATGGTCTAAGTGGGGTGCATGAACGCCACTAGAAGGTGACCCCACAAATTTTACCGCTAAATAACCCTTCAAAAATCTAAGTTTTACTAAAAATCCCCTCTTTGGCACCCACTGTTATATTAAATACCCTAATCTCCTGTGGACTAGTGGCGGAGCTAGATGGGGCGTTGAAACTACTACAACATCCACAAAAAATTATTTTATGTATATAAAAAAAATTATTTGTAAACATGTTCTATGTTATTGTACTCCCAACTTAAGATATTGTAACATGTTTTTTAATGTTCGTGATATGATAACTACATAGAATATATATTGATAATGTTTGTACCTGATATCAAAATTTCTTCCACCGCCACTGCTCTAGACGCAAAAATGCATCCATTTTTTTTGCCAAATTTTATTTCAAATACCCAATTTTTAGTATCGATACCTCATTCACCCATATTTTGGATACATTATAAACCGTCTCGAAGCTCCCACGGAGAAAAACATAACCCACTAATAATATATATATATATATATATATATATATATATATATATATATATATATATATATATATATATATATATATATATATATATATATATATATATATATGTCCGAAGTTTTAAAAAAATCATAATTTTTGTTAAATTTCCAACAGTAACAGTGACCAGAAAACTCACCTTTGTCGTTGGTAGGCCAATGGCCAAAAAATAAAGGTTGTGTGTGTATATATATATATATATATATATATATATATATATATATATATATATATATATATATATATATATATATATATATATATATATATATATATATATATAGCGAGTGGTTTGAATGAGAACCGAAAAAAATTAAGAACCATGAGAACCATTTTTTAAAATGTTTTCATTAATAACATTTTAGACAACTCAAACATTAATATTATAATAAACAAACGTTTTCATTCTCTATTTTACAACTAGTTGCCACTTGTTATTGGACAGCCGTGAGATCATCGTTAGAGCGCAGCCGAGCCGTCATTGGACCGCCGTTAGGCTAAAATCAAATTCAATGGCATTTTCTGATCATATTCACAATTTAATTGAACAAACATTATAGTTTTTAATTTCTTTGGAAATATTTTTTAATACATTCCATTTTATTTTTGCAGCAAAATATACACAATTTTAATAGAAAATTTGATTTTTAAAAAACAGATATTGTGTATAAGATATATTCATAGTTTAAAATATCATATTCATAGTTTAATAAACATATTTCTAACACCCATAAAATTTACGCCAATTTAAAACATTTTAATCCATTCAAAAACCATTAAGTTATTACAACTCTGCGTGGATACAAATTGCCTGATATCCGTCTTGAGCATCTCAGGTACCGGGTCATCTGAGCCTGCTCCGAAGCAAACTCAGGGCAAAACATCGCCCTCTCTGCAAACATCTTGGTGATATTCGTCACCGACTCTGAATCCTGTTTCAGCTCCAAAAACTCCTGAGCCAACCTCTCCCTCTCAACCCGCAAAACATAACGGGTACTGAACATGTCTCGGAACTGATCCCAAGTAACCGTATCCCTCTGCACGTCAGAATATGATCCTGTAGTCAACCTCCACCAATCCTTTGCCTTGAGCCTTAGCAGTTTCAAAGCACACCTCACCCTTTGATCAGCAGGGCATGAACACGTGAAGAAACATCCCTCCACGTCCGACAACTATCTCATCGCAACAATCGGATCCTAAACTCCGTCAAAGGTAGGGGGCTTCGTGTTATCGAAGTCTCGATACTGAAAGTGTAACACCCAAAGTCAGGAAGGCAAAGAAAGGAAAGGAAACCCTAAGTTTTAAAGACGACTCGTCGAGTCCAAGGAGGAACTCGGCGAGTCCGAGCGGGATCCGGGTCAAGGAGTAAGTGACCGACTCGGCGAGTCGGCCAAGGAGACTCGGCGATTCTGGTCTGAACGAGGAAAACCCTAAATTCGGGACTTGGAGCCTATTTAAACGTCTCATTCTCTCCCCTAGGGTTCCTTTACTGCCTCTTTCACCCAGAACACCGAACCCTAAGCCCCATTGTTGCTCATTCAAGTTTCTAAGCCATTTTTGGGTGATTTGAAGGAAGAAGGAAGAGGGGAATCATTGAAGCTTCAAGGATTGGCCTTAGATATGGAGTTTATGGAACCTTTCTGAGTTATTGAAGGTACTAAGTCGTTTCCTTCATGTAGATCTATTCTAGTTGGGAGTTTTGGGGCTTTTTAGCCATGATTAGTTATCCATTTGAGTTGGAAGCCAGATCTGAAGTTGCTACTTCGGATCTAAGCATATTTTGGCCTTGTGAAGCATAAAGTAATTGTCCTTGAGTTGATTGTAGAGCCTCCTTGCCTTAAACCCTAGTTTATGGCGTGTTTAGCCTAAATCTCCTTCTTTACACGTAAAGTTTGCAACTTTACGTGAGGAATAGGCTTGGGAAGGGTAGATCTACAGTTTGGAGTCCATGCATGACTCAAAAGCCCTCTGCATGTTTGAGGATCTAAATGGACTCGGCGAGTCCTTTGAGTGGACTAGATGAGTAGCATGAAGATTAGGAGCAACTCGACGAGTGGGATGAACAGGTCGTCGAGTCAGATGAAGATTACCTTGTACTCGGCGAGTCTGTTCTTGGACTCGGCGAGTCAGGATGCGAAACCCCAAACCTTTCGATTTGAGACTCGAATCAGTGAGTCGAGTGGAGACTCGGTGAGTGGGACAGGTCAGGACTCGGAAATCGGTAGACTCGGCGAGTCGAGTCGCGAATGGAAGGACTCTGAGCATACGAACTCAGTGAGTCAGTAGGCAGACTCGGCGAGTAGGGTTGACTAGGAAGGTTGACTTTGACCAGGACTTTATCATTGACCAGAGTTAACTTAGTTGACTTCCGGGGGGATAGTTAGACTAAGTGTTGCATTGATATTGGTAGCTCGAGGAGCTAGGGGAGCAGGAGTTCGGTGAGTTGTCGGGCAGCAGCTAGATGGGTTATCAGCAAGTGCAGGTGAGTTTCCCTTTTGTGTGAATGGGTCTACGGCCACAATGCCGACCCATGTAGTTATGAGTAGAAGACCTGGGGGTTAGCCCTAGGCACAGTATGCTAGTATGATATTCAGGACGAGGTCCAATGATAGCGAGCGGGTGCCCAAGGAATGGTTTATGTGATAGTTTATACTTGTTGTCTGTGTGATACTTGTATGTGCCTGGTAGGGAGGTGGGTGTGGGCGAGGTCCCGTAACTCACTAATAGCAGAGTGTGGATGGTGTTCCATATCTCATTAGCAGCAGATCAGGGGCGAGGCCCAAGTTAGGGAAGGAGTGAGGGTGGGCTGGGCCCGTACCTCACTATCAGCAGGAGTATGGACGGGGTTCCATGACTCATCAGTAGCAGGACAAGGGCGAGGCCCAAAGGCAGGCGAGGCCTTAGGACAAGATTCGTTAGTATGTGTTTAGCTTATGTGATGTGATATGTTTATGTGCTAGTATATGTTAGCGGGAGAGGCCCTGTGACAGGCGAGGCCTAAGTGAAACAGATCTGTATCCGAGCGGGGCTCGAAGCCAGGCGGGGCCTGGAGCGGCGGGGCCGTTGTAGCGGGCGAGGCCCGAGGCAGGGGGCGAGGCCTAGGATAGCGGGCGTGGCCCAGTATGTGCAGTATGTGGTTATGCATGGTATGTGGTAGGGTGGGGAACTCACTAAGCTTCGTGCTTATGGTTTTCAATTTTGGTTTCAGGTACATCCGGTAGCGGAGGGAAGAGCTCGGGGTGATCGTATGGCACACACCATAGATTAGACAGCCTGGGAATGTTTACTCTGATAACGAACATGTGTTTTGGAAATTAATACTCTGATTAAGTTTTGTATTGATGACTTTGCTTTAAGTAATGTTTTATGAAAAGAAATTTTTAGTCATGAATTTTAGGACGTTACAGAAAGCCCCGACCGGCTCCTCCCCCTGCCGCTGCTACAGACACTACGGCTGCTGCGGCAACTGTCTCTACAAGAGCTGCATAGCGCTCATCGAATTACACAACCATGGCAGTCTTGATGGACCCAAACATTTCTGGTAACTAAGCCCAGAACATAGCAACAACCTCATCATGCATGATCTCACGAATCCTAGCATCCAACTCATTTGTCCTCATCTGACCAATGACCTCGGGTGGTGTTGATCCATCCTAACCACCCTCTCCTGCTTCTGATCCTGAACCGAATCCTACTCCAATGCGCCTCGTAACCACCATATTGAAATTCATCAAGAAGGACATCATACATTCCTCATAAAAGCCTGGAAACTATCTCCCCAACCAAAACCCTAGAGGTTGTGACTTCCTTGATACGCGTATGGGTCATGTGCTTTCAATAGTACGGGCCCATACTACCTTCCACACCTACCCATATTTGTCTCAAGTATCATCACAACACCCTAACAACACATACAAACATAACGAGCGCTCAATCCTCACTCCTAGAGGAATGCTACATAGCACGCGACCGGTCTCCCAGCCTCACACAACTCACCCAACCATGAAACTTCCACCAACCCTACAACACTTAACATATGCTAGCCATACATAATACGGGACCCTATAGACTTTCGAATATTAAATCCTACCCTAAGGTCAAATCAAACATTCTTAAGCTATAAGATCTTAATTATGCACAACCACGATGCATACACTAAATATCTATAGTAATGATGTCAATTTCATACAAAGGAAGCCCTAGGCTAGCAGGCATCATGTAATCGGGGAATTCTATCATGCAATTCTTGAAGATCCCTAGCCTAGTACTAGTATGTTGTTCTAACATATCACATATTCAAATAACTTGTATGGTATTTTGGGGTCAACTTACTGGCTCTGGCTGATCGTACCCTCTTCATCCTCCTTTACTTATTTTGAAGTGCATTTGAAAACCATTTGAAAATCTTTCCTTGATTTGATACTGGATTCACACGAATGTTCCTCCAATTCACTCAAACCAAGGCTCTGATACTGTGACATCCCCATTTTTACGGCCAGAAAAGACCGATTTAGTTTATGCATTTTAATAAAAATCAGAGTCACTTCTTAAGAAAAGTGTTGCGGAATTTTGTTCCCAGAAAAACATGATAAATATGTTATCAAAGCATTTCCAAAGAAATGTGTTTTATTCCTTTTAAAACCTTGGGATGTCAACGTCAATACAGAAACATAAGCATAAACAGAACTTACATTCATTTACACTAGTGATCTACATCTCTTTAATCCCTCAGTGAAGTGTAGCTTTATATCGACACCTGCGATGCAAATAAACTGAGTGGGTCAGGTTGGGAAACCTGGTGAGTACATAGGGTTTTCAACCCACAAGAGTAAATTTATTTATGTTTTATCATCAAACAATTAACCCAATTAACCATCCCCATTATCTTCTTTAGGGATCTACCCTAAGAATCATCTATCACTCATTCCAAAGGGTTTTCCTAAGGAATAGGCACAAAGTCCATCGTCGCCAAGGTTTATACAACAGACACTAAATCCATAGCTGCCAGGGTTCATCCAACGGGTGCTAAGTCCATAGCTCTCATTTATCGACAGTATTATTTGCGGGAGTCCACCTGCAATACATGTCAATGGGTTTTTTAGAGTACACCGGGTGAACGTATTGTTCACAACACCTACAGGTAGCGAGCCTGCTAGTGTTCCACAGACTGTCTAGAATAGTCCATGGTTGTCATCCGTACTCTGCTAGATGACGGGGCCATCGTTTGGATAAAGGTTTCTCTCATTTTTCACCTCTCACCCTCATCTCATAATCTATATTACCTTTTATCTTATCCTCTGACTCATCTTTCATCACACACCAACTATTTCATCTACCCATGTTTTACCCAACATATTTGTAGATATAAAATACATATACAGTTCAAATCTGAAGAAATAGTTTAGATCTGTAAAGAAAATACATATACGGTTTAGATCTAAAGAAAAAGGTCTAGATCTGAAAAACAAAGTCTAAATCTTTCATCATACTTTCAAAGCATAAAATACATATACAGTCTAGATCTAAAGAAAAGGTCAGATCTGGAAAGACAGAAGTTTAGATCTTTCATCCAGCACAGATCTCAAGTATAAATCATCCACAGATCTCAAGTATAAATCATCCATATATCAGGTTTAGATATGAAAAGTTTAGATCTGCAATGAGAAAGTCCAGATCTGAAGGAAAAAGTTCAGATCTGAAAGAAAAGGGTTAGATCTGACAAAAATACATATACCATTCAGGCCTATAGAAAACTCTTAGATCTAAAAGGAAAAAAAGTTTAGATCCGAAGGAAAATCTAGATCTGAAGGAGAAAGTTCAGATCTGGAAGAAAATGTTTAGATCTAAAGGAAGAAGTTCAGATCTAAAAAAGAAAGAGGTTCAGATCTTTCATCCAACAAACATCTCAGGTAACCAGACAGCATATATTTAGACACATAGCACATAATTTATATTGGATACTTCATATCTTTGTGTAAGATGAAAGTGATTATGCACTCACCTGATAAGGAGTGATTCGGACAACACTTCGCTTCTTAAAATAATCTCCATTGACGAAACATGGAAGTTTGCTTGAAAACCGGGCTCTACACGGGCAGAGTTCGAACCGAAAAACTCTTTTTCTCGGAGACTCCGGGCTCTCCGAGCCTTCCTTCTAGATTAGAAAGGTTTCCTAGGCTTCTTGGGGTATTTTGGGAGGTTTAGAGAATGAGTAGAGAGAAGAATAAGTGGGTTTTGGTATGAAAAATGAAGGAACTCTCGGGGGCTATTTATAGGCTGAAAAAGGGCTGAACTCGTCGAGTTTCTGACCCCCAACTCGTCGAGTTGCTGGTCCAACTCGTCAAGTTGGTGCCATGTTTTGTCATTAGATTGTGTCACGTCACCCACTTCGCTGCAGCACCCTGCCGACTTCTAAACCCATAACTTTCGCATACGAGCTCCGTTTTCGACGTTCTTTATATCCACGCGTAGGTAAGGACAAGATCTACAACTTTTCTTTTGACCCAATCGGCTAATTCTTGACCGGTTTTAAATTTAACAGTATGAGAAGATTACACTGTTAAACGACCGTGTAGACTTCACAACTTCTACATACAGAATCCGTTTTCATCTGTCTTTTTATCGTTGAGCTACTATTAATGAGATATTTAATTCTCATTTAGTTTGTGTTGGTCAAAAATCGATTGATCTAAAATTCGAACTTCGGGCTGTACACCGCTAAGTCGAAACTTCGAAAAATCATAACTTCCTCATACGAAGTCAGATTTGGGCGTTCTTTTTATGGACGCTCTTGGTTTAACATATTCTACGACTTTCGTTTATATTGCTAAGGCTAAAAGTCTCTCTATTGTAAATTCACTATTTACGCTTCCCGACGCCGTGTCGGTTCCGTCGCGAAACTTCGATAGGTCATAACTTCTTCGTTATAACTCGGATTTCGGTGTTCTTTATATCCCCACAATCCTTGTTTCGATCACTACAACTTTCTTCATCGATATCAGGCTTATCTAACATTTTATTTTTGATGCTTATTTTATTATATCTTTATAACTTAGTATATAATCACATAAAAGCACATAATTCACATAATATTCAAATAATTCATCTTTATTACTTTAAAATAGGTTACAGTGGTTGACCTAGACTATTACATCAACGCATCAATGCTTAGCCTCGAAACACGGGCGTTACAATTCTCTCCCCCTTAGGATGATTCCGTCCCGGAATCATGCATCAGCAAACAGATACGGATAGCGACTCATCATATCACTCTCCGTTTCCCAAGTGAGATTTGGCCCATTCGAATGTTTCCATCGCACAAGCACTAAGTTGACCATCTTGCGTCGCAACTTCCTCATCTTACCTCAACAATCGCCTCAGGCTCTTCGATTATCCTTTTAATCTCATCCATCCTTAACTCTGAAATTGGAATTATGTTGGGAACTTCTCCCGTGAACTTCCTCAAATAACACACATGGAATGTGTTAGGAATACCATCTAGTTCTTCGGGTAATTCGAGCTTGTAAGCTTGGTTCCTAATCCTTTGAAGAACTTTGAACGGTCCAATAAACCTTGGACTTAACTTTCCTCGTTTCCCAAATCTTATAAGTTCCTTCCAAGATGAGACTTTGAGCAAAACTGAATCCCCAACTTCGAACGTCATCGGTCGTCTCTTCTTATCAACATAGCTCTTCTGACGATCCTGAGCTGCTAACATCCTTTTCCCTGATCACCTTTAACTTCTCAACTGTCTGATGGACTATCTCGAGGCCCATAAACTACTTTTCTCCGGCTTCAACCCAACAAGATGGCGTACACCACTTTTGTCCATATAAGGCTTGATAAGGTACCATCTTGATGCTCGAATGGTAACTATTGTTGTAGGAAAACTCTACCAGAGGTAAGTGCTCATCACAGTTACCTTGGAACTCTAGGGTACACACACTTAGCATATCCTTCAACATTTGAATCATTCTTTCGCTCTGACCATCAGTCTGTGGATGATAAGCTGTACTTAAACACAATTTCATACCCAATTCCTCTTGTAGACTCCTCCAGAATCTTGACATGAATCGACTATCACGATCTGATACAATCATTAAGGAACACCGTGAAGTCTTACCACCTCCTTCACGTAAGCATTGGCGAGCTTATCCATCGACCATCTTTCGTTAGCTGCTATGAAGTGTGCACTCTTAGTGAATCGATCAACGACCACCCAAACCATGTCGTGACCATCCTTCGTTCTGCGTAGCTTAGTCACAACATCCATGGTGATGTCTTCCCATTTACCCATGGGTACAGGTAAAGGTTCTAAAATCCCATATGGTTTCTGATGTTGTGCCTTAACTCTCGCACATGTTACACTATCTGCCACATACTTTGCAACATCGAGCTTCATCGTCGGCTACCAGTAGTAGGGTTTCAGACCCCTATGCATTTTAGTGTTTCCATGATGAGTCGAGTACATGGTCTTGTTGGCTTCTTCCATCTGAAGATCTCTTACTCCTCCCGTTTTAGGTACCCAAATCCTATCTTGGAATACCTTTAATCCTTGACTGTTTGTATCGAACACTAACGTTTTGCCCAAACGTTCCTGCTTTTCGACATTTTTCTCTGAATCTTCTTCCTGAGCTTTCTTGATGCTCTCCATAATCGTTGAGACAACTTCAATCCTTAATGCCCTTGGCCTTTTCCTTTCAAGGCTCACTTTTCGGCCTACAACATCAGCTACAATATTTGCTTTACCAGGGTGGTAAAGTATCTCGCAATCGTAATCCTTTAGCAACTCTAGCCAGCGTCATTGCCTCATATTCAACTTTTTTTGATCAAAGAGATACTGAAGACTCTTATGATCAGTGAAAAGCTTGCACTTCGTGTAGTAAAGATAATGCCTCCATATCTTTAGTGCAAATACTACCGCCACCAACTCCAGATCATGAGTGGGGTATTTCTTTTCGTATTCTTTCAATTGTCTCGATGCATACGCTATCACCTTATCCCTTTGGGTCAGAACACAAACTAGCTCCAGATGCGTCGCTACAAACTACAAAGTCTTCAATTCCGTTCTCGGAAACACCAACAAGACATGACTTGTATAATGACTCCATATGTTATCTCTTCATCCTACGTAACAGTCGTAACTATTATGCTTCCTTTGAATGAGTATCTAACTTTTGGAATTCTTGTCTGCAGGCGGTGCTCGATCTTGCACCCACTCCCTATCCCATGCTGAACTTTCAATTGTGACCTTCAAGTCACAATCTCGATCCTTATTGGAGACTCCTCCTTATTTTTAACAAACTTAGGATAAGTTCTTTCCTTTGATTACCATAGTAGACTGATGGGTCATGTTCTAATGACCTCTTATCATATGATGCAACACGTAGACTCCGGTCATTTAGAGTCAAATTCCATTACAGAATATACATTCCTTCATGTTTTAATGTGATATAATCACATTCTAGCATGTAGCGCTTCTAGCTACAAGCTTCTTAGCTTAACAATTTTTACAATACTTCTATTGATCGCTTCGATTATCTTTCA
Source organism: Lactuca sativa (assembly GCF_002870075.4). Taxonomy (NCBI): domain Eukaryota; kingdom Viridiplantae; phylum Streptophyta; class Magnoliopsida; order Asterales; family Asteraceae; genus Lactuca; species Lactuca sativa. Next base: position 272,539,045 of record NC_056627.2, read on the forward strand.
CTTCAATCTTCTGGCTTAAGTCGGATGCTACATTGATCTTGTTTCTTTGAACAATGTAACATACTGATCTTATTCGAACTCGATTTGATATGGCCACTAGGGTCGGATTAACAATGATCTTCTTAGTCATTACCGAAACGATGGTAACGAAAGATATGAACAAAACAGAGTCAATTACTAGCTTCTTGGTAACCTTGTGACCTTCCCTGATCCAAGTGCGAGTCTTGTGCTTCCGGTAGCATAGGCTCCTACTAGCATTCACACCTACTCATACTTGTACCAAGTATTGCCTCGCAGTTTTCCAAGTCACCATACAAGAAAATTCACACAACAGCTTAACACCTCAGATAGCAAAACGAAGGTATTATATTATTCCTAGAAACGATTACATTGGTGTTCAAGTTCACCCTAGACTATGCCTCTAATAGGTTACATCATATGATACTACCCTCATGGCTACTACATATCTTGATCTTCGGATGGAAAATCCTCACTCGTGATTCCTTGCGTTGTCACCTTCTTCGTCGGGGATTGTATAAGATGCTCTTGCCTTCGGCTTTGGAGGCGCATTTGCTCTTACGAATTCATTTTTTCCTCGAGCAGTCCATAGAAATATGTCCTTCTTCCCTACAATCGTAGCACACCCTCTTACTAAATGTACACTCAATGGCGTAATGCTCAGTCCTTCCACATTTGAAGCAAGTCACCTCCCTTCCAGAGTGTTTATTTTTGCACTTCTCGCACCGTTTGCCTTTACCTCCCCCTTTTCCATACTTTGAGAACACATTGCTCTTGTTGGACCTTGAAGTCCCCTCAAATTTCCTCTTCTTTCCAACTTCAACCTTGTTGGCAGTCCTATCGTTGATCATTTCTTCGACCGACTTAGCAACCCAGATGGTTGCCTCAAGAGTTGGTGCCTGGCGTACCAGCACAATAAGTTCGTCCTTACTTTGTTGAAGTAAACGCCTTGTTTCTTCCATCTGTTGATCCAACATCATCCGCACCATTGCTTGTACTCCTACCATCGTGATTGGTTCAGGTGCAACTGCTACTTCTGGTGCTTTCTCAGTCACTTGTGGCTCAGGTTGCGGGTTACCATTTCTGAGTCCGCTTCGAGTGCTCACCATGTCGATCGATACACCAAAATCAGACGTTCGGTGTGCAGTGACAAGAATTCAGATAGAAAAGATTTATTTATGATAGACGTATAAATCTCATTATCACTCCGAAAAGTTACATTCCAGTTCTAATTTCGTAATCAAACGTTAAGAAACCTGTACACATAAAATTTCCATATCCAACCGGCAACAGACCATAGATCCGATAGCATCATAAAGCAGCATAATTCATTTAGCACATAAAGCAATTTAGGCATCTTTCCTAAAATAATCTAGCGCTTGTGTCTAAAATATGGTAGACACTCATCTCACAATCATCACTTAGCATTCTAAGTTTAAGTCTAGAAATCCTACAAATTCCTAGTTCGCTTAGACTAATTCTCTGATACCAACTGTGACATCCCCATTTTTATGGCCAGAAAAGACCGATTTATCAGGTTTAGATATGAAAAGTTTAGATCTACAGTGAGAAAGTCCAGATCTAAAGGAAAAAGTTCATATCTGAAAGAAAAGGGTTAGATCTGACAAAAATACATATACCATTCAAACCTGAAGAAAAGTCTTAGATCTAAAAGGAAAAAAAGTTTAGATCCGAAGGAAAATCTAGATCTGAAGGAGAAAGTTCAGATCCGGAAGAAAATGTTTAGATCTAAAGGAAGAAGTTCAGATCTAAAAAGAAAGAGGTTCAGATCTTTCATCCAACAAACATCTCAGGTAACCAGACAACATATATTTAGACACATAGCACATAATTTATATTGGATACTTTATATCTTTGGGTAAGATGAAAGTGACTATGCACTCACCTGATAAGGAGTGATTCGGACAACACTTCGCTTCTTAAAATAATCTCCATTGACGAAACCGGGAGGTTTGCTTGAAAACCGGGCTCTACACGGGCAGAGTTCGAACCGAAAAACTCTTTTTCTCGGAGACTCCGGGCCCTACGAGCCTTCCTTCTAGAGATAGAAAGGTTTCCTAGGCTTCTTGGGGTGTTTTGGGAGGTTTAGAGATTGAGTAGAGAGAAGAATAAGTGGGTTTTGGTATGAAAAATGAAGGAACTCTCGGGGGGTATTTATAGGCTGAAAAAGGGGTGAACTCGTCGAGTTTCTGGCCCAACTCGTTGAGTTTCTGACCCCCAACTCGTCAAGTTGCTGGTCCAACTCGTCGAGTTGGTGCCATGTTTCATCATCAGATTGTGCCACGTCACCCACTTCGCTGCAGCACCCTACTGACTTCTAAACCCATAAATTTCGCATACGAGCTCCGTTTTTGACGTTCTTTATATCCACGCGTAGGTAAGGATAATCTCTACAACTTTCCTTTTGACTCCATCGGCTAATTCTCGACCGATTTTAAATTTAACAGTATGAGAAGATTACACTGTTAAACGACCGTGTAGACTTCACAACTTCTACATACATAATCCGTTTTCATCTATCTTTTTATCGTTTTGCTCCTATTAATGAGATATTTAATTCTCATTTAGGTTGTGTTGGCAGAAAATCGATTGATCTAAAATTCGAACTTCGGGCTGTACACCGCTAAGTCGAAATTTCGAAAAATCATAACTTCCTCATACGAAGTCAGATTTGGGCGTTCTTTTTGTGGACGCTCTCGGTTTAACATATTCTACGACTTTCATTTAGATCGCTAAGGCTAAAAGTCTCTCTATCGTGAATTCACTATTTACGCTTCCCGGCGCCGTGTCGGTTCCGTCGCGAAACTTCGACGGGTCATAACTTCTTCGTTCTAACTCGGATTTCGGCGTTCTTTATATCCCCACAATCCTTGTTTCGACCACTACAACTTTCTTCATCGATATCGGGCTTATCTAACATTTTATTTTTGACTCTTATTTTATTATATCTTTATAAATAAGTATATAATCACATAAAAGCACATAATTCACATAATATTCAAATAATTCATCTTTATTACTTTAAAATAGGTTAAGTGGTTGACCTAGACTATTACATAAACGCATCAATGCTTAACCTCGAAACACGGGCGTTACAGATACCAACTTGTAACACCCATAAAATTTTCGCCAATTTAAAACATTTTAATCCGGTCAAAAACCATTAAGTTATTACAACTTCTTTTCAAAATAGTTTAAAAATCAGAGTATCCCTAGAACCAAATCACAAAATCATGAATTATGAGGAGCGGTACGATCACGCCTTTGCCTTGCCACGATCTCCTAATGTACCTGAAACAGTAAACTGAAGCTGCAAGCTCGAAAGCTTAGTGGGTTCCATCAAAATACCAATACACACATAATTGTACACATACAACAATGAACAACATACTATAGCCCCAATCAACCATCCGGTTGGAATACCCCTGGCCCTCAACCTTCGAGATGGAATGCCAACATTCTATGAGTCCAATCATCCTACCAGGATGGAATACTCTTGGCCCACAACCATAGGGTTGGAATGCCCGGGCACCTACACATACAACAACAACTACTATGGGTCCAATCATCCCTCAGGATGGAATACCCTAGGCCCTCAACCATCGGGTTGAAATGCCAATCTACTATGAGTCCAATCATCCTACTAGGATGGAATACTCCTGGCCCATAATCATCAGGTTGGAATGGCCTACCTACTATGAGTCCAATCATCCTACTGGGATGGAATACTCTTGGACCACAACCATCGGGTTGGAATGGCCACACACAAACAAACATGTGCACCTATCAGATAATCACATCACAGTCTACAAAAACAACATACTAGGGCCCTATTATCCTACAGAGATGGAATACCCTCTACTACTGCTCAAACATGTGCACATATAACAGGTAATCTCCTACCAGCATTTATACAGTCAGACCTACTATAGGTCGCTAAGCATAGCCACATCCAATCTGCCAGGATTCCGATCTAAACAATCAATACTAACACATAATTATCCTTTCTACCAAAATACCAACAAGAATATCACATAAGTAACTATCTCAAATAACAATCAAAGGGCCGGCCTTGGTGCCTTAGTGTGACATCCCCAAAATCACGGCTAGAAAAGACCGATTTTCATTTATGCTTTTAAATAATTTCAGAGTAAATCCTTTTGATTTGAAAGAGTTGCGGAATTTGTTCCCAAAACAAAACACGATAAAATAATATTTACCAAAGCATTTCATCAAGAGATGCATTTTCATTATATAATCAAAACTCAGGATGTCATGTTCCGATACAGACCATAAAGCATAAACGATAACATTACAAGTCATTCAACAAATATATACATATACAGACTTGTAAACAAAACAACTTGATGATTCAACTATCTTATGCCCTCGCGCCACTACCTGTAATACAAATAAAACTGAGTGGGTCAGGCTTGGGAGCCTGGTGAGCATATAGGGTTTTCAACCCACAATAAATAAATTATATTTAATTTCACCAACCAAATCACTATCCCGATTACCCATTCCCGTTATCCTCACTTTACGTCCCTAAAATAACATCTATCTCAAGGGACCTAATCTAGGATTTTCATCGGGACAGACATCACTGCTAAGGGGTTTCCTCAACAATAGATATCCTAAAGGCAACCATGAGGGGGATAGAGTACATCGGTGAACACATTGTTCACAACACCTACAGGTTATGAACCTGCTAGCGTTCCACTGGACTCTCTAGAAAGAGTCCGTGGTCGTTATCCATACTCCGCTGAATAACTAGATCAACAACAACAACAACATCGAGGCCTCTCATCTGTTTATTACACACCAACTATCTACCCATGTTCTACCCAACATATTAGTAGATAAAATATATATTTTTCATACATAGTTTAAAACCTGTATAGCATTTTCATTCAATATATATTCCACATAACAGATGAGGCATACCCATGTAACATGTATTTCACAGAAAGCAATTCAGATCTATGAGATGGAAGAGGGTGAACATACATTCACACACATAACAACAAATTCTACACATAACACGTATTTCGTATAAAATACTCCTTAATCATGCGTTAGAAGAAAGTAACTACACACTCACACATATAAACAACAATATACTTAATACACTCGAACCACACTTGTATTATTATCGTGTTTATGAAAGGTAGTATACACTCACTTGATCAGAAGACGATCGGACAGCACTACGACTTGCAGAAGTAGTAATCCTCAGCAGATCTGGAAGATCTTCACAAAAATCGAACTTCTCGCGGGCAGAGCTTCGACTCGGGAACCGCACTTCTCGGGATCTTCGGGATCTCGGGACTTGCCTCGGGGCTCGAGAATGATACCGGGGCTTCGGGGTATTTCTGGCACGCAAATCGATGCAAAACGGGAGAGAGAAGAGAGAAAATGAACAATAGAACCGGCTGCCCTCGCATCCTATTTATAGAAGGCTGGAGCCTCGGAGTACGCGGGGCGTACGCCTGTACGCGGGGCGTACAGGTCCGAAATCGTCACTGCGTTCGTCATCCGAAGGCACTAGCTGCGAGTGTCGACATCTTTGGAGTACGCGGGGCGTACCTCGGATCGGATTGCTGACTCCCCTTCGGATAATGCCGGATCTTTCAATTAAAAATAAATACAAATTAATTAATAAACTTCGAAAATTCATATCTTCTTCATACGAACTCCATTTTTGACGTTCTTTATATCCACGCGAAGGTGAGACTACGCTCTACAACTTTCGTTTAGACTTCGTCGGCTAATTTTGACTTTATTTTTATTATTTATTTTTAATAGGCCGCGACAGAAAAACTTCGTTATAAATTCATAACTTCTTCGTTTGACGTCCGTTCTCGCCTAACTTTTTATCGCTTCGATACCAACAACGAGACCTTCGATCCTCGTTTAGAATGCTTCGGCTAAAAACCGCTCGATCTCAAATCAAGTATTTCAGGTTGCATACCGCAAAGTCGAAACTTCGATAAATCATAACTTCCTCATACGAAGTCAGATTTGGGCGTTCTATATATATTCGGAAACCTCGTTTCAACTACTACAACATTATCCAAAGATACTAAGTTTATTTTACACTTAAATTTTGACGCTTATTTTTATTCTTAATTAATCAAATCACATAATTAAGCAATTAAGCACAAAACACATAATACTCAAATAATACACTCTTATTATTTCAAAACGGGTTACAAAGGTTAACCTAGACTATTACATTGCTAAAAATGGCAAGCCCGGAAACACAGGCGTTACACTTAGACCCTTGGGTATAGTGAGGATAACTCACCTTGAAACTGCCGAACTGAACGACGAAAGTACAATCCTGAAGCACTGCCCTAGACTCCAACACCTATAGCCATCAATGATCCATTGACATAAATATCCAAATTACCATAATACCCTTGAAGGTGAAAAGGGTCAAATTCAAAGTCAACCTTCCTGATTGACTCTACTCGTCAAGTCAGCCCATTGACTCGCCGAGCTCTTAAACTCAGAAAACTCTCATATCACGACTCGACTCGCCGAGTCACCCCATGACTCGTTGAGTCCACCAATCTCTGAGTCTTATCCTATCCAACTCATTGAGTCACCACTCAACTCACTAATCTGAATCTTAACCAGAATAGGTTGGGGGAGGGGGTTTCTGCGCTTGACTCACCGAGTCCAAGAACAGACTCGCCGAGTCCACGACAATCTTCATCAGACTTGCCGAGTTGTAAATCAACTCGTCGAGTCCAAGCCCATCATCATATGACTCGCTAAGTAAACCCATGAGACTCGCCGAGTCTCTTCAGTCCTTCATCCATACAGTCACTTTTTGAGCTATGCAGAGGCTCCATAATACAGATCCATCCTCCTAGGGCATGACTTTCACGTTAAGCTGTCTACTTTACGTGAGTACAAGGTGCTATTGGCCCAAAACAAGCTAGGGCTAGGGTTTAAGGAAAGAATGCTTCACAACCAAACTAAGGGCTGATGCTTTATGATTTCCTGAACCAAGGCAAGTCTAGATCTGAAGTTGCAACCTCAGATCTAGACCCATGACCCGAAATGGATCTTAAACATACTAAAGTGGCCCCAAATCCATCCATAAGTTGATCTAGAAAGGAAAGGATCAAGGTAACAACTTGTTACCTCAATAATGTGCCCAAACTGAAGTAGATTCTGGATATATACGAGTCCCTTGATGTTATACACTTGATCTACAAGCCTCCTTTGCTAGAATCTCCTTCCAAAGATTCCAAGCTCACTCCAAAGGCTCACATACGATTTTAGGGTATTCTGAATCTAAAGGGGTAACAAAGAGGCTGAGGTGAGGACTTAAGGTCCTTTAAATAGGGTGCAAACCCTAAGATTAGGATTTTCTCTTCCCAGCACCAACTCGTCGAGTCCAGCCGCTGACTCGGCGAGTTGGTCACTTAACTCGCGACCAGAACCTGGTCCGACTCGACGAGTAATCGCACCTACTTGTCGAGTAGCTTCCTGAATTTACACTTTAAGCCCTTAAATCATATTTCTGAAGTTTGGGATGTTACAATATTAATTCACTGATACACAATTTATTATTTTCATTTATACACTCATTCATACTTTTAACAAAAATTTTATATAAAATATACAACTTAGTGCAATTTATTTTTTAGTTTATTACATAAAATTCACAATATAACTTAATACAATTTATTATACACTAACTCACATATTTATATAAATCAAACCCAAACTCTACCACCACCATCAACAATTGCTACCACACGCTACCACTAACCACATATGTTACCGTCGCAACCATCATTTCTTCCGAATCAGATCTGTATATAAAATCATTGATTAATAGCTTAAATACTATATTCATAATTTAATAAACTAATTAATTCACTTATTCAGAGTTTAATACAAAATAGTTATAAAAACTAATACATTCTTATATATTTATACAACACAAAAAATAAATATATTCACAAAATTTAATCATAAATCATTTATATTTTAACACAAAGTTCATAAAAAAAATTCACATCTTAATATTCAATTCATAATTCGGTATACAAAATTCACAGGTTAATATTACAAATTCACAATTTAATGCACAAAAATTATATGTTCACAGCCATATTCTCAACTTGAAACTTACATTTATATTTTTCAGATATATATATGGTAGTGTTTTTTCAAATGTATTTACATAAATATTCACCATTTAAATTTTACATACTTTATTTAAAATTAGACAAAATCATATTTGTGTATAATATTTCTTTAATCTTATATTCTAGAAGCAAACAAAAAATTTATAAAAAAAAAAATCACAGCTTAATACCAATCAATTCATAACTTAATATACTTAATTCATAGTGTAATACAAAAAAATCATAACTTAATATACGCAATTCACAGTTTAAACAAAAAATTCACATCTTGATATAGTAAAATATATATATATATATATATATATATATATATATATATATATATATATATATATATATATATATATATATATATATATATATATATATATAAAGTACAGGTTAATATCAACCAATTCACAACTTAATATAGTTAACTCACAGTTTAAAACAAAAACTTTACAACTTAATATAAGCAATTCATAGTTTAAACAGAAAATTCACATCTTAATGTAGTTAATTCACATCTTAATTAAATCAATTCATAGTTTAATACAAAAAAAAAATTCACAACTTAATATAAAAAATTCATAGTTTAAACAGAAAATTCACATATTAATGCAGTCAATTCACAATTTAAAACCCAAAAATAATAACTTAATACATAAAATTTAAATTTTAATACATAAAAAATATGCATTCACAGCTATAATATCATGTCGGGTAGTCGATAATATAATACAAGAAAAATATAATATTAGTTTCACAACGAAAGATCAAACATAATTAAAATAAATTAGTAAATTTTTTGTAATTATCTATGAAGGTTTTTATATTTTGAAAACATCTTTAAATGCATTGTTATTGAACTAAATTAAATAACAAATAAATAATTGAGACAATTTAAAATTCTTTGATTACAAATATACTTATCAACTAAATAAATTACCACCTAAATGAAATTATGTTTGGAAACTATTGAAGGAGAAGAGAATAAAAAGTCAAAAATAATTTTTATTTTTGATTTCTATAGCCAAAGCTAGTTGATGAATTACACTTTACTATGTAAAAGTAGTGATATAGTACATCTATTTTCCAGACAAGACAAATAGGTATCGACTTTTTAATTATAATCTCTTTATTTTGAGTATTTGTGTACACACCACGCACGCCAAGAAAAAAACATATACCTTAAAGATATATAATATTATTCACCGAAGAATCGGAGAAAATAAAGAATGTTATAAAGTTCTGATATTATTTTATCAGATTACAATAAACTCATAATTTAATGCAAGAAGATTCAACATTCACAACTTAACAATAGTTTAAACTAATATTAACAAAAGCAGACGACAAATGAGAGATTAAAACGTCAAATTCACAGCTTAACCCAAAGAAAAAACTATAAAAAAATGCATTAGACATAATGATGTACAATCAATTCTTACAAATCACACACCTAATCACAATTCCATGAGAAAAAGGTTATTATTTTGCTAAAAGGTGTATCCTGATATTTAAAAGGAAGAATTTCGTATATATCCTTATTAAGCATTAAAATATCATATTTACCCAACCTAATATTTAAATATCATATTTGTCTTTTTTAATCTTTTAAAATATCATATTTATCCAAAAATACTTTTGTAATATTTAATTTTTTTAAAATATTTTAAGATCATTAAATTTGAAAAAATAAAAACTAAATAGACCATATTACCCCTAACTTTTAAATCAGTCCAGGAACTTCATCTTTCTATATACATGTTGCGAACTTCTCGCATCGTTGTAATGTCAATTGCTAATTTGCTAGTTTGTTTCCTTTTTTATTTTTTATTTTTGCTTCTTTCAAAATGAAAAGGGGACTAAACTATAAATTTTATTTTGCTGTTGATTTTGTATTTCTGTAAAAGTGAAAAAAATTAAATAGCTATCATCGATTGTGCTACCAATTGCAATTTTTGTTATATGTGGTTTGGTGTTGCAACAATGGATTAAAAAAATTAAGTGTATTATAATATATTTTTTGTATTTCACTGTGACATGAAGCTGTTTGGAAACTTCAAGTTAGTTGCTGAAGAAGTTTATATGATTTGAAAGGTAAGGGTAATATCGTACATTTAGTTATTGATTTAATTTTAATGATTTTAAAATATTAAAAAAATAGATTTTGGCAAATATGATATTTTAAAAGATTAACGAGGATAAATGTGATATTTAGATATTAAGTTTGGTACATATGATATTTTAACGTTTAATAAGGGTATATACGACATTCTCCCTATTTAAAACCACTGGTAAAACAAAATCATAACTGTATGTTCAAAATATGCATCCGAACACAAAAATTTCAAACACAAAAGAAAATCTGAAGTCATATTACCTTGATTTGAGTAAAACTCCATTGGATTTACAAAATGCTCATCGTGAAGGACATAATTTCAAATCAGGAAAGGTAGAGAGCATGAGCATCGATGAACACAATAGGAAATGCATTGATCTAAGCATAAGTTACGACTTATGAAGGCCCTTGGTGGTCGCAGAAGAACAAAATAGTTGGATGTGGTCGAAGACAAGGCAGATCTGGAGAAATCAGAGACAAAACATATCTAGAGGGCGTCAGTTTTGGTAGATCCTCATCACTTGTTGAAGTTGTAGAGCTGGAGAAAGGAGGTCGTTGATGTAAGAGCATTAGAGAAGAGATAAAATGATGGCAAACGGCCTTTTCTGATGTTTTGGCTAGGTTCAAGGTCGAAAACCAGGCACACATCAAAGATATGAAGGAGTAAAAAGTCAGATTTGGTGTTTCGGAGGTGACGGTTGTTGTTCGAGGTATATAACAATAGTTGGCAACAATGGTTACATATCTGGTGGTTGTTTGGTGTAGATCTAGACCTGAACACTTCAGATCTGTAGTATGAAATCATAGATCTAAAGGCAAATATTGTAGATCAGAGTTGGAAATCACAAATCTGGTGGGAGGAAATGTTGACGGTAAACTGGAGATGCAACGAAGAGGTGGTAACGATGGTTCCAGATTAGAAATTTGTCATTGACGGCGATAACGGTGGTGGGTTCGTCATTTGCGGTGGTGATGAGGTCGTTGTCCACGGTGCTGAGGTCATTGCCGGTGGCGGTGGCTGTAATGGTGTCCATCAGATGTACTGCCCGTAGATCCCGGCTAGTCAATTTAGAGATGATAAGCATCAAAAATGACTTTTTTATGGAAGATTATTTATAAGGATTAATCTTAACTAAGTTATAGTATATTTTACAAGGATTCCGTACATATAAAGAATTCTGAAATCCGAGTTATAACGAAGAAGTTATGACCTGTCGAAGTTTTGCGACAGAACTAACACGACACAGCGTGACGTAAAGAGTGAATTTACGATGGAGCGACATTTAGCCTTAGTGATCCAAAAAACAATTCCTAGAATACATTAAACCGCATGCGTGTTTAAAAAGAACATCTAAATCTGACTTTGTATGAGGAAGTTATGATTTTTTGAAGTTTCGGCTTAGCAGTGTACACCCGAAGTTCGAATATGAGATCGAGGGATATTTAGCCGAAACAATCTAAATGAGAATTGAATATCTCATCGGTAGTAGTGCAACGGCGGAAAGATAGACGAAAACGGACGTCAGACGAAGGAGTTATCATTTTCTAAAGAAGTTTTCCTGTCTCGGCCTACTAAAAATAATATAAAATAATTTAATAAAAACAAAGTCAAAATTAGCCGACGGAGTATAAATGAAAGTTGTAGATATTGTGTTTACCTATGCGTGCATATAAAGAACGTCAAAAACGGAGCTCGTATGCGAAAGATATGAATTTCTGAAGTTCGAGGCACGAAATCCGACCCTATGTCAGAACTCACGATGTGAATATTGTGCTCACGACGTGAACTCAGAAAAACGTCACTTGGACTCTGTCAGACCCCACTTGTGATGACGCATGTAGTGACGATCAAGCCTCACGACGTGAGCACTTAAAACTCACGATGTGAACCCAGAAAATTGGCCCTATAAATAGAAATCGAGGGTTAGCCGATTTTGGTTGTTCCTTCTCATATCTCTCACTCCCGATACCCTCTTTAAGCCCTATTTTAACCCCCCAAAGCCCCGATATCACCCCAAGACCTGAAGCAAGTCCCGAAGCCCGAAGATCCCGAGAAGAAAAGACTTTCCGAGCTGAAGCTCTGCCTGCGAGAAGCCCGATGTGTGAAGATCTTCTAGTTTCACCGAAGAAATACTACTCTTAGATCCGTAGTGTTGCCTGATCATCGTCTTATCATGTGAGTGTGTAGTTACTTTCTTCTACCGTATAGATACGAAGTATTTGCTATGAAATATGTGTTATGTGTTTATACGTTGTTTGTTTACTTGATATGGTTGTTGAGTGAATGTTTTATACAGATTTTTAAATGATTTAAACTATATATGTAATTCATATCTACAAATATATTGGGTAGAACATGGGTAGATGAAATAGTTGGTGTGTGAGGAAAGATTATTTTGAGGATGAGACGAAAGATGATATAGATCATGAGATGAGGGTGATAGTGTTGGATCAGGTCCCACTCCTCTCACTCACAAACTAAAGAAAATACTCTCTGTTTAGTATATGAGAAATATATAGACAAAAGAAGTGTTCTTGACTCAAAAAAACTGCACACTTTATTCAATAGATATGAGACTATTTATAGCTAGTACATGCTAAACTCTAGGAGGAAATATTAAACTCACGTGCCCACCTTTCCAGCAATCATCCAACTTTCTAATCCTCCCTAATACCCGGTCCTTCATTGACACTTTGAAGCTACTACTATTTATTTAATTCACTAGATAAACTAAATACTAAAACACTACTAAAATAACAACCTATCAAGATTAAAACCCAACATTCACCCCTAATCTTTATGATCTTTGACACGTTTCTTCATCACAACTTGACCCGGTTCTTCATCTTCCATAGTTCCTGCCTTTCTATGCATTTCTTGCTAAACTTTCGAGTTCCCAAAAAAACGGGTCTTGATCTCGTTCCTGCTTATTTTCTTCTTGCTTCTTGCTACAATCATTCTTGCTTGCTACTTGCTACAAACGAAACTTTCTACTTGCTATTGTCTGCTACTTGCTACAGAGTTCTGGTTTGCTACTTGCTACAAACCCCTCTTGCTTGCTATCTTGCCTTTCTTTTCTTGCTACTTCTTTCTTTTCTTGCTACTTCTTGCTACTTTCTTTATTGTTTATGGTTCTTGCTTAACATACAATAAAAAAATTCTGCTGCTGCATCTTTCTTCTGATCAACAGCCTGCTTGCTTGCTATCTTTCTCCTGACCTGTTTACATAGAATTGTAATCAGACTGATTTCTTGCTATGAAAGTGGTATGAACCTGGGTGCTCTTGCTCACGAGCCACAACTACTTTTGATCCCCTGCCATACTTCTTCTCCTGCAACATTCTTTCCACCGATCATTCTTGCTAAAATCTCTTTGGGTCTTGCTGTCATCCTTCGAATCTTGTTGCTTACTTCTTACCTGCTAACAAACAACAGACTTTTGTTGCTTATCTTTCATTCTTGCTTTCTTTCTTGTATTTCTGTCTTTCTTCTTTCTTCTTTCTTCTTTCCTTCTAGCAGCCTTCGCTGCTGTAGCAGCTAATCTTCAATTCTTCATGTGATTAACATGAAATCACACCATCGCCTTCTTCTTTCGTTCTCAGCCCTACAGCCAAGGGCTGCTCCTCCTTTCTTTACACCGACTCTCAAACCTGCTTCAACCTGCTCTGATACCAAATGTTGGATCAGGTCCCACTCTTCTCACTCACAAACTAAAGAAAATACTCTCTGTTTAGTATATGACAAATATATAGAGAAAAGAAGTGTTCTTGACTCAGAAAAACTGCACACTTTATTCAATAGATATGAGACTATTTATAACTAGTACGTGCTAAACTCTCGGAGGAAATAGTAAACTCACGTGCCCACCTTTCCAGCAACCATCCAACTTTCTAATCCTCCCTAATACCCGGTCCTTCATTGACACTTTCAAGCTACTACCATTTATTTAATTCACTAGATAAACTAAATACTAAAACACTACTAAATAACAACCTATCAAGATTAAAACCCAACAGACAGGTGATAAATGAGTGAAACCTTTACCCAAACGATGGCCCCCGTCATTCAGCAGAGTAGGGATGACAACCACGGACTATTCTAGACAATCCTGTGGAACACTAGCAAGCTCGCAACTTATAGGTATTGTGGACTTGATGGTCACCGGTGTACTCTAAAAACCCATTGATATGTATTGCTAGAGGATGTCTCGGAACCAATACTGTCAATAAACGAGATAAACCCCAGCGACTATGGAGTTAGCGCCAGTTAAGTGAACCTTAGTAACTATGGAGTTAGCGCCTGTTACATAAACCTTGGTGACTATGGAGTTAGCGCCTGTTACATAAACCTTGGTGACTATGGAGTTAGTGCCTGTTACATAACCCTTGGTGACTATGGAGTTAGCGCATGTTACATAAACCTTGGTGACTATGGAGTTAACGTCTGATAGCTATGGATTTAGTACCTGATAGATAAACTTTGGTAGCAATGGACTTCGTGCCAATTCCTTAGGTAAATCCTTAGGAATGAATGAAGGAAGGATAGTCAATTCTTAGGGTAAAACCTTAAGCAATAAAGATAATAATGAGGATGGGTAATTGGGTTGACTATTTAATGATTGAATATAATAATTATAATATTATGGGATGAAAACCCTATATGCTCACTAGGCTCCCAAGCCTGGCCCACTCAGCTTTCTTTGCATTACAGGTAATGACACAAGAGTATAAGTTGGTGTACTTGACGAGAGATTTTCGATTATAGATCAGTAGTTATAAATAACTGTTGTAAGATCTATTTTATATTGTTTATGCTTTTGGTCTGTATCGGAACATGACATCCCGAGATTTTGTTATTTAATGAAAATACATTTCTTTAAAGAAATGCTTTGATAAATTCTTATCATATTTTGTTTTGAGAACAAATTCCGCATCTGTTTTCTATAAAAGATTACTCTTATTTAAAAAACAAAGCATAAACAAATCGGTCTTTTCTGGCCATGAAACTGGGGATGTCACAGTTGGTATCAGAGCATTAGTTTAAGCGAACTAGGAATTTGTAGGATTTTTATACTTAAACTTAGAATTCTAAGCAATGATTGTGAGATGAGTGTTTACCATATCTTAGACACGAGCACTAGTATATTTTAGGAAATATGCCTAAAATACTTTTATGTGATAAATGATATATGTTTGCCTTATATGCTATTATTTGTTTGGATCTATGGTCTATTGCTGACCGGATCTAGAAATTTTATGTGCTCAGGATTCTAAACCAATAATTACGATATTAGAACTGGCATGTAATTTTTCGGAGTAATAAGGAGGATTACACGTCTAAACCTTCCTCAATCTATATTCTTGCCCGGTACATCGGACGTCTGCTTGAGTGTACATAAACGTTATGGTGAAGACTCGTAGAGAATTGAGTAAATGGAGGAAATGAATGGCTTATGATAGTAAATGACACCTATCGGAAGATATCGTAAGAGTGGTATCTTGCCTTTAGTTTATATCTGATAAAATAATAGTACGTTTAAAGGAGTACGGTACGTCTAAAGTGCACCTTCGATTGGCAGAATGATGGAACGGTTGGTGTAATTCTTGAAGTTGTCCTATCGCCTGGAGTTTCCATCACTAACCGAGTTGAAGTAGAATTGATGATTGAAGATATGAATGGAAGAAGTCCTAGTAGAGTCTAGGAAAATTTTTATGATTAACTGGACACATTCGTATGTGTTAAATTGTTTTGTGATTTTAGGACTTGGGGACTGCGACACAATACTTGGGAAGAGTATGAGTAGGTGTGAATAGTAGTAGAGATCTATACTACTGGAAGCACAGGACTCATGCTTGGATCAGGGAAAGTCACAAGGTTACCAAGAAGCTAGTGATTGGCCACGTTTTATTTAAGTATGTATTTACCATTGTTTCAGTAGTGACTAAGAAGATGTTTGATATTTTGACCTTAGCAGTCATATCAAATTGAGTCCGACTACGATGAGTTTGTTACGTGGTTCAGAGAACCAAATTCGAGGTAGCATTTGACGCAAGTCGGAAGATTGAAATTCATGCGATAGATAGCATCGCACTCGTTGTTAAGGAAGCTTGTAGCTAGAAATGCTACATGTAAAAATGTGATTATATCACATTAGAATATGAAGGAAGGTATATTCCATTCTGGAATTTGACTCCAAGAGACTTGAGTCTAAGCGTTCCATCATCCGATGAGAGGTCATTAGAACACGACCCATCGGTCTGTTACAATAGATAAAGGAAAGTACTTATTCTAAGAAGAAGAATGAGTCCTCAATAAGGATTTATCTTGTAACTATTAGGTTTCGATTGAAAGTCCAATATAGTACGAAGGGCAGGTGCAAGATTGAGCATCGCCTACAGTCAAGAGTAGATACTCATTCGAAGAAACATAGAAGTTACGATTGATACCTAGGATGGAAAGATAACGTAGGGAATCATTATACAAGCCCCATTTTCGTTGATGATGACGAGACGTAATCATCTTAAGGGTGACATAATTGTAACACCCGTAGATTCGGGCTAGTCAATTTAGAGACGATAAGCATCAAAAATGACTTTTTGATGGAAGATTATTTAGAAGGATTAATCTTAACTAACTTATAGTATATGTTACAAGGATTTTGTGCATATAAAGAACGCAGAAATCCGAGTTATAACGAAGAAGTTATGACATGTTGAAGTTTCCCGACAGAACTGACACGACACAACGTGATGTAAATAGTGAATTTACGATGGAGCGACATTTGGCCTTAGTGATCCAAACGAAATCCGTATAATACATTAAACCGCGTGCGTGCATAAAAAGAACGTCTAAATCTGACTTCGTATGAGGAAGTTATGATTTTTTGAAGTTTCGGCTTAGCAGTATACAGCCCGAAGTTCAAATATGAGATCGAGCGATATTTAGCCGAAACAATCTAAATGAGAATTGAATATCTCATCGATAGTAGTGCAACGGCGGAAAGACAGACGAAAACGGATGTCAGACGAAGGAGTTATGATTTTCTAATGAAGTTTTCCTATCCCGACCTACTAAAAATAATATAATAAAAATAAAATCAAAATTAGCCGACGGGGTATAAATGAAAGTTGTAGATATTGTTTTTACCTACGTGTGCATATAAATAAACTCAAAAACGGAGCTCGTATGCGAAAGATATGAATTTCTGAAGTTCGGGGTACGAAATCTAAACTTGTGTCAGAACTCATGACGTGAACTCAGAAAAACGTCACCTGGACTCTGTCAGACCCCACTTGTGATGACGCATGCAGTGACGATCAAGCCTCACGACGTGAGCACTTAAAACTCACGACGTGAACCCAGAAAATTGGCCCTATAAATAGAAATCGAGGGTCAGCCAATTTTGGTTGCTCCTTCTCATCTCTCTCACTCCCGATACCCTCTCGAAGCCCTATTTTAAACCCCCAAAACCCTGGTATCATCCCGAGACCCGAAACAAGTCCCGAAGCCCGAAGATCCTGAGAAGAAAAGAGTTTCTGAGCCGAAGCTCTGCCTGCGAGAAGCCTGTTGTGTGAAGATCTTCTAGTTTGACCAAAGAAATACTACTCTTAGAGCTGTAGTGTTGCCCGAGCATCATCTTATCATGTGAGTGTGTAGTTACGTTCTTCTACCGCATAGATATGAAGTATTTGCTATGAAATGAGTGTTATGTGTTTATACGTTGTTTGTTTACTTGAGATGGTTGTTGAATGAATGTTTTATACAGATTTTTAAATGATTTAAACTATATATGTAATTTATATCTACAAATATGTTGGGTAGAACATGGGTAGATGAAATAGTTGGTGTGTGAGGTGATAAATGAGTGAAACCTTTACCCAAACGATGGCCCCCGTCATTCAGCAGAGTAGGGATGACAACCACGGACTATTATATCCACGCGAAGGCGGGAACGTACTCTACAACTTTCGTTTAGACTCTATCGACTAATTTTTACTTTATTTTATAAGTTACATTATTAACAGGTCGGGACAGGATTGGTCCGTTAAATTCTCATAACTTCTTCATCCGATTTCCGTTTTCGCCCATCTTTTTCTCATTATGCTACTCTTAACAAGATATTTGATTCTCGTTCAGGTCGTGTCAGCTAAAAATCACTCGATCTAATATTCGAATTTCGGGTTGTACACCGCTAATCCGAAACTTCGAAAAATCATAACTTCTTCATACGAAGTCAGATTTGGGCGTTCTTTTTATCGATGTTCTTAGTTTAAGATACTCTATGATTTTCGTTTATATTGCTAAGGCTAAAACTCGCTCTATCGTAAATTTACAATTTACGCTTTCTGGTGCCGTGCCGGTTCCTTCGCGAAACTTCGACGGGTCATTACTTCTTCGTTATAACTCGGATTTCAGCGTTCTTTATATGTACGGAAACCTTGTGACATATTATAAAACTTGGTTAAGATTATTTATTCTTAATAATCTTTTGTCGAAAAGTCGTTTTCGACCCCTATTGCCTCTAAATTGACTAGCCCGGATCTACGGGCGTTACAAACAACAACTATAAGCACAAAGCTTGGTGAGTCCCTAGATGTACCTTTCAATCTTCTTGTCTTTCGGGGTCACCATTCCTAGGAAAAGGTTTCCAAGGTCATTGAATCGTGAGGTGTAGGCACCTACTTCTGATCCTTTCATGACAAAGTTCCAAAGCTCATGCTCTAGAGCTTGTATCTCCTATCGGGGATAATACTCCTTGGTCATTATCTGCTTTAGAGATTCCCAACCCGTGGAACACATCGACTCGTGCTCTGGCTCTGATACCATTTGTAACATCCCCCTCTGGCACGTATCACAATATTGTCCGCTTTGGGCCACTCGGCACAAGGACTTCCCAGGGGGTCACCCATCCTGGTACTACTCCCGCCCGAGCACGCTTAACTGCAGAGTTCTTATGGGATCTGCTGCCCTCATGGATTTAAAACACGTTGTGATAAGGAAGGTGTCCACCCCCTTATAAGGAATGCTTAGTTCTCTTTCCCAGCCGATGTGGGATCAGATCTAACCCACTTATATAATGGGGGGTGAAAGTGGGTTAGATCTGATCTCACATCGGCTGGGAAGGAGAACTAAGCATTCCTTATTATTCTGGAAGTCAAAACATGCAAAATGAAACAATAGTAAACAATTGACACAAGATAGTAGCTTTACTTATAAATAAAACTTCTTTTATTCAATCATAAAATGTCAATTACAATTTAGCTATTACAAGTTTCTAAATATCATCCTTCAGCCCAATACTAATTGCATGCTGTGAGTACTTATCACTGCTTAGTCCCTTTGTAAGGGGATCCGTTGGGTTCTCTTTTGACGATATCCTCTTTACTACGAGGTGGTCTTCTTCTACTTGATGTCGTATAAATTGATATTTTATGCCGAAGCATATGGTACCAGACTCATATTTGCTATCTTTTCATCTATACTCGGACTCTGAGCCTTGCTCAGTTTGGTATTGATCTGGATAGGTAATTCACATTTGTTGGAATTCTCCATGCTGAAACATTTCAATACTTTGTCCAAGTAGGTACTTTGACTAAGTCCTATTAGTCTTTTGTAGTATGTCATCCACATACAACACCAGAAAGCTAACTATACTCCTACTAGCTTTGATATATACACAAGACTCATCCTCGCTTCTCGAAAAACCAAACTCTTTGACTTTCTCATCGAAACAAAGATTCCATCTGCGAGATGCTTGCTTTAATCCATAGATGGATTTTTCAATCTTACACACTCTATTAGGGTACTCTGCATTAACAAAACCCTTTAGATGATGCATGTAAACATCTTCAGCCAACTTCTCATGAAGGAAAGCGGTTTTGACATCCATTTTCCATATTTCATAATCATGAAATGCAGCTATGGTTAGCATAACCCTTATTGATTTAATCTTCGCTACTGGTGAGAAGGTCTCATCATAGTCAACTCCAAGAGTTTGAGTAAAGCCCTTCCCATCCATGTCGGTCTTTTTCTTGAAGATCCATTTGCACCCGACTGTCTTACGACCCGGTACATTGTCAACCATGTTCCAAACTTGATTGTTATACATGGATTGTATCTCGCTGTCCATAGCCTCCTTCCATTTCATAGACTCGGGGCCTACCATGGCTTCCTTGTAGTTTTTAGGTTCATCCAAATTTAGCAGTGTACTATCACTAATAAATGTATCACCTTCAGTAGTAATATTGAAGCCATAAAAGTCAGGTGTCATTCTAACTCTACTGGAACATCTCAGAGGTAAGGAATCATCAATTAGATCAACAGGATTTTTCTCCTCAGGTTGAACACTAGTGTTTGAGGTTCCTTCATCACTTAACTCTTGAAGCTCTTCAAGGTCAATTTGCCTCCCACTGTCCTCTTGGTATATGAGTTCTCTCGCGAAAGACTTCTCTCCTCGAAACGAAGACAACATTGTCACTCAGTCTATAGAAGAGATATCTGAAGGATTTATGTGGGTAGCTGATGAAAATACATCGCTCACAGTGAGGTTCAAGATTTTCGTGAGTCTCTCATCTTACGAAAGCCTTGTAACCCCAAAACCTTGATATGTGCTAACGAAGGAACCTTCCATGTCCACATTTTGTGAGGTGTTTTGGCAACCTTTTTAGTTGGGACTAGATTAAGGATATGGGCGACAGTCTCTAAGGCATACCCCCAAAATGAGATAGGTAACGAAGCTCGACTCATCATGGAACGAACCATGTCCAACAAGGTCTGATTACGCCTCTCAGCCACACCATTCAACTGTGGTGTCCTAGGAGGTGTCAATTTTGAAAAAATTCCACATTCGTTAAGATAGTCAAGGAACTCAATACTAAGATACTCACCACCTCGATCAGATCGGAGCAACTTTATCTTCCTGCCTAACTGATTATCCACTTCCTGCTTAAACTTTTTGAATTTCTCAAAGGTTTCTGACTTATGCTTGACTAAGTAGACATATCCATATCTACTGTCATCATCAGTAAAAGTCACATAGAACTGGTTAGCATCCCTTTGTGGCAGTTCTGAAGGGCCCACACACATCAGTATGTGTGAGATCCAACAAAGCCTCACCCCTAGCACAAGTACCGGTGAAGGGTGACTTAGTCATTTTCCAAGCAAACAAGATTCATATGTGTCATCTAACTTTAAGTTAAATGACTCCAAAACTCCATTCTTTTGGAGTTGGTCTATGCGCTTCTTGTTAACATGTCCAAGATGACAATGCTATAAGAATGCTTTGTCCAAACCGTTGGACGAATCGATATGCAACACATTATTTCCTAAGTTATCTATAACTATCACAGTTTCATATATACCATTACAAAGAAATGCTTCAAACTAAAAAATTCCATTATTATAAGCATTTATTGAACCAATTTCATTATTAAACGAAAAAGTAAAACCTTGTTTATACAAACCATGAAAAGAAATAATATTTATCGCCATATCAGACGACTCGCAACAATTATTCAATTCTAAATTTAACCCAGTACTAAGAAATAAAGAATAAACTCCAATCTTGGTGACAGACGACTTTTTCCTATTCCCCATTATCAAGTTCATCTTCCCATGCTCCACATTCCTACTTCTTTTTTAGACCCTGCAAATCTGAACAAATGTGAAAACTACATCTTGTATCAAGGACCCAAGAATTAGCATGTGATGACTTATTAGACAGAATAGTGTAAATACCTGCAAAGGTGGGCTTGATCTTCCCATCCTTTATGTCCTGCAAGTATTTGGGGTAGCTTCGTTTCTAGTGCCCTTTTTCATGACAATGAAAGCACTCTGCTTCCTTTGGGTTAGGAGAGGGTTTAGCAGAACCAACTTTGGTCCCACTAGAAGAGGATCCATCATGGTACTTTCCCTTGTGGCTCTTAGAATGAGCCTTCCTCTTCTTTCCCTTCCCATGTCCAATTGCCAAGACAGGGGAAGCAACAGTAGGAGTAGGTACAACAAATTTTCCTTTCAAACTGCTTTCAGCAGTTCTCAAAAGACCTTGAAGCTTGCTTAGAGTGACATCCTCCTTGTTCATATGATGAGTCATATGGAAATGATCATAACAAGGAGGCAAAGAGTGTAGGATAATGTCAATGGCCAACTCTTCATCGAAATTGACATTCAATTTTAGCAAGCGGTCCACAAACCTTTTCATCTTCTACAAGTGGGTCGTGATAGACTCTCCATCCTTCATTTTGGTAGTAATCATGGAGGCAATGATTTCATACCTTTTCCGGCCGAGCACTTTGATGGTACCTTTCCATCAAATCTTGGTGCATTTCATAAGGCCAAAAGTCCTCATAAGACTTTTGAAGCTCAACGGTCATGGTAGCAATCATGATACACGACACCTTTGTCGCGTCCCTCTCATGAGTCTTATACTCAACAATCTATTCGGGAGTAGCAGTGTTTCCATCAATCTTCTTTATCTCTTTGTTGATAACATATTCTTTGTCATCGTACCTAATGGTCATGCGGATGTTTCGAATCCAATCATTGAAGTTCGATCCATCAAAGATGACCCTCCCATATAAGTTCATGAGGGAGAAAGAGCTGGAAGGGAATGGGTTGGAAGCATTGTTTGAAGTAGACATCTGAAAAGAAAGATAAAGTTTAGATTAGATGAGAGTCCTTAATATAACACCCAAAATGAAATATTAAGTCTAGGACCCAGCACAATATTCTACAATTCGAAAGAGGGATGTCGTAATCCAATTGTAAAACATTTGAAGGTAGGTAAATGACGATTTACCAATTTCCACCAAGAAAAAACAAAAATGAAGATTTAGGTTTTGAATGAATTGAAATTCCTAGATTCTTTTGAGATATATTGAACTTTTCAATGGCATGTTTAAATCTTGATTATGCCCTTCAAGTGTGTCACTGGGATACCAAGGATCACAAACACGGTGTGAATAACCATGCAAATGTGCTTGGTACTCTTGGTGTTACATCTCACTTGATCAATGTGCCGGTTAACCACACACACTCCATTGATCCATGATTAACATCAAGCTACCCTTTGCCACCCTCTCTATTCCTAAATTAGTGTGCCTATTAACCACACACGCTCCACTAACCACTTAGCAAGGTGCAAAGTGCAATTTCCATGGGATAGCACCATTTTTCACATTTTTCCTAAAGTAACTAAGATTGGGAATTTATAAAGGTTTAGTTACTCTATTATATCATTATACTTATTAATGAGGATTAATGTCCTATCCTACCCGTTCGGCTAACGACCCTCCAACAGTCAAGGAAGCGGTAGGTGAGAGTGGACACCCATTAAACCACATAGGCAGTAACCTTATACCCCCTTATAGACCGGCTTCATGAATGAGGCCTACTAACAGTAAGATTGACTTGTCTTATATATATATATATATATATATATATATATATATATATATATATATATATATATATATATATATATATATATATATATATATATATATATATATATATATATATATAATATTAAACTTTAATATTACAATAATATAGGGTTGAATTTTAAACTTTTAAAATTATAAGGTTTGGAGTTAAAGTTTCATAAATAAGACTTTTCAAATTCCAAAACTTAAGGGGTAAGTTTTGAAACTCTTCAAAACCTCTTAAGTTTTAGAATTTATGTTACATAAAACAGACTTTCCAAGTTCCATAACTTGAGGACAAGTTATGAAACTTTTCATGGCTTTTGGAATTCTACAAACTAAAGATTTAATGCTTCTTGAATAGGACTTTTCATATTTCATAACTTGAGTATAAAATTATTCAAGAAACATTTAGATCAATTTAACTAATCATATTATCATATAATTTATCATTCACCAATTGACCTAATTTAGTTCATGTAGCATGACAATTTCTAATTCTACAAATAATTAGTTTTTTTTCACAAAATCATGTAATTATCTTAAAATTGTCAATCATCATGATATTGGATGGGGATAATCATTACCTTATTAGTAAAATCAAATTTTATGAGCTAAAACAATTTGTGGTAATGATCCTAATCCAAAACAGGCCAAAAACTCAAAATTCCTGCCAACAGATAACCCAACTCGTCGAGCTAGGCAATGGACTCGATGAGTTCATGGGCAAATTCATCCAACTCGACAGCCTAAACTAGCATACAAAATTTGATATATTAATCATAAAACTAGTTAGATGTAATATCCCCCTCTGGCACGTATCATAATATTGTCCGCTTTGGGCCACTCGGCACAAGGACTTCCTAGGGGGTCACCCATCCTGGTACTACTCCCGCCTGAGCACGCTTAACCGCAGAGTTCTTATGAGATCTGCTGCCCTCACAGATTTAAAACACGTTGTGATAGGGAAGGTGTCCACACCCCTTATAAGGAATGCTTAGTTCTCCTTCCCAGCAGATGTGGGATCAGATCTAACCCACTTTCACCCCCCATTATAGGGTTCGACGTCCCCGTGGAACACATCGACTCGTGCTCTGGCTCTGATACCATTTGTAACACCCCCCTCTGGCACGTATCACAATATTGTCCGCTTTGGGCCACTCGGCACAAGGACTTCTCAGGGGGTCACCCATCCTGGTACTACTCCCGCCCGAGCACGCTTAACTGCAGAGTTCTTATGGGATCTGCTGCCCTCATGGATTTAAAACACGTTGTGATAAGGAAGGTGTCCACCCCCTTATAAGGAATGCTTAGTTCTCTTTCCCAGCCGATGTGGGATCAGATCTAACCCACTTATATAATGGGGGGTGAAAGTGGGTTAGATCTGATCCCACATCGGCTGGGAAGGAGAACTAAGCATTCCTTATAAGGGGTGTGGACACCTTCCCTATCACAACGCGTTTTAAAGCCGTGAGGGCAGCAGATCCCATAAGAACTCTGCAGTTAAGTGTGCTCGGGCGGGAGTAGTACCAGGATGGGTGACCCCTTGGGAAGTCCTCGTGGCGAGTGGCCCAAAGCGGACAATATTGTGATACGTGCCAGAGGGGGATGTTACATTAGAAGATTACCTTTTGATGTAGCGAGTAGAACTTTGGCCTTTTGGAGCTTAGCACCTCAAGTGTGATGCCTCAAGTGTCTTACAACAAACCAAGAATAAAAAGAGGAACTTGATATAGAGGTTAAGGAGTACAAAAATCGGCTAGCTTCTACTTTAGTATACACGGGGGACCAATTTTAGGGAGTTAGGGGTTACTTTTATAGTCTAGGATTTCATCCATGCAAACCCTAATTCACCATGAATCTTCACATTACATAGGCCTTTTGGGCTAAACCTTTATGGAATCTCATATAGGTTTAGTCGAACCCTAGTCAACATGGATCATGGGTCCAACTGTAAGTATTACTGATTTACCTAATCAGACCCCGTAACTTTAATCAGTCTCTTTTGATCACTAAATTAATTCCAAATTAATTCTTGACCAATACTAATTAAATAATGTGATGTCTCAATTAATATATTACTAAATCACAATAACCTCTTTTTAAATATCCATCCTATCATATTATTCCAAAGAGTTGCAACCCAAATGGACCATGCTATATTTCGGGTCAAGTACATACCAATTATAGTTATGGGCTTAGACACCTAATCCAACAGGGTTCTCCTCTGGTTGCCTCGGGGAGTTGGTGGTGGACGAACTCGCGGTTCCATTCGTGGGGACTTTGTCCTAATATGTTCAAAACGGACATGTTAAGTTGTGTTAATACTATGAAGTCCTAACAAGTATGTATGGGATGCATTTTATGATAGCGTATTTCTATAGTTTGTTCATAAAATCCTACAGATTACAAGAAGAAGGGGATTGATTTAAAATCGTCTAGATTTCCAATGATAAGGAGAAGGTGATTGGTTCAGAAATCTTTAAGATTTTTGAATGTTAGAAAGGGATTTTATTTGCTAATGATTTTGAAATGTATTAGTGTTTTAAAATGTATAAATGGATTCTAAGGTTGCTGCAGCGAATCTGGAGAACATCTTTCTATCTCTAAAACTCTGAACCGTTGTAGTCTGTCAAACTCCTTGCTCAAGGTTGGTAATGCACAGGCCCGACCATAAATAACATAGGTGCGCGTTCCAGATTTATTATGGTACAACTTATGTACCATACTAACCCTAATTGAGGCGTCTGGCCTAAAGGGTTGAGTTGGTAGTTGTAGTTGAAGGGATGTTTAAAATTTTCTTAAGTATTCTCATCGTTGGTCAGAGTATATATAAACTCTTATATATTATGATTGGTGGGGTTTATAATATTATTAAATTTTATTTTGTTCTTCCCGACTACCGAGCACAGATGACGGCTAGGCATCAAACGCCGTAAGTAGTCGAGAAGTAGTGTTTTTATTAATAATACTTTTATTACATGCTATTTTGCTATAGTTGTATTCCTCTATTGAGGATATGAGTTCTCAATAGCCAATTTAGCTCTAATATCATTCTATCACACCCCCAGCCAAGGCGAAACATGCCGGGAGTGCGACTAAGTTCATGGATCACATATAAATTGAATATATAGCACAAGTACAATGATAAATAAAACAACATTTATATTTCAACATAAGGTTTGAATACACGGTTCTTAAAAATGATAACATATAGTAGTTGCCTTAAACAAGTAGGCAGATAACCAAAAACTAGATAGCTAAGTCGTCTGTAATCCACGACTAATCTTCTGTCTGAAAGCTTGTGTATTGATCTCCTGAGAATACATGTAAGTTTGAGGGTCAACACAAAGGTTAGTGAGTGTCACAGATTTTCTGCTTAACCGCAGTATAATACTTTAAAAAAAGTCTAAAAATTATTACCTTTGTAAGAAGAAGGTGTTGGGAAAATGTTTGATGAGATAGAAATATAAACCATGGTTGCTAGATAACAAAAGTCTAGTCCAGTTTATAGTAACGAATTTGTACTGATAGACATATAAACTATGGTTTCTAGGTTAATCAAAGTCTAGTCTAGTTTATAGTAACGAATTTGTACTGATAGACATATAAACTATGGTTTCTAGGTAATAAACATCTAGTCAAGTTTATAGTAACAGGATGGTACGGATAACAAATAAACAGACAAATAGATATACAAATAAAGTTATCTTCCAGGGTTGTACTTGGCAATCGTAGATACAGATAAATAGATAGATGACAACTATATTTGATAAGTGTAAGAAAAATAAACGTACGATTCTTGTTTAAAAAATTGATAAAACCTAGAGTACAAGCACATATGCGAGCCTAAGATACGAGTTCTATAACTGGTATAAATATACATATTTTTATTTTTGTATATATATGAGACATATTGAAACTACCAAGTTGATAACCATCTATACAGTCATAGAACAATCGTAGTCGGAACATATATGTAATTTTTCTTAGTTGTATTATCTTAACGACATAACATATGTAATTATTGATGTTTAAAACGGTTTTGTTTACTTAACATTTAAGCGTTTAAACAATTATTTCTAAAACTGGTAATGCATTTACACAAAATGATGATATTTCATGTGTATTTTGTATGATAAATATTACTTAGTACACGTACTACCATGTACAGACGAGGTCCAGACATGAAACACTGAGGATAGGACTATTTTGGCGTTATAGCACTTCTGAAATCCAGCAACCCATGTGGCCCTTCAAACTAGATTCCTCGTACCGTAAGTAGTAGCATAGTAAATACTATTTTGTGTGATTTATATTGCATAAAAATGGGGACGCTGTTTGTATAAACAAAGCATTTAGGAAAATATATGTAATATATAGTTATAAGTAGTACATGTATTCCCCCCCCCCCTGTAACGCCGTAAAAATTCAAACAAATTTTCACATTTTAAAAACAATTCAATTCACAATATTGTAAAACATATTGTTCTTATATTCCACATAAGTCAAAATCCCAAGATCATAACATATCAATAAAATCTCCGCATGTGTGTGTGTACTGATCTTGTCGGCGCCTTCCCGCGATCCTCACTAGTACCTAAAACACATAACACCAAACACTGTAAGCACGAAGCTTAGTGAGTTCCCCGAAATACCACATATAACACATACTAGCCACTCGAGGCTATAACTCTGCTTGGGCCCTAACTCTGTGGACCCTCTTGTCCTAGCACTGTAAACCTTCCGGTTCAAACTCTGATATACTATAATATACACACGGCATAGATCACATAGAAATAATGCAATGCAACACATCACATAAATAGCATACAATAACTCTGTCACATACTCTAAGTACCACTCATGGTAAAGTGTAGTGAAAAGACTCACCTCAGATGTTTCGGTAATATCTCGCTCGCGTAACATTGATCTAGCCTCTGCCTAAACACATAAACGATCATCTTAATTAATAACGGCTCTCCAGGCTAGACTAAATCCTCACACGTCCTCTAAGAAGGCTAAAAGACCATTTTACCCTTCCAATAGTCCACAAGTCCAATTGTTGACCAAACCCTAAAAGTCATCGGTTAACCCTTTGACCAGACTCGCTGAGTGCACAATTATGACTCGGCGAGTTCATTCATGAACTCAAGTCCTCAAGATCCCCAATGGCTCACCGAGTCACTTCTCCAACTCAGCGAGTCACCAATTGAGTGATTCTTGGGGAAAATTTATCCTACTCGCCGAGTTTGTTCTTGGACTCTGCGAGTTCATGCCATGCTCAAACTCAAATAACCTCCTGAGGTCAGATCCGTTCCTCTAACCCATAGATCTGGCCTTCTTAAGCAATACAAACACGTAAAGTCTGGATCTTGATGCCCATGCAAAGACCTAGTGGCTCTATTTGAAGAAATGGCCTCAAAATGCCACCCGAAGCTCATAACTCCCAATGACACCAATAAAGATCAAGGAGTTAAGGTCTCTGGACCTCTTTGGATCCAGATCCAAAGTCTCAACACAAGAAGGGACCAATTTCTCCACAATCCATACTCTAAAAGGGCTAGAAACCCTAACTCTCAAAGACTAACACCAAAACTGAAGAAGGATCGAATATATACCTCAATATGAAGTCCCTAGACTCTAAAATCCATAGAATAGCACCCTCTTCAGTTCTCTCTTGCCTTGGCCACCTTCTTCTTGCAAAAATGCCCACACAAGGATCAAAAATGGCATCTTCTTCCTCACAAACGCTCTAGATCTCTTAGGGTTTCACTCAGGAGTCTGGTAGCCGCAAATGGTGGCTATAAGCCCCTTTAAATAGGTTCCAAACACCGAGAATTAGGGTTTCATTAAACAGCATGGACTCGCCGAGTCCACGAATGGACTTGCCAAGTCCGCCATTAAATCAGTCCGACCATGCGCGATCCAACTCGGCGAGTCTGAGCGCCTACTCGCCAAGTCCCTCTCCAAAACTCAATATAAATGCATAAAATAAGATACCTGGGAATCTGGATGTTACACCCCCCCCCCCCCCCCGAGAATATTTAATAGTGGGGCCGTAACACTCACCTCGATATGCGGTTAACAAGTGGTTTTTGAGTGCGAGAATGAGGTGTGATGTGAATTTGAACTTCCAAGATTTGATTAGTCTTGATGATTGAAGAAACTAGAGAAGTCTTTGGTGATGATGGAAGACACCCAAAGTGGTAAAAATTACGAGGTGTAGAAGTTCCAAGGTTGGATGAAATTCCGAGGCTATAGAATCCCGAGGTGAAAAATGACCCGAAGTTGCTAAAATCCGAAATTGGTGGTGAACTCCGAAGTGGAGCTCCGAAATCAGAAGGGTTCCAAATAGGTAGAAGGTTCGAAGTCAAAGGGCTCCAAAATGGTTTGAAATCCGAAGTCAGAAGGTTCGAAGTAGCTAGAAATTCCGAAGTCAGATGGTTCCAAAGTTGAAGAAGGATTCAAAGCTCAGTAGGCTCTGAATCTGAATAGTGAATTCCTAAGCTGAAGAAGGATCCGAAGCCAGCAGGTTGTTCTTGGTTTTCTTCTCCTTTTTAGAGTTAATTCGACCAAAGGAAGGGTTAGAATGATATGGGTGTTTAAGGAAAAGGTTAGAAGTGTGGTGTTTGTTACTAAGAGAGATTCGGGAGAGATTTGCAAGACTCGAGAGAGATTTGGGAAAGATCTGAGAGAGATTCACAAGAGACTTGAGAGATTAGAGAGAAAAGAAGAGAGAGAGATAGAGAGAGAGAGAGAGAGATTGTGATCAAGGTTGAGAGAGATTGGAGAGTTGATGTTTTATGCTGAAGATGGAGGGCAAGGCCTCTATTTATAGTCTTCAAAGAGCCTTCATGCATCTTGTAAGTTTGGATACTTACACACTCCATGCCACCTTGCATGTACTTATGAGGTGGAGTGTAAGCAAAAGGGTAAGAGAGATGGTGGAGAAATCAATTGGTTACATGGGGGAAGGTAAAAGAAAATTGGATATTTGTTTCTTCAAATCCTAATGGGTCCCACCTAAATGGTTACACCCTTATTAATGGCTCAAAAGTACACATAATCATGCACATCAGGATCCGGATGTCAAGAATATTTTTCGAACGTGCCGATAGATTGGATTTAATTCAAGGATTTCAACAACCTAAACGGGCTAATTTTTGGGGTTACAAAACTCTGGGATATCATGTCTGAAGTTTTGCATTTAATCGGCTCACGGTGTCTGTTTTTGCGACTTTTGTAAATATTTTTACTAAATATATT
This sequence comes from Lactuca sativa, assembly GCF_002870075.4. Lineage (NCBI taxonomy): Eukaryota > Viridiplantae > Streptophyta > Magnoliopsida > Asterales > Asteraceae > Lactuca > Lactuca sativa. The sequence goes on from NC_056627.2 coordinate 272,570,052, forward strand.
TCGAGTATGAAATTAAATAATAGACTATAGTATGATTTCAAAAACGTTCTCAAAAATCTCGTCGACAATACGTAAGTATCTTAACGGTGTGAAATAGTTACTCAAAACAGGTAAAACTAGTGTTATGCTGGTTTGGTTTCTTAAAACTGTCGTATCTTTTGCATACGAACTCCGTTTTGGACATTCTTTGTATTGTCAGAAACAAGTAAACACATACTATGAGACTAGAATAATTGCTTCGCTTAAAATAACTTTTTACGAATTTATAGTTTTTCAGATGTCTTCTTGAGGTTACAGTTTGTGCTTGTTTGACTTGTTATACATTTGGAAATGTGATATTATTAGGAATCATATAAAAGTTGAAATAAACTTACTTATTCTACCTAAGATAAACTAAAACTCAATAAGTCGGATTAACAAGAGATTCACGGATAGATTGGTCGTTATAATATTAGCCTTAAATTTTGGGTTATCACAACATTTGTGCCTTGATATGGGCATATTTAGTCATATAATTCATGCATTATCTTAATACTTTATGTTGTTGTTGTCTCATTTAATGAACAAAAGGTGCTTAATTAGTTTATAATTTCATTTTTCAGCAACAATGACATGCTCGGATGGAAAAGGAAGCGGAAATAGCGATTGGAAGCTTGGATCTTGGATTTTGAAGAAAGAAGGATGTTGCTGGACAACTTGACCCCTAGTCAGTGTTTTGGCCATCTCTCATGAACCGTAACTCCGATTGACGAGATTCAAAATGTTCTAAAAACTAGACACAATTTCGGACGACTTTCGTGTTTTGAGAAAATGCTGATTCCAAACGTACTCGGTGAGTAGGCCATCAACTCGCCGAGTTGGTCAGAAGTTTCGCGATTCTGGACGCGCTGACTTGCTGTACACGGGTTTTAACTGAGGGACTCGCCGAGTAGGTTACTGGACTCGCCGAGTAGCCTCTTGTTTGTGAAAATCTATATAAAGGGACTTTCAAATCGATACCCTAGCATATAGATGAACCCTTAGAGGCCAATTGTCGACTAAAGGTGCTGCTGGAGCGTGGGAAGCTAAGGAATCAACCCTACATTCAATTTTAAGGAAAATCAAGTCAAAATCAAGTTTACTCTTACCTAATCTCTTGTTTGAACTATGTTTTTTGTGCTTGTTTCTGCTGTAATCATGAGCTAAAAAATCATAACTTCTGTTTAGGTAGATGAATTTGTGAACATGGATTGATTATTTGATTAGGATTAATTTTAATTGGTGATTATGTTTTATTAAGCTTGTTAAAGAACCTTATGTGTTAACAATAACTATTCTTCTGTTAATAAATAAGTAATTAAGTTGCATGAACATCTCTTAGTTGCTAATTTCATATGATTTACGTGACCACATAGTTGTATGTCTAGGAATAACGAATGTGAAACTAGAATTAACTTGAAGATAGGTAAGTTAATGTGTGAGCTTGTGTGATACACCATCAACAAGAGGTTAATTGAATCACCAATTTGATTAGCTAATTACAAGTCTTTCTAAACCCGAATCAACAAACTAGGAAATTCATTAATTTAGACAACTGGCCATTGCTTGAATTAATCTGTTTTCTAAGGATTAGCTATAGCGAATGTGAATCTAATCACTTTAGTCGGTAACCAATGAAGAATTAATCCGATATATTTACCATAAAATCATCCATGGGAACAAATGATTCGAACCTAAACAGAAGGCCTTTTTAATCATTAAATTTAGTTGATCTTTGTTTTCTTAGCTATTAGTTGCTTAGTTTGCGTGTTAGTAAAGTATTTAAGTTTCTAGTCTTGCAAAACTAGAGAAAACCCATTTCTATTAGTTGTTTTATTTAGATAATATTAGCATTTCTTTTAATTGTTTACCGTTCCCTGTGTTCGATACCCTACTTACCTGAACTAAACTGCTGATCGATAGGTACACTGCCTTTCGTGTGTTCGTCTTTGTGTTTAAGTTAGTAGGATTAAAACTAGTTGGTTTTACACACATCAAGTTTTTGGCGTCGTTGCCAGGGAACGGTTCAAATATTTAATTTTATTTTCTAATTGTTATCGTTTTTATTTTATTGATTAATTTTTTTATATAGTTTAATTTTAATTTTAATTTTTATTTATTATGTATTTTCCAAATCTCGATGCTTTTGATGCTTTTCTTGAGGATGTAGTACAAGAAATCGAGCAAGAAGATGAGGAGTATGACTCAGATGAAGATTTGAAGAAATTTGGAAGATGGTTAGATAACATCTTGCCCAACACAGAAGGGACATCTGAGTTACAAGATGAAGAATTTAATCCAGAAAGAGATTTGGAGGAGCTGGAAAGGTTGCTAGTAGAGAGGTCAGACGAAGAACAAGAACAAGCTGACTTGCAGGAACCAAGCTGTGGTTTGACCATTACCACGATATGGCCCCCTGTATTTTCAGTTTGTGCTTCGAAGCATGGGGTGACGATTCCAACTTTGGAGAAAGTTCTGAAGCGCGATCCATTTTTGATTAGTACCCGAATGGTCCCAACCCTTGTCAGAATTCTTAGGTTTTATGTATTCAAGCTTGTTTGGCCAATTTTAGAAGAAAAAGGCCAAATTTTACAAATTGGTCCAAAGAAAATATTTAATGCAACGGATGGATTGGCAATGAGTTTATTGGAAGTTTATTAAGTTGGGAGTCCAGCTCAAGACTCGCACAAAAAGAAGCGTTTGCGGGAGGCAACCCGTCATTAGAGTTTTTTTTTTCTTTCTAAACTTCTAGTGTTTAAGGATAATTTAGGATTTTTTTATTTTAATGTTTTTTTATTACTTGGTTTTTGTTTTTGATCTTTTCAGTATGAGTGTAAGGATGCATGTGAGTGTCTAGAGTCATGGCTGACGAAGCGAGAAATCGAGTCTAGGCGAGAGAGGAAACGAAGTTTTTAGTCAAGCTATGAGTCCAATTGATAGAAGGGTTATAGAGTGTTTGTTACCTAAAGAAAAGAGAGGGAAATTATTAGTTTATATAACCCCCATACATCAGAAACGGACTTGGGCAGAATAAAATTTTTGTCACACAGCGGTCTACTCGCCGAGTGCATCTTATGGACTCGCCGAGTCCATGTGAAAATTCACGATTCTTCTGCCATTTACGCTTCAACTCGGCGAGTCGACATACTTACTCGACGAGTTGCTCATTCTTCTTGCTTTTGAGCTGAAGATTTGATGACATTTGATATGGGCATTGGTTCTATTCTTTGAAGATCATTTTTCGAGCATTTCCAAGAGTTTTTCCCTTATATTTGGAGCTTTTATAAAGACTCTACCACACGAGATTTTGACACCCAAGACATGGATGAGTTGTTCCCATGTCTAAAGTCAATTGAAGATGGAAGTTTAAATGAAGAAGTTCAACCTTGCAACTACTATTCCAAGGGAGTTTGTTCTAATTCCCTCTTTATTTTTTTGTTCTTTATCATGCGTAATATGCAATGGGGACATTGCATAAATTAAGTGTGGGGTAGGGGGTTGGTTAAATTAGTTAAAATTTTAGTTAAAATTCGAAAATCTTAAATTTTAGTTAATTCTGAAATTTTTGCATTAAAATTGCTCGGGCTAATTTAGAAAATTTTGGTAAAACAATTAGGGATCATGCTAGTATTATATTTGATGATTGCATGAAAACCCAAATGTTTAATCGAGCCTATATACGTTCTAGTGCATTTGTGGCTTCCTTATTCCAGTGAAATCATGGGACAAAAACACGACCTCGCTTAGTTTGAAGGATGCAATATGTTTAGCATCGTGTACCAGAAATGTATCCAGGAAAATTATTATCGTTAACCAATAAAGGTTGAAGTTGAGCACCCCTGCTTAAGCATGTAGGGTTTTGAGTGGAAAAAGTGAGTTACATGTAAAATAAAACATAAATAAATATGAAAAAAAGAGAATTACAAGAAAAAGTTTGAAGAATTTTTGGAGCATCAAAGTTAATGTATGAAGTTCAAAGATCAAAAATTCTGAAGAAATTCAAAAGTTGACGATACCCAAAAATTAAAGATCAAATGTCAAAGAAGTGAAGAATTCCAAAAGAGCTCCATAGTGGTATCATAAATTGTAATTGTCTAGATTATGTATGCTTGGGTTGCTCAACCAAAAATACCTTGAGGTTAAGAGGTTTTTCTGAGGATGGATTCGGAGGGATGCATAAAATGAGCATTGTTCGGAAAAAGTGGGCGAATGTTTATGAGGATTGTGAGTATTTGGAGTATGGGGGTTATTAGGAAAATTTTAGACACAAATGCATGCGTTGAGGTCTTGGCATAATGGCTGGGTTCGATTGGGATTGTCTTATGTAATATTAGTGTACTAAAATTCAGTTTTGCTTGGGGGCAAGCAAAAGTCAAGTGTGGGGTATTTTGATATGGGCATATTTAGTCATATAATTCATGCATTATCTTAATACTTTATGTTGTTGTTGTCTCATTTAATGAAAAAAAGGTGCTTAATTAGTTTATAATTTCATTATTCAGCAACAATGACATGCTCGGATGGAAAAGGAAGTGGAAATAGCGATTGGAAGCTTGGATCTTGGATTTTGAAGAAAGAAGGATGTTGCTGGACAGCTTGACCCCTCGTCAGTGTTTTGGCCATATCTCATGAACCGTAACTCCGATTGACAAGATTCAAAATGTTCTAAAAACTAGACACAATTTCGGACGACTTTCGTGTTTTGAAAAAATGCTGATTCCAAACGTACTCGGTGAGTAGGCCATCAACTCGCCGAGTTGGTCAGAAGTTTCACGATTCTGGACGCGCTGACTTACTGTACACGGGTTTTAAGTGAGGGACTCGCCGAGTAGCCTCTTTTTTGTGAAAATCTATATAAAGGGACTTTCAAATCGATACCCTAGCATATAGATGAACCCTTGGAGGCCAATTGTCGACTAAAGGTGCTGCTAGAGCGTGGGAAGCTAAGGAATCAACCCTACATTCAATTTTAAGGAAAATCAAGTCAAAATCAAGTTTACTCTTACCTAATCTCTTGTTTGAACTATGTTTTTTGTGCTTGTTTCTGCTGTAATCATGAGCTAAAAAATCATAACTTCTATTTAGGTAGATGAATTTGTGAACATGGATTGATTATTTGATTAGGATTAATTTTAATTGGTGATTATGTTTTATTAAGCTTGTTAAAGAACCTTATGTGTTAACAATAACTATTCTTTTGTTAATAAATCAGTAATTAAGTTGTATGAACATCTCTTAGTTGCTAATTTCATATGATTTACATGACCACATAGTTGTATGTCTAGGAATAACGAATGTGAAACTAGAATTAACTTGAAGATAGGTAAGTTAATGTGTGAGCTTGTGTGATACACCATCAACAAGAGGTTAATTGAATCACCAATTTGATTAGCTAATTACAAGTCTTTCTAAACCCGAATCAACAAACTAGGAAATTCATTAATTTAGACAACTGGCCATTGCTTGAATTAATCTGTTTTCTAAGGATTAGCTATAGCGAATGTGAATCTAATCACTTTAGTCGGTAACCAATGAAGAATTAATCCGATATATTTACCATAAAATCATCCATGGGAACAAATGATTCGAACCTAAACAGAAGGCCTTTTTAATCATTAAATTTAGTTGATCTTTGTTTTCTTAGCTATTAGTTGCTTAGTTTGCGTGTTAGTAAAGTATTTAAGTTTCTAGTCTTGCAAAACTAGAGAAAACCCATTTCTCTTACTTGTTTTATTTAGATAATATTAGCATTTCTTTTAATTGTTTACCGTTCCCTGTGTTCGATACCCTACTTACCTGAACTAAACTGTTGATTGATAGGTACACTGCCTTTCGTGTGTTCGTCTTTGTGTTTAAGTTAGTAGGATTAAAACTAGTTGGTTTTACACACATCATGCCTTCAACCCATAGTATAGTTAAGAGACTTACCTCGTATTGCTGAACGACACTGATAATCCATAACAGTTGGTCCAAAAATCCCCCGAACTATCAATATTAAATAACACCCAATTAACAATTGGAGTCGAATCTATATCCTTTAATCGATACTTAGTGTCAAAAGACCATTTACCCCTTCTTTACCTTGGCTTAAGGTTAAGGCCCAAACCTACAATCCAAAAGGCCCAAACATGGCCCAAAATATCTTGTGGTCAACCCTGATCAAATCTCTGGTCAAAGTCAAAGTCAATAGTCCATGTTGACCAAACACACCATGTTTCCCCTTGGCCACGTGGTGTTCCGCAAGCATCTAATCAGTCGTGAAAAATCTCAGCCACACGCCATGTTCGCCCGAGTTTCAACAGTTTAATACGTTAAGTTGTTTTCTCTAATTCCAAGAGCTCCAAAGCTCAGATCTAATCCATAATGTGGTCCAGAAGGATAAAGTTTCCAACTTTATCCATTAGGACTACCCAAAAGGTTCAAAATTAAATCCGTAAAGCTTAATAATGCAATAGCTTAACCAAAAAGCACTTAATCCTCCCAGTCTGAACTCTATCCTTTCCAGAAGTGATTCCAACACCAAAACCATCCCTAAGGTTGGTGCTTTATAGACATACATGTACAATGCATTTATTGAACCCGTATTAGGTCAAAATGGGGATTCATGACCTAATCTCTATGCATTAGATCAAAATTGATTATAATCCAAATCCAAAACACTACTAACTCCTCTTCACCTGGAGATTCATAAAGTTGCCAACTTTATGAAGTCTAATCCTTCCATCATTCAAGTATAAGAAGCTAAAGGAACAAAAATTAAAATCTAACAACTTGGAATGATAAAAATCGAGTCTTGTACACTTACAAAGGTCCAGAAGAGTGCCAAGGTGGAGAATTGGGACTTGCCTGCTTGATCTTTGCTTCCTTCCTCCTCCTTCCTTCTTAGCTTCAAAAAGAACCAAAATAGGTCTAAAAATGGAGGAAGATTATTAGAGTTTATTTCAGGGATTGAGGGGCTGAGGATGCACAAACCCTAGCCTCCTTATTCCATTAAATAGGGAGCAAAAACCCAAAAGCTTAGGGTTTTCATTCCATCCATCAACACCCCATGTTCCAAAAGGCAACACGTCGTGTTGACCTTAATGAAATTCGCGCTTTTTCTTATCTAGACAAGTCGTGTTTGTTCCTCCAACATGTTGTGCCCAATCCTCAAAAGGGGATTTATTCATAACAATTGTTCCTCAAGATTCTAGGTGTTACAACTCTCCCCCACTTAAATTATATTTCGTCTTCAAAATCATTCCTTACCATCCCAGGCACGCCAGACAGCCTGAAGAATGCAACCACAACCTCGAGCTTACACACTCATGTGTGTGGGCCCTTCAGAACCGCCACAAGGGATGCTAACCACTTCTATGTGACTTTTACTGATGATTACAGTAGATATGGCGATGTCTACTTAATCAAGCATAAGTCAGAAACCTTTAAGAAATTCAAAAAGTTTAAGCAGGAAGTGGAGAATCAGTTGGGCAGGAAGATAAAGATGCTCTAATCCGATCAAGGTGGTGAGTATCTTAGTATTGAGTTCCTTGACTATCTTAAGGAATGGGGAATTGTTTCACAATTGACACCTCCTAGGACACCACAGTTGAATGGTGTGGCTAAGAGGCGTAATCGGACCTTATTGGACATGTTTCATTCCATGATGAGTCGAGCTTCGTTGCCAATCTCATTCTGGGGGTATGCCTTAGAGACTGCCGCCCATATCCTTAATCTAGTCCCTACCAAGAAGGTTGCCAAAACACCTCATGAGATGTGGACTGGGAAAGTTCCCAATTTAGACCACATCAAGATTTGGGGTTGCGAGGCTTTCGTGAGGCGTGAGACTCACGACAAGCTCGAACCTCATAGTGAGTGGTGTATTTTCATCGGTTACCCACAGAAATCCTTTGGTTACCTCTTCTACAAAACCAATGAGAATGTGGTCTGTGTGGAAAGGAGAGAAGTCTTCCGTGGGAGAGAATTCATAAGCCAAGGAAACAGTGGGAGGCAAATTCACCATGAAGAACTTCAAGAGTTAATCAGTGAAGGAACCTCAAATATTAGCAACCAACCTGAGGAGGAAACACCTTTTGAGCCGATTGATGAGTCCGTACCTCTGAGGCGTTCCACAAGAGTTAGGAATCCACCTGAGCATTAGTATGGTTACCATATTACTGCGGAAGGTGATGTATTTATAAGTGATAGTACACTGGTAAATTTGGATGAGCCTAACAACTTTAAGGAAGCCATGGCATGCCCTGAGTCCGCCAAATGGAAAGAAGCTATGGACAGCGAGATTCAGTCCATGTATGACAATCAAGTTTGGAACTTGGTTGACAATGTACCGGGTCATAAGATAGCCAGGTGCAAATGGATCTTCAAGAAGAAGACCGGCATGGATGGGAATGTACACACTTATAAGGCACGATCGGTTGCGAAGGGTTTTACTCAAACTCCGGGAGTTGATTATGATGAAACCTTCTCACCAGTAGCAAATATTAAGTCTATTAGGGTTATGATCGTCGTTATTGCATTTCATGATTATGAAATATGGAAATGGATTTCAAAACTGCTTTCCTTAATGGAAGGTTGGCTGAGGATGTTTACATGAGTCAGCCAGAGGGTTTTGTCGATTCAAAGTACCCTAATAGAGTGTGTAAGCTTGAGAAATCCATCGATGGATTGAAACAAGCATCTCGCAAATGGAATCTTTGTTTCGATGAGAAAGTCAAAGAGTTTGGTTGCAACGCCCCGATTCTCGAATACCAATTTATGGTTATAAATTCTCATGAATTGAAGATCTACTCGACGAGTTGGTTATCTGACTCGTCGAGTAGCGGCGGGTTAGGGCCACATGTTTAAGTGAACAACTCCCCGAGTCGGAAGAGTGACTCGACGAGTTGGAGCTGAAGGGTGAAACCCTAATTTCCAGGGTTTGGCACCTTATTTAGGGGATCATTAGCCTCCATTAGTTCCTTTGCAGCCTCTTGAGAGTCCAGAAACCCTAATTCGTGTGAGTGTGCTCCATTTGTGTGTTTTAAATCTTTGGAAGGTGTATCTTTGTAAGAAGAACTTGAAGAGCAAGTGACTAGGAGCAAATGACATCTGGGGATCTGATATCTACCTCAGATGGCATCTTTTGGAAGGTATCAAGTCGTTACCTTGACCTCATTTCATTCTAGATCTCATTTGGTTAAAGTTTTGGGCTTTTCCAGCATATTGTGAAGCTATTTTTGGGTATGAGCTCACATCTGAAGTTGTAACTTCAGATCTGAACTCTCTTTTGTCTCTAAATCCATAAAGCTACCAGCTTTGGCAAGTATGAACCCCTCCTTAAGTGTAAAACCCCATTTCAAGAATGGTTTTAACATCTTAAGTCATTAGAGCCTTGCATGCATGTAAAGTTTGAAACTTTACGTGATAAGCATGCCTTGGGAAGTTGGATCTGTAGTATGGAGCCTTAGCATGGCTTAAAAATCATCTGCATGGATGAAGGACTGAAAGGACTCGGCGAGTCGCATGGTAGACTCAACAAGTCATATAAAGATGGTCATGAAGTCGACGGGTTGGTTGAGGAACTCGGCGAGTCCGATGAAGATTGCCTTGGGCTCGGCGAGTGTCATGGTGACTCGGCGAATTGGCAGGTTATGCAAGGAACTCGGCAAGTAGCTAAAGGTACTCAACGAGTTAAGGTCAACATGGACTGTTGACCTTGATAGTTGACTTTGACCAAGGGTTGACCGTTTTGACTTTTGAGGATAATTGGTAAGCGGGTATTTATGAATTGGATCTTTGATGGTTATAGATGTTGGAGTTTGGGGCAGTGTTTCGGGAGCGTGATTTGTGCTTCAGTCCAGCATTGCAAGGTGAGTTATCCTCACTATATCAACAGGGTGTAAGGCACCAAGGCCGACCCTTTCTCGGATTGTATACTTGTATTTGTTTGATATGCTTATTGATCTGTTAGATCAGCGTCATGGTAATTAGGACGGTATTATGTTAGTGACCTGGTTTAGGTCGGTATCTTGGTATATAGGATGATTCTATGTTAGTGACCTGGTTTAGGTCAGTATCCTAGTATATAGGGTGATGCTATGTTAGTGACCTGGTTTAGGTCGGTATCCTGGTGTATAAGATGATGCTATGTTAGTGACCTGGTTTAGGTCGGTATCCTGGTATATAAGATGATGCTATGTTAGTGACCTGGTTTAGGTCGGTATCCTGGTATATAGGATGATGCTATGTTAGTGACCTGGTTTAGGTCGGTATCCTGGTATATTGGATGATGCTATGTTAGTGACCGGTTAGGTTGGTATCCTGGTTAGGATGTTGTTATGCTATATGATTTACTAGATCGGTTTGTTCGTCTATGGACTATTATGTGATTATCTGTTATATGTGCACATGGTTGTTTGTTTGGGGATTGGGTTGAGGCGGTCCTGCTTTGTGCTGTAGGCCAACATACCCGGGGAGCGGTCCGGATAGGCTGTAGGCCTTGCGAGGCGGTCCAGTCATGCCAAAGGTTCGGGAGCGGTCCAACTAGGTTGTAGGCCCTGCGAGGCGGTCCAGTCAGGCTGAAGGCTCATTATGCATGATGTTCTGTATTTGTTGATATGATATGATTATGGTTATATGAGGTTGGTATTTTGGGGGTAACTCACTATGCTTTCGAGCTTACAGTTTCAGTTTTTTGTTTTAGGTTCAGCGGATGGCCGCGGGTAGGCGAACGTGTGACCGTACACTTCCTCGATTGAGGATTATGATTTCTGGGAACTCTGATGTATAAACTATTGTGAAAACTAATTGAATAAGTGAATGGTTTTAAATGATATAAAAAGTTTTAAATTGGCTCGAATTTGATGGATGTTACAAGTTGGTATCAGAGCCTTGGTTTGAGTGAATTGGAGGAACACTCGTGTGAATCCAGTCTCAAATCAAGGAAAGATTTTCAAAATGATTTTAAATGGTTTTCAAAATAAGTAAAAGAGGATGCGAAGTGTACAATCAGCCGGAGCTAGTAAGTAGACCCCAAAATACCATACGATTATTTGATATTGTGAAATGTTAGAACAACATGCTAGTACTAGGCTAGGGATCTTCAGGAATTGCATGTAGAATTGCCTGAGTACATGATGCCTGTTAGCCTAGGGTTTTCCTTATATGAGATTGACATCATTACTGTGGTTACTTGTGTATGCATCACAGCTGTATATAATTAAGATCTTATAGCCTGAGAATGTTTGATCTGGCCTTATGTTCAGTTCTTATTGATTAGGGCTTAGGGTAGGATTGGATATTCGAAAGTCTATAGGGTCCAGCATTATGTAACGCCTGTGTTTCCGGGCTTGCCATTTTTAGCAATGTAATAGTCTAGGTTAACCTCTGTAACCCATTTTGTAATAATAAAGATTTTATTATTTAAGTATTGTGTGTTTTGTGCTTAATTGCTTAATTATGTGGTCTGATTAATTAAGAATAAAAATAAGCGTCAAAAATTTAAGTGTAAAATAAACTTAATATCTTTGAATAATGTTGTAGTAGTTGAAACGAGGTTTCCGAATATATATAGAACGCCCAAATCTGACTTCGTATGAGGAAGTTATGATTTATCGAAGTTTCGGCTTACCGGTGTGCAGCCCGAAATACTCGATTTGAGATCGAGCGGTTTTTAGCCGAAGCAATCTAAACGAGGAACGAAGGCCTCGTTGTTGGTATCGAAGCGATAAAATGTTAGGCGAGAACGGACGTCAAACGAAGAAGTTATGAATTTATAACGAAGTTTTTCTGTCGCGGCCTATTAAAAATAAATAATAAAAATAAAGTCAAAATTAGCCGACGGAGTCTAAACCAAAGTTGTAGATCGTAGTCTCACCTTCGCGTGGATATAAAGAACGTCGAAAACAGAGTTCGTATGAAGAAGATATGAATTTCCGAAGTTTATTAAATATTTTGTAATTAAATTTAATTGAAAATTTGGAAGCATTATCCGAAGGAGTCACCGGTCTGATCTGAGGTACGCCCCGCGTACTCCGAAGGTGTCGACACTCGCAGCAAGTGGCTCGGATGACGCATGCAATGTCGATTTTGGAAGCAGTACGCGCCGCGTACTGCAGTACGCCCCGCGTACTCCGAGGCTCCAGCCTCCTATAAACAGGATCCGAAGGCGGCCGAGTCTTTTGTTCATTTTCTCTCTTCTCTCTCCCGTTTTGCATCGTTTTGCGTGCCAGAAATATCCCGAAGCCCCGGTATCATACTCAAGCCCCGAGGCAAGTCCCGAGATCCCGAAGACCCCGAGAAGTGCGGTTCCCGAGCCGAAGCTCTGCCCGCGAGAAGTTCGATTTTTGCGAAAATCTTCCAGATCTGCTGAGGATTACTACTTCTGCAAGTCGTAGTGCTGTCCGATCATCTTCTGATCAAGTGAGTGTATACTACCTTTCATAAACACGATAATAATACAAGTTTGGTTCAAGTGTATTAAGTATATTGTTGTTTATAAGTGTGAGTGTGTAGTTACCTTCTTCCATCACATTATTATTAAGTATTTTATATAAAATACGTGCTATGTGTATATATTTTGTGGTTATATGTGTGAATGTATATTCACTCTCTTCTATCTCATAGATATGATTTATTCTCTATGAGATATGTGTTATGTGTGTGTGTGCCTCATATGTTATGTGGATTATGTGTTGATTAAAGCATGCTATATAGGTTTTTAAACTATGTATAAAAATGTATATTTTATCTACTAATATGTTGGGTAGAACATGGGTAGATAGTTGGTGTGTAATAAACAGATGAGAGGCCTCGTTGTTGTTTGATTTAGTCATCTAGCGGAGTTTAGATGACGACCACGGGCTATTCTAGACAGTCTTGTGGAAACATTAGCAGGTTCGCCACCTGTAGGTGTTAATGAACTTGGGTGTTCATTCGCTGTACTCCATCCCCCTCATGGTTGCCTTATTTGACTTATATTGCTGAGGAACCCCCGAAGCATGTGTTGTCGCCCCGATGAAATATTCTTAGACTAGGTCCCTTATGTTAGTTGTTTTAGGGACATAAAGTGAGAATAATGGGAATGGGTAATTGGGTTATTGTTGGTTGGCGAAAATTAAATATGATTATTTATTGTGGGTTGAAAACCCTATATGCTCACCAGGCTCCCAAGCCTGACCCACTCAGTTTTATTTGTATTACAGGAAGTGGCGCGAGGGCATAAGATGGATGAACCATCAAGTTGTTTTGTTTACAAGTCTGTATATGTATATATTTGTTGAATGACTTGTAATGTTATCGTTTATGCTTATTGGTCTGTATCGGAACATGACACCCCAAGTTTTGATTATATAATGAAAAATACATTTCTTTTATGAAATGCTTTGGTAAACATTGTTTAATCATGTTTTTTTTTTGGGAACAAATTCCACAACTCTTTCAAATCAAAAGGATTTACTCTGAAATTATTTTAAAAGCATAAATGAAATCGGTCTTTTCTGGGCGAGATTTTGGGGATGTCACACATTATGTATGGCTACCATACACTAGTGCTGCAGCGGTTGGTGGAAGCTTCATGGATGGGTGGGTAGTGAGAGGCCAGGAGGCCAGTTATGAGATATTTAACATTCCTATAGGAGTGAGGATTTATCGCTCGATATGTATATGTGTATTGTTAGGGCGTTGTGATGATACTTAGGACAAATATGGGTGTGGAAGGTAGTATAGGCTCGTACTACTGGAAGCATAGGACCCATACGCGTATCAAGGAAGTCACAATCCCTAGGGTTTTGTTGGGAGTCGGTTCCCTATTATGGTATGGATTATTTGAGACGTTTTGAGACCGAATCTAGGTCAGGATCGAGAGCTGGCAGCCAGGATAGGCCAGTATTGTCAGGGGATTGTGTCAGGAAGATCATTCGAGGGTAGGTGTTCGAGATCGTTCAGGGACAGATTCTGGAGATTGATTGGGTCTATTAAGACCGCCATGGTTGAGTGTTTCGACGAGCGCTATGCAGCCATTGACGAGAAGGCTGCCACAACAGCTTCCACAGCTGTAACGACGTCAGGGAGAGGAGATGATCGAGCTTCTGGTACCGGGACTTGTCACTGGTACATATTCTGATGAGCAGAGGGTTGCAGTTATTGGGATCAAGAAGATGATTTGTACTCGTTATATTTTCGCGGGTTGAGCAGGAGAGGCTGGCATATGGGTTTCTAGATTTGAGGCTCGGGGGTTTGCTCGAGCCCGAAATGTGAGTCGCGGGAACTCCAAAAGGAAGTGATGATTATGTTCAGCTAGGGTTTTGCAGCTGGAAGGGGAATGGCTTATTGAGGGGTTGGATTGTCGTTTTGTAGAGCAAGGATTGTGCCCTCTCAGTTTTCTAGCTCGAAGGAGTGAGCAGACTTGTGACCCCAGGATCAGGTTGTATTCCAGCTCGGGGTCAGTCGGTTGCAGGAATAGGCAACATTATTTCAGTGCCGGTGCGCACAGGTGGGTCGACGTGGCATAAGTATTTATGAGGTCCGATTTGCCTTGGATCTATTGTATCGGACGACAAGGATTGATTGTGCGATCTATTGCACTTTTGGGATTGTAGACGATGTCTTGGAAGTATTTTGTACCCAGGCTTAGGGTAGAGGTTGTTTCAGCTGCTACAATTCAGCCGTGGGCGTTTGAGCTGGTAAGTGAGTCAGGGTGCGAACCCTGAAGAGAATGATTTCTGGAGCCCGAGAGTTGGAAGCTTGTTTAGAACACCTTTGGAAAAGGGGTATTATGTAAGAGGTTTGCCGATAGGGTCCCACAGAAGGTTTGTTCAGCATTGTCAGGATTCAATGGTTTTAGGAACCGTTAGTGATTGTCGGACCAAGTGCCAAGGGAAGTAGCTCGTCGCCAAGGTATTAGTTGGAGCATCTATCTTGTGGTCTTCAGGACTTGAGTGTGAGGTCATTCAATCATTAGTGACTATCGGTTCCACTGGAACTCAGAAAGTGTTCATCTGGTTCTTAGAAGTGTATGATCAATTGGGATTGACTAGTAATGGAGCACTAGTGGGAAAGAATTGGTTGTCATCGGATCGATCGTTAGGAAGTGATAAGGGTTGGGAATCCTCCAATTTTCATGTATTATGAAGGCTTAGTCGAATCTAAGTGGGGGAAAGTTACCCAGGGATGTGAAAGTGGGAAATGTTTTGAAACGGGGATAAGTTTCACAACCCGATAGAGAGAATGGAGTCCCTAGTGGCTGCTTGGTTTGAGGGTTGTGTTGATTGGGGATTCGGTAAAACTCCCCAGCATGAGGAACACGTCTTCTTGGTGCTTGACAACAGAAATTAGGGAACTAGGTTGGAGTTCTAGTCAGGGATTGGGTTCAGTTCGAGTAATCGGTCGAGGGTGTGCTCGAATCTAAGGTTTTTTGGATTGATAGATGGAGGGTTTTGTTAGATGTCAGGGCTTGGCAGTACTTTCAGCACGAGAGTGCAGATGATTTAGCATATGTGGTAGACACGCAGGTCAGGGAACAGACCACGGATTTCCGAGAGGATGGACGATCGACATGAGGCCTAGAGTTGGGTTGGGGTTTATAGTCCATGGAATGGATCAGGAGTTCGGAACCCCAAGTGGGTGAGAACAGTCTGCGTAGGAAACATCACCAGGAGGGGTGTTCTAGGAGGTGCTCAACAGTTTAGAACGGTCCAAACAGGCTGAAGGCCCAGAGAGGCGGTCCAGACATGATGAAGGTTCTGAGAGTGGTGCAGATAGACTGAAGGTCTGGTAGGGCGGTCCAGTCATGCTGAAGACTATGTATATGTTTGTAGATCTATGTTCGGGTATTGTGTAGGCTGCTATGCTATAGCAATCAATAGGTCTGTCCCAAGTATTGAACATGATGTAGGAGTAGGTTGAGGACTCCGGTATATTTTGGGTGATTGAAAGTTTATTAGTGGTCGGACGGAGTGCAAAGGGTCTTGGTGATCTCATCGGTTCAGAGTGTCTCCGATGTTTTATCTTCTTGGATCGGGTAATAATCTAGTTGGGGACTGAGAGTGGACCCGAATGGGTATTCATCAATTTTTCAAAAGGTTTGGGATTAGAATATCCTATCATTGAGGTTTTGTGAACCGGGTTAGATCTTTCTCCTGATCATCTAGGGACACATGGCATGTGGGTAGGGTTGAGGTGGTCATGCTCTATGCAGTAGGCCAAGATACTCGGTGTGGGCCAACTGTAAGTATTAGGCACGGAGGCTCGAAGGGAGCGGTAGGGTTGAGGCGGTTGGACAAAAAACCCTGAGAATTTTAACTCGATAGTTGAATTAATTAGACATGTTGGTATTCTAACCTAAAGAGGGTGATATGGGTTAGATATGAGCGCCGTGTTGGTTGGCCGGTAGTGGTAGGTATGTTGATGATGGTTTGAGTTATTGTGATGTGTATTGGGATTCGTGTGTGGTAGTAGTTTTTGTATCGTATGTTGTTCGTTGATGAGAGGAGCATCGATTAGGCCCTTCGACTGGCGGAGGAAAGTGGATATCTGTAGGGTTGGAGTGTTGGGCAACTGAAGTGATGATAGTAGTGTCGATCAGTCATCAGGAGCAATCTAGTCATGAGCTGAGGACCGGGGAGGACTGTGACATCCCTAATTTCACGGCCAAAAAAGACCGATTTGTTTATGCTTTGTTTTTAAAATCAGAGTAATCGTTTAAAGAAAACTGTTGCGGAATTTGTTCCCAAAACAAAATATGATAAAATTTATCAAAACGTTTCTCAAAGAGAATGGATTTTCATTAAATAATAAAACCTTGGGATGTCATGTTCGATACAGACTGAAAGCATAAACAATATAAAATAGACCTTACAATAGTTATTTATAACTACTAATCTATAATCCAAAATCTCTCGTCAAGTCCGCCAACTTATACCCTTGTGCCATTACCTGTAATGAAAAGAAAACTGAGTGGGTCAGGCTTGGGAGCCTGGTGAGCATATAGGGTTTTCAACCCACAATAATATAATTATTATATTTAATCAGCAAACAATCAACCCAATTACCCATCCCCATTATCTTCTTAAGGTTTTACCCTAAGAATCAACTATCCTTCATTCATTTATTCGTAAGGAATTGGCACGAATTCCATTACTGCCAAAGTTTATTTATCTAATACTAAATCCATAGTTATCAGGTGCTAACTCCATAGTCACCAAGGTTCACTTAACAAGCGCTAACTCCATAGTCGCCAAGGTTCACTCAACAAGCGCTAACTCCATAGTCGCCAAGGTTTACTCAACAAGCGCTAACTCCATAGTCGCCAAGGTTCATCAAATAGGCACGAAGTCACATCGTCGCCAAGGTTTATACAATAGGCGCTAACTCCATAGTCACCAACTATCCCATCTACCCAAGTTCTACCCAACATTTTCGTAGATATAAATACTTACACAGTTTAAATCATTTAACACTTATGTAAAACATCAATTCCACGCCCATCTCAAATAGACAAATAATATATAAACACATAGCACATATTTCATAGCAAATACTTCATATTTATGTGCTAGAAGAAAGTAACTACACACTCACGCATATAAACAACAATATACTTAATACACTCAAACCATACTTGTATTATTATCGTGTTTATGAAAGGTAGTATACACTCACTTGATAAGAAGATGATCGGACAGCACTACTACTTGCAGAAGTAGAAATCCTCAGCAGATCTGGAAGATCTCTACAAAAATCGAACTTCTCGCGGGCAGAGCTTCGGCTCGGGAATTGCACTTCTCGGGATCTTCGGGCTTCGGGACTTGCTTCGGGTCTCGGGGTTGATACCAGGGATTCGGGGTACTTCTGGCACGCAAATCGAGGTAAAACGGGAGAGAGAAGAGAGAAAATAGCAACCCTAAACGGCTGGCACTTCAAATCTATTTATAAGGCAAATTTGGCCCTTGCCACGTCGTGGCAACCTTTTTCCACGTCATGGGCTTGGTCGTCACTGCATGTGTCATCCCAAGTTGCATCTGGGGGCCTCCCGGAGGTGTCAGGAGATTTGCCACGTCGTGGCACTGGTTGCCACGTCGTGGTCTCTGACAGTTTTGGGGTTTCGCGCCCCGAACTTTAGAAATTCATAACTTTCGCATACGCACTCCGTTTTCGACGTTCTTTATATCGCCGCGAAGGTGAGATTATGCTCTACAACTCTCGTTTAGACTCCATTGGCTAATTTTGACTTTATTTTTAATATATTATAATTATATTACTTATATATTATTTTTAGTAGGCCGGGACAGGAAAACTCCGTTATAAACTCATAACTCCTTCGTCCGACGTCCGTTTTCGTCTGTCTTTCCATCGTTGCACTACTATCGATGAGATCTTCAATTCTCATTTAGATCACTAAGGATAGATATCTATCAACCTTAAATTCACTATTTACGCCGCGCTGGGTCGCGCTAGGTCGTGTCGGTTCTGTCGCAAAACTTCGACATGTCATAACTTCTTCGTTATAACTCAGATTTTGGCATTCTTTATATGCACGGAAACCTTGTGGCATATACTACAACTTGGTTAAGATTAATCCTTCTAAATAATCTTCCATCAAAAAGTCATTTTTGATGCTTATCGTCTCTAAATTGACTAGCCCTAATCTACGGGCGTTACAATTATCTCCCCCTTAGGATTCTTACGTCCCGGAATCATCAACGAAACAGGATTCGTATACTGACTCCATACATTATCTCTCCATCCGAAGTAATAACCATGATGCTTAATCCTTCACCTGCTCTTCTTACTATGATGGACTTTCAATCATAACCTTCAAGTTACAAAATAAATCCTTATTGCGAACTCCTTCTTCTTCTTAGGATAAATACATTCCTTTATCCATTGTAACAGACTGATGGGTCATGTTCTAATGACCTACCATCGTATGATGCAACGCTTAGACTCAAGTCTCTTAGAGTCAAATTCTAGAATGGAATATACCTTCCTTCATATTCTAATGTGATATAATCACATTTTTACATGCAGCATTTCTAGCTACAAGCTTCCTTAACAACGAGCGCGATGCCATCGATCGCATTGACTTCAATCTTCTGACTTAATACAAATGCTACATCAAACTCGGTTCTCTGAACCACGTAACAAACTCATCGTAGTCGGACTCAATTTGATACGACCACTAGGGTCATGATATCAATCATCTTTTTTTTTTAGTCATTACCGAAACAATGGTAACGACATACTTGAATAAAAACAAACTCAATTACAAGCTTCTTGGTAACCTTGTGACTTCCCATGATCCAAGCGTGAGTCCTGTGCTTCCAGTAGTATAGATCTCTACTACTATTCACACCTACTCATACTCGTCCCAAGTATTGTCTCGCAGTCCCCAAGTCCTAAAATCACTAAACAATTTAACACATACTAATGTGTCCAATTAATCATAAAAATTCTCCTAGACTCTACTAGGACTTCTTCCATGCGTATCTTCAATCATCAACTCTACTTCAACTCAATTGGTGATGGAAACTCTAGAAGAATGGGACAACTTCAAGAATTACACCAACCGTTCCATCATACTGCCAATCGAAGGTGTACTTCAAACGTACCGTACTCCTCTAAACGTACTGTTATTTTATAAGACATATTCTAAAGGCAAGATACCACTCTTACAATATCTTCCGATAGGCGTCATTCACTATCATAAGCCTTTCGTTTCCTCCATTTACTCAATTCTCTACGAGTCTTCACCATAACCTTTTGTACATCCAAACAGACGTTCGGTGCACCGGGCGAGAATTTAAGATAAGAAAGCTTTATTTACGATAGACGTATAAATCTCCTTATCGCTCTGAAACGTTTACATGCTAGTTCTAATACCGTAGTCGTACGCTTAGAATCCTAAACACATAAGGTTTCCAGATCTGGTCGGCAACAGACCATAAATCCGAACAAATAACATCATATATGGCAAACATATAACATTTAGCACATAAAAGCATTTTAGGCAGCTTCCTAAAATATACTAGTGCTTGTGTCAATTTAGGTGTACTACCTAACATATTTTGGACACACTCCTCACAATCGTTACTTAGCATTCTAAGTTTAAGTCTAGAAATCCTACAAATTCCTAGTTCGCTTAAACTAATGCTCTGATACCAACTGTGACATCCCTAATTTCACGGCCAGAAAAGACCGATTTGTTTATGCTTTGTTTTTAAAATCAGAGTAATCGTTTAAAGAAAACTGTTGCGGAATTTGTTCCCAAAACAAAATATGATAGAATTTATCAAAACGTTTCTCAAAGAGAATGGATTTTCATTAAATAATAAAACCTTGGGATGTCATGTTCGATACAGACCAAAAGCATAAACAATATAAAATACACCTTACAATAGTTATTTATAACTACTGATCTATAGTCCAAAATCTCTCGTCAAGTCCGCCAACTTATACCCTTGTGCCATTACCTGTAATGAAAAGAAAACTGAGTGGGTCAAGCTTGGGAGCCTGGTGAGCATATAGGGTTTTCAACCCACAATAATATAATTATTATATTTAATCAGCAAACAATCAACCCAATTACCCATCCCCATTATCTTCTTAAGGTTTTACCCTAAGAATCAACTATCCTTCATTCATTTATTCGTAAGGAATTGGCACGAATTCCATTACTGCCAAAGTTTATTTATCTAATACTAAATCCATAGTTATCAGGTGCTAACTCCATAGTCACCAAGGTTCACTTAACAAGCGCTAACTCCATAGTCGCCAAGGTTTACTCAACAAGCGCTAACTCCATAGTCGCCAAGGTTTACTCAACAAGCGCTAACTCCATAGTCGCCAAGGTTTACTCAACAAGCGCTAACTCCATAGTCGCCAAGGTTCATCAAATAGGCACGAAGTCACATCGTCGCCAAGGTTTATACAATAGGCGCTAACTCCATAGTCACCAACTATCCCATCTACCCAAGTTCTACCCAACATTTTCGTAGATATAAATACTTACACAGTTTAAATCATTTAACACTTATGTAAAACATCAATTCCACGCCCATCTCAAATAGACAAATAATATATAAACACATAGCACATATTTCATAGCAAATACTTCATATTTATGTGCTAGAAGAAAGTAACTACACACTCACGCATATAAACAACAATATACTTAATACACTCAAACCATACTTGTATTATTATCGTGTTTATGAAAGGTAGTATACACTCACTTGATAAGAAGATGATCGGACAGCACTACTACTTGCAGAAGTAGAAATCCTCAGCAGATCTGGAAGATCTCTACAAAAATCGAACTTCTCGCAGGCAGAGCTTCGGCTCGGGAATTGCACTTCTCGGGACCTTCGGGCTTCGGGACTTGCTTCGGGTCTCGGGGTTGATACCAGGGATTTGGGGTACTTCTGGCACGCAAATCGAGGTAAAACAGGAGAGAGAAGAGAGAAAATAGCAACCCTAAACGGCTGGCCCTTCAAATCTATTTATAGGGAAAATTTGGCCCTTTCCACGTCGTGGCAACCTTTTTCCACGTCGTGGGCTTGGTCATCACTGCATGCGTCATCCCAAGTTGCATCTGGGGGCCTCCCGGAGGTGTCAGGAGATTTGCCACGTCGTGGCACTGCTTGCCACGTTGTGGTCTCTGACAGTTTTGGGGTTTCGCGCCCCGAACTTCAGAAATTCATAACTTTCGCATACGCACTCCGTTTTCGACGTTCTTTATATCGCCGCGAAGGTGAGATTATGCTCTACAACTTTCGTTTAGACTCCATTGGCTAATTTTGACTTTATTTTTAATATATTATAATTATATTAATTATATATTATTTTTAGTAGGTCGGGACAGGAAAACTCCGTTATAAACTCATAACTCCTTCGTCTGACGTCCGTTTTCGTCTGTCTTTCCATCGTTGCACTACTATCAATGATATCTTCAATTCTCATTTAGATCACTAAGGATAGATATCTATCAACCTTAAATTCACTATTTACGCCGCGCTGGGTCGCGCTAGGTCGTGTCGGTTCTGTCGCAACACTTCGACATGTCATAACTTCTTCGTTATAACTCGGATTTTGGCGTTCTTTATATGCACGGAAACCTTGTGGCATATACTACAACTTGGTTAAGATAAATCCTTCTAAATAATCTTCCATAAAAAAGTCATTTTTGATGCTTATCGTCTTTAAATTGACTAGCCCTAATCTACGGGCGTTACAAGGACATACCAGACTCATGTTGTGGGCGTAGAGGTAATCCAGACCTATGCTGAGGACCACATAATGGTATTCCAGTCATAGGCCATGGGAATAGAGATTGTGTTGGTTATGTATGTTGTAGGAGCACGTTCAGGTTGGATGTATGGTTGAAGATTTGAGGGGAGTTGCACTCGGTTGTGACGAATCTGAGGATGGTGGATGAGACGCAAGAATAGATCCTTCGATCCCTGGTTATGAGTAGACCCGATTTATGTTCATAGAGGTATTCCAATCTAGGGTATTCCATCTTGAGGATGACCGAACCCTATGATTGATTGGACCTGATATGTTTGGTATTCCAACCCGAGGGTTGATTGGGCCAAACATGTGTGGGATACGAGGGTATTCCATCCTAGGGATGACTGGACCCGTCATAGGCATGTCTGGTATTCCAGCCTGAGGCTGATTGGGCCAAGCATCAGTGTTTGTGTTTTAGTGGGATGATTTTTGTATGATATTGTGGGACAAATGTCCTGTCAGCACAAAGGGTTCGCCTCGGGAAGAGGGAAAGTTAGGTTCGCAGTTCGCAGTTGCGAACGTGTATTATGCATCAGGAGGAGATAATGTCGTTGGATGACATTCACCTTTCGCAGTTCGCAGTTGCGAACGTCCTGTGGCATGAAGGATAGACCTTATGGGAAGGTCTGTTTGGGATGTACATCACCTTTCGCAGTTCACAGTTGCGAACGTGTATCATGCATCAGGAGGAGATAATGTCGTTGGATGACATTCAGGTCGGTGAGCGCCTGGATTATGTGGAGAGGCATGTAGCCATTCAGGAGAGAGGGGTAAAGGCTATGCGGGACAAGGAGGTACCTTTGGTACAAGTACAGTGGGAGCACCATAGAGGGTCCGAGTGGACGTGGGAGCCGGAGGCAGAGTGTGGGAGCACTATCCGAGGATGTTCACCACAGCAGACTTCGAGGACGAAGTCTAGTTCAAGTGGGGGAGAATTGTAATGCCCAGAATCTCGAATACCAATTTATGGTTATAAATTCTCATGAATTCAAGATCTACTTGAAGAGTTGATTGTCTGACTCGTCGAGTAGCATCGGGTTTGGGCCACATGTTTAAGTGACCAACTCACCGAGTCGGAAGAGTGACTCGACGAGTTGGATCTAGAGGGTGAAACCCTAATTTCCAGGGTTTGGCACCCTATTTAAGGGATCATTAGCCTCCATTAGTTCCTTTGCAGCCTCTTGAGAGTCCCGAAACTCTAATTCGTGTGAGTGTGCTCCATTTGTGTGTTCTAAAGCTTTGGAAGGTGTATCTTTGTAAGAAGAACTTGAAGAGCAAGTGACTAGAAGCAAAGGACATATGGGGATCTGATATCTACCTCAGATGGCATCTTTTGGAAGGTATCAAGTCGTTACCTTGACCTCATTTCATTCTAGATCTCATTTGGTTAAACTTTTGGGCTTTTCTAGCATATTATGAAGCTATTTTTGGGTATGATCTTGCATCTGAAGTTGTAACTTCAGATTTGAACTCTCCTTGGTCTCTAAATCCATAAAGCTATCAGCTTTGGCAAGTATGAACCCCTCCTTAAGTGTAAAACCCCATTTCAAGCATGGTTTTAAAATTTTGAGTCATTAGAGCCTTGCATGCATGTAAAGTTTTCAACTTTACATGATAAGCATGCCTTGGGAAGTTGGATCTGTAGTATGGAGCCTTAGCATCGCTTAAAAAGCATATGTATGGATGAAGGACTGAAGGGACTCGATGAGTCACATGGTAGACTTGATGAGTCTTATGAAGATGGTCATGAACTCGACGGGTTGGTTGAGGAACTCGGCAAGTCCGATGAAGATCGCCTTGGGCTCGGCGAGTGTCATGGTCACTCGGCGAGTTGGCAGGTTATGCAAGGAACTCGGCGAGTAGCTGAAGGTACTCGACGAGTTAAGGTCAACATGGAATGTTGACCTTGATAGTTGACTTTGACCAAGGGTTGACCATTTTGATATTTGAGGATAACTGGTAAGCGGGCATTTATGAATTGGATCTTTGATGGTTATAGGTGTTGGAGTTTGGGGCAATGTTTCGGGAGCGTGATTCGTGGTTCAGTCCGGCATTGCAAGGTAAGTTATCCTCACTATATCAACAGGGTCTAAGGCACCAAGGCCAGCCCTTTGTCGGATTGTATACTTGTATTTGTTTGATATGCTTATTGATCTGATAGATCGGCGTCCTGGCAATTAGGACGGTATTATGTTAGTGACCTGGTTTAGGTCGGTATCCTGGTATATAGGATGATGCTATGTTAGTGACCTGGTTTAGGTCAGTATCCTGGTATATAGGTGTTGGATTAGTGTCTAAGTCCATAACTATAATTGGTATATACTTGACCCGACCCGGCATGGTCCATTTGGGTTGCATGGCATCATTCATTTGGATAGACTAAAATGAGAGAAATAACACTTAAGGTTTATTAATATATTATAAGTTCTAATATATTAATAAAATTATTTAATTAGTATTGATCAAGAATTAATCTAGAATTAATTAAGTGATCAAAAGAAGACTAATTAAATATATGGGTTAATTGTGTAAATCATCCATACTTATATAGTGGGCTAATACTCCATGGGTTATCAAGTTGGGCTAAAACCCATAGGATGCTCCATGGGATATTTGAACCCATGGATCCAAGGAAATGGAAAGCCATGACAGTTAGGGTTTACCCTAATTGTGACTAACTATATAATGATCTTATGATTGAAGAAATCGGCCACGAAGTGAAGGAGTGGGGGCAAGCCGTTTTTGAAGTGTTCTACTTTCTCTCTAAGTTATTTCAAATGCATTTGATGTTGTGTGAACCATTTGAGGTGTCACACTTGGGGCACTAGGCTCTAAAGCTACATGGAATCAAGCACCAACAAAGAGGTATGTCATTCTACTAGATTTTATATTATTTGTAGTTCATAATATGCTAGTTAGGATAAATACCTTGGATATTCATATTTGCATGTATAATAGAGAAAACATAGATCCAAGGTATTTAGGGTTGCATGTACACTTAGGAGTGTTAGATTGCTCATAACCCAACAGTGGTATCAGAGCCTAGGCTTGTTTTCACTTATACTTGCAAATTTGGCTCGAAAAAACAAAGTTTTGTGCTGTCTAGACAGGGGACTCGATGAGTCCATTAAGGGACTCGACGATTCCAAGGCAAAATTCATCCAACTCGCCGAGTTTGTTCATGCACTCGACGAGTTGGACCCACAAACAGCATATCTTCGAGTTTTGGTGCTGGAATTGGTCTAGAATCATTACCTTTGACTATTTTGGACTTACAAAACCTATTTTTTAATGTGGTAATGGTTATGCTAAACCAATTTCAATGCTATAATCAAAGTTTCAAGTTTTATATGTGTTTATGTAATTCTTGAAAAATTGTTGATTATGAGTGTTCATGCTTATGAGTTTTGTTAGATCATAGAAATTATGTGCAAATTATTTGTTAGTATAATTCTTGATTTAATGAAATTATATGGACTCCATAACTTGTCCTCAAGTTATGGATTCCCAAAAGTTTTATGTTTCCTTGATTTATGAGTTAGTTTAGATTAATAAAAAATTGTGTTTTAGCTGTTTTCAATCCATATTGATCTAAAATAATTTCATAAAATATGTTTTTGTAACTTGTCTTCAAGTTATATGAAAAGTCATATTTATGAATCTTAAAACTCATAAAAGTGCCATAGGTTACATAAAAATCAAGAGTCTTTTTCATTAAATGGTTTTATGACTCCATAACTTGTCCTCAAGTTATGGATGTTGAAAAGTCACTTCCTTAAAATTGTTATTAAAAGATAAGGAGTTACATAAAAATGAAGAGTCTTCATTTTAATGAACCATTAAACTCATAAGTTATGAAATGAAAGGTTTTGAATAGTTTCAAAACTTTCCCTCAAGTTTTAAAATTTGTAAAGTCTTATACTCTAATACTTTAATTCCAAATTAAACCTTAGAATTTTAAAAGTTTAAAATTCAACCCTTATACTATTATTATAATTTTAATTATATAGATATGTATAAGATAAAGTCAATCTTACCATTAGTAAGTCTCATTCATGAAGCCGGTCTATAAAGGGGGTATAAGGTTACTGCCTATAAAATGACAGTTTAATGGGTGTCCACTCTCACCCACCGCTTCCTTGACTTGTGGAGGGTCGTTAGCCGAACAGGTAGGAAAGAACTATAATTCTCCCTTCATTAAAAGTATAATGATAAATACTAAGTAACTAAACACTTATAAATTCCTAATCTTAGTTACTGAGGAAAATGTGAAATAGGTGCTAACCCATGAAATTACACTTTGTACCTTGCCAAGTCGTTAGTGGAGCGTGTGTGGTTAACCGGCACACTAATAAGGACTAGTAAGAGTGGCAAAAGGTAACTTGACTTTATTATAGATCGGTGGAGCGTGTGTGGTTAACCGGCATATCGATTAAGTGATAAAGTTAAGGGTACCAAGTCAATTTGCATGGTTATTCACACCTTGTTTGTGATCCTCGACATCCCAGTCACAAACTTGAGAGGGCACAATCAAGATTCAAACATGCCATTGAAAGTTCAATGTATCTCAAAAGATCTAGGAGTTTCAAATCCAATTAAAACTTAATTATATTTCGTTTTTCATGGTGGAAATTGGTAAATCGTCATTTACCTACCTTCAACTATTTTATAACTCGGATTACGACATCCCTCTTCTAGTTATAAATAGGTTGTTGGATCCTAGCCTTAATATTTCATATTGGGTGTTATATTAAGGACTTTAAATCAACTAACTTGAATTTCTCCCTTATAGATGTCTCCTTCAGACAACTATGGTCTTCCTTAATCTTTAGGAATAAGCAATCCTAATGAAGATGATATCCCAAAAGGCAATCAAGGTGAAAGATCAATCCCTTCGTTGTGCATTAGTGGGACTGGAAATCATACTTCACTTCCTCCACCTCCTCCAATAAATCTCCCTAACCCACAAGTTTCAAGACTTGATAAGTTCTAAGTCACTCAAACCCTATTGGCAAGTAAAGTCTATATGTGCTTAAGTCTTGGAGATTAAGTCACATATTGACAAGCCGGGAGAGTCCGGTGTTGAAGTCTCGAGGTAGCTGGCTGCTGACTTGGTTCTTTAGTCACTCCCTGATTGCAGATCACGACATGACTCTTTAATGATCTTACATATTTGCTTGATGATGCTGAATCAGCAATGATTTGGAGCATTGGTAAAGCAAATTAGATTGGAAGATCTACTTCCCAAACTTTCATGGACATTAACAATGATAACACTAGAAGTCCACAAAAACTTTCTCTTCCCAATGGAAAGGGATCGGCCATGGTCAAGTCGTTTGACCCAATGGTAAAGAGAAAGGCTAAGTCTAGGATAGTCTCTTGTACCATTTCCAAAGAGTCCATATGTTTCTTTTGCCAATAAAAGGGACATTGGTTGCGAAGCTGCCAAATTTACCTGAAATTTCATAACGTTGGTAAAAGTCAAAAGTTTGACTTTGCATCAGGTAAAGTCCACTATCTAACTCTATTAAGTCTCTTTTTTAGACTCTTAATACATGATGTAATGTAATTACATTTTGATGTTTTGGAAGAATCAAAGGAAGCTTAAAGAAAGAGTGTGTTGATTCTGATCGCATGGTTCGATGACCAGAATTTTGAGTCGCTGCATAAGAGTTATGGAATATTTCTTAGGAATAAATAACAACAAGTTTTCATATGTATTTGCATTGTAAGGATAAGTTTTTCCGCAAAGTTTTAAAATAAAAGAAAAATGGTTTTAATTTTATTTATTTTAAGTATCCTTACAATGGCATTTGTGAAAAACTATTGCCTATATGATTCCATTGATAGCAATATTGGAAAGTGGATTTGATTCTTTCATCTGTGGTAGTGTCATAAGTTACCAAATAAGGAAAGATTCTCATCACCCAAGGTTCATTTGGACAGAAACTTGGAATCATGCAACTTGTATTGTATGATGAATGAGAATTTTTTATCTTTGGGAAATTAAGACTAATTCCTTGTTCACATGTATATGTGGGTCAAGTGAAGGACAAAGGGATCGGGTACACTTGGGTGTACGCTGATCAGGTCCACCTCAAAGACTATTTGTCATGATTTACTAAAGTTTAGTCAATATGGTTATGCTTACAAGTTTAAGTGTAATTCTGAAACATTAGAAAGGTTTCAATGTATGACAGAACGGATAAAAAGAATCAAATAAGGCGGGAAGATAAAAGTTTCTCAAATATGAAGAGATGGGAGAGTACTTGAGTATCTTGTTTTATGATTATCTTGGTGATTATGAAACCATATCACAATTGATCCTATAAGGACACCTTAGTGCATTTGTTAGCTAAGGAGAGGAATCGTGAATTGTGGAAATGGTTAATTCAAAAGATAAATCATACTTCGTTCCAAAATCAAATCTTAGAGTCATACTCCAAGATTGAGCCTTGAGTGACATAATCTTAAGAAAGGTTTAAAACGCTTGTCAAATGTAGACTAAAATGCTTTCTACTCTTGTACATTTGAAATTGGTAGGTTGTGATGTCTTGGATAAGACAAAGACAAATTAAGGCCAATTGTGTGAAGTGTTTTTTTCTTGATAAGAATCCGCATTAACTCTTGAATATTTGTTTTGTCAAGGTTTGGTTCTTGACAAAGAGAATCTTATATGTCAAGAGGACAGTAGGAGTCTTCAGATAGTTTTGAGAACTGATCAAGAGTATTGTTAATCACTAGCCCACGACTTAAGCTTTATAACCTATCGTGTTGACTTGTTCTTGTTTTTGTGTCATTCCAGTTAAAGTTGGCTATGCTTGTGAGTTCTATGAGTTCTCAATTGCTTTCATAACAACCTGGAAGCAATGGTAGGCTCTTGTTCTGACGGGTGGCAAGAAAATGAGATTGAACAAGTTCAGTCAATATGTGTTTGGATTTGTCACTAACCTTGTCTTTTGATTATGGTTTTGACAAATTCACATGGATAGGAACACATACACCTTAAAATCTAAGTGTCATAAGGTTTCTCTTCGATTCATGAAAATGATGGTGAGGAAACGCTTTCACTAAGAAAATCTTAAGTAGATAGCAGTTGTGATATTTACATTCTCATATAGTTAGTGGAGCGTGTGTGGTTAACCGGCACACTAACTAGTGAGAATTGCAAAAGGTCTAGACAAACATGTGAGCTATATAAGGAAAGGTGTATGATTTTGTTAAAGTCTTATCAAAGCATCTCGTATAAGAAATCTGAATTTTGGTAAGAAAGTCAATAAAGTGTTGTTTTTCTAGAACTCCAGTTGATTTATGAGTACATGTCAAAGCTACTGGGATCATAAGTGTTATGCTAGTAAGATAATAATCATTATGCTAGTGGGAGCATGATGATTATGTTGCAAGTTAACAATGTTAATTATAGAAAACAAAAGTTTCAATTCACTTTGAAAAGTTGTTTTGCTATAATTAAGGGAGAGGATTTTATACTTCATTCCTATTCTACAAGCTTAGATTGAGATTTTAATCAACTTTAGTCAAGGATATATATGAATGTTATGTTGGAATGGTTCAACATAAGGAAATTCTATATGTGTTGCATTCTCAGAATTTAATTATGATTATGGCATACCTCTTCATAGTTCGAATTGTGAGAACATGGCAAATAGCATGAATCATGTCCCATATGCTTTGGTTATAGGTTTGATTACATGTGCTATAATATTTATCCATTCTAAATTCTCCAAATGCCTAGGACATTAGGAGGGAAAAAGGAATAGAACTGGATATGACTAAAATGATTAAGCAATTGTCGAGGACAATCTGGGGTTTAACAAAGATTGGTTACTCATGGACAATTGGAAGTATATGGTTAGGATCATATTGACATATTCTGAAAAGAGGCAACTCTTGTTCATAAGTGATAGTCAAAATGGTAATGTGGAATTGTTTCCATAGGTGGAAGTTATTCTTTGAATCTGTGTAAGATTAAAGAACTTAATGCAAAGAAGGATGTTCAAAGGAATGTACTTTGAAGTTGAGACTTCATTTCCATGGAATTGCTTTCCATTGGAATAGCTTGTAATGTTTGTTGCCAAGTCTTTGTGACTTGTGTGCATATTCATTATGAGAGGATCATTGCATATAAGTTTAGAATCTAACAAGATTACGGTAAATGACAAGAATTTGGTGTTCTTACATTTATTGTAAAGGATTTAGGATTGTGAAATCAGTATCATTGAAATGATGTCAATCGATCTGTTTCACAAAGAGAGGACCACATGTAAACATAGTGTGCATACTTGGAGTATGGCATAGCTATTGTTTGGACGAACAGAGTGTGCATGCTTGGAGCATGGCATGACTATTGTTTCAATTCAAGTATTAAGTTGATTAATCGAAACATGAATAATGAGTAATCAATATGGTGCTTAGATAAAAGGGTTTTTATTTACACTCAAAGTGTTGAGGCCATACAAGATTAGTATTATTTTGTGTTTCACTTTGCATGTTTTGACATCCAGAATAACTAGGTCATTCTTCCCGAATGATTAAGTTATTCAAACCATCCACGGTCAGTCATATGTTGGAAGTAGATATGAATCAAGATTGTCATGAATCTGGCTTGTAAGATTTGTCTAAGGTGCATTAGACATAGCAATGGTTGCTACAACATTCATGAGTGCTCATAAGTTTTGAGTATTGGATTCAACCCATGCTCATTTGAATCACTTCATGGATTTTATCACGAGTGAATCATGAGAAGATAATATCTTATATTCTTCAAACCTAGAGATATGAGTTGTTGACTATGAGTTGGTTATACATTGATTGGGCAAAAACGCATTGGTAACTCGATGCTATAAAACGTGCCTTTATGTATGATTCAACAAGTAGTCAGTACAAGCATATGAGTCGAAGTTTATCCATTCCTTTTACCCTCAAAGGGATAAAAGCAATATCTGTGGGCCCCTCGATGATTTAGTGATGACAAAACGTAAATGCTCGGTCGGGCCTGGACTGATTTGATTTGTTCAATTAGTCAGTCATCATGAATCGGAAATCGGGAAACAACAAATGGACAGAGAGAATGATTATAATCCATGTCTCAGTCCATATGATATCAAGAATGGAGGAATATATTATCACTTATCTAATGGACGTGTCATAGATTTGTTCAGAGTTCGACAATAGTTTTTGAGAGCTACGATTCCTAGTCGGGTTATGAAGTCGTACTTGCAATAATAGTTTTAGACTTATCTAAGTGGGAGACTGTTGGATTAGTGTCTAAGTCCATAACTATAATTGGTATATACTTGACCCGACCCGGCACGGTCCATTTGGGTTGTATGACATCATGCATTTGGATAGACTAGAATGAGAGAAATAACACTTAAGGTTTATTAATATATTATAAGTTCTAATATATTAATAAGATTATTTAATTAGTATTGATCAAGAATTAATCTAGAATTAATTAAGTGATCAAAGAAGACTAATTAAATATATGGGTTGATTGTTTAAATCATCCATACTTATATAGTGGGCTAATGCTCCATGGGTTATCAAGTTGGGCTAAAACCCATAGGATGCTCCATGGGGTATTTGAACCCATGGATCCAAGGAAATAGAAATCCATGACAATTAGGGTTTACCCTAATTGTGACTAACTATATAATGATCTTATGATTGAAGAAATCGGCCACGAAGTGAAGGAGTGAGGGCAAGCCGTTTTTGAAGTGTTCTACTTTCTCTCTAAGTTATTTCAAATGCATTTGATGTTGTGTGAACCATTTGAGGTGTCACACTTGGGGCACTAGGCTCTCAAGCTACATGGAATCAAGCACCAACAAATAGGTATGTCATTCTACTAGATTTTATATTATTTGTAGTTCATAATATGCTAGTTAGGATAAATACCTTGGATATTCATATTTTCATGTATAATAGAGAAAACATAGATCCAAGGTATTTAGGGTTGCATGTACACTTAGGAGTGTTAGATTGCTCATAATCCAACAATAGGATGATGCTATGTTAGTGACCTGGTTTAGGTCGGTATCCTGGTATATAAGATGATGCTATGTTAGTGACCTGGTTTAGGTTGGTATCCTGGTATATAGGATGATGCTATGTTAGTGACCATGTTTAGGTCGGTATCCTGGTATATAGGATGATGCTATGTTAGTTACCGGTTAGGTCGGTATCATGGTTAGGATGTTGCTATGCTATATGATTTACTAGATCAGTTTGTTCGTCTATGGACTGTTATGTGATTATCTGTTATATGTGCACATGGTTGTTTGTTTAGGGGTTGGGTTGAGGCGGTCCTGCTTTGTGCTGTAGGCCAACATACCCGGGGAGCGGTCTGGATAGGTTGTAGGCCCTGCGAGGCGGTCTAGTCATGCCGAAGGCTCGGGAGCGGTCCAGCTAGGGTGTAGGCCCTGCAAGGCGGTTCAGTCAGGCTAAAGGCTCATTATGCATGATGTTTTGTATTTATTGATATGATATGATTATGGTTATATGAGGTTGGTATTTTGGGGGTAACTCACTAAGCTTTCGAGCTTACAATTTCAATTTATTGTTTCAGGTTCAGTGGATGGTCGCGGGTAGGCGAAGGCGTAACCGTACACTTCCTCGATTGACGATTATGATTTCTGGGAATTTTGATGTATAAACTATTGTGAAAACTAATTCTAATAAGTGAATGGTTTTAAATGATATAAAAAGTTTTAAATTGGCTCGAATTTTATGGATGTTACAAGTTGGTATCAGAGCCTTGGTTTGAGTGAATTGGAGGAACACTCGTGTGAATCCAGTCTCAAATCAAGAAAAGATTTTCAAAATGATTTTAAATGGTTTTCAAAATAAGTAAAATAGGATGTGAAGTGTACGATCAGCCAGAGCCAGTAAGTAGACCCCAAAATACCATACGATTATTTGATATTGTGAAATGTTAGAACAGCATGTTAGTACTAGGCTAGGGATCTTCAGGAATTGCATGATAGAATTGCATGAGTACATGATGCCTGTTAGCCTAGGGTTTTCCTTATATGAGATTGACATCATTTCTGTGGTTACTTGTGTATGCATCACAACTGTATATAATTAAGATCTTATAGCCTGAGAATTTTTGATCTGGCCTTATGTTCTGTTCTTATTGATTAGGACTTAGGGTAGGATTGGATATTCGAAAGTCTATAGGGTCCAACATTATGTATAGCTAGCATACACTAGTGCTGCAGGGGTTGGTGGAAGTTTCATGGATGGGTGGGTAGTGAGAGGCCGGGAGGCTAGTTATGAGATATTTAACATTCCTCTAGGAGTGAGGATTTATCGCTCGATATGTATATGTGTATTGTTAGGGCGTTGTGATGATACTTGGGACAAATATGGTGTAACAACCCAAAAATACGACCCAAAAATTTCGTTTTTCAACATAACCAAAAACCATAATCTGAGTGTCATATCATAAACCATACATGATGTATCTCAAAATAATAATAAAACACTATGCGAAAACCTGTATCATATCCATGTTATATAAAAATCAAGAACCAATCAACTCCCAGGATAAAAGCTAAAGCTGTGGTGTGTGCGATGTCATCATCCTGAGCTCCTCTCTCTACAAGCGGAAGTACCTGAAACAAAACTGAAACTGTAAGCACGAAGCTTAGTGAGCTCCCCCAAACTACCACATACCATACAGTACATATAAATCACATACTGGGCCTTGCCCACTGCATCAGACCGAGGTCTGGAACTAGCTGCATCGGACCGAAGTCCGGAACTGACCGGGACCTTGTCCCCTGCATCGGACCAGAGTCCGGAACTAACTGCATCGGACCGGAGTCCGGAACTGACTGCATCGGACCGAAGTCCGGAACTAACTGCATCGGACCGAAGTCCGGAACACATAACACAAAAATGCTTGAATCACAAAGACGTCAAGCCAGCTAGCTACTATATCAAACTAAAGACCGGACTACTGATAATTACACGGGCCGGCATTGTGGCCGTAGACCCGATCCTACTGAAAGGAGACTCACCTCGTCAACTGGCTGTTGAGTGAATAGCTCTGAGGGCTAACTGCTCCTGCTCCGGTATCTCCCCGGCTACAAGACCATAAACATACTCAATCAAATACTAAACACTGCACTGGGTAAAATGACTCTTTTACCCCAGGTCAAAGTCAACTCTCAGACAAAGTCAACTCTCGGTCAAAGTCAACCCATAGTTGTCCTGACTCGCCGAGTTGGGCCGCCAACTCGTCGAGTCCCTATTCTCACTCCTCGACTTAACTCGCTGCTACTCGTCGAGTATGGCATCGACTCGACGAGTACTCTCCCGATCCAAGAACTCAGACAATCTTCATCCGACTCGCCGAGTCCTATGAACAACTCGACGAGTTGTTCTTGAGCTTAAGAAGATTGCCTTGGACTCGCCGAGTTGTATGAACAACTCGCCGAGTCCCTCCATCACTGAGTCTACTCTCAACTCGCTGAGTCCACTCTCTCACTCACTGGATCCACTCGACACTGATAAAATGAAGGAATCGGGGACTCGCGACCTAACTCGCCGAGTCGTTCTTCCCGACTCGCCGAGTTGCCGCCATGCAACTGATTTTTACTCGATTTTGTTTGAATCCAACACATACAATTGATAGATCTGAGTCCAATAAGCTGATTTACCACGTAAAGTTTCCAACTTTACGTGTACAACCTCATGAATAAGGGAAATAAGGCTAAAAGATGCACAAAATGGGTAGATCTATGGTTAATATGCAAAGTAACTCCAAAAAGGCAGTAGATCTGGGCTCTACAACACCCCATCATTCAGATCTATAGATATCTCGACTTATTAAAGCATCCATGCAAACATAAGGCTTGGAACAAGCATCAACTAGATCCTAGGAGGGCTCTAATGGAGGTTCAAAGCATATAACAAGAGGGAAAATCCGAAAATACCTCAAATAACTCAGATTTGCCCTTGGATCTTTGCACTACACCTCTTCTCCTTGCTCCTTGCTTCTTCTCCTTCTTCAAACCTTCACAAAATGGCACAAAACACTTAGCTCACACAATGGAGGATTAGGGTTCTTTCTCACAGTGTTCTCAGGGTGAGGGAGGCGAGAACGGGGCTATAATGTGACTTAAATAGTGGGCAACCCGGGGATTTAGGGTTTCACCCAGACGGATGGACTCGCCGAGTCAGGGATATGGACTCGCCGAGTCCCCGGCTCACACGTGCTTGAGATCGCGACCCTACTCGGCGAGTCAGGCTATGAACTCGCCGAGTCCCTCTTGCAAAACATCAAAATAAATACCAAGGAATTACCATACCAGACACGGGTCATTACATATGGGTAGGTGTGGAAGGTAGTATGGGCCCGTACTACCGAAAGCACAGGACCCATACGCGTATCAAGGAAGTTACAACCCCTCGGATTTTGGTTGGGAGTCGGTTCCCTATTATAGTATGGATTATTCGAGACGTCTTGAGACCGGATCCAGGTCAGGATCGAGAGCTAGCAGCCAGGATAGCCTAGTATTGTCAGAGAATCATGTCAGGAAGATCATTCGGGAGTATATGGATGTTACATTGGCTTTTCGAGGAGCGAGGATGAGTTATGTGTATATGTTAAGGCTCGTCAGAGTATAGTTAGCTTTTTGGTATTGTATGTGGATGACATACTACTCATAGGAAATGACATCCCAATCTTGTAGGAGGTTAAGTCCTGGCTTGGGAAGTGTTTCACTATGAAGGACCTTGGAGAAGCTGTCTATATCCTAGGGATAAGGATATTGAGAGAATGGAGTAAGAGACTAATTGGACTTAGTCAAAGTACCTACTTGGATAAGTTACTAAAAAGATTT
Source organism: Lactuca sativa (assembly GCF_002870075.4). NCBI lineage: Eukaryota > Viridiplantae > Streptophyta > Magnoliopsida > Asterales > Asteraceae > Lactuca > Lactuca sativa. The sequence continues at coordinate 272,606,210 of NC_056627.2, forward strand.
AGCATGTAGGATTCCGAGAAAGGTGACTTACCGATCCAGAGTAACGCCAAACTAAGTAAGACTTAGAGCCCGAGTACAGAGGCTGAGATAGCTTAGATGAGTCAAGTACCATATGCTTACGTTGTAGGCTCGATCATGTATGCTATGACTTGTACTCGCTCTGATGTGGCCTTTGCTTTAAGCATGATCAACAGATATCAAGGGAATCCGGGCAAGGCTCACTGGACTGCGGTGAAGAACATTCTCAAGTACCTGCGGAGGACTAGGTATTGGGTCCTTACCCTTGGTGGGAGTGATGACTTGAGAGTAGTGGGGTATAGTAATACTAGCTTTCAGACTGATATGGATAATTTCCGCTCTCAGTCGGGCTGGATCTTCACCCTAAATGGAGGAGCAATTACTTGGAAAAGTTCCAAGCAGGAGACAGTAGCTGATTCAACGTGTAAATCAGAGTATATAGCAGCAAGCGAGGCGGTGAAGGAGACGATATGGCTGAAGAACTTCATTAAAGACCTTGGAGTTGTACCAGCTATAAAGGAGCCTATGGAGATTTTTCTTGATAACGAGAGTGCAGTTGCCTTAGCCAAAGAACCAAGGGACCACGGCAGATCCAGGCACATCGAAAGAAAATACCACTTCATTAGACATCGAGTAGAAGAAGGACTCCTCATGGAAAAGAGGGTATCATCAAATGAGAACCCAACAAATCCCCTCACTAAGGGACTGTATAGGGTTAAGCATTTACAGCTTGCGAGGCGTATCGGGCTGAAGGATGATATTAGTTTTAGTAATTAGATAGCTTTCAAAACTTGTAATGGTTGAAATGTAATTTACTTTTGATGTTTAAATAAAAGGTGTTTTTATTTACTAGTATGGTACTGTCTTGTGTCAATCATTTACTATTGTTTCAGTTTTCATGTTTTGACTTCCAAAATAATTATGTTATGGTATATCATATTATTCAAAACTGTCCACAGTCGATCATACTTTGGAAGTAGGTATTGAAAGAAGACTGTCATGAATTGGGTTTGTAGATTTGTCTGAATTGTATTAGACATAGCAATTGTTGCTGCAACATTCATGAGTTCTCATAAGTTCTGAGTATTGGATTCAACCCACGCTCACTTGTATCACTTCATGGAATTTATCTCAAGTGATCGTGAGATGGTAATATCATGTAAGTCTTCAAACCAAGAGATATGAGTTGCTGACTATGAGTTGGTTGTACATTGATAGTACGAAACACATCAGTAACTTGATGTTATAAAACGTGTTGTTGTGTATAATTTGATGATTAGTTAGTACAAGCATATGAGTCGAAGTTTATCTGTTCCTTTTAGTCCTTGGAGGATTAAAAGTGATATCTTGGGCCCCTCGACGATTTTGCTTTTACTTATGTGTCGAGCCCGATCAGAACTGAATTGATGTGTTCAATTAAGTTCTATGTCAAACAAATCGGAAATCGGTAAACAAACTGTTGGACAATAAGTACGATGTTGTTCCATGTATTTGTTCGGCTGATATCTTGAACAAAGGATTATATAATCACTTATCTTAAATGGCGCACATCCTAGTTCCGCGAGACTCTGAAAGAGCTACGATTGTTGGTCAGATCCTGAAGTCATACCTGTAACTATAGTTATTAGACTTATCCAAATGAAAGACTATTGGATAACGTGTCTAAGTCCATAACTATATTTAGTATGTACTTGACCCGGCTTGGCATGGTCCATTCGAGTTGCATGGCATCATAACAATTGGATAGACAAAATGAGAAAAAAGACACTTATGATTTGTTAATATATTATAACCTCTAATATATTAATATGAAATCATATTATTTAATTAGTATTGATCAAGAATTAATTTGAAATTAATTTTGTGATCAAAAGAGACGAATTAAATATATGGGGATTGATTTGGTAAATCATTCATTCTTATATAGTGGGCTTATGATCCATGATTCATTAGCTTGAGCTAGGACCCATAGGGTGCTCCATGGATGCTCCGTGGAGGTTAAACCCATGGATCATGGAGGAAATGAAAAGTCATGCATATTAGGGGTTGCATGGTGTAACCCTACATGTGACACACTATATAAAGAACCTCATATGGAGCAAAATCGGCAACTAAGACATAAGAAAGGAGGGCTAGCCGAATTTGTGCACAAGTGTACTTCTCTCAAGTTATTCCAAGAGTTGTGATGTTGTGTGAAGCATTTGAGGCATAACATTTGGGGTGATGGGCTCACAAGGTCTTAAGGAATCCAAGAAACAAGCAAGGTAAGTCATTCTACTAGTTTTTATATTACAAGTACCCCCATAACATGCTAGTTACGATGAGAACCTTGGAAAAATCAAATTTGCATGTATATTAGAGAAAACATAGATCCAGGGTTTCTAGGGTTGCATGTACACCATAGGAGTGTTAGAATGCTCAAACCCCATCATCATCGACCAATCCATCCATACTCATCCTACATCGAACAAGCACCCAATTTGGGGCTCGGGTCATGCCTGGAACCCCAACCCAAGTCCATCAAAAGCCTGCTATCCATCACCAAGAAGGAGCGAACCTATTACTGGGAGTTTCTTGAACTCCCAACTCACATAATCCTCAATCCAGACGGCCACCTAATTCGTCTATTCTCCCAATGGCAATGTGAAACTCGCCCTAGTTTCACGACTGATCTTGATCCCAGAAAACTGAACGGTTCTCCCCCACTGGAACAACAACCGAACACACTGAAACCCACTTAACAAGATACAACCCCTTACTGACCCATTAATGATTCATGCCATTCAAATGGAATATAACAATTCTTGATGATACAATTCAAACAATAACAGAGAATTAAACCAAAGATAAAGCTTATCCAAACCGATACAAAATTCCAAGCAACAAAAATACTGGCAACAACTAAGGAGAAAGCAAAAGATAACATACCCGCAATATCACCTGTTGGAGTCCTGGCCTCCCTTGTCTAAGACTGCAATGTCCGACTCCTCTCTATTGGGGCTCCTGCCCTACCCACACGACCATCAGTGATCCTCAAAGCAACCGATGCAGGTGCACTCACTGCTCCTCCCCTCACCATTGGACAGTCGAACTTATTGTGGCCCACTTGGTTACAGTGAAAACATAATGGGCTTGCCCCCTGAGGACAATCCCTACTAACATGACCAACCCTGCAACACTTGTAACAACCCAAACACCTAGAACGACAAACCCCATCGTGAAGTCTCTCGTGCGTGCTGCACTGACCCCGGACCTGTTGGCCCCTCAATCGTTGATATGAAGTCTTGGGTCCCTTCCCGGGACCCTCCACTGCCTACACCTGATCTAGCCCCCTCTTCCCCAGGTGCTCCAAATCGATCTCCCGCTCTTGGGCTCTAGAAATCATATCATTCATGGTCTTACACCCTGATATACTCAAAAACTCCCTGATTTCATCCCTCAGCATATCATGATACCTTACCTTCTTCATTTCCTTGTCTGCAACTTACTGCGGAACCAATAAGGCCCTCTCCCGGAACTTGGCAGTGATCTCTGCCACAGTCTCAGTAGTCTAGCGGAGATCCTGAAACTCTCGTGCCAACTGCTGCACCTCAATCACCGGTGCAAACTATGCTAGGAACGTGGTCAAAATATCATCCCACGACATAGCATCAACATCATCAGCACCCACCTCACGTCCTACATACTCCCACCAATCTCGTGCCCTATCCTTCAAAAGGCAGGAAGCAAATCTGACATTTGACTCTTCGGGGCAGAAACTCCTCCTGAACGCATTATCCATATCCGCTAACCATCTCCTACTGGTAATGGGTTCCTTCTCCCCAGAGAACATGTGAGCTCCGCAAGCGTAAAACTCATAGAAAGAAAGAGTGCGAGCTCCAACGTTAACCATAACCTTAGCACTGAACGCACCCAAGAGCTCATCCAAAATCTACAAAATCCCCTCCTTGACCGAACCAAAGATCACAGGAGCCTGCTACAAAATACCAAGGGTAATCTTCGATGAGATAAACTCCCACATCTGCTCACTAATCGACTTAGTACCTGCACCTAAGCTGAAACCAGAACCTCCTTCCTGATTGCTCATCACCAAACTGAAATACAACATGCAAATGATCAGAACATACCCAAGAATCTTCATTCCACAAGCTTCCTAGATTCTCCAAGACTTTCCCCGATTCAAGTATGGATCCTGTACTTTTAGTAGTACAGGCCCAATACTACCTTCCACACCTATCCATACTTTCCTCAAGAATCATCTTGAATCCTCTAAGTCACCCTCTGATGTTTGCATATTTAGCCTCATAATAAGTATAGATTTTTATCATTTATTAGCTAATTTATTGCATATCATGGACAAAAGATACTTAAAAGTGTTTGAATTATGTTTTCAGTCTAAAAGTGAAGCTCGGAAGCAAAAGGAAGCAGGAGAAGCGTTTGGGGGCTCGGGAATTGAACAAAGAAGAAAAACACCAAAAACAACACCTACTCGGTGAGTAGGGTCGACTACTCGGCGAGTCCGATCGAAGATTCGAGAAGATAAAGACTCCGTGACTTATCGTGTACGGGAATTAAGAGACGGACTCAGCGAGTTGGAAATGGACTCGACGAGTCGTTTCGCATCTATAAAGATAACTTCTCATATCGACATTACACATTCTGGAACCCTTCTGGAGAGAATAGTTGCGATTGAAGAGCCAGAAGAACCCTAGAGAACGAAGATACAACCTAGAATCCAATTCCGAAGGAGATTTGAGGCAAATTCTGATCATTATACTTAATCTTTTGTTTTCCATTATGGCTAGACAATTAGAATTCGTTTTATTGCTGTCAATTACCTCAATCATGAGCTAAACTCTTAAACTTCTGTTTGGGGATACAATATTGATACTATGGTTTGATTTATGGTAGGATTAATTCAATGTTGGTAATTTTGTTGATTTTAGCTTGTTAAAGAACCTTGTGTGTGAATAATAACTATTTTTATGTTAATAGGAAGATAATTAAATAGTATGAACTCTTTTATTTGTCAACCTCATATGTTTATGTGACCACTTTAACATATGTCTAGGATTAATGAACATGAAACTAGAATTAATAAGAAAAATAGGTAAATTCATGTATGAGCTTGTGTGATGACCATCAGCAAGAAGTTAACTAAAGGACCAAATTAGTTAGCTATTACAAGTCTAAATTAACCCTGATAAATAATCTAGTGAATTAAATTAAATTAGACAACTGATCACTGTTTGAGTTAGTTTGTTCTCTAAGGATTAGTGCAGCGAACGTGAATCTAATCACTCAAATCGGTAACCAATAGAAGAATTAATCCATTGCACTATTACCATAATATCAACCATAGGATCAATTGAGTTGAACTAAACAGAAGTCCTTCCCATTATTGAATTTAGTTAAATCTTTGCTTTTCTAGTTTTTAGTTCAAGTGATAGTTAGTAACTTTTCTAGTCTTGTAAAACTAGAGAAAACCCCTACTTATTAATTAATTTAGATAAAATTAGTCTTTAGTTTTAATTTACTGTTCCCTGTGTTCGATACCCTACTTATTTAGCTTTACCACAATTGATAGGTCCGTTTCCTTTGTGTGTTCATTTTATAATTAAAAAGTAGGTTTAAAACTAGTTGGTTTCACACACATCACCCTCTCAAACTGATGAACCCTTTAATCGCTAAACAACACAACTAGTCCTACCGAATCATATCCTAGGCTTTCCAAGGTTCCCGACCTCACCCTACCCTCAACTTCTGAAAGGATCCCACCAATGTCAACTAACTACCTCATGAATACAATCACACGCAGCAGAGATCAGATAATCCTTCGAGTAAAAGACTCAACACTATAACGGTTGGACTCAGACGAGAGCTACACAATAGGGTTACATCCATCACTCTAAGATTATTTAACATGTGCCACTTGTGACTTAGCATATTCACTTAATAGTCGATCCACATCGCTAAGAGTCCCACAATGCACAAAGCAAGCAACATTCAGGCAACGAAAAATCTAACCAGCTTAACCCTAATCAAGCCATCCTATCCATTTATCTAAAAACCATACCAGCATGCAATCCTAATAGCTCATATAATCAGGCATATAAAGGCATCTCTCCTATCATAAAATCTCGAGCAAATTCTTATCCTTAATCTAGTATGCAATTCTCATAATCATATCATATATCATAATAAACATGTATTGGTTTTTTGGGAACCAGTTACTTGAGCACGGTCGATTGCACACATCACACCCCTTTCTTTGATTAGAAACACTTTCAATAAAACATTTATATTATGAAAATTTTTGCCAAACCCTCAGTTTGAATCCAGGCACACCCAAGAGTATGCCTGAATCCCTCAAACCAAGGCTCTGATACCAACTTGTAACACTCCAAAATATAAGCGTAAAACCTTTATTTTTAAAACAACCAAAACACCCAATTATCATTACTAAAACACTTAAAGGTATTTCATATTAAAAACAGTTATAAGAGTACAATACCAAAATCTCAAGGTTGCGGAAAATATAGATGTATGCGCTACGATCAAGTTGGGCTCTCTCCTTTCGAACCGAAAGCACCTGAAACCATAAACAGCAACTATAAGCACAAATCTTAGTGATTTCCCCAAATACCGCATACCATACATAACCTATGAGTCATACATATCATAAATATCCAACATTCAAAAGGAGGTGTTATGTGCAAACCATAGTCTTGTCATTATGCCACGAGTTGTATCATCGTCTTACTTGCCAGGACTGGAACCAAAACCCTAGGTCTTACAGATAAGTTCTAGGAGCCACCTCCTGGTCTTCCATGCAAGCATCACAAATACAGCTAGCATACCATCTACAACTACTTATCTACTTAACTACCAGAGTCCAAACTCTGGTCTTGCATACAGATTTTCTAGGAGCCACATCCTGGTCTTTCATACAAATACCAAGGGTTGCCCCCTGGTCTTCCTATAATACATAAATCAATAGGGCCGAAATTGGTGTCTTCGACCCATAGTATAGTGAAGAGACTCACCTCATACTTCTAAGTCACACTGATAATCCCTGACAGTTGGTCCAACAATCCCCCAAACTATTAATATCACATAACACCCAATTAACAATTGGAGTCAAATCTATATCCTTCAATCCATACTAAGGGTAAAAAGACCATTTTACCCCTTTTCTAGCTTGGCCCAAGACTAAGGCCCAAACATGGCCTAAAATATCCCATGGTCAACCCTGATCAAACTTATGGTCAAATTCAAAGTCAACATTCCATGTTGATCAAACACATCGTGTTGCCCCTAGGCCACGTCGTGTTCCACCAACATCCAATCAAACGGGAAAAATCTCGGGCACACATTGTGTTGGCTTGCCACCACACCGTATTCGCCCAAGTTTCAACAAGTTAATACTTTATGTTGTTTTCTATGATTCCAAGAGCTCCAAATCTTAGATCTAGTCAATAATGTGGTCTAGAAGGATAAAGTTTCCAACTTTTTCCATTGGGACTACCCAAAAAGGTTCAAAACTAAATCCATAAAGCTTAATAATGAAATATCTTAACCAACAAGCACTTAATCCTCCAAGTCTGAAGTCCACCCTTTCCAGAAGTGATTCCAACACCAAAACCATCCCCAAGGTTGGTGCTTTATAGACATACATGTCCAATGTATGTCTTGAACCCGTATTAGGTCAAATGGGGATTCATGACCTAATCTTTATGCATGACATCAAAACTTGATTATAATCCAGATCTAAACCACTGCTAACTCCTATTAACTTGGAGATTCATAAAGTTGTCAGATTTATGACGTCTAACCCTTCCATCGTTCAAGAATAAGAAGCTAAAGGGACAAAACTCAAGATCTAACAACTTGGAATGATAAAAATCAAGTCTTGTACACTTACAAAGGTAGAGTGTCAAGGTGGAGAATAGGGACTTGCTTGCTTGATCTTTGCTTCCTTCCTCCTCCTTCTTCCTTCTTAGCTTCAAAAAAGCACCAAACTGGCTCTAAAAATGGAGGAAGATGGTTAGGGTTTCTTTCAGGGCTTGAGGGGATAAGGATGGACAAACCCTAGCCTCCTTATTCCTTTAAATAAGGAGAAAAAACCCAAAAGATTAGGGTTTTCATTCCAGCCATCAATATGTCGTGTTCCAAGAGGCAACACGCCATGTTGACCTTAATAAAAGTTGCGCTTCTTCTTATATAGACATGCCATGTTGGTTCCTCCAACACGCCGTGTCCAATCCTCAAAAGGGGATTTATTCCTAATAATTGTTCCTCAAAATTTCGGGTGTTACAAGCGCCCCTAGTGGGGTCCAAGGGGCATATCCCCTGGCGGTGGTCAAGGGGCGACGCCTTGAAATCTAAATAAATTTCTATATTAGGAAAGACTTTAACCATGCATTTCCCATCAAAAATAGGTTATGATATCATGATGATGTTAGATTTGGTTATATCTAAATAACCATATTTCTATACTAGGAAAGACTTTAACCATGCATGTAACCACGATAAAACAACTTCCAACCATTTTCTTACATATATATAAGGATGATAAGTGTTCTAAAATCAGGTTTATCACTCATATGCACGAAATTGATCATAACTAATTCTCCATCTCATCAAACACAAAACTACATGGTACTTTCTATGTTTTAGATTTGAAAGTGGCATGACTTTTGAATTGCCATTCTTGGATTATCCCAAATTTGATTTTGTGATACTCTAGGCTATAAGGTCGAAATCATAGATCTTGGAAACTGACTGAAATCATGATCCTAGAAATAATTCAAGTATATTGATATTCTTAAGACCCCAAAACCTAACATGCAAGAAGTAGTAAAAAAAAGCAATATTGACACATAATTAGAATATGAAAATTATCATATTGTTGATCCAAAATAGAACACATAAAATGTGTTGGGTTGAAGTTTGTTATTAATAGTTAGTTGTTTTCAACCAATAAAAGTGGTCACAAAATGCATGCATATATTCCCTTGCAGCAACAAACCAGAGATACAACCAAGGGCAAAACAGTCCTAGAAACTTTAAGTTGGCTTGAAAATTATAATGCAACAACAACAACATAATTTGAAGCAAAAGAAATCACCATTTATTGAATAAACAATCAAAGATATCACTATTTATTCTAAGAATAATAAATTCACTGAAGTAGTTAAATATAGTAGCATAAAGCAACAACAACACCACAATTTGAACAAAAAGAAATCACCATTCACTGAATCAACAGTCAAAGAAATCATTATTTATTCTAAGCATGATAAATTCACCAGAATAGTTAACAGTATGTATCTAGTACTAATTTCAAAAGAGTTTGCTAGCCAAGAAATACACAAGTATCCGAACCATGAAAACCTCTTGGAAAAGATTTCCAACTCGGGTATCCCCTTTATAGGCAAAAACCTCCACAAATTCACTAGCAGACATCAAGAAAAATGCCACATCAGCTTCTCAGTTAACTACACGGGCCAATAATGCTTTTCCGGTTCTCGGGGGTCCACAAGCAGAAACCCACATGGTAATTTCGCCCAAGGTTTCATATATGTACTATCTTCTTTAATGCATAATACAATCTACAAAAGTTCAACACGTATGCCCGATTAATCTTTCTTTCATCATTTATATCCCAAGTCAAAATAAGCAAAGTGGACAAATTAGTAAATTACCTCGAGAAGTTCATCTTTGGCAGCATCAACTCCTTCCACGTCATCGAAAGTTATGGATTGTTTCTTACTCAGTTTTCTATCTTTAATTTTTTTTCAAAATTTTGCAAACTGTTATGGTAATACCACAATTGCCAAATATTGATCCAGATAGGGGCTGTAACAAACATGTTAAACACTAACATTTTCATTGATTCTTATGAGAGTTGTCATGTCAATGGGCAGGCCAAGAGGGCACCGAAAAAAGATGTCCTTCATTACTCTGGATCAATATTTCGAGATTCCATCTTTCTGGTTCATATTTCCCTATTTCATTTTTTTTATTTCAAGGTTCCATCTTTCATGTTTTCCATCTTACTAATGAGTTTTTTTCATTGTAGATTAGATCTGGATACGATAACATAACAACAACGAAATCCTTCAGAAAGAAAGCTTCAAAGGGTTGAGATTCCATATGGTTATGATTGGAAAGAAAGAGAGAGTTCTCAGTTGTGGTTTGTTAAAGATCGATTAATAGTTGTTTCCTTATATAGTTCTGTAAGTTTTTCAAGTATCAGTTAGGGCATCCACAATCCACTGAACTCTATAGATTTTAATGTATTGTCACATCATCTATTAAACATCTATACAATACCACCCACAACCCATTAAACACTTATTCAATCCTAATCACCACTTTATCCCTTCTATTGAATCATTTAATGATCATTCAATTCTACTCCATGTAATCACCCATACTTCATTCAACTCTTATTCAATCCTAGTCATCACCCCATTCAACTCTTATACTACTTGCATTGTGGATGCTCCTAGTTAAATCTATACTCCAATCTAGGGAGGTTGTAATTGTGTTAGAAGAAAAAGCAATAAGAGAAAAATAAGAGATATTATCGTGAAGTAGACTGAAATCCCATATTCCAGTAGTACCACGTACCTGGTTGATATTTTTGTTTACATATATGTGATTGATATAATTGTTTGCTAAAATATTCAAATTGAAGTTGAATCCTGAATATTCAGGTTTCAGTTCTAATATAAGAACAATATGAAGACAGTATCAAAAAGTCCATGACTAAGATCAAAATGCTATAAAAAGAAATTTTGAGTAGCAAAATTATAAATTCTCAACAGAAATTATTCATAGAAATTGAAAAGGCAATGGAGGTTATCCCAATAGAGTTTAACCATTTATATAAACGATGTTATGATGTTCTAGAATGATCTCTGAAAGATTCTAGAACATTATGGAAGACTACAAAAGATTCTCGAATATACCGAAAGACTATAGAAGATTTTAGAACATCATGGAAGACCATTGAAATTATGGAACATTCTAGAAGATCGTGGAAGACACTGAAACGTCATAGACTTCTCTAGGACATTGTAGAACATTCTAGAAAATATGGAAGCTAGTAAATAGATATATAGTATGGTAGATAATTCTAGATGTATCTAGCAAGTAGAAAAGTCTATAAACCTTTCTTAAAGGATATGGTAACACCTAACGCTTTGGGGAGTGGGGTGTGGTTTGGCTATAGTCCTTGCCACGGTGGTGGCAGGGGAACATCGGGCCCTATGCAGTTCAAACTGCAGTCAAGCTAAGAGCAATAGATTTTGGCCGCACCACTCTCTCTCTCTCTCTCTCTCTCTCTCTCTCTCTCTCTCTCTCTCTCTCTCTCTCTCTCTCTCTCTCTCTCTCTCTCTCTCTCTCTCTCTCTCTCTCTCTCTCTCTCTCTCTCCTTTTGATACCACTCCTTGTGTGTGGCAAAAAACCACACTTTTGTCGTAAAAACTGACACGGCGCTTACGTGGCAGTGAAGGGAGTGCGGTTCTTGTGGCACCACTCCCTCCAGCCCAAATAGGTGTGGATCTCATTTTCTCCAAACCACCCCACCATCCAAGAAAGCAAATTGTAGTAGTTTCTCAAAAGTATAAGTTCTTTTCAAGTGGTCTTAATAAAAAGTGTTAGTGTTTCCTACATAAAGAGTTCTGTTTAATACTATGTTCATATGTCTCAATCTTCAATATATATCCTGTCTTCACATAGATATGATTCACTGTCTTTCCATACACGACCACAATGTTTGCATTTGGATACTGAAGCAACATATATTTTAATCACTTTATAAAAAATTAAGTAAATTTTTAACTATTTTTGATCGAAAATACATTAAGCTTTAGTTTCGAAAACTTCCTTGGAAGATTTTTCGTCAATGTAGCAATGCTCGTAGCATCTGAACAACTTTTCTGAAAATTTTCACTGAATCAACGTCATTCCTGTCAAAAGGTTGGGGAGGAGGAACATAATTGTGAGTTACTAGATTTTAGTAGACGTGAGCCGGAAAAAGAAGACTATGGTAAACTAAAGTATGGAAAAACAGTTTTTGGTTCACGAATACCAAACGAAACAAGTTCCTCGTTCATGAGCATCCACCATTTCACTAGAAAAAAGTAATGTGTATTTTTTTCCATTGAAATGGTGCATGCTCAGGAACGAGGAATTTGTTTTGTTTGGTACTCATGAACCAAAAATAGTTTTCTCCTTATTTTAGTTTCCTATAGTCTTCCTTTTCCTGCTCGCATCTACCAAAATCAACTAACTCACAATCATGCTCCCCTCCCCAACCTGTTAATAAGAACAAAGTAGGTGCTGAGAAAAAATTCACAAAAGTGGTGCAGATGCAACGAGCATCAACTACATTGTGGAATGATCCTCTGATGAAGTTTCTGAAACAAAAGATTAAGGTATTTTTGATCAAAATTGGTTAGATACTTACTTAAATCTTTTTCAAGTGTTTAAAATATGCGCTGTGTCAGTATCCAAATGCAAACATTGAGGTCATATATGAAAAAAAAAACATCGAAGCACATCTATGTGAAAACAGAGAAGTAGATCGAAGAAAATCAAATTGAAGATTGAGACATAAAATTCAATATCACCATTAAAGTTTGTTAGTTTAAATATCGCGATCACCACTTTTTAATATCAAATTCAATTGTTTGTCAGCTTGTTAGTTTAAATATCGTTTTCATCAAAGTTTAGTCTTTTAATCACTTGAGAAGTAGTTTGCTAACTATAAGATCCTTGTGGATTCGACCTTAGTTGCTGTAACTATTTAGTGGCGATTAAAGTTATTTTTGTTCGCATCAACGACTGTGATCAACTTTTTCTTTTAAAACCTTTACAAAGTAAACAAATCCAACCATCATAAAAATCCCCATGGATTTCTTCATAAACAATTTCCTCTGTACCCATGCATATAAAATCAATGCCCTGAAGTAGTTTATGGTTGACTTCTGTTTATAGGAAATTCATTTTAGTTTGATATATTAATGTCAGGGAATGGTTGATGGTTCTGAGATTTTAATTTTACAAGTAAATTATCAACACTAGAGTTTTGTGTAGGACATGTGCCAAATGATGGCAGTATGGCACCTCTCATTAACAAGCTTCAGAAATTATTTATTTTTGGAGTCTATAGGTGCTATAGTTTTTTTTGTTTTTGGTGTTGTTTATTTTTGTAGTGCTTATGTGTTATAGTGTTTATTAATGCTAGCTTCTGTTTTGGAGTCGTTAGGTGCTCTGGTGTACTTTAATGTTATCGTCTATTTTAGTGTCCTTAGGTTCTGTAATGTTCATTTATGTTGGCTTCTGTTTTGGCATTGTTTAGTTTGGAGTCCTTAGTTGCTGTAGAGTGTAGTGTTTATTAATGTTGAGTCCAATTGGTGTTATAGTTTTTGGTGATGCTGCTTTACAAGCTTCGAATTTTAATATCAATTCTGAGGTTCAAAGAAATTTCGGTGTTCATTAATGATAATTTGATTGCACGTATCATTAAAAAGCACTCCAACCATTATACATAAGGTACTTGACCAAATGTTAGTAAAATTATAACTGTCATTTTGTTGCAGAATTTTACAACCATGATCTTGCAAAGCAGAACACAATTGTATATAAGATCCCGACCTTAAGGGTGTGTTCGGCACGGAGCGTTTGAGAGCTTCTAGCTTCTAGCTCCGTTTTGAACACAAAGCCCCGTTCGGCACTTCAAGCTTCTAGGGTTTAATTTAAACAAAATGCTCCAAATCCAAATGTTACTTCATGTAGCGTTTAACAAAACGCTACAAGCTACAAGCTACCCATTACCCACTACAAGTCACCAGCTACCAACTAATTTTGCCGAACACGCCCTAAGAACTTGGTGATTATCTTTGAATATTATATTAATATGTTCTCATCCCAAACAAATAAACATACCCAATTTTTTTAGTCATTTTCTGTCACTTTGCTTAAATTTAGTCTAATCAACACTATCGACAACCTATATCCACCCTGCCAAAAGATCTATATACTTACAAGAAACACAAAATCTAATAAAAGCAAAATCGAGTGAGCCATCTTGAGAAAAACCTATAGATAATTAGTTTGAAATCAATATCCCCGACGTGCACACTTTCTAGTGCCATTTGTCCAAACAAATACAGTGACTTAGCTTCGGTAGATCACCAACTTACAACGTACACAAACATAATCAACACATTGCTATGTTTAAACACTTAAAGTAAATGTTAATCTTATTAAGTTTAGCACAAACCTCTACGAGCAGCAAGCAGTAAAAATTCATTAGCTATATTTTCAAGATCAGCCCCAACTGTGTATGTGAAGCAACAAGGTCACAAATGACAAATGACCTGGCACTCGTTCAATCACTGAATACCTTCGAGATATGCGTGCCATTGCTGATGACCTGGCACTCTCCCAAAGTCCTGTCACAGAAGAAGACCTATTGGTGCATATTTTGTCACTACTTGAATATGGAACTATTGTAGTTGCTATCAAAGTGTCTGAAACACCACTCTCCTACTCTGAATTGTTTGACAAACTAAGTGATTTTGAGCGAGCCCTTAAGGAACACACTGCCTCCTCTAACCCAGTGATAACCACTGTCGATTGCACTTCACGACAATCAAACCGATGCCAACGTGGCCCCAACAATCGATTTTCCAATCAGCAACGTAGCCCAACCAAGCGTAACCAATGGTTTTCCTCGGGATCTGGTGGTAGTCGCCCAAACAAAAACAACTCTTTTTGTCAGTTCTGTAACATCCCAGGTCACATGACTAGTGATTGTCAAAAGCTATCACGATTCCTAAGAGAAAACAATGTCACTATCAACAACTCGCAGCCACCTAGCTAATCATGTCGCTAATGTCACTATGTCCGGTTCACCTGCTATCTCACCACTCTGGCTATTTGATAGTGGTGCCACTAACCATGTCACAGGTGATCGTTCTACTCTCTAAAATATCTCACACTACTACAAAAACGAGCATCACTGACGGCCAAAACCGTTGGTAATCCGTCGCTAATACTCTTTACCGACGGACTTCTAACAGACCAATCGGTATATTTACGCTAATTGTTAACGGATTTCCGACGGCTACTACTAATTTTTAGCAATGGATTTTTTCCGTCAGTATTTACTAACGGATCACCGACAAAATAATTTTTGCAACGGATTACCGACGGAATAATTCACTAACTAACGGATTACCAACGGAGTTTGAAATAAACTCACTAACTGATTAGATTTTTGTGACAAATTTAGCGACGGATTTTGACATTATAAAAAAATTATAAAGTAATGAAAATATTAAAAATAATTACATATTTCAACACAAAAAAGTCTTAAACATACATCAAATCTATATTTTAAAACCAACAATATATAAACATAAAAAAAAATCGCTTTTCGACATACATTAAATTGTGGTTGTTCATTATTTGGTTAAAACCGAATTGTCCAATCGGATAATTTGGATTGGACTATTTGGTTCGGATATTCGGATTTTTGGATTGATTTTAAACTAAACCAAATTATTATTTTTGGATTTCGGATTGATTTTGGTTTCTAAAATAAGAACCGAATAGTCCAAAAAAACCGAATAACTTATTATTTATTTTTAATATATATCTTTAATCATTTATAAATTTACTAAATTATTTTTTTTAATTATTAGAATCTTTCAACCAAGATAATACTTTAATATATACTTATCAAAAGTTTTTTGTCAATGAAATATTAAGCTATAGCTAATTTTTCTTAATAGTTTTTTATAAACTATAATTCATAGCTAAAAAGTTTTATTTAGTTACTTTTAAAGAGTTAGCTAATATTTAAGTTATACATTATTTAAAATGTATTGGTTCATAAAAACCGAATTGTAAAAATCAATCCAACCGAACTGTAATTTGGTTGGATTGGATCGGATTTGAACTTAGTTTGGACTATTCGGATCCATGTTTTGAAAACTGAAATCCATGTGGATTTACTTGATTGGATCGGATCAAACCGATCCATCCAAATGAACACTCCTACATTAAATCCATATTCGACATTTAATGAATAATACTAAAAAATAGTAGCAATCCTTCTTGATTAGTTTGTGGATTCCACACCTGTCATTGAGAGATAATGTCCCGTTATGTACTAACTTTTTACAGATTTGCACTTCTATTTCCCATGCTTGCCATTATTTTTGTCAATATAATTTTTAAACATTAGTTATTTAGATTTTAGACAACGTTTATTCAATAAAAAAACAAGACCTTACTTCTGCACATGATAGTAAGCTATAATCTCCTCAACTCCTAATAAAACCTGCATCATAAGAACAATGATGATAAATTATTCTAAGCACTTAATAAGTCATTAGTCAAGAAATAAAACAAAATAAAATGTGTTAATTGTTAAATGGGTAGTAATAATTATTGAAGAAGAGATTTAAGTACAATCCACATAATTTAACAAACATGTTACCCAAATATTACAAATATCAAAAATCAAGAGCCCTATCATTTATATAAAGATTACAGCCATGAAATTTTAGTTGAATAATTAGAGCTTAATTATTCAACATTTCTCAACTGTTCTAGAAAAGATGGATTTACAATGGGAAACACCTGCATAACCACCACCACAAATAAACTCCTCAACAATTTTGAAATATTTTTTTACAAATTTATACATAAAAATAAACAAGATGAATTCACCTCATGTAATAAATTGCTTCCTTAACTTGACATGTAGAAAACTCACTTTATTCTTGAAGGTAGAATGAAAGAAATTACCTGTATTAACGATTAAAGCAATTAAAAAAAAGCTAAATTTAATGAGAGAATCTCAAAAAGAAAAGGCATATGGGATAACCGGAAATATGGCAGAGTACTTTAATTGATTTGTTGATTATTATAATTTATAGCATCTTACTTTCATTTCTCTTAACAATTACAGAAATCCCATCCAAATACATAGCTGTTTTCACTGATGTAATTGTGTAAACTAATCGAACTATGATGTCACAATAAGAACATAAAAAAAATGGAAGTACAAAGTTATGATTTTTTAGATTTCTTAATAAAAATGCAGATTTTACCTTATCTATAAGTTGCAACGATCCATTAGTGGGATGAGATATCTCATTCTGACACTTTCAGCCCCGTTCCCAAACCCATAACTATTCGTGTCATCCTATCTCTAGCTCTTCCCCACAACTGGACCCTACGCCAACTTAATGTCAATAATGCATTTCTTCACGGGACACTTCATGAAGAAGTCTTCATGAATCAACCACCAGGTTTCATTCATCCTCAATTTCCTAATCATATCTGCAAACTACGAAAATCTCTTTCCAGCTTGAAATAAGCAACACGGGCATGGGACATAGAGTTGACATTTATCCTTCTTACTTGTGGTTTTCACAAATCACAAGTTGATGTCTCTCTCTTTATCTACAATCATGATAAAATATTGTGCTTTTCCATGGTATATGTTGATGATATAGTTCTCACTAATAACGACAACAATTTCATCACTCACTTTATTGGCACCTTATCAAATCGGTTTCCTATCAAAGACTTGGGACCCCTCCATCATTTTCTTGGAATTGAAGTTATTCCCACTATTAATGGCCTCTTCCCATCCCAACATCGTCATACTCACTTTATTGGCACCTTATCAATTCGTCAACTCACCGAATCACTTGAATGACTCGTCGAGTTCCATAATGTTTGCAGCAGTAAACCCTCAACCGTAAACTCCTGACCGAGAACCCTTTGGCCGTAAACCCCTTGGCCGACTCGTCGAGTTGATTAAAGGACTCGGCGAGTCCCTTTAGTCCTTCCCGTGTTCGGTCCTTTACAGTGGAAACCGAGGCTCCAAATCACAGATCCAACCACTTTTGGTGTAGTTACCACGTAAAGTTGCAAACTTTACGTGTTATGAAAAGCATCCAAGGCTAGAAACACTTAATAAAAGCTTGAAAAGGGACTTAAGCATGAAGGGGGGCCAAGACTCGATAAAGTTGGCAACTTTAAGTCCCCAAAGGCCCTGAGATATCCAGATCTAAAGCCATATGCTCATAACAAACTCAAATCCAAGAATGATCTCAAACCATGCTAACAATGGCCATGAACTTCCATAGAAGGAAATCTAAGCAATGAAAAGCCAAGGTTTCGACTTTATACCTCAAAGTAGCTGCAACACTGGAGGAAATCCCGGATCCATTCAGCACAACCTCTTCAAGCTTCAAGTTCCTTCCAAAAGAGCACTAAGAATCACTATCCAAGCTCACACACACTTAAAGAGAGAGAGGGGGCACGAACTAGGGTTTCTCTGGACAAAGTGGGGAAATAAGGGAGGCTGCAAATGAGACATAAGTCCTTTAAATAGGGTACCAATCCCTAAAATTTAGGGTTTCCTCTACAGCGCCTACTCGCTGAGTCGGGGCCTTTCGACTCGTCGAGTAGGGTTGAAATCTCGCAATCCTTTAAATGACTTTACTCGCCGAGTTGGGGCTCCCAACTTGCCGAGTCCCGGCACTAAAACCCTAAAAACTTGCATCCATTAAGCAATTCCTGGAACAGGTGTTACATAATGGCCATAAAGTTTTCACCTTTATGCCATGAAAGCCCTTCTAGACCCTAGATCTGAAAGGGTATTCACTTAGGACGTCCAAGTCCCAAAAGCTAACATTCTTGGACCAAAATATGGAGAAAATGCCCTAAAACTATATCTAAGCATATTATAGACAAGATAGGAGCTTTATACATCTAATGAACCAGAAATGAAGCTAGACTTTTGGATCTACTCTTCTCCAACACTTTCTTGCTCCTTCTTCAAGTATCTTCTTCAAAACCACAAAGAATACACCAAGAATGACTCAAAACTCTCAAAAGTGTACTAGGGTTTGGGACGATGGAGACTGCAAATGAGGCCAACTTTTGGAGGTTAAGGTGTTTAAATAGGGTGAAAAACCCTTAAAATTAGGGTTTCATTCTACCGGTCCTACTTGTCGAGTTGAGGCTCTCAACTCGTCGAGTAGACTTCTCATTCCGCGTCCAATTTCCATCCCTACTCGAAAAGTTTGGGGCCTCCAACTTGTCGAGTTTCTATACAAAAACGAATAAATTTTAATTAAATACATACCAAGAATCGGGCGTTACATGGCGGCACCGGATGCTTCGCCGGTAATGACTTCCCGACGATCTCATCTCCGTCTCCACCAAGTATCCAACCTGTGGTCGTGTAGGAATTTTTTTTCTTGAAAATACATCGATGGAACTGTCACTTATGATCCACGCAAACGATCTTTTCTTGTTGTACCCACTTTCGATCAAATGGCCCTTTCTGAGTGAACTTGATGTAAAGCCATGGATGCGGAATTCAATGCTCTTCAGCAAAATAACACATGGGCTTTAGTTCCTCAATGACCTGGTGTTAATGTGGTTGATTGTAAGTGGGTATATTGACAAGAATAAGGCATGTTTGGTTGCTCTTGGTTTTACTCAGCACTATGGAATTGATTACCAGTACACTTTTAGTCTAGTTGTAAAACTAGCCATAGTTCCCTTAATACTCTCATTGGTCGTTTCTCGAGGCTGGCACCTTCGTCAAATTGATGTCAGGAATACTTTTCTTCATGGATTTTTAAATAAAGAAGTTTATATGTAGCAACCACCAGGTTTTGAAAGTCCTCAATGACCTCAATACGTGTGCAAATTTAAAAAAAAAAAAAAAAAAAGGCAATTTATGGTCTAAAGCAGTCTCCACGTGCTTGATTTTCTCGGCTTAGTGACAAACTCTATCAACATGGTTTTCACTCTTCCAAACTCGACACTTCCCTATTCATATTTCATCATTGAGATATTACCATCTCCATGTTGGTTTATGTCGATGACATTGTCATTACGGGGTCTTCTCAAAAAGCAGTTGATAAGTTGATTCATGCATTATCTTCTTCCTTTCCAATTAAGGATCTTGGACGAGTGAATTACTTCTTGAGATTGAAGTTGTTCACAATTCAGGGGGAATCACCTTGATGCAACATAAGTATGATTTTGATTTACTGCATCGTTGCTAATATGGTGAATTCTAAAAGTGTTTCAACCCGATGTTTGTCACTTATAAACTGGCATGTGATTATGGCAAAGCCCTTGGTGAAGATGATGCTTTTCAATATAGAAGTATGGTTGGCGGTCTACAATATCTCACTTTAGCACAACTTGACATTTCATTTGATGTTAACAAAGTAGGTCAATATCTTTCCAAACCCACAAATATCCATTGGGAAGCGGTCAAGAGAATTCTAAGATAAGTAAAAGGCACGATGACCACAGGGCTACACAGTCGATGGTCTAATTCTACGCTTCTAAGTGTGTTTATTGATGGTGATTAGGCTGGATGTTTATATTATCAAAGGTCTACTAGAGGTTTTGTTGTATTCTTAGGGCTAAATCTGATTTCTTGGAGTTCTCGCAAGCAACCTACAGTGTCTAAATCGGTCCATTGAGTACAAAAGTTGAATACAAGGCTATAGCTAATGGTACTGTAGAAGCAACATGGGTGCAATCTTTGCTTAAAGAATTGGGTGTCCGACAGCCCCGACCATTAGTCCGCGGTGCAATAATCTAGGAGTTACTTATCTAACAGCCAATCTTGTGTTTCATGCACGTATAAAACACATAGTGATGGATTTTCTTTTTGTCCGTGAGAGCACAAAAAGGCGCTCTTGATGTTCGTTTTATATTGCCAAGTGATAAGTAGTCGATGGATTCACAAAACCAACAATGCATAACATGTTATATCAACTAAGATAAAATCTGAATTTTGTCACGGTTAAGATTGAGAGGGAATGTAAAACGGAAACCTAATAGATAGATTAGCATGATTCAGATGTTGTATTGTAAAAATTAGATCCAATCAATGAGGATCTAATCCTTATCTCTATGTTATGATTGTACCTGTATAAATATAATTGAATATATCCCTATGGGATCGCTTCGCCGAATACCCTTTTCATAACCTTCAAACTTTATATTAATACATTCTCATCCCAAACAAATAAATATATGCAATAACTTTAGTCGCTTTGGTTAAATTCAGCCTAACTTTCACTATTGACAACCTATATCCACTTTGCCAAAAGATCTATATACTTACAAGAAACATGAAATCTAAAAAAACCAAAATCGAATGCGCCATCTTGAATGAATCCTATAGATGATTAGTTCGAAATTAACATCCCCCGGCATGCACGCTTTCTAGTGCCATTTCTCCAAACGAATACGGTGAGTTAGCTTTATTGGCAGTATCATCATTATAAATCTTCGTTGTTGCTCTCTCAACAGCTTCAAGAACATCCTCCTTGGTCACAAAATCAACACCTAACAACATACCCGATCATAATCAACACATTGCTATGTCTAAACACTTAAGTAAATGTTAAGTTTAGAAGAAACCTCTACGAGCAGCAAGCAGTACAGCTTCATTAGCTATATTTTCAAGATCAGCACCAACTAACCCTGGTGTACGTGAAGCAACAAGGTCACAAATGACTTTTTTGTCCTCCGTCATGGGTACCTTCTGT
The DNA here is from genome assembly GCF_002870075.4 of Lactuca sativa. Taxonomy (NCBI): domain Eukaryota; kingdom Viridiplantae; phylum Streptophyta; class Magnoliopsida; order Asterales; family Asteraceae; genus Lactuca; species Lactuca sativa. The sequence continues at coordinate 272,627,860 of NC_056627.2, forward strand.
AAATATAAAGCAAAAATCTTTCTCCTTCCATCTTCATCCGGTTTACCCACAACCACTTTCCTAGAAAACCGACCCGGTCTCATCAAAGCAGAATCTAGTAACTCGGGTCTGTTAGTAGCAGCCATAACCACCACAGTTGCACCCTTCTCAAATCCATCCATCTCAGTCAAAAGCTACCACATTAATGACAACATTTCATGTCAACTATTTCATTGTTTGACTTTGATCATGAGCATTAAATTAAAATTATATTTACCTGGTTTAAAGTCTGGTCACGTTCAGAATTCATAGTATTTCCACGTTGCCCTCCAACAGAATCTATCTCATCAATGAAAATAATAGACGGTGAATGTTTTCTTGCCTCTTGGAAAAGATTTCGAACACGGGCAGCCCCTTTACCGGCAAAAACCTCCACAAATTCACTAGCAGACATCGAGAAAAACGCACGTCAACTTCTCCGGCCACTGCACGGGCCAACAATGTTTTTCCGGTTCCCGGGGGGCCCGCAAGCAGAACCCCCCGTGGTAATTTTGCCCCAAGTTTCATATATCTACTATCTTCTTTGATGCACAAGACAATCTACAAAAGTTCAACATGCATGCAGGATTAATCTTTCTTTCATCATTCATATCCCAAGTCATAATAAGGAAAGGGTACAAATTAGTAAACTACCTCGAGAAGTTCAGCTTTGGCAGCATCAACTCCTTCCACATCATCAAAAGTTATGGATTGTTTCTTACTCGGTTTTCTATTTTTAATTTTTTCAGAACTTTGCAAACCTTTATGGTAATACCACAGCTGCCAGATATTAATCCACGCAGGGGCTATAACAAACATGTTGAAAACGAACCTTTTCATTGATTCATATGAAAGCTGTCGTGTCAATGGGCAGGCCAAGAGGGCACCAAAAAAGATGTCCTTCATTGCTCGGGATAAATGCTCAGAGACAACTATGCAACCCGATGCTTGTTGTTTTGGTACAAAGGCTACAAGTGCACAAAAAGAAGCTCCGACAATAACCATGTATATCTTTCGACTCAATTTGCCATCAGACATCATTGTTGTTTTAGGGGTTTTTCTTTTAGCTTCCTGTGTGTCTGTAATGTAACTCAAGAAAATTATCCAATGAATTCATGTTGTCAATGTAATCACACATTAAAAGAAAAGTTGCATACCATCTTCGGTCTCTGCAACAATAGTACTGTCCTCTTTGGCCGCCGATTGACACACAAACTTCACAGATGTTGCAGATACTCAGTAATGCAAGAGTATATATATAACTCATACATAAAAAATATATATATAAAGTACCCATGTCCCAAAACTTGAAGTTTTAATTCTAGAAATTCAAACATTTAACTTTTACATATGATAATTATCATAAATATCTACAATCAACATTATTCTTATTAGTTTTTGGAATTCAAAACCAATTCCTTTCACTAGAAAGAGAGTAGAATTTAATTTAGACTTTTATGAATGTACAAAGGAAGTCAAAAATTGGCTGCTACAAAATCACCTGATTATACTATATACCATTGCAACAAATATTGGCCACAACTATGCACTTAAAACGCAATTTCATGAAACAAATATTGGCCACAATTATGCACCTAAAACGGAAATTCATGAAGAACAGATTAATTTACCAATAAAAATACAGTCCACGAACCTTTGTACCCGTTTGCACCACATCATCCCAGCCCGACAAAGGGCCCCAAAAATCAGCGCAGTTCATGTTGCCACCAAAACCGTTATGTTCCTGGATGAGGAAAATCGCGTAAAGAAAAACAGAACCTAAGAGTAATAACATGATGTATACGACTGCATAAGATTAGGAGATGCAGCATGCATGCATATGAAAAAGAAAAAGTATTTCGGTTGACCTTTTTAAGGACTGGGGAGATGGGCACTGCAGCATGGTTCGAAGAAAGACGAAGAGACAGAGGACGCGAGGAAGAGGATGGTGGCGGAGTATATGAGAAACTCTTTTTAGAGCGAGAAGTATTAGATGCGAAACTCTTTTTAGAGCGAGAAGTATTAGAGAAACCCCTTTTAAAGATAGAATGACGCTGTTGAGTGGAATTTATGGCGATCATCAGCGGGGGGATCAACAAAAGCGGGGGGGTCAACAAAAGGTTTGCCGTCGTTGCCATTGGAGGTTTCGGTGCCTGCGCAGCGTTCAAGAAAAGGTTTGTCATCGTCATGGGCGCTTTTGATGTCTGCACAATCATCATCGGGTGATTCAACAAAAGGTTTGCCATTGACACGGACAGTCTTGGTGTCTTCCGCAATGTTTTTAAGGAGTGAAGAAGCGTATGTTTATGTATGGCGGGAGTCGAGCAATCGCAGACAAGAGAGACTTAGGTTTTATTTGAAAAAATAATTTTTTTAACAGGGGTAAGGAAATAAGGAATGGAACTCCAATTCTTCTTATAAATTCATTTAATTTTTTGATTTATCTCAATGAATCATAAGAATTTAATTCAATTTCATAGAAATTTATTAATTAATTTTTTAAACCAAACACGATTTTTATGAAGTTTATTTTTTCAATTTCTTCAAAATCCTACAAAATTCATGAAACAAATATACTCAATAGATTTAAAAATCCTAGAACATTAAGCCAAATCATGCACATGGGTCGGGCCCAACATTCATATAAATAGGTCTAGCCCTATGCATTTATCACGGTATAAAATTTTATAGCGTTCACTTGCCGTGATTTAAAATAGCGGTTCTCGCGGTCGAATGACGGTGGAATTGCGGTTTTTAAAAGTTATATATATATATATATATATATATATATATATATATATATATATATATATATATATATATATATATATATATATATAACCATCTAAATTGACTTCAGTTTGATTAAAAAACACAATTTTATTTCACTGTTAGTTTCTTCCTATATTGCTTTTGAACTCATATTATTTGTTATTTTGTAATTCATCTCTAACATCTATGTATTTCGAATGTGTTTTTATTAGACCTCTAGTAGAAGTTTCATAACTTCCCCCGACACCTACATTATGTATACTTGCATTGTTTTTTTTATAGATTATGAGAAGAGGTTTATCAGGTTTTTATTTAACGATTTCAATCTTTCACAATAGTTTTTTGTAATAAATTTCAATATACTAAACTACATGTAGTTGGTAAAATATTCTTATATACAGTTTGCGGTGCAAAATTAAACTTATAAAACTCTATAAAAATATATAAAGTCTAACATAAGCTCTAATAGAGGATACAAGAAATATGGTAAAGATATTTGATTGAATTTTGTTAAAACTATGTAGTTTTTTATGGTTCTATACCTAATATTAGGTATATAACAGCCACATATTCTCCATATATATATATATATATATATATATATATATATATATATATATATATATATATATATATATATATATATATATATATATATATATATAATCAAAAAAAGTAACATGTTTATAAGTTAACACTATAACATATTGCACAAAAAGAGTTACAAGTTAAATGCATAAATGAGGTTTGATTATAATTACAAATTAGTTGCATTAACCAAGGTTTAATTACAAATCAAAAGTTTTTATATCTTTGTGGCTTCCAAATTGTTTCCATCTAGTTTCTTTTGAGTTCTAATTAGGTCACAACGTTAAAAAAAGGAGATTAGGATTATAATATTACAAGTTGTGGGCTAATCCATATCAAAATACTTATTCTTTTATAAATTTGTATAAAAAACCCTAAAAAACCCAAAAAAATCAAATAGCGGGAAAAAACTGGGATACCGGTATTGAAATATCGGTGAAATAGCGGCCAATACCGGTTGATAGCGGCGATAATCTCAACTCCAATATTTCAGAACGCTATTTGAAAATGGTATTTTGCAAACACCTGTGAAATGTTATTCCACTGAGATCTCACCGAGATCTCGATGCTATTAACTGACCAGGCTTAGCCCAACATATAATAAGTGAGCCCATGCCAACATACACATGCAAGAGTCACAAAGACAATTAGCATCCTATATAGTATAGTGAGAAGACACACCTCAATTTGAAGACATACAAATCTCACACTCGAGCTTTTGATACTGGAACTCCCCATACTAATCAATACATAATAAGACCATAATAAAAAAAAATTAAGGTAATAATCCACACTCGACGGTCTTGGTTCATAGATGCTCTACTTGGGGTAAAAGACCATTTTACCCTTCTAAGATTAGAACCCACTTCATTCGACCTAATATCCATTTTGTCCAAAAATCACCCTTTTGGTGCTACGCCCAGTGTACACCATGCTCTATGCCCAGCGTAGAGCCTCTGATGGGAAACAGGAACAATTTAAGCTATGCTAAGTGTAGCCCAAATTAAGCCCATCGTAATTACACTGTATTGCCAACTTCACATTAAGCTCTTAATACACAATGACTAAACATCAATTTTTCAGATCTATACCTAATGAACATCCTAATTGATAAATTTTCTGACTTTACACCTTTGCATGGCTAAAAGGGGCATAAGACCAAACCCTAAGTCCATAAATCCTTAAAATACTCAAGAGCTCATGCATGGATGGATAGGAGTGACTAAGCTCCCATTTTTTATGAATCTACAAGCTCAGAAACGACTATAAATGATACTCATAAGGTCTGGAGTAGCTCATACTCATTAATACCAAGGTTATGGGACAAAAAGCAAAACTATTTATTGGCTAACTAGATCTAACATAAAGGAACGTCAAGATGCAAACTTTATACCTCCTAATGGTGGATGATGAAGTGCAAAGTCTGGATCTACAAAGCACGGAGCCCAAAAATGCTTCTCCAATGGATTCCTTCTTCAAGAATGCACATAAGAACACACAAAGGCTTCAAAACCTCCACAAGGTGGCTAGGGGTTCGAGGACACTAAATATGAGGGTGAAGGTTGAGCACTGAGAGGCCCTCATGGAGTTAGAGCCTTTAAATAGGGTTCACAACCCCCTCAATTAGGTTTTATCCCTTCGATGGAATCTTTCACCTACGCCAAGTGAAGGAGGCAATCCTATGCCCCGCGTTAGGCACCTAAAATGAACAAATGCCAAAATTAAATATTGAGAAGCATACATGAGGACATAGGTGTTACAATTGGATTTTTCCACAATCTCCAAAGTATATCTCTATTGGGGTAAAAACATATTGTGAGTGTCGGAAGACACATAAATACTACGAAAATAGTTTAGATCCCTAAAGCTTTCCATCGAAATTTTTGAGCGCAAAATGGTGATAATGTGATGGAGGAATCCACTGAAGATGCAGTTAAGATGATGTCATCTATATAAAGTAGTATGTAAGTCGTATATGGACCATATCGATAGATAAACAAAGATATGTCATGATTACCAATACATAAAAGATAAGCATCAAAACGTTGAAACCAAGATCGTAGAGCTTGTTGTTGAAGCAAGCAAACATGATTCGAAAAGTGTGTGTCCTGAAAACTGGGTGCTTGTTACATCTAAAAGATTTCAAGCAAAACATTATTGACATCAAGTAGCCTAATGATGAGATACAACAAGATCGAGAACTGCACATATAGTAGTTGGTTTAACCACGAGGTTGAAAGTTTCATCGCAATCAATACCCAATCGTATGGATAAACAAAATCAAACTCGAAAACTATAACGTCCCATTTTTCACAACCCAAAATTTTTCATTTTTATTTAGGTAAAACTTTACAATTTATAAATAAATTATTAAGAAAAACCATTTATTCCAAATTATATTTATCTAAAATCAGAGTATTATAGAAAATGCGAAATCCTCAATGTTGTTGAAGAGTGTGTATAGTCCCACCTCCGCCTTCCCATGGAAACCGATGATACCTGAAACAATAAACAATCATAAATCTTAGTGAGTTCCCCCAAAAATACCACACATAACCAAAAAAAATAAACGAGCAGTGAGCTCAATCAGTCATCGGACTGGAATGCACAACTATACCGGGTTTATTGGCCTTAACGCCTCAACCCAACCACTTATCCCGAGCCTCCGTGCCTACAGCTTACAGCCAGCTCACACCAGGTATATTGACCTACAACATAAAGAAGGACCGCCACAACCCCAACCCAAACACAACATGTCGACATATAAACAATCAAGGATTAAGTCGGCACATAATACAGGCAACGTCAATCATACAACTCACTACTGCCTACTAGTCCTCTTACAGCATATAGTCCTGCTACCAACTAAACTCCACGAAATGCATAACCATAAGTAACAAGAGGTGAGATAGTCACCTGAACAAAACTCCAAAACTTAAGTTTTCTTGATATTAGGGTTTTCTAAACCCCAATTAGGGTTTCCAACCCAAACATGTGTCACTCGGTCTAAGGTTAGATGCTAAGGTCATTTAGTATTTAGTAAGTCAGGCACCACTCACTGCCACCTCGAGCAGTGGTCGTTGGCGGTAGCCACCCACTTGCGGCAGTGGTGGCAGTTTCGAGTTAAAATCTAACCAAACAACTACCGCTACAATAACCATGCAGAAAACACACACACACACGCACACACCATATTACATGCACACAGCCACCTCACACAGTGGCTGGTGGTGGCAGGAATTGGCAGCAAGGTGGAAGCCACCATGGTTAGCTGCCATGGTGGTTTTCTACATAGATTTACGGCCAACAACAAGCATACAATGAGCAGCTATGTTGTGTTACACACATACATGCGAAACACACACATACGAGCGCCCACAGTAGCCTCCTTCGGGGTGGTAAACGACGACCGGAGCAGCAGAAGGAGGAGTTGCATGAGTTAGGGGTGTTGATCGGGTAAAATTTTCGGGTTTCGGGTAATTCGGGTTTTTCATATAAAAAAATTTACCCGTTACCCTACCCAAATTAAATTCGGGTAATTCGGGTATGGGTAATTCAGGTAATGGGTTGGGTAAGGGTAATTCGGGTGTTACCCGATTTTTAAATTTTTTTTTTAATTTTTTAATGGCACCTAGAAATAAATGTAATGAAATAAGTATGTCGTGCTAAACTTTGAACATTGAGATTTTTTACTCAATAATATTTGAGATATCAAGTATTCTTTCCAAACTTTCGATCTTGGGTTGAATTCTTTATTTTTTTTTTCTATTTTTCTTGTGGAACATGATCATTAGTTGGGTTGTCAACTTCAATCGTCTCATCTTATACTTCAGTATAGTCATCCATTGGTGACGAATACCAACGAAGAGCAGACGAGGTACGAGGGGTTTTTGACGTGGGGAAAATAGAACGAGCCTCAACGAGGGAAATTGGGATTTGGGAATTGGGAGGGTTAGATAAACTCATAAAGGGACATTATTTCTTATATATATTTCGGGTAATCGGGTATATCCGAAACCCAAACAACTTACCCTTTACCCGACCCGAAAAAAATTCGGGTTACCCACTTACCCGAAAAAATTAACCTGATACCCGATTTACCCGACCCAATTTACCCGTTACCCGAAAAAATCGGGTGGGTAATTCGGGTAACGGGTATTTTTGACAGGGCTAGCATGAGTGGTGATGGCGACGGGCTACCTAGATGTTGTGGGTCAGAATGAAAGCGGAGGGGAAAAAGGAGTGGTTGCAATGGAGAGACGGTGGTTGCGTCAGCCACCAAGAACAACAACAACAACCATAAGATTTTGCATCAAACCCAACCCTTCTCTAAACGATCTTAACGTGCACGGTTCTCATCGGTCCATGATTTTGCCGGCAGCAAAGGTCCACCGATGGTCTTGGCTGATCGAAATAGTAAGAAAATGAGGGTTATGGCGGCTAGAGAACAAGATGTGGCGGATGGAATTTAAAAAAACTAGGGTTAGGGTTTTCATGCTTCTTTTAAGCGAGAAGGGAAAGGACTTGGTTTATGTCCCGTGTCTAATTCAAACTTTGAATTCATTTTTACTAGATTGGTCCCTGTCTCCATAATTTAATTCAGATAAGGTCCAACATTTACAATACAACCCCCTTGCTTTCATAATTCTTTTCACCTTAGGTCGAAAAGCTAGCATACAACCCATGCCTCCGAAAATCTATTCATAACAAGTCCATATGTTACAATTTAACCCTCAATATCAGAAAATATAACTTTTAACACTCCAAGTGTACACCCACTAAATTAACACGACTTTAGGGCTAAAATAAATAAATAAATATATATATATATATATATATATATATATATATATATATATATATATATATACATCTTAGGGTTTTAGGGATTATTATTTACTTATTTATTTATTTTAAACGGGATGTTACAGTTCTCCCCCACTTAAATTAGATTTCATCCTCGAAAGGGCACTCACCTGGTGGAATGGCCACGTCAAGACATTGACATTTTCGATGGCTAACTCGATAACATGGGAAGACCTGAAAACCATGTTGATGAAGGAGTACTGCCCAAGGGGCGAGATACAAAAGTTGGAAGAGGAACTTTGGGGTCTCAAAATGACAGGCTCCGACATCCTGTCTTATACTTCAAGATTTAATGATCTAGCCATACTGTGTCTAGGAATGGTTATGTCGGAAAGCAAGAAGGTCGAAAGATACATTTGGGGACTATCTTCCCAACTTCAAGGAAGCGTATTGGCCTCAAGGCCAACTACCTTTGATAGTGCCAAAGAACTGGCACAACAACTCATCAATCATAAAGCCAGTCATGGCACTGTGACAACCACCTCCGAGCAAGCTAAGGGAGGAAACAAAAAAAGGAAGTTCTGGAACAAGAAGAAGGGTCAACCTGCTCAAGACCCTGCCAAGAAACAACAAGTGGTTGCTATAAGCGCCGCCACAACTGCTGCCAACCCAACTCCAATAAGGCAATACACCGGGAACCTGCCAAAGTGAAACAAATGCAACTTTCACCATAATGGCGCTTGCCGTGAAATGCATTGCACCAACTATAACAAAAAGGGGCACACCGCTCGATTTTGTAAAGCTCCAGTTCAACAAAACGCACAAGCTGCCAACGCAGGAGCAACTCAAACCTGCTATGGTTGTGGAGAGGCAGGACACTTCAAGCGGAACTGCCCAAAGGCAAGAAACCCCAACACTGGTGGAGTGGGCCGAGTTCTGGCGATAGGTCATGAGAAAGCAGTTGCAGACCCAACTGTGGTCACCGGTATGTTTCTCCTCAACAATACATACACATGCATTCTTTTCGATAGTGGCGCGGAGAAAAGCTTCGTGAGCTATAAATTTAAACGCTTGCTTAAACAAAAACCACAAATACTAAAAGACACATTCACCGTAGAATGGATAATGGAAAAACAAAGAACACTAACGACATTTACATTGGGTGTACTCTCACTCTAAACAATCACTCTTTCCAAATCGACCTTATGCCGGTCACCATAAAAAGTTTTGATGTCATTATTGGCATGGATTGGTTATGCCCTCACCATGCCGAAATTCTATGTCACGAAAGGGTCGTTCGCCTTAATTTGCCAAGTGGTGAAACCCTCATCGTCTATGGCGACAAACCCGGTTCAAACTTTCAGATCATTTTGTGTGTCAAGGCCCAAAAGTACCTCCGCAAGGAGTACCACGCCTTCCTAGCCAACGTCGTGGATAGGAATCAAGAAGCTAAAAACATAAAGGACATTTCGTAGGTCTGTAATTTCCCTGACGTATTCCCAGAAGACCTTCCAGGAGTGCCCCCTGCTAGACAAGTCGAATTCCGAATCGACCTAATTCCTGGAGCTACTCCTGTAGCGAAATCGCCATACCGTGTAGCCCCAGCCGAGATGCAGGAACTGTCCAGTCAACTAAACGAACTACTGAGCAAAGGATTCATTAGACCAAGCTTCTCGCCTTGGGGAGCACCAGTTTTGTTCGTTAAGAAGAAGGACGGATCGTTCCGTATGTGCATTGACTATCGCGAATTAAACAAACTCACCATCAAAAACCGGTAACCTTTGCCTCGAATCGATGACCTCTTCGAGCAACTACAAGGAGCGAGTTTCTTCTCAAATATTGACCTTAGATCTGGATACCATCAGCTACGAGTTCAAGAAGAGGATATTCCCAAGACAGCCTTCAGAACACGCTATGGTCACTATGAGTTTGTAGTGATGCCTTTCGGCTTAACAAATGCACCCGCAGTGTTTATGGACCTGATGAATAGGGTGTGTCGACCTTACTTAGACAAGTTCGTGATTGTTTTCATCGACGATATACTAGTCTACTCCCGAAGTGAGGAAGAACACAACCAACATTTACGTCAAGTCCTGGAAATACTGAGGGCGGAGAAACTGTACGCAAAATTCTCAAAGTGCGAGTTCTGGATTCGAGAAGTGGATTTCCTCGGACATGTAGTCAGCAAGGAAGGAATTCATGTGGACCCTTCAAAGATCAAGGCAATCGAAAGCTGGGCAGCGCCAAGAACACCCACAGAAATCCGTCAATTTTTAGGACTCGTCGGTTACTATCGAAGATTCATCCAAAACTTCTCCAAAATCGCAAAACCACTCACCACCTTGACTCAAAAAGGAGTGACCTTCGCCTGGGGGGATAAGCAAGAGGTTGCGTTCCAAACGCTGAAACGAGCCCTGTGTAATGCTCCGATCTTGTCCCTACCAGAGGGAACAGAGGACTTTGTGGTTTATTGTGATGCATCAAACCAAGGTCTTGGATGTGTGTTGATGCAACGAGGAAAGGTCATTGCCTACGCCTCAAGACAGCTGAAGATACACGAGGTAAACTATACGACGCATGATCTCGAACTAGGAGCGGTAGTTTTCGCCCTAAAAATCTGGAGGCATTACCTCTACGGCACCAAATGCACTATCTTCACCGATCATAAAAGCCTTCAGTATATCCTCAACCAAAAAGAACTCAACATGAGACAAAGACGATGGGTAGAATTGCTAAACGATTACGAATGCGAGATTCGTTACCACCCAGGAAAAGCCAACGTGGTGGCAGACGCTTTAAGCATAAAGGAATACTCTGGCCGCTGAGTAAAGGCATTAACCATGACCATCCATTCACACCTGTCCACACAAATCAAGGAGGCACAAGAAGAAGCCTTGAAACCAGAAAACGTGGCAGGCGAGGCATTGAGAGGAATGGACAAAAATCTTGAAGTCAGGGATGACGGAGTTCGTTGTCTCATGAAGCGGATCTGGACACCGAAATTTGGTGGATTCAGGGACGTTGTCATGAACGAAGCTCACAAAACTCGTTACTCAATGCATCCCGGCAAAGATAAGATGTATTTAGACCTCAAGAAGCTGTATTGGTGGCCGAACATGAAAGCCGAAATAGCTACTTTCGCGGGGAAGTGTCTGAATTGCGCAAAAGTTAAGGTAGAGTATCAGAAGCCCTCGGGACTACTTCAACAGCCAGTGATACCCGAGTGGAAATAGGAGCGAATTGCAATGGACTTCATTACCAAGTTACCTAAGGCAACGGGTGGACTTGACACCATTTGGATCTTTAAAACCGATCCAAAAAATTGAACCTGCCAAATATGTAAAACCAAACAAGGAAACCAACCCACGGAACCCGAACCGACCTAACATGTGTACATTTTAAAACTTAAAATGAATATATTTTATTTTTATTTTTATGCAACTTATAGGGCGTACACATGTTAAAACTTAAAATGAATACATTTTATTTTTATTTTTATGCAACTTATAGGGCTTACGTCAATTTGGCATTTTTATTGGGTTGTTGAATTGTATCTTTAAGTTTTTTTGTTCGTGTTAAACTTTTAGCAATATACTTTTGATTGTGTTTTCGTTGTAAACTTGATCGTTTTAATCTTTCTTTAAACTATTTGGCATATTTGGTGTTAAATTTGGCTTGAATTTGTTTCATTTTCTTTATAATAGGCGGAAAACGGGTTAGAACCCAAAATCCAACAACCCGTTGAACAAAAAAAAACTGAAAAACACAACCCTAAAACCGAAAACCAAACTTAACATGTTCAAAGCTGAAAACCCAATTTTTTAGTTTGAGTTTGATTTTATCGGAAAACCGACTTATGCTCAGCCTTACCTAATTGTTAGTTACGGCCGTTAGCAACAAGCCTATCTTTATAGCAAGCTAGGGAGCCATCTTCATTTTGCTTTTTTATTAAACAGCCAAATGCAATTAAATAATGTCCACATCGCTAGGTCACGCACAAAGACCCATGTTTTATTACAGATAAGTGCATGATATTCTTTTCCATTGCATTAGACTTGTTAGCATCTTTAAACGTTTGTACGTAAGTACATGTAAGTAAGTTAGTACATAGAATAAGAGAGTTAGGATCTTTAAGGTAGCATTTGATAAGTGAGACCGGACATAATAGAACAAAATTGGTAGACATAACATTTGGTTAGGAAGGAACTAAAATTGAATGGAAAGAAAGACCAAATCCCAAATTTTAGGACTAAAAATATTGGAACAAAGGTTGACAAGAACATTAAAACTCAAATACCCTCCTGCTCCTTCACAATTTATACCAAAGCAAAGAAAACTTGTTTTTTTTATTTCTTAATAATTATTATAAAATATTCCTAAATATCATGGTTCGTATTTTTAGTTTCCAAATAGAATCTAAAACTTTCTAGGTTGAATTTATATATACGTATATGTTAAATAAAACATGTATCTAGTAATTATTACTATTAAAAAAAACCCTAGAAAAGTGTTTAATTATAGGAAAGATGTGGTAATTTTACTGCTGTTTCGTTCATGCATCGTCGTACCAAACACAACACAAATAATTTATTTAGTTTTGTTATGTCTGGTTCAGTTATGGTTATGTCATGCCCAGTCTTATCCATGTATTACAGATATAAATAATAGAAAATAAGAGAAGATGAGATGAAAAAAAAAGGTTCGTTTGATAGTTTCATGGTTTGGGCGATGCATGGTTTTGGACCCATGCTAAATATGGTGCCATGGCCGATGTACGTAGGGTAGGGGCAAGATGGGCTTGATTAGGGCGTAAAATTTCAGGGGACCATTTTTTTAATATGTTATACATTTCGGCACTTCAAATATATGATCTCGTTGCTAGGGTCATGATTCCGATTCAGATAGGGAAGTGATTTGTACACAACAGTTTTTTGCCTTACACAACAATATATGCTTTATATAGTTGTACAATACAACAATTTAAAGCATAAATTGTTGTGTATAGAGAAAATTTGTTGTGTACAAATCAGTTCCCTTCCGGATACCATCGTTCTTGGTTCGATCAAGAACCAGTTAGAAATAGGGGATGAACAGATTGCTTGGATTCTCTGAAAGTCGTGATTCACTATCAAATTGAAGTATTTTGATGATATATATCGAACACTCAATTAGATGAAATTCAGAGATACGAAATCAGAGAATGTATGTGAAATGTTCTACAAAAATATATACCAGAAAATGACCAAAAAATGGTTATATGATTCCTGTCTGAAAACCATCATAAGACAGTTACAAACTGTCATCAAAACTACCAAACTTGACATAAAACCGATCTCACGGAAAAGGGTCATCAAAACTACCCACCCTTGGACCTCGCTCCCATGGGCACTACCCCCGGACCTCCGTTCTTTTAGGGTATTCGCCCCTAAATAACAGTGTACTTTAAATCTTGAAAACTTGAATAACATCCTAACTTGTTCAATATTCAACAAGATCACTTTTGGTCAACAAATTTAATCCTATTACACTTAAATAATATTGATGATATTAAATCACCAACAGAACCTAGGTGACAATATCATAGTATTTTGTACCTCTTGCAGTTTCGTTATTAATATCAATGTCGTCTGAGTACAAGAACTATATGCTTCGATTGATCATCTTTACAGTTAGATGCTATATCAAATTTAACATCTCATGAATCTGATCTCTGTTGATTTGATTATTATGAACAATTCTTTCCTCTTAGGCTTGAGACGTGTTTCTAATGGTTTTATCAATTTTAATTTTGTGGTGAATAACAATGTTATTCCGATGATTAATTTATTGGTCTGGGTTAACTAATTTTTGGATGTTTCCTTGATCAGTAGATAAATTGGGATTGTCGTAAGTTTTAACTCAACAATGTTTGTCTTGGATCACTTCATATATAGGTAAATGCTTGAGGTTTTGACATAACCAATCTTACATCCAAAATTACATTGTAACTCATTTTATTTCCAAGTGATGAAGTACGGATTACCCATCTTGTCATCGTTGTTTCCTAGCATTAGCAAACCATCTTGTTTTTCTTTTATAAATTTGTGATTTTGCTACTTTTTGATGCAAGTCATAAACTTTATCCCTGCTTGATGTCAGATTTTTTTTCAAATGAGGGTAACCAGCAAAAATAGGTAAAACCTAATAAATGCAATAAATGAACCCATTAAACATAATCTGAGGCTTTAATAAATCCAAGAAGCACCAAAGGTAAAACCGATAATTTTTTAAAACTCATGAACTTTTATAGTATTTGCCTCATGAAAAAAAATAGATTTCTGAAACTTATGCCCTTTCACTTTGAGTAGAAGTTATATCTTCTTGTTATTCACAAAGTGTTTGATAAAATATCCATCTATGATTTAAGATAAGTTGATCTAAACAAATTATGACTCACACTTTCATATGAGAAAATCAGATTTCTAAAACTTGTCGTCGTTTTAAAAAAAACTTCAGTTTATATAATTTAATTCGTCTCACGTTAGGGGCTAAGAGCTGTTTTTTGCACCTCGTTGGCATTTGAATCCTTAGAATCGACCATGTATTATGCATGTATATATGGCTTTTATGTTCGATGCAAAATTCGACCTTGTACATATATCATTTTACCTATTATACATTTTTCATATCATTCTTTTCATGGATTTCATTTTGTATTTTCAAAAATCAATTCTAGATCTTTAAATTTATTTTCATTTATTGCATTCCATGCTTGACTTTGCGCTTTGCGGAATTTAATTTTTATATAAAATAAAGTTACAATATAAAATAAAGTTATAGTTTTTTACAACTTCAACCTTTTAAACTATATTATAAAAAAAATCACTTTTTACAACTTTTGTTTTCAACATTTTAAAGTTTTTTTACAACTTTTTTTTAATCATTTTTACAATGTTTTTAGAAGCTTTCAAAACTTTTTTAAGAACATTTTTTAAATTATTTTACAATCAAAACAAAAACTAGATCGAATATGGAAATAGATGGAATCTCATAGAACCAACAAACTCAAAAAATAAATAAATAAATGAATTGAAACCCATACAAACAACTTTGTTATCCAATATGTTATATGTATGATTTCTCTTTCCTTATTTGATCTGTAAATAGATTGAACAACAAAGTTAGTTTTGTGGGTGTCGATCTATTTTTTATGTTGGTTGGTTCTATGGGTTTCAATCTATTTTTGTATTGGTTGTAAACAATTTCAAAAGCATACAAAAATATTTAAAATGGTTGTAAAAAACGCTGTAAAAAAGTTAAAATTGTTGAAAAAAAAGGTTGTAAAGGTGTAAAAGATTGTATAAAAAGTTGTATTTTTAATAAAAAGTTCAAAAACATTGTAAAAAAGGTCTTAAAAAACTAATACGTAAAGAAAAAGTAATTTTAGGCAAATATGTAAAAAAAATAAAAAATAAAAAATATAGTTTGAACCAAAATGATAACAAACTTTGAAACTTTAGCGAAAAGAGTAAGAGAAACTACAAAATGATATGCTATTCCAAGTTTGCTTCTATTTTATGCAATAAAATCGGTTTATTGGCAACTCGAAGACAATGAAAATAAGATGCTTCCCAAACAGTGTTAACCCTTAAAGTCTTGGTTTCAAAGCTTTATCTAATCTCAAAAAATTGTGAGGATTATATACTTTGAGCGTGGTTTAAAAAAAAAAGTTGGTTATCATAGACATAATTTTACACATTATTACAATGTTATATAAACATGTTTACATATTGTCATGACATAAATTATTACTTCGAAATAGTTGTCAATTTAGTACTTGGTCCAAGTCTTGTGTAGTTCTTTCTAAACTCCACAATTAAGCATGTAATAGTATAAAAGGTCTATACCCATGAATAAACAAGAACCTAAACACCAAATATTGTGAAATGAATTGAATAATAAACCATACAACAAAACCTTATTATTGACAACAAAAATAAAACAAGAGATACCACAGAGAAAAGACACCAAACAAAGCCAAATGTATTTTTTAAGTTCACAACATCATCATCTATATATGGTCAAGAAGACAAATAATAATCTTCCATTATACACATATTTATATTTTTTATTCATGCCTTGAAGCAGAACCATTTCTTCTGCACAATAAAGGTTATTAGTTTCATTAGAATGAAGTTAAGAATTCATAAACTGATATCTAAAACCAAATCAACTACAGATCATTGTTGTTTAAATATATTAAGATTAGTATTGTATTATTTAAAATCTGGTATAAAAATGAAGGACTAATTTCATATTTGAAGCATTGTAAATGAAAGGCATGATTGGCTTACAGATTGAGGCTTCCCAAGTGAAGAAGCTCCACCAGATTTACGGGGTGTGAAGTCACTTTGAGCCGGTGAATCTGTTGCTCCGCCTGTCTTTTTCTCATTCCTAGCCTTGTTGAAAATTACCGTAAAGCCCTCGGCTGATGCAGGGTCATTCACATCCCATTCACCAAACTTTGGTAGTGGTTGTCCTACTTCCTGTAAAATTACAACAACCCTAACATCATTGTAATTACATCGAAGCACAAATCCAGATTATAGGACGAGGAAACAGTTCATTAAAGTTTCGATAGCTAGATTAGTTCTATATAAAACTCAAGCAAACCAAATATGATTCAAACGGATACATGAACGTATATGAAAGCAAGCAAAATCAATCGAGTCTCGAGCGAATTTACAATGATATAGACAAAATGAAAAAGTGAATTTGAAATGAAAATGATCGAGTATCGGAGTGAAATCAAAGAGTAACAGTATCGAACTAAATTACAATTATAAAAATAGAATTGAAAGGTGAAATTGAAATGAAAATGATCGAATTGAGAGATGAACATACCGCCATGATTCAAGCACAGAGAGATGATGCAAAGAGAAAGTGTAAAGAGAATTGATTTGATGGAATGAGGTTTTGATTTTTGAAAGAATCTTATAAAACCTAACTTTTCTTTTCCCCTTTTGCATAGATTGAAGAAAGGTGTAGGAACGAGGTACAGCTGGACGCTTGTGGGATGTCTAAATTAATTATTTTTGTTATTTGCATATTAATTATTGAATATTTCTAAACTATCCGCGATTAAAATCATATTCCCATTAGTCTATGGTGAAACTATTTATTTGACTATTTAAAATAAGAATCGACTATATGTAAAATAGAAAGTGATATATTGACATAAATTTAGAAAATACTAGTTTCAAGATGCTCCTTGTGGTTTAGTGAACATCACAATTTGAGTTTAACTTTTAGATTTATATCAATTGAGTTCATGTGGAGATGTGTTTTTCAATTTTTGCAATGTGAGTAAAGCCTACTAACCTCGTGTAAATTGAGTTGGTAATGGGACATACATGTCTTCAACATGAGGGTGGTTTGCTCTTTCTCATATCCGCCATTGAAAAATTTTGAAAAAGATGTGTAACATTCCAAAAATACCAAGAAAAATTTTTGATTGTAAGTAGTAAAACCATCTTATAAACATCACAAGTCAAGTAATCCAAAACATTAGTATATTGTTTCACAAAAATATCAGAGTAAATCCCAAAATCTGGTAGTGCGGAAATCATCGGTGAATGCAATACAATCGAGTTGGCTCTTTTCCCTTTCTGAAGTACCTGAAACATTTAAAACTTAAACCGTAAGCACAAAACTTAGTGAGTTCCCCGAAATATCATACACCATACATAACCATAAACATGAAATACGACCTATGTCAAACAAGCCTATTTCATCCCAAGTGATATGGTGTTACATCATAATCTTACAATCACCCTTGTACGACCTATTTCAACCAACGAGCATATTCATCCCAAGTGAATGCTACAGCCTAGTTGTAGTCTTACAACACCTCTACAGTTTCCATGGCCTTCCCCATTAACTTTCATGCAACATAATAGCAAGAGTCACAAAGACAACAAGCACATACGACACCTAACCCTACATAGTATAATGAGGAAACTCACATGATTAACGAGTTGTAATCCTTTACTAGAAAATCTCACAGAATTAGTTGCATGAACCTCCTAAACAATCATAAATCAAACCTCATGGCACCACTCAAAGCCTCTCCGAGTTTGACTAAAAGTCAAACTGGTCAAAAGTCGACGGTCAAGGTCAAAGTCAACTCAGCAAGCTACCACGTTGTGGCCAACTACTAGCCATGTCGTGGCTATCCCATAACAAAACAGTCACGATAAACTCTACCACCACATCGTGGTTTATGTCTAGAATATCTTAATGAATTAAGCCCTTAATCCATTAAGTCATATACTCATACCTTCTAGAAAGCTTCATTGTACTCATATGCATCATAAAAATCATTTCTTTGAGGACATGCATATCCAATGCATGTCCTTTACTCAACTTAGGCCAAATGAGAGAAATGGGGTCAAAACCCCATGCATGAGCTCAAATCTACATAACACTTTAGATCTGGAGCATCTAACCTTCTTGGGACCTCAATGATCAATAAAGTTACCAAACTTATTGGATCCATCCACTCAAACCAACATAAATATGAGAAATGTGCAGAAAAACCTATATCTAGCAGATTTCATGAAAAATATAAGAGCTTATGGATTTACAAAAGTACAAAAGATGCACCAAAGGATAGAGATGAGCTTTCTTGAAGAATGGTTGCACTAGAACACCTTTTTGCTTCTTCAAAAACCACAATAACACCACAAAAGGCTTAAAAATAGAGGATATGGGATTAGGGTTTGCTTCAAGGCACTTGGAGGTGATAGAGGTTGGGGGTGCACGAAACCCTATCACCTCATCACTTGGAGGTGATGGAGAGGACTAGGGTTTACTTCTAGGGTTTTGATCCTTAGGCGTCACCACGTCGTGGTCGCTTAAAAAGATCACGAATCAAAAGATGTTGCCATGTCGTAGTGATCCTCATTTACCACATTGTCGCCACCAAAAATCCACAAGATTGAAGCATAAAACTTACACCTAAAAACCAGATGTTACAAGATGGTGTTTTATGGATGTCGGCGTCCTACAACAACGGTCACTTCAGGGACATCAAAGAATTCAGGTTGACAATTATGGTCTTACTAGTATCTCAGATCGAAGTTTTCTTTCATAAGGTGGGTCGACGCACCCATGTGCCCTATATCGAAGAAAATTATTCATGGGTTCTTAAGATTTATCACAAGCTTCAAGATTCACTTATAGTTGTTCTATTTGAAGCTAAGAAATACAAAGTATGTTAATTTTGAGTTGGATTTTATTTTTCATATACTTTGTTTTAAACATATACATAGATTTTTTTTTTTTTTGGTTTGTAAGTTTTGGCTGAAATGCATGAACATGATGTAATATTTTGGTAAAATGTTAATAAAAGGCAATATATTTCATTATACAGTGTTGTTGGGTTTATGATGTAGTTACATTCAAATATCAAAGAACAAAAGTCAAAGAATAAATGAAAGCAATGTCAATGACCAATGAAATGCATTTAAGCTTAGTATATGTGATTTGTAGTGATGTAAAAATCGACCTAGGCGGCCTCTTATTGTCTACGATTAGTGCTAGTCGATCGAGTTAGGTGGAGTCGGTCTTGGGTGTCTATAGGCGGTCTAAGCAAGTAAAAAAGTCAGACAGTCAAAATTTTCAAAAAAAATCCTCAATTAGTCAAATTTATGATATTGGATGACTAAATTATAATGATTGATCACTTAAACTGTTAAAAAAAAGATCCCGAAATAGTCTAAAAATTATTATATACAATGATTTAAATATTCAGACGACTGAATATGCAAAAGTTTATGGTTTTTTTTTTACTTATTTTGTTAGGATATAAATAATATTTAATTTTAAAAAAATAAATTATATTATAATTAAGGGTCTCCGCCTAGGCACCGGTTAATCTCCACCTAGACCGATTAGTCCTTTAACCCCAGTCGACTGTCTGACCACCGTCTAGCGACTTTTACAGCCCTGGTAATTTGAATAACTTACCACAGTGATAAGCTATGTCACTGAGCAATGTAATTTTACTATGTGTAATCAATCTAAACTCATTAAACAAAGGAAACGAAGGAAATTTCATACAACAAAAAGAGCATAGTTGCTTTGCATATGCAATTAGAGTCAACAAAATATCATTACATTATTTTCAAGTGAACAAAGTATTGATTACATTGCACTCTATTCTAGCCTTCACAAAAGAAAGCAGTATTCAACAAAACCACCACAAAATATACCAATGGTCAATAAAACCATAACGAAAGATACCATTAGTCAATATAATGTTGGATTGGGTGTCTAAGCCCATAACTATAATTGGTGTGTACTTAATTTGATAGTAGCATGGTCCTTCTGGGTTGCCTTCACCCTAGCAACTTGACAGGATAACTTTTGGAGAGAGAGGTTGAATTTATTATTTGGAATAATAAATTGATTTATTAATGTATTATGAAAATAATATATTAATTATAAATCATATTATTTAATTAGTATTTAAATGGAAATTAATTTGGAATTAATTTTGGGATTAAAAGAACTGATTAAAGGAATATGGGCTGTTTTGCAAATCATTGATAGTTGTGAAACTGGGCTACTGGACTCCTTAGAATGGAGTAGACGAAAAATATAGGGAGGCCCTATAGATTTTGTCCAAGGCTCCCTAATAAGGGTCCATAGGATGCTTAAGCCTGAAGCAGAAAATTAGGGTTTCCTCCAGCAAACCCTAGCAGCCCACAGCTATATAAAGACCCCACCTGTTAGTATTTTTGACCACTGCTTGCTTTCTACAAACCCTAGCCGAAATTCTGAAGAATTCCCTCCTCTCTCTCTCCTCTCATCCTCTTGCTAGTGGTGTTTGTAAGCCATTAGAGGTGCAACATTTGAGGCACTAAGCTTTCAAGAGTCAAGGATCTACAAGGTGTTCTTGTTATTAAGGTAAACATCATAACCCTTTTATTATGTAATTTTCGATTTATATATGCTAGATCTAGGGTTTTTCTTTGGTATTCAATTTGCATGTTCAACTAGTGAAAAACTTAGATCCAAAGCAATTAAGGTTGCATGAACACATATGATGTAGTTATGCTCAAAACTCATCATATAAATCATAATAAAAGCTACCATTGTTCAATAGATACCATATAAACATAAACCATAAATCAGAAGGTTTCCTAACCACCCCACACACCTCCTGAACCATCTACATCACCACCCTTTGAACCTCATGAACCATCTACACCACTACATCACCACCCTTTGAACCTCATGAACCATCTGCACCACCACCCTATAAACCTCCTGAACCAACTGCACCAACACCCCTTGAACAAGTAAACCAGCTACCAATACCCTTAAAACCTAAACCCCTTGGACCTCTACCTCTAGAGTCTATACCTCTTGGACCTCCACCCCTAGAGCCTATACCTCTTGGACTTCCACCCTAAAACCTACACCTCTAAGACCTCCACCATAGAACCAATGCCTTTTAGACATCTACTCCTAGAACTTGTACCCCTTGGACCTTCACCCTATAACTAACACCCTTTGGACCAACAATAGCTAAACTCTCACTATGACTTTATGACTTTTAAATTTCATATTACATATACATAGAGAACAATAGGCATAGATGTTTCAGTCGGATCCTCTACGTTTAACCTTATACTACAAGACCTTGTTTTCTTACTATGTTTTCTATTTGTAACATTTTATGGTGACCCTTATACTTGAATTTACTCTAAAATGACTTTACCCCGCGACTTAAAATATTTGTATGGTAAAGTCCTCCCATGGTCATTAAACACACTTATTTCCTTGTTATGATCAATGTACCTTGACACCACAATGACATCTTGATCATTACCTGGTAGGAGTAGACTATAATCCATATAGGTATCATGTATTAGAAAGTAGTAGTAAATCATTTAGTCTTACATGTGACATATCCTAACTCATAAACCATGACATTTAAATCATGTATTGAAAATTTATCTATGTCGATGAAATCAACATAACTACTCATACCTTTAATGTATCTAGTCCATGGATTATCAATGAACTCCCCCCCCCCCCCCCCCCCCCCTTCCCCCCATGACATATACACATGATAAAAGAAAGTGATTATTCAAAAAATGGTGTGCGTCAATATTTTTAAGCATAAATCAAAAAACTAAATTCATTTATTATAGTCAGTTTTGGGATCCATTATAGGTGCACTTTCATGATGGATCCATATTGTAGGAGGCATTTTGTAAAAAGTGTTAGCTTAAGAAAATTGTTCTTCAGATAATGGTCGTCAAAGAAACACAAGTTGGTTAGGGTTAATGTGCCTCGTCACTTGATGTAAGAGATTTAAGGGGTTCTTGGGTTTTATTAACTGTCATTTACGGGTATGTAATAAAAAGTAGACCGTAATTGACACTCTAATTGCAGTACGTACAAACCACGGAAAAAGAAGGCATGAGTTAGACGAAAATACTCTCACGTGGAAGATATGTGTGTCTCCTTAATGGCTCGATTTAGGTAGGATTAGTGGGCTACACTCACATTGCAAAAACTATAAAGCACAAGGACTCATATGATACAAGTTGAAAACTTGGACTAAAATTGTGATATTTTCTAAACTACAAGGATGATTTCTGAAATTTGGTCTTTAGAAAATGATGCTTGTGTAACGTCTAAATCGATCGGTTTTTCATTTGACTGCAAAAATATATATCATATTTTGAAAATATATTAATTAAAAGAAAAGTAAACGACCTTTTAAAGTCCACTTAAGATAGAAAACGACTTATTATGTTTGTTTTGTTAAGAGTGACATTATGGCATTTTCCTAATAATCTTATAATCGTTCGACCATTAATCGAAGGCTTTATATCATAATATAACATCAACATAGGTTCAGATTAGAATAGTTAGCTTATATAAATAAATAAGTATTGTAAAATAAAACTCTTTCAAAAATTGTTAGGAAGGAAGCAAGCATAAGTGTGAACCTATGTGATCCTAATAGAGGTTTCTGGTCTTGTGTTTTTTCATTGTGGGTCATGTTGTTTTAAAACTTTTTTCATGCAAAGTGGTAAAACATGAGAAAACGTGCAAAGAAAATCAATACACGCTTATATCTTTCGTGTTTGATACTTTCAATTTCGTTACGCCAGATGTTGTGGAGTTCCTCAATAGAGTTCAACGGGTCATGCATAGTAATGTTATGACCTTAAGATCTATGGAGTTGTTTTTAAAAGAATTAGTTTCATCGTTCAAAAAGGGTTAGCAATCTATGTAAAACTTTTATGTTTTAATGAAAATTAAAAAAAAAAAAAAAATTCTGGAAAAAAATAAATATTGAAACTTGAGTCTACTTTCGATGCTTGTTCAATAAAATTATCATGAATTATGAAGATCAATCATTTTCAATAAAATAAAGTTCTATTATTATTACTATTCTCATTATTACAGAAATAGATTGTTAAATATCTAACTAAAAAGATATCACCAAATCTCTTGTACCACGAAGATCCTAAATACTGTCACCAGAGATGCATTCAAACGTGTAAATCGCTGGATACACATGTTTTACAATATGGTATGATCAAATTGATGTAAATACCTATATTCTATTTCAAAATAAATAAAATAACTTTGTTTATGTCGTCTAAATAAACAAACATTTTGCTTTTCATTCAAATTTGTAACATCTTCCAATTTACCTTGTACCAGAGTTTGTATTTTGTTAAATGCCAAGTTCTTTAAAAATGTCATCTCACAAACAGCAAAGAGCAATGCACAACAATTAAACAAGCAACTGCCAACATATTTTTATTTATCTAAAATTCAACTACATACACGCTTATTTATCTCTTGGAATAACTCTTAATAGTGCAAAAAAAAAATCAATAACTTAAACAAACAACCGAAAAAGAACAACATTCGTCTGGCAAGATTTCAAACAAGCTCTAGAACAAACGCCGATGCACCTCCTCCTCCATTGCACACACCCGCTGCTCCATATTTCCCACCTTTAGTCTTCAAAACCTGTATATTAATTATATAGCCCACCATTAAAACCACCTTAAATATTTATATAAAGACAGATGAGACTGTGTCTAGCTGATGTGGGACACTGACACTGTATATGAAACAATTGTGAACAAACGTACCCCCAATAGTGTGACCAAGATACGTGCACCACTGCAACCTAGAGGATGCCCTAACGACACACCACCACCATGTACGTTAAGCTTTGCCTGGAAGAAAGTAGAACACCCAAATATTATTAATGCAATCAAGCAATAATATAACAAATATGCGATTCATTTTTTTGTAAGTCTTAATACTTACGGAATCCAAATTGAGCAGTTTTTGGTTTGCAAGAGCCACAGCCTGTAATCCCCACATGAAAGAATTAAGATTTGTAAAAAGTAGGTATAATCTAGATTAGCTAGATTAAAGCGGGATGCTTACTGCAAATGCTTCGTTGATTTCATAGAAATCTATTTGAGAAGCTTCTAATCCAGCTCTTGAAATGGCCTTGGGTATAGCAAGAGCTGGAGAAGTTGTGAACAGCTCAGGTGCCTGTTCAGCATCAGCATATCCGGAAACCTTAGCAATCACTTTCAACCCAAGCTCAAGTGCCTTCTCTCCACTAACCAACACAAGTGCAGCAGCACCATCACTGTCATAACAGACAACATCTTCCTTATTAACACAAATATGTTGCAAAAATGGCCTCAAAGATCCCTAACAACCCGCCCAATGAAAAAACAATACAGAAATCTGAACACAAGAATAATATACTTGGAAAACTCCAAAACAGAAGAAAAAACTACATTCCTCTAGGGAGAAATTATACTGTATGATAAATTGTTACAATCACATAAACTAATCTCTCGATCCACAAACGTGGCTTACTTTATGCCAGAGGAATTGCCGGCGGTGACACTACCACCGCTTTCCTTGAAAGCTGGGCGAAGTTTCCTCAATTTAGCAGGATCAAACTGAAAGAAAATGAATTCAGATTTAATTAAATAATAATTTCAACCATAAAAGGCGAATTAAATAGATTATATGATATAGCTACAACACAACACCTTTGATAAATCGTCATCCTTGTCTACAATTGTTGATGGTCTTCCTCTTGGCCCAGGAACTTCAACCTGTAAAGTTCCATACATCGCCATTAGCATAAAATTTAAAAACTCTTAGCATCCATTTTTTTTAGTAAAATTAGTTTTAAATCTTACAGGAGTAATTTCCCAATCAAAGGCACCACTATCTCGGGCAGCAATACCACGCTCAAAACTTTGAATAGCATAGTCATCCTGCATGTATCAGTTAATCATAAATATTTTTTTGAACTAAAAGATGGTGAATTCAAGAATAGAAAAAAAAGTTTAAATATATTATACCTGATGCTCTCTTGTAAGTTCATACATATCAGCGCATATTTCAGCAGCATTTCCCATTTTAAAATCATTGAAAACATCCCACAACCCGTCTTTCAAGATTCCATCAACAAGAGTGTCATGTCCAAATTTAGATCCTTTCCTGAAATTCAAAACAGTTTCCACCTTTTTCTGTAAGCCCTTATTATAATGAAAACAAAATTTAAGAAAATAAAATGATTAAATTTAAAGGTAACATTCACCTTGCTTCTGAAATGTATTTGGGGACATTAGACATGCTTTCCATGCCACCAGCCACAACAACATCATTTATTCCCAATTGGATGCTTTGTGCTGCCAACATAGTTGCTGCAATTACCAAAAACAAAATATATAAATTTTTCCACAATTTAATCTCAAAAATGAATAAAGATCATATTTTAAAATCACATACCTTTCATCCCTGATGCACAAACTTTGTTGACTGTGGTGCTGACAACAGTATTAGGGATTCCTGCACCTAATGCCGCTTGCCTGGCGGGACCCTGCCCTAAATTTGCACCAAGAACATTTCCAAAAATAACTTCTTGTACAAGTGATGGATCAACATTTGCTCTCTTTAAAGCGCCTGAATTTTTACAAGAAAAGCAAAAATAGAATTCAGTATGCAATACACAATATAATATGTTTTGGATTTTATAAAGAAATGAAAGGAAACTTACTTTCGATTGCTATGGATCCAAGTTTTGTCGCGGGTAAAGATGAAAGAGAACCAAGAAACCCACCGAGTGGTGTACGTGCAACACCAACAATACACACATCTGTAGTGTAGATTGAGAGATTAGTATCGAAGATATTAAGAATGAAATCTTGAAGAGAATATAAAAAATAAATAGATAGATCTACATATAGTTCAAAAATTGTGAAGAATGAAGAAATCAGTTGTGAGGGTTAATATTTTATTATTCTTTTTCAGAGAACAGAAAAAGGAATCTATTCATGAACAATCTAATAAAGTATTCCATAGGACAAGAATTCCAATAAGAATATACATGCAGATGCAGCAATATTAAAATACCTCTAGGTTTTATCGAATCTGAACCATTGGTTGCAGCAGCTGGAGCCATATCGATATGTAATCGGATATCTGTTCGTTCAAAAGAAAAACGAAAATCAAAAACAACTATACAATTTTAACCACTGTACTCGTATCATTCAACAGAATAATCACTCTAACGCATTAAAATCATGATAGTAAAATGATGAAATGCTTATAATCAGATACATAAATCGAAGGTACTCGATCAAACCAACCAAAATCAATAAGCATCCGACACTAGATCTATATACAAACAACTAATTGCTAACTTAAATCCGAATCTTTATACGAAAACAGAGAGTATAACAAGTTTAACATGAATTGAAGGGATATAAAACCATACCTTCGGATTTGAAGTGGTCTGCGACTGATAGCAGTGTTTGTAGATAAATGTTTGAGATAGCAAACAGAGAGGGATGTTACTAGGAAATCGGAGTGATGACGCTTATATATACAGGGAGAGAGGATGCAGAAAATAGGCTGCTAGGAGCCATAGAGGATCGCAGCCTGCCTGCTTCTTTAATTTTTTAAGCTTAACTAAACAACCCGACCTTATTGACTTGTTGACTACACTCCGAATTTGACCCAACACTCACTCGGATCTTTTTATAATATTAATTTTTTTGTCTTCTTTCTACTTTTTGTATACAGATCCATTTTTCAATTACAACAACTTACGTCTATCACAAAAATAGACGGAATGAATTTGGTCGGAATAGACTGATTTATATACAATTTCTCTTAGTTTAATAAATAGCCAGATAAAATTCTAGTGGTAAGCGATTTTTTGTAAACCAATTCATAATTTGTTACATATTTGAATAAATTTTGGGTAATTTGCCATCTTTTTGATCGTTTTATTGTGTTTGTTTTAGCTACAATTTCGTTTTAATTTAACTTCTTATAGATAAAATATGGGAAATGACTTACGAGCCCAATGAAGTTTCCAAACCGTTCAAAAAACATAAGTCATGTTTTGTTTGTTCAAGAAAACCCGCCGAAGCTAAAATTTTCTCTAAAAAAGTCAAACTAAGTTACACTTTTGTTCAATTCTATGGAAGTCAAAGAAAAGAAACAGATGGCGTGGCTTATTACCATATCAGGAAAATGACTTGCGAAACCAATAAAGTTTCTAAACCGTTCAAAAAACCATAATCATGTTTTGTCTGTAAAAAAAAAAAAAAAAACTCAAAGAACTTAATCTTTTGAACAGAAAAAACATGATTGTGGTTTTTTGGACGTTTGGAAACTTCATTTGACATTTTTAGACAAAAGGTTAAATTCGTTGGATTTTCTTGAATAGACAAAACATTATCGGAGTTTTTTGAACGGTTTTGAAACTTGGTTGGACTTGTAAGTCATTTTCCCATAAAATATAATTTTACGTTGCTCATAACTACCATCTATAAATATCCTGTAGTACAATAAAAAATAGTACTCTAGCTTAGTTAACCCCATATACCATCTATACATATCCTTTAGTACAATAAAAAAAATAGTATAAATTAGTTAACCCCACATGATACTTAGGTGGTGTTTGTTTTTTGTCTACATATCTGCGTGGCCTCTTCTGTCTGCGCCGCGCAGACCACGCGCAGACATTAGCCTTCGCAGACTGTTTGTTTTTTTGAAGACTGCAGACCTAAAAATGTCTGTGCGCCCTCTTCTTGGCGCAGATGTGGGCCAGAGTCTTCTAACATCTTCAGACATCTTCTAGCCTAAAAAACATATATATCTTTATTAATTTTTAGTTTTTTTTTTAATTTATAATTTTTCTAACTTTATTAATGATAAACAATTTGAAAAAAAATACAAAACTTAAAAAAAAAAACGTTCGGCGTTACAAACATGATATGTTTAACAAATTTATAAATAAAAAAATTATTATAATAATAGTCGTTGAAGTTGTTTATATAAATATAAAAAAAATCATAATATATTCTTATATTTTTTATCAAATTTTATAAAACATTATTTAATACAGTATCGTCAATTTCTCGAGAAAATATTTATGATACGTTTTTAATGGATTTAATTGAAAAAATCGAAATTTATTTCCATCCATTTGTGTATCAAATTCTTTGATCAATAATTATAATGTTTAATTATAACTTTGCAACCAAAGTTGTTGGTTTTTATAAAATATATACGTTAATTCATACCATTTTTATTTTTATTTTTTATAGAATAATACATAAAAGTTGTTCTACATTCGTTAATTATTTATAACAAGGTCATAAAAATATTAAAAAATCACTTTGAAGTTTAAAAAATCAATTTATTTAAATTTCAGTTTATTTTAGTAACCTGCAGATGTTAAAAAAAACAAACAGTCTTCCTTTTTCAGACTGCAGACGTTTGGTCCACCTCTTCTACTGCAGAGGTCTACAGATGTGGTCCGCAGACTACAGACATTTTGTCTCGGAAAAAACAAACAGCACCTTAGAATCCACTTTTAAATCAAATATACAATGTTTTAAAATTCGGGTTGACTCGGTCGATCGAACTGGTTGGACCATAATCTGGTTAAGAGAGCGGGTCAATCATAATTGGGTATTTGCTTATTTTGACTCAAAATCGGTTTCAAAAACCCGGTTGAACCAGTGACACAAAACCACTAAAAATCCAGGTTGAACCATTGACTCGGAATTTTTGGTACTTTTTTTTTATCCCATTAACTTTAGATAGAAAAGCATATGTATCTAATTGAAATTTAGAAGGAAAAAAAAAGTTTCTCATGAAACAGGATGTAAACAAGACATGATCAACCTTTCTCACATATCCACTACATTTTATATTATGTATTAACAGTACATACAAAATGAATTAAATATGATATTTTTGGCGGTGAATTTGCAAAGAATTGTTATATATCTTCTAATGCTTCTAACTATGTACATCGTTTCTATTTCTATGTATTTGAACTTGATGTATTACTTGTGTAATGCAGTTCAACACATAATATATCAAACGAATGAAAATTCCAAATATTGGGTTAACTTAGCGGTTGAACCTATTGAAAATGTTGACCCTAAGTCGATTACCACACCGGATGAACTAAAAAACTAGGTTTTAAACCATTACAAGTATATAATAACTATAATGACCTAAATCTTTAAGAAAAAACCACACATATCCAACCTTGATATTTCGGAGATCTTGTATGAAAATCAAACTGAGACCGAAAAAGAAAATTCCTTTAGAATGTTATTAAGTAAATTTTCCACCATTAAATTCAAAACATAAAAATTGATAACAAGCATCTTGTAAATTTCCTATGTGTAAACATATATCTTATATGACCATCTTTCACTAGTAAATCTGTCAATTTAGTATCAAGGCGAATTTCTTGGATCATAAGTGTTAACTATATCTAAGTGGCATCATTATCATTCACGTTGACTATGTTTTCATCTACACAAAACATTTTTTGCACTCTTAATTCAACTTCTTCTTTTTCTAGGATCTTCCACAACTTCCATAACTTCGTCAACTTCATCCACATTCAATGTTACATCTTCTCTATGTTTCTTCTTATTAGATCAAAAATTATCAAATTTTATAGTATTATTTTCAAATTACTAAACTTGAATCGATTCTTCATTACGATAACATCCTAGAACTTGTTTGATAATAAATTGATTGATAGCTCCTCTAAGACTGTGAATAAGTTGTTCTTTTTGTCTTTTACATTTAGAAAAACCAGATTAAAAATTTTTAGTGTGACGTCCCATTTTCACAACAAAGAACTTTTATTTTTATTAAGGTAAAACTTCCCAATTATAAACCAATTATTTCAAATTACAATTATCGAAAATCAGAGTAATATAATAAATGCGGAATCCTCAATGTTGCTGATGAGTGTGTACAATCACGTATTCACTTTTCCATGGTCATCGATAGAATCTGAAAACATAAACAACTGGGTAAACACAAGGCTTAGTAAGTTTCCTCCAAAATGTTGCACACAACAGAACATAAACAAGCATGCATATGTTGGATTAGTGTCTAAGTCCATAACTATTTTGGTATGTACTTGACCCGATGGTGCATGGTCCTTTTGGGTTGCCTTCACCAAAGCAACTTGATAGGATGAATTATGGAGAGAAATGATTAAATATGATTTATTAATATATTATGAGACTAATATATTAAAGGAGAAATCATATTGTTTAATTAATATTAGTCAATAATTAATTGGTAATTAGTTTTGTGACTAAAAGAGATTAATTAAACTTAAGGGACTAGAATTGTAATTATAAGATAATTGCAATTTGGGCCATGGATTGCCTTGTATTAAGGAGTGGACGAATTCTATGGGAAAGCCCATAAGGAAATCGTCCAAGGCCTTAAGGAAATGGATCCATGGGTTGCTTAGGGCTTAAGCATCCAAATTAGGGTTTCCTTATTAGATAACCCTAATAGCCTCACTATATATATGACCCTTATGACCCAAAAAACGTGGCTAAGCTTTATTCTAGGGTTTCACACGTTTTTGGGCAGCCTCCATCCTCTCTCCTCTTCATCCTCTTGTTTATGGTGTTTGTGAACCACTAGAGGAGTGACATTTGTGACTCTAAGCTTTCTAAAGTCAATACAAGGAGATTTGGGATTGTTATTGCTACATAACAATCAAGGTAATATATTAAACCCATTCTTATGTTAGTATGATTACTTGAATGCTAGAATTAGGGTTTATAGTCTTGGATAACTTGCATGTACAATAGAGAAACCTAGATCCAAGCATTAGGGTTTGTATGAGCACATAGGATGTTCTTAGGACCAAAACCCATCAGTGGTATCAGAGACTTGATTAGTTTCTATTGTATTGATGCTTGATGTAACTGAAAAATTCGATTTTTGTGTTTCTGGAGGCTGGACTCGCCGAGTCCATTGATGAACTCGCCGAGTCCATGCTGACTCGACGAGTCCATGCCTGACTCGGCGAGTCGGCTCGTCAGAAGGAGGGAAAACCGGGATTTCTTGCTGTTTTTGCTTAAGGATAGTTGCCTTATCATATTAGATCAATATAAATCCGATTTTATGATATATTTGACTATATTCTTGATCTAATTGAAGATATTTATCAATTAATAAAATATTTGTTTCCCTATGTGATAATTGATTAATTATTTTGATTAAATTGATAAATTGTTTTGCAAGAAATCATTAAATAAATCAAATATGGATAATTATGTGATTACTTGTTAATTTAGATTATTTGTTATTTGACCCTTGTGTTATGAAAAGTTTCATAATTTCCCCTTTAGGTTTTATAGTTTAAATTTGAACCCAAAAGTTTTGTTGTTTTGAAATTTAAATAGTTAAAACCCTAATATTTTGAAAAAGGTTTCAAAACTTGCCCTGAAGTTTTGGAATTTAAATTTTGATTAATTGTTTAATTTTTGATGTATATTTAAATTCTTAACCCTAATGTTTTGAAATGTTTCAAAACTTGCCCTCAAGTTTTGGAATTTAAAAGTTGATTAAAAGTTTAATTAGGAATGTTAAATTATAAAACCCTAGTATTGTTTTGAAAAAGTTCAAATCACACCCTTATGGTTTTATTAATTAATTAAGGTGTATAATTAAAAGAGATTTAGTAAATCCATAAAGTCTTGGTATACAATTTAATTAAATTAAAAGTATAATTATTAAATTAGACCACCTAATATTTTAAAAAGTGTAAAATACACCCTATACTATATATATAACATTAAAAGTCTAACATTATATATATGTATGAGTAAAAGTCAGTCTTACCGTTAGTAGGCCTCATTCACGAAGCTAGTCTATAAGGGGTGTTTAAGGAAATTGCCTATAAAATGGAGATTGAATGGGTATCCACTCTTACCCACCGCACTCTTGACTAGTGGAGGGTCGTTAGCCGAACGTGTAGGATAGGACGAAAACCTTCCACTATAAGTATAATGAATTACAAAAGTAACTAAATGTTTTCATAAAATTCCCAATCTTAGTTACTTAGGCAAAAGTGAATTGATGCAATTCCATGAAATTACACTTTGTGCCATTGCGAAGACGTTAGTGGAGCGTGTGTGGTTTCCCGGCACACTAAATGGTTCTAAGCAAAGGTAGCAAAGGGTGACCCAATGTTTTTCATAGTTCGATGGAGCGTGTGTGGTTTACCGACACATCGAATAGGTGACTGTAACATGTGGGGGCACCATGTAAGTTTGCATGGTTATTCACACCCGCTTTGTGATCCTCGGCATCCTAGTCACAAACAAGAGGGGCATATCGAGATTTAAATATGTCATTGAAATGTTCAATGAATCTCAAAGGATCTAGGAGTTTTCATAGATTTAAAACTTAAATTTCTTTTTCGTTTTTCATGGTGGAAATTAGTGAATCGTCATTCACTTACCTTCAAATGTTCTGCAATTTGGGTTACGACATCCCTCTCCCGAGTTGTAGAATATTGTGTTGGGTCCTAGCCTTAGTATCTCATTTGGGTGATTTACTAAGGACTCAATCAATCAACTAACTTGAATTCGTTTTCTCCCGTTTTGTAGATGTCAAAGTTCGACAACTATGGTCTTCCCAAATCCCGTGGAACAAGCATTCCACATGAAGATGATATTCCACGATTCGATCGAGGAACAAGAAATCATGCTTCACTTCCTCCACCTCCTCCAATTATTCTCCCTAATCCTCAAGTTCAAAGGCTTGAAAAGTTCAAGATCACTCAAGCCCTTTTGGCAAGTAAACATAAAGAAGGAAAGTCGGTGTGTGCACACGTCCTAGGGATGAAGTCACACATTGATAGGTTAAGAATGTTGGGATCTGTTGTTTGTGAGGAAATGGCTGTTGATTGGGTTCATCAGTCACTTCCTAACTCATATAGTGAGTTCGTAAGAGAGTACTATATGACGAACCGCGACGTGACCCTTATAGATCTCACCTATATGCTTATTGCTGCTGAATCAGCAATGGTTTGGCGCAATAGAAAAGCAAAGTTTATTGGTGAATCTGCCTTCAAGACCTCTATGGATATAGACAATGGCAACGAAAGACATACTATGATCGAAAAGTTTGATCATAAAAGAAAGGCAATGTCTGAAGTAGTTCCATGTCATGTTCCAAAAGAGTCAATTTGCTTTTATTGCCAAGAGAAAAAGCATTGGAGACGAAGCTGCCCTATTTACCTAAGAGATCTAAGAGATGGGAGAGTCGAAACGTATGGCTCTAATATAGGTAAAATCCATTAACTAACTCTTTTAAGCTTCTATTCTAGATTCTTAATACATAATGTGATAAGATTACAATTGATGTTTTGTAGGATCGAAGAAAAGAAAGGAAGCTTAAGGGAAGAAGTGAGCAAAATCTAACCGTGAAGGAATGGATTTCGATCGCATTTCTCGAAGATTAGATTCTTGAGCTACTACTTAGAGTTATAATTAGATTGCTAAGAAAGATGTATTAGCATAGTTTTTCAATGGATTGCATTGTAAGGACAAAAATTTTCCGCAATAAAATAAATTTTGATTTTATATTATTTATTTATCCTTGCAATGGCGTATATGAAAAATTGATGTTTGGATGTTTCTATTATTAGCAATCATTGATTTGGTTCTTATTATGTCATTTGTGGAAATGTCGAAGAATTTACCGAATAAAGAAAGTTTCTCATCACCCAAGTTTCAATTGGACAGAAACTTGGAATCATGCAACTTGGTTGCACGATGAATGAGAAATTTCATATTTGGAAATTAGACTAATTCATTGACAAAGTGTCAAGTGAAGGACTAGGAGATCGAATACACAAAGTTGCGTGTTGATCAAGTCCACCATAAGAGTAACAAAGATATTCGTCATGATTTACTAAAGGTTTAGTAAATATGATTATACTTATAAGATTAAGTGTAATTCGAAATTGATTAAAAAGGTTTAAATCAATAGCAAAACGAACAAGAAGAATCAAGTAGGCAGAAAGATAAAAGTTTCTCCATTCTAAGAAGAAGGGAGAGTAGCTTTTATACTTTATGATAGGTCTTAATGATAGGTCTCAATTGATCCTCTAAGTGAGTTTTAGTACAATTGTATGTTTAAGAAGAGGAATCAAGGATTGGAGAAATGGTTAAATCAAGAAGTCAATCATACTTCGTTCCAAAACAAGTCTTAGAGTTAAGATTGTGATATTGAGTGATAAGTATTAAGAAGGTTCATAGCATTCATCAAATATGGAAAAGTTGTGATGTCTTGGATAAGACAAAGACCAACTAGGACCAATTTATGAAATGTTTTGATAAAAACTACGCTAACTCTTGAATAATTGTTTGTCAAGAAATGTTTATTGACAAGAGAATCTTATATGTCAAGGAGTCAGTGGGAGTCTTAATGGTTTGAAAAGGCTCAAGAACAAATCAAATAAACCTTATCGATCATCACTAGCACACGAGTTGAGGTTTACAACCTATCGTGTTGACATTATTTTGTTTCTGTGCCAATCCAATCGAGTTAATTATGCATGTGAGTCCTATAAGTTCTCATTTGAATGCATAAAAGGCAAGGACCTTGATTAATGGAAAGTACATTGATAAGAAAAGGTGAGCTGCTTAACTACTTGGAAGACATGGTGGGCAGCTATGCTACCATAAGGCAAGAAATCGAGATTAAGAAAGTTCGATCCATATGAGTTTGAATTTGTCGTAAACTTTGGTTTTGACAAATTAACATGGATAGGAACAAATACACCGTTTAAATCTAAGTGTCATAAGATTTCCTCCTTCATGAAAATGATTGTGAGGAAATGTTTTCACTAAGAAAGATTTTAAGAAGATAGTGATTGTAAAATTGCATTCTCGAATTCAATTATGGTTACAGTATCCCTTTCCATAATTTGAATTGTGAGGTTTGGCAATTGTTTAGACACACATATGAACTATCTAAGGCAAAGGTGTATAAGTTCAAGAAGCCTTGATAAAAGATTATCAAAGCATTAGGTATTGGAAACATGAACTTAAGAAATTCAATAAGTATTGTTTTTCTGAAAGTTAGGTTGTTTCTGAATGCATGTCAAAGCTAGTGGGAGCATAAGTGTTATGTTTTATAATAATCATCATGATAGTGGGGGCATAAATGCTATGATTGTATGATTATTAAGGCACGTATTGCAAGTTGGCAATATTAATTATAGAAAACAAGAGTTATACCTTGCAAAGTCGTAAGGGTTGTAAAGTTGTTTTGCTATAATTAAGGGAGAGAATATTATGCTTCATTTCAAATCTAAAGGCTTAGATTGTGGAATGTTAATAATTTAGTCAAGGAAACATAGTGTGTTCTTAAAATTTCGATTATGATTACGGCATTCCTCTTCACAATTCGAATTTTGAGAACATAGCAAATAAAACATTATGGCAAAAGATTGATAAAGTATCACATCTTTATGTAAGACGTTATGCATCGTGTCCCATACGCTTCGGGTATAGGATCAATTGCATAGGCTATAATATTTGACCATTCTAAAATTTTCCAAATGTCTAACGCATTTAGAGGGAAAAAGGACAAGAATCAGTTTTGACTAAGATAATTAAACAACTATCAAAGGACAATCCAAAGTTCGCCGAGGATTGGTCGCTTGTGAGTAGTTGGAAGTATAGTATTGGAAAATATGGAAATGTTTCCATATTGGATGGACCATATCGACATTATTATGAATAGATAAGATTCTATTAAGAATGAGTTGTCATATGGAAAATATGGAAACGTGTCCATATTGGGAATTGAATATTGAAAATCTATGACTAGATTAGAAACTTTTATGCAAAAGGATGGTCAAAGGAAAGTACTTTGAGTGAGTGACATCATATCTAAGGAATTGTATTGTAACAATATCCGATAGAGAACTTTGTAATATAATTGGAAATAGTCTTTGTGACTTTGGTGCAGTGATATTATGAAAGGATCATTGCATAAAATGTTAGAATCTAGCATATTCTATAAGTGGCAAGAATTTGATATTCTTTCACTTATGAAAAAGGATTAGGAGTTGTGAAATGAGAATGATTGGAAATGTGTTCACTGTGATCTATTTCACAAAGTAAGAACCATAGGTAAACATTGTGTGCATGCTAGGAGCATGGGACAAGTGAAATAATTCAAGTAAGAAGTTGATTACCCGAAACGACAAATAA
Organism: Lactuca sativa; assembly: GCF_002870075.4. Classification (NCBI taxonomy): domain Eukaryota; kingdom Viridiplantae; phylum Streptophyta; class Magnoliopsida; order Asterales; family Asteraceae; genus Lactuca; species Lactuca sativa. The sequence goes on from NC_056627.2 coordinate 272,664,696, forward strand.
TGAGTAATCAATATGGTGATAAATAAAAGGTGTTTTATTTATGCTCAAAGGTTTGAGACCATATAGGATTAGTATTATCCTTGTGTTTCACTTTGCATGTTTTGACTTCCTGAATAATTTAATTGGTTTAGAACAGTCAAATTATTCGAACGGGCCACAGTCGTTCAGATGTTGGAAGTAGGTATGAATGAAGACTGTCATGAATTGGTGTGTGGATTGTCTAAAGAGCATTAGACATAAGCAAATGTTTGCTACAACGTTCATGAGTGCTTATGAATATGAATTTGAGCATTGGATTAAACCCACGCTCACTTGGATCACTCCATGAATTGTATCACGAGTGATTGGTGAGACGATAACATCTTATATTCTTGAAACCGAGATGTGTGAGTTGTATCTTGCGAGTCGGTTGCATATTGACAATATGTAAACGCACCAGTAACTTGGTGTCATAAAACATATTATTGTGTGTAATTCGGTAAGTGAGTGCAAGCAAGCATTGTATCAAAGTTTATCCGTTCCTTTTATCCAAAGTAGGATAAAAGCGATATATTTGGGCCCCTCGATGATTTAGTGACGACAAACGTAAATGCTCACTAGGGCTACTTTGATTTGTTCAATTAGTGAGTCATCATAAATCGAAGTCGAGAAACAGTACAAAGAGAATGATTAGAAATCATGTCTTATACGATATCTAGAATGGAGGAATATATGATCCCTTATCTAAAGGACACGCGTATCTGATAGGATCAGAGTTAACAGCGGCTTTGGAAAGCTATGATTGCAGATCAGGATCTGAAGTCATATGCATAATAGTTATTAGACTTATCCAAGTGGGAGACTGTTGGATTAGTGTCTAAGTCCATAACTATTTTGGTATGTACTTGACCCGATGGTGCATGGTCCTTTTGGGTTGCCTTCACAAAAGCAACTTGATAGGATGAATTATGGAGAGAAAGGATTAAATATGATTTATTAATATATTATGAGAATAATATATTAAAGGAGAAATCATATTGTTTAATTAATATTAGTCAATAATTAATTGGTAATTAGTTTTGTGACTAAAAGAGATTAATTAAACTTAAGGGACTAGAATTGTAATTATAAGATAATTGCAATTTGGGCCAAGGATTGCCTTGTATTAAGGAGTGGACGAATTCTATGGGGAAGCCCATAAGGAAATTGTCCAAGGCCTTAAGGAAAGGGATCCATGGGTTGCTTAGGGCTTAAGCATCCAAATTAGGGTTTCCTTGTTAGATAACCATAATAGCCTCACTATATATATGACCCTTATGACCCAAAAAACGTGGCTAAGCTTGATTCTAGGGTTTCACACGTTTTTGGGCAGCCTCCATCCTCTCTCCTCTTCATCCTCTTGCTTATGGTGTTTGTGAACCACTAGAGGAGTGACATTTGTGACTCTAAGCTTTCTAAAGTCAATACAAGAAGATTTGGGATTGTTATTGCTACATAACAATCAAGGTAATATCTTAAACCCATTCTTATGTTAGTATGATTACTTGAATGCTAGAATTAGGGTTTATAGTCTTGGATAACTTGCATGTACAATAGAGAAACCTAGATCCAAGCATTAGGGTTTGTATGAGCACATAGGATATTCTTAGGACCAAAACCCATCAGCATAGTGGGTCCATATTCTTCGGACTGGATTGCCCTCACGGCCCTATATTACACCTAAGCCCACATCATAAGTCCAGATTGCCCTTCCGTCCCTCAACTCATGTATGGATTGCTCTCGAGCCGACATCATAAGTCTAGATTGTACTTCCGACCCTCAGGTTATGTCTGGATTGCTCCCGAGTTTGTTGGCTTCCGTAAAAAGTAGTATCACCTCAACCTTAACCGCCACAATATGTTGGCATATAACATTCAAGGATCAAGTAGGCACATAATACATATAATTATCAATCATACAACTCACTACCACCTACTAGACCTCTCACAACACACTACTCCGCTACCAGTTAATCTCTATGGAATGCGTAACCATAAGTAACCAGAGGTGAGATAGCCACCTGAACAGATGATCCTACTCTAGAGCTACAACCAAACAAGGAACAGACAAGAAAGCCTAGATCAAGAGTCCTCAGTCTATCCTACATGACTACATACAACCCCTAGGGCGCTCTACTAGACGATAACCAGCCTACTGGTACTTTAACCAACATACCACTATTGCTGCATCCTAACACACAAGGACAATATGTATAAATCTAGCAGATCATTACAACATATCGAAATCCTATACACAAGGATACATAATCAACTCTCCAAATGATAACCAAAACTAGTGGGTCGACATTAGTGCCTTCGACCCACGAGTACAATGAGGAAAACTCACCTGAAATGAAGAACCCAAAAACATTGCGACACACTTCCCTTTCTGTACTGCTTGCTCCCAAGAGCCCTCTAGCACCAAAACATGGAAGAATCTTAATCAACAAGCCAAATCCTTCAAGTTTGACCCAAAGTCAAACTAGTCAAAAAGTCAACGGTCAACGAAAGTTAATTGTTAACTACCCCTCACGACATGACCATCTATTGCTCACATCGTGAGCCACTAAAGGACAAAATAATAAAGACTCTTGATCCTCACGACGTGAAAGGAACATGCTCACATAGTGAGATCGGTCTGAAGGACATTTTGATGCATAAACATCTTAATCATTTAAGCCACTAATCCATATTCTCCAGAAGGCTTCATAACACCCCAAAGACCATAAAAATCGATGCTTTAAGGTCTTGCATTCCAATGCTAGAATTGAGCTCCAATTAGGGCATTTATGAAGAAAAGGAGGTCAAAACCTCAAACATCAACCAAACTTCATATCCATCACATATAATCACCAATAGACTCTAAGGACCCATAAAGTTGCTAACTTTATGGAGTCCCAACACTCTAACTCAACTATCCATGGATAAACATGCATAAAACCTTAGATATAGCAACAAGGAAACATGAATATTGATTACTCACAATGGTCCAAAGATGTTTCTAGAAGATGAAAATGAAGCCTCCAAGCTAGATCTATGCTCCACAGGTGATCCCTTATTCTTCAAGCCATGAAAATACTATCAAAAGCTCAAAAATCACATGTAGAGACTAGGGTTAGGGCTTTTATGTGTTTGAGGACGAAGGAGGCTATTAAGGAACCCTAAAAATGAAGTTTATGTGGTTTAAATACAAAGGGGACCCCAAAAGATCATGGGCTTGGGTTGCATCACATCTCACGTCATAAGCACATATGTCTCACATCGTGAGCTCAATTAAATCAACATTTTTAATTTGATTTCTTCTCACATCGTGGTTTTACCCAAAACCATGTCTTTGACTCCTTGAAGCCCTAAAATGATCCGTTTTGAAAACCGTGTGTTACATTTAGTTGGAGGCATCTTTTTTCAATATAAAAAATCTATGTTAACAATATAAAAATATATATTAGTAATTAATTTAATGCAATTATGAATTTTGGACAATGTTTTAACTAACTAGAACATAAACTCATAAATCCATTATTTGTTCAACTACATATGTTCACCATTCGAATTACTTCAATTGACAATTGAACGCCAAGTGTAGTAATGGGAGTCTGTACGATTGTGATTCTCTCTTACTCTTGTCGTTACCGCAAAATTAAAACTGTGACTGTAAAACATCGAAACATAAATAGGTAATGTTCATATTCTTTTTTCTTGATGTATACTTAATTTGACCCTAAACTCAAATTTTAGTTTTAAATTTGAGTTGCATTTAAACGTTTAGTGTCATGGCATATAATGTCTTTATATTTGTATCTAAATATGGTTGATATTTGTAATATACTTAACAAACCTAATACTTATTGTTAATACAACATGAATCATATTAGCATCATACAGTTGTTCTATATTTCATATTTGAATGGAGGCTCATTGTAGGTCGTGTACGATTGCACCATCATTTAGGGCCATCACTATACATATTTAAACAAATAAATTCAAAAACTTTAAATGATAGATAATTCATTATCATACTTCTTTGATAATAAAAATTGAATTAAATTTACATTTGTTAACATTTTTTTTCTGAAACGACAAAATTTTATAAAGAAAAAAATCAATGTCTAACAAGGCAAAAGACACGACAATAACAACAAAATGAAAGAATAAACAACACTGGAACAACACCAAAATGACACCTCAACCCCTACACCCAAATTATAGTAAACTAAACGATGAACCACAACAATTAACCTGATTAAAGTTTTCGAAATTACCCCTACGTCTAATCCACCCAAACACCAAAGTAATGATATTGTTAGCAAATTTAGAGGGTGACGAATAATTTTCTTAAATATCTTATCGTTTTGGCATTTCCAAATACTCCAAAGACCTCCGTACAAGATGGAAATAAAAAATCTTCCTTTTTCTTGGGATAATTCCTACATTTAGCCGTAAAATTCAAAGACTCCGGGACCGTATAGAAATTATCAAGAGGGATGTCACACCACCTGAAAATCCATCTGAAAACCTCCTTAGCAAAACAACAGTGTTGGATTAGGTGTCTAAGCTCATAACTATGATTGATATGTACTTGACCCGATTATAGCATGTTCCTTTTGGGTTGCCTTCACCAAAGCAACTTGACTGGATGAATAATGGAGAAAGATGATAAATGTGATTTATTAATATATTATGAGAATAATATATTAAAATAGAAATCATATTATTTAATTAATATTGGTCAAGAATTAATATAGAATTAATTTTGTAGTCAAAAGAGGTTAATTGAATTAAGGCGACTGATAATGTAATTATAAGATAATTGCAATATGGGATGAGGAACACTTAGGAAAGGGGTGGACGAAATCTTATGGAAGCCCATAAGGATTTCGATAAAGGCTAGTTGTTCTTGAAGATTCCTATGGGCTGCTTAGGGCTTAAGCAACCAGATTAGGTATTTGACCGAAACCCTAATTATGTAGTGATGTTGATTATGATGGCATGTGTGGAATAAGAAAGATCTAGTGAATCATCATGTAAACTCAAGAACACAAGGAGTAAATAAATATGTGGAAGCTCATATTAGATCTAGAAAGAATATACAAAATGGGTTTTTACAAAGTTTCTATCTCTAGTCTAGCACTCCAAATGGTTCCTTACATAATGGGAGTCACTCACTTCCTATTTATAGGAAAGACTCAACCCATTTACACATACAAGAGGGTAATCCTAAAGCACTACATCCAAGAGTGACTTTGTACCCTAACATTCTCCCCCTCAAAGTTAGGATTGGATGTCCCGACTTCAGTCTCCAACGAGCTAGCGCGATCAAGACCAAACTCCCCCTCGAAGTAACACCGGTCTTCAAATCTGCAAATAAATATCCGACAAACCCGCTTCGAATACCCATCATTCTCCCCCTTTTTATAATCAATAAATGATTATAAAACTCATTAAGGGTGAGAAGCGCCCGAGGAATAATCTTCACGATACTCCCCCTTGATGTGTACCAAAAATGAAACACCAAAAATCTTTCATGGAAAAACAATCACGAAAAAGCCACAAAATATTTCCAATTTATGAAAAATTTTGACTTTTTGGGTGAAAGTTGCAAGATTTTTCAAAATCCGGGTAAAACTGTCAATAACAGAATTATGCAGGGACCCGTTGCGCCAAAAATAGCCTAATATGCGAAACTATATCCCATTTGCGAAACTGGGCATAAATCGTAAATTCTCACAAACTGCAGGGGCTTGAAATGCATTTTCTTCAAATTCTCAGCAAAAACAGTCCTTTTTCGAATTTGGGTATGAACTGTCAAGCATTCGAAACCTCAGGGACTATTTTCAAAAGTTATGTCTTTTGTTCCCCAAACATACGAAGAGTACCCTAAAATGTCAAAGTTGCCAAACATTCGAAAGGTTAGGGGCTGTTTTCGAAACTTTTGCTTTTCTTCTTCAATTCATACGAAGCATTGTGCCAATTCGTACGAAATTTTGTAAAAAGGTGTCAAAAGTTTAAGGACCATTTTCAAAAATTTGTCTTCTTCTTCAATTCATACGAAACTTCATAATTCGTACGAAACTTCATCTACATAACCCAATTGAACAATTTCTTTTTCTCCAGCCATTGTTCACTTCGTACGAAATCATCACCACCCTTCGTACGAAATCTTTCTCTCTCCCCTTCGTACGAAATCTTTCACTGTCAATTTAACAAACACCAAGGCATACGAAGCCTTACTTATGAACAGTAACCACTTCGTTCCTTTCAACCAAACTTTTGTAAACCTCATTGATTCCCCAAAATTGAGCATGTTCGTTCTTTGAGCAACCCAGCACACCGATACCTGAATTTGAAAATTAATCGATTTCATTCCTTCTTGACTTCGCGTCGACAATTTGTTCATCAATCGACCCAACTAAAGCTTTTAATGTTGATCAACACATCCAGGCTTCGAAAATTGAACTTTCAAAATCAGTCGACTCCAAAATCCATTCACCTTAAACCCATCTATCGACCATGAGTAATCGACTCCAACCATTCGAAATCAAAAATCAAAGTCCTTCAACTGTTCGTCTATGACCATCTGAATTTGATTCCAAATAGAAATTGCAAAACATGAATCGAACTCCAAACAAACAACTTTTGTTCTCAATTAACTACCCAAACCTTCGATTATCAAATGTGAATCAACAACTTATAAGTCTTCCTTCCCAGTCAATATCAATATTCCTAGTCGATCATAAACCCAAATTGATTTCGACTGTGGAACCTATGCTCGAAATTGCCAGTTCGTTACCAAACGTTCTTTGACTTCAAAATCAAATAATCAATTCATTCGATTTCCAGATTTCTCAAGCATTTGAATTCCAAATAATCAATCGAATCGCAAAATGATTTCAAATCAGCCTTCGAACATCGATAGCAAAGCACTGACCCTGATATCAACGACTTAGATAAGACCCTTTGACTCTCGATCACACAATGTTGAGACAATCAAAGCCAATTTATTCCCAATTCATTTTCAATTCATCAGAATCCTAAGTTTGACTTTCCGGTCATTTGATGACAAACAACAAATCGAAACTTTTCTAAACAATTTCAGATCAAACCCATTGATTCATCAATAATCAATATGTTCTTCATTGATCTTCAACTGTTCTTGAGAGTACTTCAACAATCAATCAAAATTCTTTTAAGATCATAGAACCAATTTGTCGACTTCTTAACTTGATCATAATCGATTTTATGTTTGAACAAACTATATAAAATCGATTCACAAGACCAATTTAACAATCAAAACACATCAAATGTTAAGAATGAGGGATGAAAACGAAGACGAGTCAAGAACAGTGAAACATACAAGCACTTTATGCGTATGATTATGAATGAATGAACAATGAAGTAAACACGCCTCATAGCTGATTCAATGACTCTTTGGGCTTGTTTTGTTAAAATATTGATCCACGAGCTCAAAATTTTGGGATCAATTTTGGATATGAACGGTACGTCACATACGATGGGCTCCAAATGAACAGTAACGAAAAATGTATGAATTGAAATTAGGCTGATTTACATGAACAATGAAATTAGTTTTTGAGAAAATAATTTTGGTTTTGATGTTTGATCTAAACAAAAATAATTGGATCAATCAATGGGGTTTGGAACGGTTTTGATCCAATGAGGTAAATCGATCAAAAATGAAAAACACAAAGTATGAATCAAAATCTTGGACGTTTTGGAATCCATTTGAGAATTTGAGATACTTTTTTGACGAATTGAGATCCATTTTCAACGAACGAATCAAATTTGGAAGATCTTGGCTCTTTTATTGGAACAAGAAAATCTCCAATTTGAACATTGTACCACGCATTATGCGATATATACAACTCGTTCTTTGTGTTCTTCAACGATCCAAGAACATCTTCAAAAGAACCACCAACACATTTGGGTTTTGCCATCAAATTCAATGCAACCTTTGGAGATTGTTGCTTTGGAACCCAAATTTGCTTCACGGATTTTGGCTTCACAACATTTGATGATTTTTGTGAATAAACCCGCTTGTTCTTCCGATTAATCTTCTTCTTCTTTTTCTTTCTCATCATTTTGCATCTTGAAGACTTGATTTCATGAACAAACCCACTTTCCACAACTTATTGAGTTTGAATCAAATCTTTTGGAGTTTGATACTTGTAAATTTCTTGGATCACCGACTTCCGATAAGGAATCATTCCTTCAAACAAATCACAAGAACACAAATTATCATCGGTTTGAACTCCAATCGAGCAAAAAACATTTTCATCATGAACATCAACTTGAACTCCTTTTTCTTGAGCACCAAGAACATCACATTGAACTCCGTTGTCAAAAACTTCAACAAACGTAAGAGCACGAAGATCATTTGGGCCTTCAATAAGAGAAGCATATTTCTTTTTGAACAAATATTTTTCTTCTCCAATCTTCTTACTACTACGTGTTGATATGGACCATGTAATATTAACCAACCATTTGATCTCACAAAGTGGTTGAAATATCAAGCTTCCATGATCATCCTTCAATCATCCATAAGAAACCCATAATATTGATCTTTATTGACTTTGTATTTGATATCTTCAACGATCACAATCCAATAATTGCAAGGAAAATTCACCATGATTACAAAAACTTGAAGATTTCTAGAGAGAGAAAGTGAATATGAACCAACTTCTAGTGAGAGAAAGTGATACAGACAAGTATTCTAGAGAGAGAAAATCGAATTATGAATTAAATCAAGGAAAAATTCGATTTCTAGAACACAAAACACTCTTAAAACATGAAGATCAATAAGAACATGAAGAATCACCAAATCAAGATTGCCATCAAGGATCAATTCTTGATCAAATCAAGAACACCTGCTCTGATACCAATTATAGTGATGTTGATTATGATGGCATGTGCAGAATAAGAAAGATCTAGTGAATCATCATCTAAACTCAAGAACACAAGGAGTAAATAAATCTATGTAGGCTAATATTAGATCTAGAAAGAATATACAAAATGGGTTTGTACAAAGTTTCTCTCTCTAGTCTAACACTACAAATGGTTCCTTACATAATGGGAGTCACTCACTTTCTATTTATAGGAAAGACTCAACCCATTAACATATACAAGAGGGTAAGCCTAAAACACTACATCCAAGAGTGACTTTGCACCCGAACAAATTCTTCAGCTATATAAGGGCCCCTTGACATCCCAAAACTGGCCACTTGAACCCTAGAAGGATCACCAGCCAATTTTGAGCCCCCTCCTCCCTCTCTCTCTAACATTCTCCAATTGATTTTGGTGTTTTTAATCGATTAGAGGTATTACATTTGTGATACTAAGCTCTCAAAGGCAAGGATCTTCAAGCTACAATTGAAAGGTAACATTCTTACTTGTTTCATTATGTTAATTTGGATTTCTATATGATAGATTTAGGGTTTACAAGCTTTGGATGATTATTGCATGTACAACTAGAAAACCCTAGATCCACAGTTTAAGGGTTTGCATGTGCACCATAGGATTGATGTTTTTCTCAAAAATCATCATTGGTATCAGAGCCTAGGTCGTTTTTCTATTGTATTTGACGTATAGCTAAATTGTTCAAAGCTGAAAAAGTCGAAAAAAACTGCTTTTGCCTGATGAACTTGACGAGTCGGGGCTACTCGATGAGTCCAGTATGTGACTCGACGAGACGGCTTGTCTGTTAGTAGATTTTTCGGGATTTTGACTAGAATTGGGTTGGGATAATTACCATAAATGTTGAATTGATAAAATTCGATTTTTTTCAATATGGTATTGATTATCCTCATCCAATTAGAATATAATTGTTCAATAATAAGATAATTACTTGTTTATATGATAAAATAAATTATTTGTATTATTTAATATGAATTGTCTTGCCATAAATGAATTAAGTCAAATTTAGATAATCACAAATTATTTGATTAATTAAATTATTTGAAATTTAATCTCGAGGGTTTTGAAAAGTTTCAAAACTTGCCCTCAAGTTTTGGAATTTAAAATTTTGATTAATAGTTTTAATTTTGAAATATTTAAATTCTACCCTAGAATTTTACAAGTTTAAAATTCAACTCTTATACTATTATAATATTATAAGATTAATAATTATATATATATATATATATATATATATATATATATATATATATATATATATATATATATATATATATATATATATATATATATATATGTATAAGATAAGCTAGTCTTACCGTTAGTAGATCTCATTCAAGAAGTTGGTCTATAAGGAGTGTTTAAGGAAGTGGCCTATAAAATGATCGTTATTGGGTATCCACTCTTACCCACCACACTCTTGACTAGTGGAGGGTCGTTAACCGAACAGGTAGGATATGGCAACTAATTTCTCATTAATAAGTATAATGATCTATAAAGTAACTAAATGTTTTTATAAATTCCCAATCTTAGTTACTTTAAGAAAATTGTGAAAATGATGTTATTCCATGAAATTACACTTTGCAACTTGCTAAGTCGTTAGTGGAGTGTGTGTGGATAATCGGCACACTAATTTGGGACTAACAAGGGTGGCAAAGGGTAGCACCATGTTTATCATAGATCAATGGAGCGTATGTGGCTAACTGGCACATTGATTAGGTGGTAAATGACATCGAGAGTACCAAGTACATTTGCATGGTTATGCACACCTTGTTTGTGATCCTCGATATCCCAGTCACAAACTCGAAGGACATATCGAGATTTAAACATGCCATTGAAAATTTCAATGAATCTCAAAAGAATCTAGGAATTTCAATTCATTTAAAACTTAATTGTCTTTTTCGTTTTTCATGGTGAAAATTGGTAAATCGTCATTTACCTACTTTAAATTATTTGCAATTAGGTTACGACATCCCTCTTCTGCATTGTTAATAATTGTGTTGGGTCCTAGCCCTAATTTCTCATTTGGATGTTAAAGTGGGGATTCTTATTTAATCTAAACTTTGTCACTTTTCTTTTTCAGGTGTCTACGTCTCCAATTAACAACGCTTCTAGCTCAACTCCTTCTGGCTCATTTTCGCTCATGAACTTGTGTGGGAGGGTGATGTTTGATGGGTCAAACTTTAACGATTGGGTTCGCAACATTCGCATGGTCACCCGCTACTAGGATAAAGAGTATGTTCTCGACAAGGAGCTGAAGGAGATTGACCACAACATTGCTACTCCCGAGGAAATTTTTGCGTACGAGACTCATGAGAGAGATGCTACGAAGGTTCATTGCATCATGTTCATAACAATGACTGCTGGACTCCAAAATTCCTACGAGGACTACTACCCATACGAGATGCACCAAGATTTGATGGAAAGGTACCATCAAAGTGCTAGGTAGGAAAGGTACGGGATCATCGTTGAGATGATCACTACCAAAATGAAGGATTGAGAGTCCATCGCTGCCCACTTGCAGAAAATGCAAAGATATGTGGACCGCTTGTTGAAGTTGAATGTCAACTTCGATGAGGAGTTGCCCATAGATATCATTCTACACTCCTTGCCTTCCTGTTATGATAAGTTTCATATGACTTATCATATGAACAAGGTGGAGGTTAATCTAAGAAAGCTTCAAGGCCTGCTAAGGACTGTTGAGAGTAGTCTAAAATTGAAATCTATTGCATCTACTCCTACTACTGTTAACCCTGTCTTGGCTATTGGGCAAGGAAAAGGAAAGAAGAGAAAGGCTCCTTCTAAGAGCCACAAGGGAAAGTCCCATGATGGTACCTCTTCTAGTGGAACCAAAGATGGTCATGTTGCTCCCTCTTCCAACCCAAAGGATGCAGAGTGCTTCTACTACCATGAGAAAGGGAATTGGAAACGAACCTACCCAAAGTATCTACAACATATCAAGGATGGGAAGATAAAGCCCACCTTCGCAGGTATTTATACTATTCGATCTAATAACTCATCACATGTTATGTCTTGGGTCCTCGATATAGGATGTGGTTTTCACATTTGTTCTGATATACAGGGTCTAAGAAGAAGTAGGGATGTGGAGCATGGGAAGATAAACTTGATCATGGGGAATAGGAAAGTGTTGCTTGTCACCAAGATTGGAGTTTACTCTTTAGTGATTGGTAGTGGGTTACGTTTAGATTTGAATAATTGTTGCTACTCGTCAGAAATAACACGAAACATTATTTCTTTTCATGGTTTGTATAAAAAAGGTTTTAGATTTTCGTTTAATAATGAAATTAGGTCTGTTAATGCTTTCTTTAATGGTACATTCTATTTTGAAGCATTGCCTTGTAATGGAATATATGAAACTATGATGGTTGTAGACAACATAGGAAATGATGTGTTGCATATTGATTCTTCTAATGGTTTGGACAAAGCATGCTAGTGGCATTGTTGTCTTGGACATTTCAACAAGAAGCGCATAGCCCAACTCCAAAAGGATGGAGTGTTGGAGTCATTAGGCCTTAGGGACAATGACACTTGCGAGTCTTGTTTATTTGGAAAGATGACCAAGTCACCCTTCACTGGTACCTGTGAAAGGGGTGATGGTTTATTAGATCTCATACATACTGATGTATGTGGGCCCTTTAGATCCACCACAAGGGATGCGAACCACTTCTATGTGACTTTCACCGATGATTATAGTATATATGGGTATATCTACTTAATCAAGCACAACTCCAAAACCTTTGAGAAGTTCAAAGAGTTTAAGCAAGAAGTGGAGAATCAGTTGGGTAGGAAAATTAAGATGCTCTGATCCGATCGAGGAGGTGAGTACCTTAGGATTGAATTTCACGACTACCTCAAGGAATGCATAATTGTTTCACAATTGACACCACCTAGGACACCGTAGTTGAATGGTGTGGCTGAGAGGCACAATTGAGCCTTGTTGGACATGGTTCGTTCCATGATGAGTCGAGCTTCGTTACCTATCTCATTATGGGGGTATGCCTTAGAGATTGCCGCCCATATCCTTAATCTAGTCCCGACTAAGAAGGTTGCCAAAACACCTCACGAGATTTGGACAGGGAAAGCTCCCTTGTTGGCACATATCAAGGTTTGGGGTTGCGAGCCTTTTGTAAGATGAGAGACTCACGACAAGCTTGAACCTCGAAGTGAGCGATGTATTATAACACCCCATTTGTTAAATAAATAAATTGTCAAGTTGTAGCCCTAAAATCACAAAATTATATAGCAAGGTGTTGGTCTCGAGGAACCAATTGTCATAATTTTAGAGATCAGGGGTGAAAAGTGTAAAATCCGGACTTAATTTCTAAGTATTATTGAATTTAGGGACTAAATGGTAATTTATGGGACTTCATTTGAGGAGATTTTGGAGGCTAAGGGGCTGTTTGGTAAACTATGGATTTAATTTGAGAGGAGTTATGGAAACAGGGGTGTAATGGGTAAATTTTGTACCTAACTTGTAATGGATTTTATTGTTGAGGGTTTAAAGGGTAAAGTTGGGATTTATCTTGAAAAGAAAACAGGATTGAGGGACCAAAGTTGTTATTTGGATGCAAGTTTGGTTAGGATACGAGTATTAAACCCGTCACCTTATTCTACATGCTAAACCCTAACCCTAGCGGTATTAAGCAGCCGCCATCTCCATCCTTATGCCTCCCATCACTAGCCGCCACCCCATTTTCCTTTGTTTCTCCGACCGACCAAACCACCAAAGGACCGAGATGACCGGAGCGCTGCAACGGAAGTCTCGAAGGCTGGAGCAACTGTGAGCAATCACCGCCATCATCCCTTCGCCACCTCAGTCGCGTTTTCTCTCCACTGTCGCCCGTTTCCATTGAAGGTGATGTCGCTGGAGATTCGTGTGTGCTCCATCAGTGCATGTGTTTACTGGATGATGGGAAAAGACCAAGAGGAGCCTTCGCCACCACGTGAGGTGGTGGCTGTCATCGCAAAACCACCTCCTGCTGCCGTTTCTTTCCATTTCCGTCATCGCTGCCTTGTCTCATCACCACCAACTGTCATGGGAGTGGCCCTGAGTTCGTATGGGTGTGTTTCAGCTCCAATGCTTGTGTGTGGGTGTGGCTGTTTGACTGGGAACCACTAGGAACCACTGCCACCACCACGAGGTGGTGGTTGCCGACGTGAAATCACCATTGCCGCTGCCATACGCCAACAAATAGGTGGTTGGTTTCCCATTCCGAGCAAGAGTTGTGTTTTATGGGTGTGAAGTCGGAAAATCGTGGAAGACCGCCACTGCCACCACCGTGAGGTGGTGGCTTCCGCCGTGTACCACCTTGGGTGGGTGTACTTTCGTGTGTGTGTGTGAGTATGTATTTGTAATTAGATTATGGTGTGCGTGTGTTAATTAGATGGGCATTGTAATTTTAACAAAATGGAATAATGAGAAAGAACCCTAACCACCACCGTGAGGTGGTGGCTACCGCCGTGTTGGGTGGCAGTGTGCTTGCCCCGTTGAGTTGATTCAAGTTTGATTCGTTTGGGGTGCTTGAAACCCTAATAGGCCTTGTAAGCCCTAATTGGACCAATGAAGCCTAATGGGCTTAGTGAACAACCTAATGGGTCTAATGGACCCAAATTGACCCAAAGAGACCCTAATGGGCCCAATAAGGCCCAAAGTAGCCTAAAAGCCTAACCAGTGGACTAATGGGCTAGTATTTGGGTTGGAAAAACCATAATGCCAATAAAACCCTAATTCATGGGAATTGTTTGGGACGCGCACGCGAATTAATTATTAAACCTAAAATAATAATTAATTATCATTGGCAAACTAACTTAAGGCAATCATGGACTTAATGAATTAAGTCCTTATTGGATTAAGTCCTTAATGGGTTAAGTAGGAAGCTTAACCCAAATCATCATTATATGTGAAACCCTAATTTCACTTGGGTTTATTATTGGGCCTTTCTATTGGGCCTTGATGATTGGGTTATTAATAGGCTTTGTGGTAAGGCCCATATGAGGAGTTGGGCCCAATTTGGAAAATTAGGCCATAGTTTGGGCCTTCATGATTATGAGGTATTGGGCCATTAGAATACCAAATGTTGGACTAGACTTTTTGGTTGGGCCTTTAAATAAGACCATGTATAGGCCTGGGCCGAATTTGGAAAATTGGGCCATGTGTTGGGCTTTGACTTCCTAGTTGACTTTGGGCCTATGGATTGGGCCTTGGGCTTGCTTAAAGCCAAGCTTAGGGTAATGTAGTAATTATCCAAAGAATGTACTTATGGTTATGTAGTGGAACCCAATTATTAATTGGGTGTTATTTTTGTGTTGACAGTTCGAGAATCTGTCAGCCAGCAGCTGGGTTGAGTCTGCGGGACTTCAGCAGTGTGGGATTGTGTCTACGGGACTTCATCAGTGTGAGGTGAGTTAGCTTCCAGTAGAAGTGGGTCTAAGGCACCAAGGACGACCCACCAATAGGAGTTGTATGTTAGATGATTGTCTTTGTGATATTCATCTAGGTTTACTACTACCTGATATGTTACGTGCTAGTATGATATGATGTTATATGCTAGTAGCAGTAAGGGGAGATAGTCCCCAAGATTTCATACCCAGTCATGCTAGATAGAATATGATTATATGTTACATGTTATGTGGTAGTAGTAGAGGGGTGAAATAGTCCCCAGTTTCTGGTCGAGAGGACCGAAGGGGAGGCCAGCACCCAGGTATGCTAGGCAGTATCCGGTCGAGAGGACCGAAAGGGAGGCCAGCACCCATGTATGCTAGGCAGTATCCGGTCGAGAGGACCGAAGGGGAGGCCAACACCCAAGTATGTTAGGCAGTATCCGGTCGAGAGGACCGAAGGGGTAGGTCGGGCACCCAGATATGCCTGATAGTATATGTATGTTATGTGATTATATGGTATACGGTACGATGGGGGAACTCACTAAGCTTCATGCTTACGATTTTTAGTTTTGGTTTCAGGTACTTCGTGTTTAAAGGAAAGGAGTCGGCTTGATCGCATCACATCACACTATGTTTTCCGCACATGAGATCTTTGGGATTGCACTCCGATATGGTTTTATGATGATATGTTTTGATTATTGACACTTTGGATTTGACATGAGATATTATTATGAATGTTTTTATACTGATGGTTTTATGTAATAGCTTATTTAAAAATGAAATTTTTGGCCTTGAATTTTGGGACGTTACAAGTTGGTATCAGAGCCTTGGTTTGAGGGATTCGGGCACACTCTCGGGTGTGTCTGAACTCAAACTAAGGACTTGGTATGAAATTTTCAAAAGTAAAATCATTTTATAAAAATAAGTTTGAAAAGATTTTGAAAGAGAAAAGAACTTCGAAAAGAATAATGTGTGTGATGCGTGCAATCAGCCGAGCTCAAGTAAGTTTTCCCCAAGATACTCATACATGTTATGATATGTTATGTTATGATACGATTATGAGAACTGCATGTTAGATTAGGGCTGAGGATCTAGGAGGATGCCTTATATGCCTATTGTATGTGCTTGTAGACTTGCATGCTAGTACTAATCAGTCAGTGATAGGATAGCCTGTTTAGGTTATGCCTGATTATATGAGCCTTTGAATTGCATGTATAGATTCCTGATTAGAGGATAGAATGATTTGATTAGAACATGATTGTTAGAGTTTCCATTGTATGAATGTTGCTTGCTTTGTGCTTTGTGGGACTTTTAGTAATGTGATCTAACTATTAAGTGAATATGCTAAGTCACATGTGGCACAGGCTGGATAATCTCAGGGTGATAGATTTGACCCTATTGCGCAACTCTTGTTTGAGTCCAACCATTCTAGGGATGGGTCTTTTACTCGAAGGATTACCTGATCTCTGTTGCATGTGGCTATATTCATGAGGTAGCTAGTTGACATTACTGGGAATCTTTCAGCAGCTGAGGACTGGGTGAGTTCGGGAACCTAGGAAAGCCTAGGATACGTTTCAGTGGGTTAGTAGTGAGGAAGCGACTTGGAGGATTTGGGAGGATTGTTGAGGAAATTATGGATATGTGTGGAAGGTAGTATTGGGCCCGTACTATTGAAAGAACAGGATCCATACTTGAATCGGTGAGAGTCTTGGAGAATCTGAGAAGCTTTGGAGAGAAGTTTATGACCCAGTTTGGGGACATAGGATGTTCCAGTTGTTGCAGCTTAGCCATGGGAAAGTGAGCTAGCGAGCGTGACAGGGTGTCAGACCTTGAAGGATATGAATTCCAAGAGTTTGCGGGTGCGAGATCGATTTGGAGCACTTTGAGAAGAAAGGTCCGTGCTAGGTGCGTATAGTAGAGGGTCCCGGGAAGAGACCCATGACTTCTGATCATTGGGTGAAAGGCCATCAGAGCTTGAGTCAGTGCAACACGTACAGGACAGTGTACAAGGGAGTTTGTTGCTCCAAGGGTTTAGGCTACTACTGGGTAGCGGGGTTGGTCATGTTAGCAAAAGGTGATTAGTATTCCTCCAGATGTTGCGGGCATGTCATCTTCTATTGCTATTAGGTGGATGTTGGGAATATGTATCGCTTTGGAATTGTGAGTGAGTTGGATAAGTCAGATATCGGGTCGGTTTCTTCTAGTGTTTGGGTTATCAAGGATCATATACGCCATCATGCATGCCAAAAAGTCCTTGATGAACCTACAGAGGGACGCATATTGCAGAGTGGGTTCCATGTGGACTGATATCATTTCGGATCTTTGTCGGGATCTGTAAGTGTATTATTTAGAGGATACTCGGTCAGGGTTAGAGAAATAGTTCTCCAGTGAAGTCAGAGTTCAGTGATTCTATCATTTGTTCGTATATGGTCGAATATGTCTATGGATGAACTTTGGAGTTCAGGGAACTACTATTGTTAAGATAGGATTAGTAGCACGAAGATGGTGATGTCAGTTGCGGTTGTTAGATGCAGAAGTAGTTGGTCCTTGGATGTTCAAGAGAATTGCATTTCTCGCATGGGTTGTGTTCGGTTAGAGTTCAGTGGTAATGCAAGATTGGAAGTGGGAACGAGGGTTCGTCAGCCATAGTGAAGATTGAGACCTTCAATTGACAGCATGGGAGATGGATTGAGGTGTCAGATTGGACCAGGTTTCAAGAGTACTATTCAAAATTTCAGAGGATGGGCGATCTTAAGGTTTGATTGGTGATGGATCGCTAGCACTAGTAAGTACAGATTATCGTCAGTGGACTATTAGGAAGTAAGAAGGATTAGGAATCCTTCAATTCCTGCGTACCGTGAAGATTTAGTCGAATCTAAGTGGGGGAGAGACTTTTGTAAAGTTCTCCAAATGTGAGTTCTAGTTGCGCGAGGTGCAATCTCTCGGGAACCTTGTCAACCAGAAGGGTATTCTGGTCGATCCGGCTAAGATAGAGGTCGTGATGCAGTGGGAGATTCCGAGGTCTCCATCTGAGATTCTGAATTTCCTGGGTCTAGCGGGTTATTACCGGAGATTTATACGAGACTTCTCCGAGATTGAGGTTCCTTTGACCCGACTGACTAAGAAGTTGATGGCCTTTCGCTGGGAGCCTGAGCAGCAGGCAACCTTCGAGACTCTCAGACAGCAGGTTTTAGGAACCAAGTTAGAGCTCCAGTTAGGACTTGAGTTCAGTTGTGTGTTAGGTTGAGCGCGTGTTTGACCGGTATGGAAAGTGCTGTAAGACTACGGGGGTAGCCGTAGCATTCACTAGCGATCAGGTAGTAAGGAAAGTGTTGTAAGACTATGGGGGTATCCGTAGCATTCACTAGCAGTCAGTTAGTATGGAAAGTGTTGTAAGACTATGAGGGTAGCTGTAGTATTCACTAGCAGTCAATTAGTATGGAAAGTGTTGTAAGACTACGGGGGTAGCCGTAGCATTCACTAGCAGTCAGTTAGTATGGAAAGTGTAGTAAGACTACGGGGGTAGCCGTAGCATTCACTAGCAGTCTGTAACATCCCAAAATTCAAGACCAAAATTTTTGTTTTAATTAAGTTATTATATAAAACCAACAGTATAAGAACATTCATATTAATATCTCTTGTCAAACCAAAGTGTCAATAATCAAAACATATTATCACAAAACCGTATCATAGTGTAATCCTAAAGATCTCATGTGCGGAAAACATAGTGTGATGCGTTGTGATCAAGCCAGCTCCTTTCCTTGAAAACAAGGTACCTGAAACCAAAACTGAAAACCGTAAGCACGAAGCTTAGTGAGTTCCCCAGATACCATATACCATACATACCAACTGATCCATACAGGCCATACATAACCAAGATCCATACATAACCAACGTATCCATAATCAAGTAAGGTGCTATGTGCCAAACATAGTCTTGCTAAGGTGCTATGTGCCAAACATAGTCTTGGTGTTATGCCACGGGCCGCACGTGGTCTTCCTGGTCAAGCCTGGGGCCACTCCCTGGGTCTTATAGACAATTGCCAAGGGCCACCCCTGGTCTTCCATGCAAGCATCACAAAGACAACTATACATACCACTCTACTAGGCTACTCAGCATATAGGGTGCCAAGAGCCACCTCCTGGTCTTTCATACGTAATAGCATACAGTGCGCCAGGAGCCACCTCCTGGTATTTCATTCATGTTGCCTAGGGCTAACCCCCGGGTCTTCCTATCGAACATAATAACATATCGTGTGCCAGGATCCGTCTCCTTGTCTTTCATGCATAATGCCTAGGGCTAACCGCTAGGTCTTCCTACCATACATAATAACATATCGAGTGCCAAGGGCCTCCTCTTGGTCTTCCATGCATAATGCCTAGGGCTAACCCCCGGGTCTTCCTACCATACGTAAACTAAATGGGCCGACATTGTGGCTGTAGACCCATACAAACAGTGAGGAGACTCACCTCGCACTGCCGAAAACTCGTTAAACACCTTTGACTTCCAATCAGCAACTTCTGAACCACTGACCCTTCGGCTTCCCGAACTATCAATACCCAAAATAACATTCAGATCACAATAATCCAAAAGTCAATCATGGTCAAACTTGGTCAAATTCAATGGTCAAAGTCAACATCCAGTTGACCTGACTCGTCGAGTTGGCCTACCAACTCGTCGAGACCATACTCCTCCAATTCCAAAACAACCCTTGACTCAACTCGTCGAGTTTGGCAAGAACTCGACGAGTTCTCCTTTAACCATACTATCGGGACCACTTCCAACCGACTCGCCGAGTTCATCCTTGAACTCGTCGAGTTCATCATCCACATATGAATGTGTCTAGCCTGTTACTCACCGAGTTGTATGAACAACTCGTCAAGTCCATCTTCATAACTAAGGAGATTGCCTTAGACTTGTCGAGTTCTACCTTGAACTCATCGAGTACGATGAGCTTCATGACCATTATGGACTCAGGGCGACTGAGTCCCTTTCCAAACTCAATTCATACCCTAACAGAAGGGTTTTGGGGCAAGAACTGGCCTGTCTCGCTAAGTCCCACAACTGACTTACCGAGTCTCTCAATGTCCAACACTATCTATATGATTTCAGACAAGCTCAAGGCATCCAAGACCTAGATATGGCCTCCTAGGGTCGGGATATCACACAAAGCTTCTACCTTTGCACCTTTACATGGCCCTTTTTGCTCAAAAGGCCATAATAACCACTTAATCTTTGCATGGGGAGGTTTCATGGCATAAATCTCCCACCTTTATGTCTTTACTTCACTAAACACCCCTAGATCTGAAAGGATCTAGCTTAGGGACGTCCAAATCCCACAAGGCATCATTCTTGGTCCATAAACTCCATAAAAAGGGACATAAAGAGATCTATCAAACTAGAAGTCAAGGGAGGAACTTGATTACCAAAACGAGCAGCAAATGGAGTGAATCTTTTGGATCTACTCCTTCCTCCTTGACCCTCCAAACTTCTTCTTGTTCTTCCAAGCTTCAAAATGCCTCAAGACTCACAAATTGGTTCACAAACTCAAGGGAGGCTCTAGGGTTTCGTTCTGAACTTGAGATAGTATCAAGGGGGAGAAGAAGGGTTGTACAAGTCCCGTATTTAGGGTTTTCCGAAAACCTGACCAACTCGCCGAGTCAGTCTTCTGACTCGTCGAGTAGGTCACTTATCCCGCGGCCAAATTCACGCTCCTACTCGTCGAGTCACCCACCTACTCGACGAGTCACTTCCTTATCTTGAGGTTTTCTTTCCTTTCTAGGTCTTCTGAATTCAGGGTGTTACAACTCTCCCCCACTTAAACTAGACTTCGTCCTCGAAGTCCGCCACGGTCAACTACCTTACCATCCAATCACCACTTTACCACTAGATACACACTCCGTCCATCCGATCCAAACCTTGAAGATTTCATCTTCAGAATAACCCGATCATTACTACCTTCGAGTACAACACTTTTATCCAACCGGTAACCTAACCGATACTCCTGTTACACTTACCCTTGATTCACAAGGGGTTTACCCTTTTACCCCACACTGTCACTAGCCTTTCCAAGGCACTTTCCACAAGAAACAACCTTCCCAATCTCCTTCGAGGACCAATCCTCTGCTGAAACCGCAATCCCGACCACTCCGGTCCAACGAGCTACGGGACTGGAGGGTCTCGCTGAGACACATTGATCAGAGGGTCGTACATAGTATAGCCTCGAGTGGCGAATTGTTGCATGTGGTATTTTGGGGAACTCACTAAGCATTCGTGCTTACCGTGTTATGTGTTATGTGTTTTAGGTACTTCCGAGGATCGCGGGAAGGCAACGACGTGATTGTACACACACTCTTGATATTGAGCTATGATTGTGGATCTTGGATTTGAATAATTGTGTTGAAAACTTGTTGTTTATTTTGAGAATAAATGATGAGACATTTGTTTATGAGTTTTTAAATTGAAAATTTTGTTTGAAAAATCTTGTTGTTACATTACTACAGTCAGAAAATCGAAGAGCTCTGAAAGAAGACTGCAACAACTGCGAAACCCTTGTTGATGGTTCAAGAGGATAGTGATGATGGAAAAGTTGAAGTATGGTCCACTGACTCAGAAGATGATGAAGTGAGGAAACCTGCTCATGGTGAATGTCTCATGGTGACATCTGAAAATCAAGGCTATGCAGGAAAATGTCTGATGGTTCAGAATAGCAACGCGAAAGGGAAAGGATACGCCACTGATGGTGGAAAAGCTCCAGATAGTTGTTTTGCAATGAAATTAAACAAGGAGCAAGTGAGTGAATGCGATAGGGTTGTCGACAAGGTACACTCTCTTCTTAAATCTCTTAATATTTATACATCACGTTATGATTCTGAATTGAATGATTTGCGTTATACGATTTCTGATTTTAGTGATAGCTTGAAAAAGACTCGTATCAGTAATTCTAATCAGAATGATAATCTTAACAGACTAACATTTAATAATGAGGAGAGACGGATAAGAATAGAATCCTTGGAGGTTGAGCTTAATAGATATAGAGATGATTTTATTTTGCTTAAGAGAGATAGTAGAGTACTTTTGAAATAGTGAAATATTTTCTGTTAAATTGCTAAACGTTTGTACTTCAATATAACTCAGCTTCATTTAGATTGCGAAATAGGTAATGGTTTGCATAAAGATGATTTTGCCTTTTCTTGAACTAAACAAAGATGAGATTGATGATGGATGTTATAAATGTGAATCAATTGTGTCTTTAGCAGATGATGTTTCTAATTCTTAAAAAGTTGGACTTGAGAAAATTGAAGAATATATTAAGTCCAAAGAACATAAAAACATGTTGAAAGATATTTTAACTAGAGAAGATAAACAAGAAATCAAAATGAGTGCTATGCAAAAATATAACTTATTATGTAAGAAATTGAATTCAGATAATACTCTTAAGTCTAAGAATATTTCTGAATTCGATGAAAGCGAAATGAATGAAATATATGTAGAAGACGAAATTGAATGTTCCACTTTTCTGAAAAATCTTGATGAACCAAAGAACAATTTTGTTTCTGAAAACTCAATAGAATTTGTTCAAATTGTTGAAAATAAATGTTCATAAATTTTGAAAGACGAAGCAACAGTTTTTCCAAGAATTCAGAAAACACCAAATCAAGTTTTTGTGAAGAAAAAGACTAAATAAAAATGACAATTCTTAATTGATATCCATAGTTGATTTTTATAATGCAAAAGGTCTTTTAGAAATGACATCCTAGAAATCAAAAGGAAATTATGTTTTTGAACCATTGAATTGTGTGAACTATTGTTATGATAAGGCTGGACCGGGTGGTACAAAAGAAGTTTCGAGTGATACTTCATTGGAAAAGAATGAAATGCCTATTGGAAAAGAAAAATCGAAAACAATCAATCTGAAATCTGTTGAGGAAATAATAGCAAAGAAAAGGCAAATGAATGTGTGATACAAAATGAATTTGGCTAAAAGAAAACAATTTTCAAATAAAATTGGAATGAATTCAAATCAAAGCTCTGTAAAACTGACAAGATCTTTTAATCAAAGTAATGATTTACCTCAATTTTAGAAACCAAAATCAAATTATTCACGTAAGTCACAATTTTCAAAACCGATTGCAAAATCAAAAGATCTTAATGTTAAAAACAAAGTTGTTTCGGATCCAGAAATCACTCTTGAAGAATATGAAGCAAAACTGAAAAAGGAAGAAAATGAATTTTTGGAAAAGATGGCTTCAAAATACAAAGAATGTATTCAAATAAAATCTAATATTGTTGAAATAAATCTTTGTGATAACAAAATGAAGTTTTTAAAATAGAAAAAAGGATGAATAATACTTTGATCTGAAAATCATTGTGGGTTGACAAAACAAAGATTTTTCCTGTTCAAAAAAAATTCTCACATGGACCCAAGTCAGTTTGGGTTCCTAAATTTGCTTAAATTCTGCAGGTTATGCGTGACGAACAATACGATTTTGAATGTTATATTGATAGCGGTTGTTCTCGTCACATGACAACAAGGAAATCGGAATTAAGAGAGTATCGGACTTTGAATCATGGAGGAAAAGTGAAATACGGAAACCATGCCACTAGAGAAATAAAGGGATATGGGATGATAACTAATGGGAATTCTCAATTTGGAAGGTAGCTTACATTAAAGGTTTGCAACACAATCTAATTAGCGTTTCTCAATTGGTTTCAGGTAAGAGTCTCAAAGTATCTTTTGATGACAAAGGTTAAGAAATCATACAAAAGGAATCTAAAACTATTCTTCTAAAATCAAAAAGGAAAAGAGAAATGTATCCTCTCAATCTAAATCCGATTCAAGGAAAACCATCTATCTGTTTACTTGCAAAAGCGTCTTCGGATGATAGTTGGTTGTGGCACAGAAGGCTTTCTCATCTGAACTTCAAGGATATCAACAAGCTCGTAATTGGTGATCTTGTTCGAGGGCTTCTTCTTCTGAGTTTTGAAAAGGAACACTTATGTGCTGCATGTGAGCTCGGAAAACAAAGCAAAAAAAAAAGTCATTCTTCCATAATGAATACAAAGATCACCGAGCCACTTGAATTAATGCATATTGATCTCTATGGTCCATCAGCTATTGAAAGCATTGGCGGTAACAAATAAATTTTAGTTATTGTTGATGATTTTTCTAGATTTACTTGGGTATTTTTTCTTAAACAAAAATCCGAGGTGACTCTGAAGCTGGTTGATTTCATCAAGCAATTTAAGCTACAATTGCAAAAGCCCGTTCGAAAAATTTGAAGTGATAACGGTTCAGAATTCAAAAATTATGCATTTGAAGAATTCTTTAAAAGCAAAGGAATATCTCACAATTTCTCTTCACCTTCCACTCCACGGCATAATGAATTAGTTGAAAGACGAAATCGTTCTCTCTGTGAAGCTGTAACGACAATGCTTTCGTTTGCGAATCTTCCTAGTATTTATGGGTTGACGCTATTGCAACTGCTTGTTTTACTCAGAATCGCTCTTATATTAACAAAAAAAATTAAATCACTCCTTATGAAATTATGAAAAATCGAAAGCCTAACGTTAAATTATTTCATGTGTTTGGATCCAGGTGTTTTTTATTCAATTCCAAAGAACATCGAAACAAATTTTATGTGAAATCTAATGAAGGCATGTTTTTGGGATACTCATTAACATCAAAGGTGTATTGTGTTTTGAACAAGAAATCAAAGAAGATAGAAGAAAGATATTTTTTTACGTTTGATGAAAATTACAAAAAGAAATATCAAAAGGAAGATTGTCAATCAAAAGAAAATTTTCCATCAACAAATTTTGAGATTATTCCACTTATGAATCTATATGAGGATTTTCTAATTTTTTTTTGATGAACATGAAAAAGCAAGTTCTTCGGAATCAAACGCCAAGGATAATCGTGAGGGTGAATTACTAAAGATTGTTGAAGAAATAGAGACTTGTAACGAGTAACCTATTCCGAATGCAACTGAAATACCAACTCAATCAGAACCTCATGATGTTTCAATCCAGGGGAGAGTTCAACTCCAAATATCAATTCGGATGTTCAACTCCAGGGGGAGTTCAAATCTGAATGGTTGTTCAAATGCAATTTTCCAGAGGGGGGGGGGGGGGATAACGAAAATAATGAATCAGATGTTCAATCAGAATTTGAAGAGGTTTTTGGTGAGATTGATCCGGTCTATGATCAAATTTCCCACCATTGAAAAAATGGACTAAAGATCATCCGAAATCACAAGTGATCGGAGATACTTTTTCAGGGGTTCTCACACGTGCTCAACAGAAAGAGAAGCAAACTGCTTTATTTTTTAAATTGGAATTTTACATCTTTAATTATTTTATTTCAAACATTGAACGTAAACATATTAAAATCGCTCTTGATCATGCATACTAGGTTCATCCTGTGCAAGAAGAACTTAATGAATTTGATCGGAACAAAGTATGGAGATTGATACCTACTCCAAAAAATGCATTTGTGGGTTGGTCTGAAATAGGTATTCGGAAACAAAATGGATAAATAAGGGAATGTTATTCGCAATAAAACACATCTATAGTCAAAGGTTATTGTCAAAAAGATGGCATCGATTACGAAGAGACATTTGATCATGTTGCTAGACTTGAATCATATCGCATATTTCTAGCCTATGCTGCTCATAAAAACTTTGAAGTATATCAAATGGATGTGAAGTGTGTAATTATGAATGGAGAACTTTAAGAAACAGTCTACGTTGAACAATCTCCAAGTTTTGTGAATGAAAATTTTCCGAATCATTGTTATATTATGGACAAAGTTATATATGGTCTTAAACAAACTCCACGGGCATGGTATGAAACTCTAACTCGTTTTCTAAAACAATTTAAATTCAAACAAAGTTTTGTTGATCCTACCTTCTTTTGGAAAAAGGAGGATGACCATTTAATGATAGTTCAAATTTATGTTGATGTTATTATTTTCGGATCCAGTAATCCCAGCTTAACTGTTGAATTCTGAAAATTAATGGAGACAAATTTTGAAATGAGTTTTATGGGCCCAATTAATTTTTTTCCTTGGTTTAAATATGAGATAGAGTTCGGAGGGAATATTCATCAATCAAGAAGTTTACACAAAGAATTTAATGTCTAAATTTGGAATGATGGGTGATTCAAAACTCAAAGTTCCTATGGCATTCGGAAAAAAACTCACCCCATCACTTGACAAACTAGAAGTGGATATTACATTGTTTCGTCAGATGATCAGATCTTTATTTTATCTAACATCTAGTCGTACAGACATAATGTTTGATGTTTTTTTTTTACCGTGCAAGGTTCCAAGAAAATTCTCGAGAACCTCACATGATGGTGGTTAAGAACATATTCTGATATCTAAAACGAACATCTTCACTAGGTTTATGGTATCCATCAAATTCAGGATTCTTTGTCCAAGCCTATTCTAATGCTGACTTAG
Source organism: Lactuca sativa (assembly GCF_002870075.4). Classification (NCBI taxonomy): domain Eukaryota; kingdom Viridiplantae; phylum Streptophyta; class Magnoliopsida; order Asterales; family Asteraceae; genus Lactuca; species Lactuca sativa. The sequence continues at coordinate 272,691,508 of NC_056627.2, forward strand.
GAGGGTGTGATCTTGATCAGAAAAGTACATCTGGAGGATGTCAATTTCCAGATGGAAAGCTTATTAGCTGGCCGTCCAAAACGCAAACATGTGTGTCCTTATCCACAGCTGAAGCATAATATATTGCAACGAATTCATGCACATCTCAAGTGGTATGGATTCATAATCAGTTACAAGACTACATAATCAATATGAAATAAATTCCTTTGTATTGTGATTCTGAAAGTGCCATTTGAATCTGTCACAATCCAGTGCAACATTCCAAGACAAAACATATTGCGCTTCGGTACCACTTTATCAAGGACCATGTCGAAGATGGGAATGTAGAAGTTCACTTTGTTCGATCCTCAAATCAGCTAACTGATATCTTCACTAAAGCTTTACCATAAGTATCATTCAATTGGATTCTACAAGGTTTGGGAATGATGGAAGCTATATCTGTTCTGAAATCAACACCATATTTGTTCATGTTACTGTTCACTTCTGAATGGTTCCGATCTTCAGAATCAAGTGTTTACTTCCAACTTGTTCCGATCCTCGGAATAGGTCTGAAGTAACTATTTATTCTGATTTTGGAATCTACTATCTTTGTAAGTCTTTTCAGAAAAAGCAAAATTCCAAAAAATATTTTTTTGTCTTATTTTTTTTCAAAAAAACAAAATTCCAAAAATATTTTATTTGCTTATGTATTTTCTTTTTCAGAAATTCAAAAATATCAAAAATATTTTTCTTTATTTCAGTTTTCGAAAAATCAATATCACAAATTTTTTTTCATGAAATTGATGGTAAATTCATTCGTGAATTTTAGTCTGCAACAAGGAATTGACGGTTGACATCATCACTTCTTTCTACCATATCTTATCACGACTTTCATGTAGTTCCCTTGACTATCAGAACACAAAAAGTTTCGGTATAGGCTACAACAATTCTTGTTTATGATCGCAAAATCATTGCTAACATGATTTTCATGAAACTCCCAACCATTCGGCTCCCAATCTATTATTCTCCATCTATTTCAAGTTCATAATTGTAATCCTTTAGAACCTCAGGTATTACCACTGAGGTTTAGGTTACATAACATATGTGTTTATGATCTTGAAATCGTTATTACCATGATTTTGAGTGAAACCCAAAATCCGATTACCATTTCTGAATTGACGGTGGACAATTTTTTGTTCTAGTTTTAACCACTAAGTTGACGATGAACAATTAATTGTTCTAAATATTTTACCCACTGAATTGACGGATAAAACCATTTGGTTTGTACATTTGAATGTTCAAAATCACATTTTTCCTTTAAGTGGTCTTAATGAGATGTTCTTGTCCCAATTCATTTCTTCCCATAAGATCTAGGGTTTTCATTTTTTTATGAGATTTTCGAATGAACATTTCTCTGAAACACCAAGTTACTACAAAGAATATCCAAAGCTTACTTGTTTTTATGGCTATACTAGTCAAACAAGTACTTCTTTCATATCTTCGTACTTATGTTGAGTTTCATAATATGTTTGAAGCTGAAACCACCCATTAAGCCTTATAGAAGAAGCCTTTCATAGTTTCTCAACAAACTAATGATCATAATTCAACGGGAAACCACACAAGCATTTCAGAGTCTCTCTTGACTTAGAAGGAAGAGATCGCTGCATGGGATCCACCTTCTTTTCATATCAAACATGTTTGATATCATAAATCCCACACTTTGCATTTGCTTAATTATTTTTCTTTGGCACACTCTTGCACTAAAATCCTTCTGATTTTACAAAATTTGGTTTCGGCTATGGTTGGTTCTTTGATTTCTGAAGACAAGATTCTTGGTTGTAATTCCGATGGATACTGTTCTAGTTTATGCAAAGCTAGAGGGTAGATCGATGTTTTGAACAAGATAATTCCGAAAATGGTGATTCCGAAAATACCTTGTCATGGTATTGGAAAATTCAAATCATGGCGCGACTTTTGAATTTCCCTGACATCTGCATGTCTGTTATAAGTTATAATGGCCATTGACAGTAGAATGATGAGTTGGCATATTTTTATTGGTTGATTTTTCGGCGCTATGGCAACATCAAACGACGGTTTCTCTCTCTACTCAACATCTTTGATATATAAGCATCTTAAACGGTTCATTGTCTCCTACCGCAAACACTGCTCATGAATTTTCAAGCAAAATTACAGCTTCTTACTGTTCATCTTCTTCTTCACTATTTCTATAGATTCCTCAGAGAATGTTTCTTTTGCTAATCAATATGCCTCTATGATCATGTTGAACATCAATCCCAACCAGAATCTTATTATAGACCTTGATGCTTCCCGCTACAATTCTCTTATCAGACCTTTGATCGAGTGTTTGAAGTTCTCACCATTGATGAAGGCATTGACAATGTCTGAAGACGTTCCTCTTGTTCATCTCTCCAAAGCTTTCTCAACTGCGATTTACAACAAGACTGAAGAAGTCTTTTATATTGAAGTTTCAAGCCACAAAACATCGATTACAAAAGCCAATTTTTGTAAACTTCTAGGGCTTGTTACGTCTGACGTTAGTGTTGATCCTGACTCAATTCTTACCACAAGCTTAATCGAGATGTTCTTCTAAATGGGCTACACTGGTGAAATCTCTATATTATCGAAGTTCAGGAAATCATTCTTACCTCTATGTGGAATGGGTTGTTTGCTCTACTATTCAAAAGTCTGTCAGAAAGGGTTTCGGGACCTGACAGTGCGAGCGAGCTCTTCTATACATTGATCTACATGTTATACCATGATATCAACTTAGACTCCGGGTCTGTAATTTCGGCCCAATTCGTTCAAAGTACCATTTCATCCACCCGGCATGCCAAAATTCCATGTGCTCATTTTTGGTCGATTGTTGTCAACCAAGCCCTTATTCACTACAAGGTTCCTCAGATGAAAGATTCTCTTATTGCTGAAATTTCCATTCTCCAGACCACTACATTTGTCAAGTCGGATCCCAGGAATTTTGAATTTGTTGGATCAATTCCGGAAGTATTGTTGAAGAGAGTTCCGTTGGAAAATGCCATTATTAAAGATTATCGGAAATTTCCCTCTTCTAGTGGTCGTGCAATCCATGTGGAGTTAAAGAAGATCATTGATGAAACAAGGTGGTAAAAGGAAAGCCAAGGCTGTTCCATCTCCAGTGCTTCAAGATGAATCCGAAGAAAGAACTGTAACAAAAGTTCAGGAGGACAACACTTTCAAAAACAATGTAGAAGATACAAGTTATACTTCCAAACCACCCTCTATCGAAACAATTCTGAAGGTATCTTCTCCTCCAATCTCTTCCATTTTGGAACCTGATATTTTTGAAACTATCATGAAGAATCCATTTTTGAATCTCATCACTCCTCCTCCTCCACCTCCATGTAATCCACCATCTTTACCCATGTCAACCTCACCCATTACAACTTCCATTCCGATATCCTCCATTCCTTCTCTACTAATGATGAGTTCTGCTGAAGCATCTCAACCCCAGATTTCAATTCCATTTTCAACTCCCATTTTCACAAAATCAACCTTTCCTACAACAACCACTATTACAACTCTATCAGAAGTTCCTATTATAAAATCCATTTCGGAGGAGATTAAGACTCCAGACATCCTTGGTAACACATCTGAAGTGGGGCCAAATGCCAATATTGGTGTGTCTTATGAACCATCTTCCTTTGTTCCACCAACTTTTAATGAGGATGTTGATATTATGTTTAGATAGACGATCAAGAACCTCTTGGTGATTTTGTCTTCCACCCATTTACCGTCAATATCGATAGTGATAATGATGATGCCAAAGGTCATTCAAAGGGGCTTGTTGGCCCCCTTCTTAGCTCTTAATGTCTGCTTTAAGCTTCATCTCAAGGAATTGAATAAAAAGCTTGACTCCGTTCTGGAAAACTCGAATGCCTTTTCTTCCACCAAATGGGAAACTTTGTTGACGACTCATAGAGCAACGGTGGAAATGCTAACATTAACAAATGCTCATGTTCTTGAACAAACAACAAAAACTACTCAAGCTTCAGAGAAGAAAATTAGAAAAGCCACCGAAAAGGCCAATAACTTGATAACGGAAGTTCAACAGTTCATGTCTGACTTCTGAACCTCCTCTGATAAAAATATGGTTGATATGAACAAGGTCATTGAAGGCTTTCAGACTTCTCTACAAGTAAAAAAAGAGGCTCTTTCCGTCCTCAGATTCGGAATTCAAAAAGGAAATGTTGATCCTCACACTTCCTTTTCCGAACGAATCCTTCGGTTACAAAATGACTTGGCTACTGAGAACAAAATCATGGATGCATTGGTTGAGCAAACTCAGAAAACGAAGGTGCTTCAATAAAATTGAAAAACGCATCGATTGATATCGCTAAGATTGAGGAAGAAAAGATTTTAGTTCAAGGGCGTAACTTCGAAATCAATCAACGATTGATGCGTATTGTGAAGTCCAGAGATGCTCCATTCGCTGATTATGTTGGTCAGATTCTCAGTGAAAAGCCGAAGCCTGTATTTGAGAAGCTCAAAGAAATTCAGAATGTTACAAAGAGTAGGGCTGCTTTGCAACAAGGGGGAGAAAAGGAGGTAAATATAAACAATTCATATCAGACTGACCCCACGGAAACTAAAGAAGCTTATTCGATCAGGTTAGAAAAGAAAACTTCGGCCGAAAAATACAAGAATATGAAAGAGGTCAAGACTGGTCGGAAAGACCATGTTTCTTTAGGATCAGGGAAAGGGAATGTCAACATCATTTCGAGAAAAGGTACTGAAGAAGATCTAGCGTTGACTCGGAAAGAAAAGGTAGAAAGAGAGAAGAGGGTTAAAGAACTTGATGAACTCAATGCCCTCAGGAAAAAACTAGATGCTGAAGAGACTGGGGCTAGGAATTCTGAAATGATTCTTGAAAATAAGAAAGCCTTATTCCCAGCCTGGACTCTTGAACGAGTGTAGAAGGAAGCTATTGATGAGTCAAACACTTTTTGGTTAGAACCTAAAACTTCTTTTGACATCAAGAATGAAATAGAGTGTCAACTCAATTTTTCGATCACACCAAGGGCCTTTCTCTTCAAATGTTTTGTAAAGATAGAGAAATCCTTAATATCCAACATCGCAACAAACAAAAAGATCTCATTTATCTGAAATATGCTAACCTCAGTACGATTCTTAGAGTCTAAACAGAATCGTGACTCTGAAGGTTGGGTTACTGTTCAAACAAAAGACTTTCTGAATATACAATTCAAAGGATTTCAGGGTCACAAACATATTCTTCATGAGTTCCCATTGGCTGATCTGTCATTTATAAACCTATATGATTGGATTTTGTTACTCTACATTGTTGCAAAAGATGTGAAGAAGTTCGAGCCAATTTATGAACACTTGAGAAGGATGATCAAATGTTACATCCAGGAGATGGCGAAGATGGATGTGGAAATTGCGTCAGTTCTTAAAAGAAAACCTACATTGACGCTTGTTGATCAACCCCAAAACATTGAAGATTTGAAGGGAGGATTGATTAACAAGAAACACCGGAGCATTGTCTACAAGAGGAAGGAATGAGAAGTGATTAAGAACTGCATGTTCTTTCTGAGAGATAAACACTTGTACTCTACAAATGCTCTGAAAACAATCTTATCTTTGGCCGAAGCAAACAAATCCAATTCTGATGCCGATGTCAGATGTGTTTCTGATATGATCCGCTGGTATCTTTCTGTCTAGGGATCCATTTTGAAGATAATGGCGAAGATTTTTGAAGATCCAAAGTAATAAGTTCTACATCATTCCGATTTGACACAAAGAGGAAGATTGTTAAGTTATTTTTTTTGTTGTGTAAAAGTAGTTGTTTTCGGAATTTTGTCTAGTTCCGATTCTGAAATGGGCATGTCTATTTTCAGAATCATTTTCTTTCATGTCTTTAAATAGCGTAATGTAACTGTCTTTTTCAATAGTCGTTTCTGAGAATAGACATAATAGTTCTGAACTTTTACACGAATTGTTCTTATACTGAGAAAATGAAAATATGTCTCACTCCATTCATTATTGTTTCAAATCATTAGTTCATTTCTTACTTTGTCATTTAATATAGAATCTGTCGATTAGTTTAACTCTATCACTTAGCCAACATTATTAACATCAGATAGGGCCTAAACTCTATTCATTTGAAGCCCAAAACTTTTGCTTGATCCATTTACGTCTCGCTATCCCGAAATTAAAAACATTCTGAAACTAGATGTATTTCAAAACATTCTAAAACTAGGTGTATTTAATGATGTTTTCCTAGACTTATTCATAAGGACCAACAATACATGAATTTGAGCTATAAGACCCATACATATGAGAAACTTTTCATAAAGACTTGTAGTTGATTTTTGCTAACCGCATGGACATTTGTGGTGTACTTTTGTCTAAAATATAAAAAACTTCTTCGGTTGATTTATTAAAAAGGTTACGTTGTGGTTTTAACAATATCGTATATTTATTAATTTTATATAAGCTTAAAAAAGAACTGCGAGTATCCCGATCGAACCCATTTCGAAATGTCATGATTTTTTTTTTCTTTTTCGAAGCAAACTCATTCGGGAGACATCTTATTATTTAATCACTACTTAAAGGTTTTTATTACTGCATGTTATATTAAACGTTATAATTATTTAAAAAAAACTGTCTTGTTTTTTAGTGGAAGTTCGGTAATGATGATGTGTTTGATTAAAAATGTGATAAACGTGGGGACGGAAAGAGGGAAAACGAGTCCCGTATGTTGTATGTTCGTGACAAGACAAATGTCCCCCCCCCCCCCCCCCCCCCCCCCCCCCCCCCCCCCCTATTTTTTTTTTTTTTCTTTTTTAGAAGCTGGTTAATTGCTAAATCAGATTCAATTAAAATATTTAAAAATCAAATTAAAATTAAAAACATATTTATCTTTAGACTTGAGATATTTGATCTTCGGTTATATTTTTTGTAGATGCTCTTTTAATTGATCCAGTCTAATAATTTTGTGAAGTTGATCTCTTGAACGTGGACTTAAGCCCTTTTAGATTTTGGACTCCTTGGCCTTGAGACTTTGGGTTTTAACTTGAATTATTTCCTGGAATCTTTAGCTGTTTTTGGACCATATATTCTTTACGATAATTGTGTTTTCCTCGATTAGTTTCCATTAATGACAAGTTACTTTTAATGGTATAAATGATCCATTTGCGCGAAACACATTTTGTGGAATAATTGATGACTACACATACAATATATGATTACTCGAAATATTTCAATTGCAGAGTTTTTCTTAATCGAATAAAAACCATAGAATGTGATAATGATATTACGGAAAATTACCCACAAACATGTTATATACATACAAATTTAATATAGTGTGATATCTCTTGCCCCCCTCAATAAATCAGGCAGATATTTTAAGGGGCTTGGGCGGTTCATTAAATTTATGCCCTAAAATTTGCAAATTATTTAAAAAAAAACATAAATACAATCCTGCAAATTTTATTTCATATCATAGCACAAAAATGACATTTTTCATTGAAAGGAAGATTAAAAATTACTTCTACTATAAACATTGTCGTCCTTGTAACATTCATTGAAACGAATATTTCAATTACGTATTGACAAGAAATTGTATCTAAATTATTGCTTTTAGTTATCATCAAAGCTAATCCATTAATCCATGTTTGTGTTATTATAGAGAGTAAATATGACTTCATCAACTTCAATTTAAAACAATTTCGTTGAAGACATGGAGGTAGTCAGGTAGATGCACATCTTTCTTTCCTCATGCTCATGGGCTTGGCGTATGATCTAGGATTGTAGCATCTATAAATTCTATGCACGAAAAGGGTCTGATACTTCATTCTTTCTTACAAAAAAAAGTGGGTGAGGGAAATTCTACATGCTTTCTAGAGTGATGTTTGGCTAGGTGACTTACCACTTAATGTTAGATTCTCTAGATTGTTTCGTTTGGAAACACAACAAAACTGTTTGGTGCGATATAAGTGGAATGATGGATGGCATTGGTGTTGGTCTCGACCTATATGTGGAGGGCTTAGTAGCCGTCAACTTGAAGATCTTTTAATGTTGCTGCAAGGTGTGTGCTTTTCTAATGATCAAGACCATTGGAGATGGTGTTTAGACGACTCTATTTCTTTCTCTGTTAAGGAAATCAGGTTGCACACTGACAATTTGACTCTTCCTTATAACAATATGGAAACTAGGTGATCTAAATTCCTTCCTAAGAAGGTTAATATTTTTGTTTGGAGAATTTTACTTAACAGACTCCCTACTAGATGGAATCTTATTCGGAAATGTATGGATCTTAAGACTCTCATCTGTCTTGTTTGATTGGTTGTTCCACAAGATATAGACCATGTTTTGTGGTTTTGTGATCTAGCAGCCACTGTTTGGTCCAAAGTTTTTAAGTGGGTTGATGTTACCCCTAATTCTCCAGACAAGTTGTGTGATGTCTACGACTAGTTTGATGATCTAAGGTTGCATTCGGTTCGTAAATTAGCTCTCGAAGCTATTTTAGAAGTGGTCCTTTATGTGTTATGGAGGTTTAGAAACAAGATGATGTTTAGTGATAAACTTCATTCTCGTGAAGTTTTGTTCCATAGTATAGTTTATTATTCTTTTTTGTGGTTTGTGAATAGAAACATAAAGTTCAAGACTTTTGGACCAATTGGCTCCAAAACTCGTTAATGGCTTTATCTTTGTGATTTTTTTTTCATTTCTAGCTTTAATATATTCAACTGTTCTAAAAAAAGTAACATAGATAGTCAAGAAAATTTAATATATTATAGATATATTAGGAAAAAAATTTTAATTTGAATATCCATTCACCACTCGAAAACATCCCTTTTAATGACATGCAAACAATGACACACACTAATTTATGATAATCATTTTTTGTGTGTCCTAAAAATAATGTCATCTTTCCAAAATTTGAAGGATAGAGGACACGCATTTGTGTGTGCCCTAAAATTAATGTCCAACAAGAAAAAGACTACGAACACAGAGGGCGCTTATCTTAAATGTGTGTCATCTACAAATGTCGTTGTAACACTTGGATTTTGTAAGTTTCTTATTCCACCCTTGTTAATTAAAAAGTTTGCAAATTGGTCACTAAGCTAGTACACGGTGCATACTAGGAGGTACACTTGGCGTACTAGCCCGGGTTGATCACGCCATTGGTTCACGTATGCTGGGCGTACAAAGGGTACGCATGGCGTACGTGTGATTAAGTGAAACCCTAATTTAGGGTGTTGCACCCTAATTATACCTTGTGATAGCCTCACTAAGTCATGTTTAGACAACCTCCTTCCCCCTTGTCCAGAAAATCGAACCCTGTGTGAGATCATGAGAGTTTGAACCTTATGTGTGATTGTTGGTGCTTTGTGAAGGAGAAGAAGAAGTGAACCATTTGGAGTGGTGCTTGGAGCTTGAAGATCTGAGATTTGTTCTTCATTTGCTTTCTTTGTGAGGTAAAAAGCTTCCATCTTTCTAATCCATGTTAAGACCGATAGATTCTATATTCAATATGCAATGCTATAACAATTCGGTTAACAAGAACGATATGGAGTAACGTAAGCTCAATCTTCAATAACAAAGCATAAAGAACGGTGCACAATTCAGAGCTATTCTATGAGTGATGGATGGTTACAAAAAGATCGATACCAATGAAAGAGTACAATACGCTATATATAGACAGACTACTAAGATACCGAAGATGGACATGCCCATTTCGGAATCGGAATATGTACATAAAAATTCCAAACACAACCATTTGACACAACAAATATACATAATTAACAATCCATAATGCTAGATCTAGTGTGGTGCCATTTTGTGCTTTTTGAGTCCATCGTTTGGTTGTTGAACCTATTGATTCACTCCAGAAGTGATTGATGGTAGATCTAGGGTCCTTTAGGTCCCTTTGTCCATAAAAATGCAAGATTTATGGTATTGGTGGTCTCATACATGTGTTAAGTCATTTGTTAAGCTCTTTTGAGCTCTAAGAGCCTCATTAAGCCATTTATGCACGTAAAGTTGGCAACTTTACGTGTTAAACCACCTTAAGGAAGTCAGATCTAAGTGTTGGAGTGAAGTATTAACCGTTTAAGGGATGAATGGGAAATTTGGCTAAGTGGGTGAAGTACGTTGGGCATACAAGTAGGTACGTTGCACATGCATGCCCTTAAGCGAGTACACTAAGCGTACAAGTTGAGTACCCCCTGCGTACTCAGCAGTGGGCTTCAGATATCTAGGCTTCTCGGTATTGGGCCATGTTGGACTTTTGATGTCTTGGGCCTTGTTGGGCCATCATAATTCTCTTGTTGGGTTGTTGATATTTTATTGGACTCTTATGGTTGAAGGCCCATGAAAAGGGTTTGGGCCCAATTTCGAAAAATTGGGCCATATTTAGGCTTTGGATGATTAATTAGGAATTTGGGCCTTTGGCCTTGGCCTTGAGCCAATTTAGGAAAGGGGTGAAAAGGTCTTTTACCCTAGTTCGGACTCTTAGTGTGAGTCAGGATCCAATTATTAATTGGATATTATTTTGTGATTGATAGTGCGGATATTTTAGTTGGCCACCAACCAAGGATTTTTTGTGAGATTCAGCAGTGTGAGGTGAGTTTCCTCACCATGTTTAGCAGATCTAAGACACCAATGTCGACCCATGATCAATTATGTTAGGATACTAGACGTCTGTGTGACTCTTGTATGTGTATATTATGTGACTTGTATGTTGGGCGGGGCCTGTTATGTGAGTTTGGGCGGGACCCGTTATACTCATTGGGTGGGGCCCGTTATGCGAGTTTGGGCGGGGCCCTTTACACTCAGTGAGCGGGGGCCCGTTATGCGAGTGTGGGTGGGGCCCGTTACACTCATTGGACGGGGCCCATTATGTTTTTATTTATGTATGGTATGCGGTATTTTGGGGAACTCACAAAGCTTTGTGCTTATAGTTTTCAATTTATATTTCAGGTACTTCAGGATTGAAAGGGAAGAGCCTTGGTTGTATGATAATGTTTGCATTAATGTTTTTATTAAATCAAAGGCGAAATTTTTGGTTCTTATTTTTGGGACGTTTCAAGTTGGTATTTGAGCCTTGGTTTGAGGGATTAAGACATACTCTCGGGTGTGTCTAAACTCAAACTGAGGATTTGGTAAAGTTTTTCAACATAAATGTTTTTTTAAGAAAAGAGTTTCATAAGACAAGAAAGGGTGTGGTGCATGCAATCGACCGAGCTCAAGTAAGTTTTCTCAAAATACCCATACATGTTATATGATATGATTTGACCTGTGAATCTGTCAGTCGCATGCTAGTTAGGGCTAAGGTCTGGTCAATATTTGCATGATATAATGTTAGGAGAGATGCCTTTGTATACCTACTTTATGAGCTTGTAGACTAGCATGCTAGTATTGATCAGTCAGTGATAGGATGTCCGGATTAAGTGATGCTTGATCTGATTACTTGATGCTCGAATGTTGCTTGCTTGGTGCTTTTTAGGAGGTCTCACTAGCTTCAGCTAACTAGTAAGCGAATATGCTAAGTTACATATTATGGGAACTAAATAATTTTAGAAGGTTAGGTTTTAACTCTATTGTGCAGTTCTTGTTTGAGTCCAACCTTTGAAGTGCGAGGCCTCTCATTCGAAGAATTATCTGGTTTTGGTGATATGTAATCGTATTCATGAGCTAGTTTAAGGAAGTTAGCGAGAGTTCCTTCTGCAACTGATGGCAGAAAGTGGTGTGGAGTTTGACCTAGGAAAACCTAGGATGAGATCTAGTGCTAGGAACCTTGTCTTGATGAGGGTTAATGTCACACCCCGCAAAAGCGGAAACGCAAGATATGGCAGCGATAACGGTTTCATTGCAAAAGATAAAGATACATCACCATAGCAGTATTTAAAAGTTTACAACCTATAGCTTAAAAGAAACAAAGTACAAGTTTTTCCAAAACAACATTGTTCAAAATATAACTTCATAATAGCTTCAACACGATGCAACATGCTCTATGATGATGAATCTTTACATCTACTTACTAATTATTTCCTGAAAAAGCATGTAAAACGAGCGTCAACTACGAAAATAGTTGGTGAGTTCACAAGTTTATAAAATTGAGCTTGAAATAAGGCTTTTCGTAAATACAAGTACATTGCTTTAATGATAAACAAAGTTGATTGCTATTAATGAATACAAGTTTATTGGTATAACGAGGAACGAGTTTGTATGTATATGAGCAAACAATGAGTCTCAACCAAACCTATGACTGAAGCCCTATCGAGATCTATGCTTATCGTTCCATAGATGAATATGGTATCATGCACTCCAACAATAGAGCGAGTGAGGAGTTGTCAATTCCTAATAGCGCTATCCGTAATGACCATTGGCTCAAAGAGTTAATGGTTAGAGATAAGGGAAGGGCCTTAGTACGATAAGTTCTCATGTTCCGTGTTGCATAGACATACATAAATAAACATAGCAACACAATAGCAATCATGTTTGATAATAATCAATTTAAATACAACATGCAAACAATAGTTTTTCTGGACATGCTTTTCCACCCCAAAACATAAAAACTGAAAATAGGGGAGTGCGTGAATACTCATAATATGCTAAATATAGCAACCAAGTTTATACGAGTTAAATAAATACAACGGATATAAATAGTTTAGGACATGCTTTTCCACCCCAAAACATTTAAAAATCGAAAATAGGGGATTGGTGAATACTCACAATATGCTAAATATAGCAACCAAGTTTATACGAGTTAAATAAATACAACGGATATAAATAGTTTAGGACATGCTTTTCCACCCCAAAACATTTAAAAATCGAAAATAGGGGATTGGTGAATACTCACAATGTTTCGAGTAGATACAAGTAGTACTTTGGAATGCACCAACGTCTTACTACCGGGATCCTACGACATCAAACACACACTAGTGAGTTTCTGTGTCGAAATCTAATGCTAATATACTAAACTCTACATATAGTGAAATGCCAATTTATGTTTTAGTATTGGATTTTATATTAATTGGTTACACTTTTTCTGAAATAATGAAATTCTACAAGTCGTGCGATTAATTACAACTTTGGAATATAAATTTTCCAAATTTTGAAGTCTTTATAACAACATAAATTCACGAAAAATAGCATTCAAAGGATAAAAATTCTCAAACTTTTTATTTAACTGTTATTACAAAATACTAAGCTGGGAAAAATATAAAAATGGATTTCCAAGCTGTTTATTTATATTTTATGATTTTTGAGCATTTATTCCAATAAAAATTGAAATAAATAGAAAACAGTTTCCAAAATTACCCAAACTTTTTATTTAACTGTTATTATACATAAATAGGCTGGGAAAAATATAAAATATATTTTTCAGTGGGTATTTCTATTTTTCCTTGTTTTATTCCTTTAAATAATCATTAATTGAAGAAATAATATTAAAAAGTTAAAATAAATTACCAAAAATTTTTGTAACATCATTTACAGTATAAATAACCTGGGAAAAATACCAAAAGTGGTTTTCATATTGTATAATCCGGTTTTGGGTATTTATGTGTATTTAAGTGTATTTAAGTGTAATTAACTTTAGAAATTAAGATAAAAACAGTTTAAAGTGGAGAAAAATCCTCAAAATTTTTGTGTAACCTCCTACTGTACAAAATGATGTTCTGGTAAATTTTCATGAATTTTGGATAATCAGAACTATTTTTCCTATTTTTATACCATTATAATTACCAAAAATTGGGAAAAATAGTAACACATGATGAAAAATGTTTAAATTATTTTTCTGAGTCACCCATCACAGGTAAGGTATGAGAAAATTGTTAGATACAATTTTCACACTCTCTAAAGTGGTTTGGTGATTTATTATACCCAAACAAAAAGAAAATCGGAAATCATACCAAACAGCAACAAAAATTGATGAAATTTAGTGAGGGGCCATTATTCACCATAAGGGTCATCCATGAATTTATTTCAGATTTATTGACCTCTGGAAGTATTTTATGTGATTTATGCCCTTGGTTTTAGCAATAATTTTAATAAATCAAAGAAATAATAAAAGCTTTTGGTATTTTACAGATTATCACATGCATGTGAGGGTTTTCAAAAGGAAAAATGTTAAAATTTTATTCAGAAGGTAAATAGGGGTGTTGAACCCAAACAAGTTAAGAAATGTTGCATATAATGGTGCATGAGATGTAAATGTGGCTGAAGTTCATGAATTTGAGTAGCCCATTCAGTGGGGTTTTAAGCCACGAAATTTCAGCCATCATTCACTGGGTATGTTAAGTTTCTAAATTATTTTTCCCCAGATTTATGGTTGGGTTTAAGGCCATTGATCACGCAAAGCAAAAATGGTGATCACAGAAAAAGAGCTGTTTGCGCAACCATTTTGTAAAAATAGCCAAAAATCGGATATTTAATATTTTACAGTGAGACCAGTTGGGTTTGAAAGTTAACTCGTGGAACTATCCAATACAAAAAGAATATCATGATTTGGTTTAGTAATGACCGAGTTATGGCCGTTCAAAGTTGAATAAAGTAATCTGGCAGATTGCATGTTTGCTTTGAGTGCATTCTTAGGGTATTTTGACAAGAACATCATGCATGCCTTTGTTAAGGTCCGATTTCTAGCACATGCATGGAGTGAATGAGCATCCAAGATGTACTAGAAATGGTTTAAATGCTTTTGGTCATGCAAGAACACAAAGAAATGGAGAAGAAGATGTAATACTCGGTTTTGAAGTCACATGAACACATGTGCATCTTTTTCACTCCTTGCATGGGTTTGATCCCGGATTTTCACCATCTCAAACACATGCATTGTGTTATGGTGAGAATCTACAAACCACAAGGGAAAAATAAGGATTTCTAGCCATGGAAAGGCATAGAATCCGAAAAGAAGAGAAAACTATGAAGAAGAGGAAGTAAAATCATGAAACTATGAGAGAGGATTGTGTTGTTTACCTTGGTTTTGATCTTGAGAGAAGCAAGAACACTTCAAGGTCTCCTAAATCTCGAAATTATGGCAGAGGAAGGGAGGATTTTCGTGGGTTAGAGAGAGAGAGAAAGAGAGTTTGTGTGTTAGGAGGGTGGAGTGTGCGAGAGTGTGAAGAGAGAAGAGGAAGTGTGAGGGAATGAGCTTAATGATTAAGATTTTTGGGGAAAAGGGGTGCCTTGGAGGAGGTGGCTGAATTTATGAGTGAGAGAGGCTCCCTCTCTCTTAAAATTCAAATTAAATAAATTCCCTCTTCATTTTTTATAAAACCCAATTTTTTTATAAAAATTCTTCTTTATGTAATTCTTGATTTATTTAAAAATCTTTGTTTTTAGCTAATAAATTATGATTATTGCATGATAATTTAATTTCTATTTCATTGATTATAATCCATAATTTGATTAATAAAAATCTGATATTAGAAAGTTTATAGCCAAATTTTATAAAGTTTTTAAGCTTTAAGATTTATAAATTTGGTTTTTCGGCTCTTTAGGGTTTTTGGAACATTGTTTGATATTTACCATCATATTGAAATATAATTAGAATATTTTAATTTATTTTTAGGGTTTTACACCCTTTTTCAATTGTAACAAAGTTTGAAGTTTCATTCAAATTATAGTATTGGCATTTCCTATTGTAGTTAAGCAACTTACTAAAATCGTAAGTGTCAAGTATATTAGTCCTAGATCTTAGTTGGATCCTAGTTTATGCAAGATTTTGACCTAATCTATACTACTAGGCCATGGCATGTTGTGCATGAATGGTTTTTATAAAGATGCATGAGTCCGAGAATGATCTGAATTGACAGTTGTCACAGTATCCCCCACTTAAAAAGAATTTCGTCCCGAAATTCATTCTATGTCATCGTTTGTCGTCGCAAGGAAAAAGTTGTGGATACTTTTCCTTCATGAAGTCCTCGCGCTCCCAGGTGTACTCCGGCCCATGTTTTGAGTTCCATCGAACTTTCACAATTGGAATCTTACTCCACTTAAGTTTTTTTACCTCCCTGTCAAGGATTTCTATCGGTTCCTCAACAAAGTTCAGCTTATCATTGATCTTAATTTCCTCCAGGGGTATTATCAATGCTTCGTCGACTAGACATTTCTTGAGATTGGAGACATGGAATGTGTCATGAATGGCGCTTAACTCTTGGGGCAACTGGAGTTTATAAGCTACCGGACCAATCCTTTCAATGATTTCAAAGGGTCCAACATATCTCGGGCTTAGTTTTCCTTTCTTACCAAAACGTACAAGCCCTTTCCAAGGCGACACTTTTAAAAGTACCTTGTCTCCTACTTGGAATTCTAATGGTTTTCGACGATCATCCGCATAACTTTTCTGACGATCTCTGGCAGCTTTAAGCCTATCCTTGATGATAGCAATCTTGTCAGATGTTTCCTGGATAAGTTCGAGTCTAGTCAACTGTCTGTCTCCAATTTCTGTCCAGCATAAGGGTGAACGACACTTGCGTCCATACAATGCTTCATATGGAGCACATTGGATACTCGTGTGATAACTGTTATTGTAGAAAAACTCAATTAGAGGCAAATGAGTATCCCAATTTCCTTTGAACTCAATGACACATGCTCGAAGCATGTCTTCTAATGTTTGTATTGTTCTCTCCGTCTGCCCATCTGTCTGAGGGAGGGGATATCAATTCTTGATTGTCAACTTGTTCAGTTCTCTGTAATCAATGCACATTCGGAACGAACCATCTTTCTTTTTGACGAATAACACTGGGGCTCCCCAAGGTGAAGAACTTGGTCGAATAAACCCTTTGTCTAGAAGTTCTTAAAGTTGTCCGGATAGTTCTTGCATCTCGGATGGTGCAAGGCGATATGGTGCTTTTGCTAACGGTGCCGCTCCGGGAATTAAGTTTATCCGAAATTCGACCTGCCTGTGAGGGGGTAAACCGGACAATTCCTCCGGAAACACTTCGGGATAATTTTGAACCATTGGAATCTCCTTGAGTTGCTTAGCTTCAGGTTCCCTTTCTAGCACGTGGGCCATGAATGCAATACAATTCTTCTTCAGGTACTTGTGAATCTTCATGCTTGATACTATGTTTAAACTTCTTCCTGGCTTCTCACCGTGTATGATAAGGGTTTCTCCATTAGGGAGAGGCACTCTAATGACTTTCTCGTAACAACCAATGTCCGCTCTATTTTTGGACGACCAATCCATTCCTACTATCACATCAAAACTACCTAGCTCTATAGGAATTAGGTCAATGCTAAATAGTTTATCAGCTAAATTCAGAGTACAACCAGGAATTATATCATTAGCCCTAATTTCATACCCATCAGTAAGTTCAATAGCATAAGCATTCCTCATCTTTTTCGATTTCAATCCAATTAACGGTCTAAATGCTAAAGAAACAAAACTCCTATCTACTCCCGCATCAAATATTACCGATGCAAAATGGTTGTTCAGGAGAAACGTACCTGTTATCACTTCAGGGTTCTGACGAGCTTCTTCTGCACCAATCACAAAGGCTACACCTCTTGGCCGTCCAACTTGATTTCCTTGGAAGTTTTGCCTGGCTTGGCCTTGTCCATTGTTACCAGGCTCTTTGTTTAGTTTGGGACATGCTCTACGGAGATGATCAGTACTCCCGCACTCGTAACATGCCCTTTTCCCCTCCTTATTCAGCTTACAATACTTTGAGTAATGGCCTGTTTGCTGACAGTTTTGGCACACTGGGCAAGTTCCCTTGTGATGAAAGTTACACTTATTGCACTTCGGAAGCGGTCCTGAGTACTGCTTTCTCTCCTGCACTTCCTGTTCTTGAGTTTTCACTGGTTCTTGCTCCTGGGCTCTTACCATAAAGTTTCTTGAGACTTTCTGCTTCCTCCCTGACTTGCCTCCATACTTCTTCTCTCCCTGATCTGCTGGTTTCCTCTTGCTACTAGAGTTTTCCTTTGTCGATGCTCCCATCCTTATCACATCATTGGTTAGTCGATTTGCTAGACTTACTGCACTCTGAATAGTAGTTGGGTTTGCTGAGGTAACCATTCCCCGAATCTCTGGTGCCGGACCCCAGATGTAACGATCTATCCGTTTCTCCTCAGGAGTAATCGTGTGAGGTACCAGTTTTGCTAGTTCATGAAATCGGACTGTTTACTTCTCTATCTGTGTTCCAACCATAGAATGGTTCCAGAATTCAGATTCAAGCTTCTGAATTTCATCCTTGGGACAATACTCCTCTATCAGCAGCTTCCTTAGGTCTTCCCAAGTTAGTTGATATGCCGCTGTACGGCCTCGGGTTTGCACTAGGGTATTCCACCAGGTTAATGCCCTATATTGGAGTAGGCAAGTTGCATACTCAACTTTGTTGCGCTCGAGGCATTTGCTAATGTGAAGGACCGACTCCATGCTGTCAATCCATTTCAGCAACCCGACCGCACCTTCCTTTCCATGGAACTCCTTAGGTTTACAGGCCATAAAGGACTTGTAGTTGCATTCTCTTTCATTGTTTCCCCGGTTTCCTCCACTACTTCCTTGGTTAGCATTAAGTCCTGCAGTTACTTGAGTAACAATGTTTGGGATTGCTTCCAAGAGCTGTTGTGCTACAACTTGAGCAACATCGGGTGTTTCGTTCTGTGGGCGCCCGCGATTAGGCCTTCCAGACATGGTTCTAAGACACAAGAGTAGAAATACGTATAAATACATAAAATAATGTATAATATTTAGTTCACTACTATTTTGAAAACCATAAGTGTTGTCAAATTAGTGGTTTGCATTAATACTATGCATATAGATTTTAGAAAGGAAAGAAAAGAAAATTCTTTTTATTCGACCATTTACTAAGTAAATTCCATTTACTAAGTAAATTCTAGGGTTTGACCTCATAGTAAAAGTTTTCAAACATAAAAATAAAATTCTTCATTACCATTTGAAATAATCTTAAAACCAAACCAATACATCAATCCCAAAATAAAGTTTTAAATGTTTTTCCCAAAAGACACCCAAACATGGGTTTTCGTTTCATGATAAAATAAAATAAAATACTGAAATCAGAACCAAACACTAATCGCTATCCCCACAAGAAACATCAGCACCACAATCAGTAATAGCCCAAAAAGCACATAATATGCGGTCATCGCACGACATGCCACTCGTCTAGCAGCACTAGCAGTGTCAGCAGCCTCCATCGAATGCTGAAACAGGATTTCCATCCTTCTCAACACTTCATCCAAAACTTCCCGATGCCTAGCTATCACAGCGAGACTGTGGCGTAGGCCCGCTGCCATCAGGGGGTTTGGGAAAGATGCCCAAGGTTGTGGATGCGATAGGGAAGGGCCAGTAGGGCCAGGTCCATTGTGGAAAGTGTGGTAAGATGCACGTGGGGTGTGCAGGGTCGATGGTTCTGGCCGCTTCAAGTGTGGTTGGACAGGTCATATTAGCATTGATTGTATTGCTACTGCCACCACCAACTCGTTATCTGATTTGATTTGCTTTCACCTCAATAAGAGGGGCCACAAGAAGGCCAATTGTCTGAGTTTGGCTGTAGCAGGACCGATGTCAACACCCGCTCCTGCAACTCTTCGGATTACTAATGGCCCCCAGGGTCGTGTGGATGCACCTGTGGTGAAGAACAGGGCTATTAAGTTGACATCCAAGGAGGCTTGTGCAGCTCCCGACGTGGTGATGGGTATGTATCTTCTACTTATATATTTACTTATATTGATTTGTCTGCTTATATTTATGTGTTTTATTTTAGGATCGTTCATTGTGAACATTATTTCTGCTGTAGTGTTGTTTGATTCAGGGGATACCCGATCCTTTGTATTGCTTGCGCTTAGCAAGAGGTTTGCTGGAGCTCTGTCAGAGTTGGATTGTCCATTAGATGTCGAGATCGCGGATGATAGATATGTTCGGGTTGCGAGAGTTCATCGGGGTTGTGTTCTTCAGATGTTAAGTGAGGAGTATTCGATTGATTTGGTTCCCATCCCTTTATGTGGGAACAAGGTTATTGTAGGTATGGATTGGCTAAGCCCCAATGGGGCGGTGATCGATTGTGAGCAACAATTAGTCCAGATTTGAACTCCAATTGGGGGAGAGTTAGTGGTTCAGGGTGAGAGAGCTCAGAGTGGGCAGATGTTGTGCTCAGCAGAGAGGGCCAGACACTATTTTCAGCATGGTTGTTTAGGATTTGTCGCCTATGTTATGCATACCTAGGATAAGAGTAATGCGACCATGGATGATGAGTTGATTGTATGGGATTATCCCGATGTGTTTCCTGAGGATTTTCTTGGGGTGCCTCCGGACATGCAGGTTGAGTTTAGGATTGATCTGGTTTGAGGTGCAGCTTTGATAGCCAAAACATCGTATCGGTTGTGTCCTCCCGAGATGCAGGAGTTATATACATAGTTGTACGAGTTGTTAGACAAGGGATTCATTTGACCGAGCAGTTCACCATGGGGAGCACCGATCTTGTTTGTGAAGAAGAAGGATGGGTCTCATCGTATGTGAATTGACTACCGGGAGTTGAATAAGGCAACGATGAACAACCATTATCCATTCCCGAGGATTGATGATTTTTTGTACAACTTCAGGGTGCATTTTGGTTTTCCAAGATTGATTTGCGATCGGGTTATCATTAGCTGAGGTTAGAAAGGAGGATGTGCAGACGATAGCTTTTTGGACTTGTTATGGTCATTACAAGTTAGTGTTGATGCCTTTTGGGCTGACCAATGCTCCATCCGCGTTCATGGATCTCATGAACTGCGTGTGCAGGCTGATGCTGGATCAATCTGTGATTGTATTTATCGATGTTATCTTGGTCTATTCCAAGACCCAGGAGCAGCACGAGGAGCACTTGAGGGAAGTGTTGGAGACTTTGAGGAGGGAGAGACTTTTCGCAAAGTTCTCCAAGTGTTAGTTCTGGTTGCACGAGGTGTTGTTTCTAGGGCATTTTGTCAACCATAATGGTATTTTGGTCGATCCAGCCAAGGTCGAGGTCGTAATATAATGGGAGGTTCTGAGGTCTCCATATGAAATTAGGAGTTTCCTTGGTTAGCAAATTACTATTGGAGGTTTATCCAGGACTTCTCCAAGATAGTTATTCCATTGACTCGGTTGACAAAGAAGATGATTACATTTTGCTAGGGGCTTGAATAACATGCATCTTTTGAGACCTTGAGACAACAGTTGTGCGAGGCACCGATTCTGACCCTGCCAGAGGGTGTTGAGGATTTGTGCTTTATTGTGATGCGTCGATCATGGTTTTGGGAGAAGTATTAATGCAGAAGGCTCGCGGGATCGATTTCACTTCGAGGAAGTTGAAGCCTCATGAGGCGAATTATCCAACACATGACTTGGATTTGGGGGATGTGATTATCACCCTTAATATTTGGCGGCATTACCTCTATGGGGTCCGGTATCCCATCTACATGGATCACAAGAGTCTGAGGTGCCTGATGGATCAACTGAATCTGAATATGAGGCAACACTGGTGGTTGGATGTGGTGAAGGATTATGATTATGAGATCCTTTATCACCCAGTGAAGGCCAATGTGGTGGCCGATGCTCTCAGCCATAATGCGGTCGCGACTCCGATCGTAGACATACGTTTGGGGATAACCATGATTACTCCACTTTTGGAGTGGATTCGTGAGGCTCGGGTCGAGGTTATGAAGGGAAAGCACCGGAACAGCGAGCGTATTATGGGTCAGGTGGCTTCCTTCGATTATGATAGTTGTGGGTTGTTGACTCTACACCGACGGGTTTGGGTTCTCTATTGGGGCGGTGTGCGTGAGGTTCTGATGGAGGAGGCGCACAAGTCTAGGTTCTCATTCATCTCGGGGCGACGAAGATGTATAAGAATCTTCTTCCTGATTATTAGTGGCCCTGCATGAAGCGGGATGTGGCTTGGTATATGGAGCGGTGCTTGACTTGTAGGAAAGTCAAGGCTGAGCATCAACAACCACATGACAAGATGCAGCCGTTGGAGATACCCGTATGGAAGTGGGAGGATATTACTATGGATTTCATCACGAAGTTACCCCAGACTGCGCATGGAGTGGATTCGGTTTGGTTCATCGTGGATCAGTTGACCAAGAGCACACATTTCATTCCGATTCAGGAGAGTATTTTTGTAGAGAAATTGGTTGAGATTTATATTAGGGAGGTTGTGGCACGTCATGGGATGCCGGTTTCGGTGGTTTCTGACAGAGATGTCTGATTTACCTCCAGGTTTTGGAAGAGGTTCCAGGATGACTTGGGTACTCGTCTCCATTTCAACATAGCATTACATCCGCATAACTATGGTCAGAGCGAGCGGACGATTCATACATTATAGGATATGCTCCGGGCGTGTTTTTGGACTTTGGTGGGAGATGGGATACATATCTTCCGTTAGCAGAATTTTCGTATAACAACAATTATCATTCCATCATTGATCTACCTCCTTTTAAGATGCTCTATGGGAGGAAATGCAGAACCTCGATTTGTTGGGGCGAGGTCGGTCAGCGGGTTATGGGGTGTACCGAGGTGGTACTCAAGACCACTGAGCTGATTCAAAAGGTTCAGAGTTGGCTCCAAACAACTCAGAGTCGACAGAAGAGTTATGACGACATATGTCGATCATATTTAGAGTTCCCGGTGGAGGATATGTTTCTCCAGAAGGTGTCACCTTGGAAAGGTGTCATCCGATTAAGGAAGAGGGGAAAGCTGGGCCCCAGGTATATTGGTCCTTTTAGGGTTTTGGCTTAGGTGGGCCAGGGTTCATATCGCTTGGATCTTCCAGATGAGCTTAGCCATATTCATAGCACATTCCATGTCTCTCAGTTGTGGAAGTGCTTAATGGATGATTCCGTAGTGGTACCATTGGAGGATATTCAGGTGGATGACTGCCTGAACTATATCGAGAGACTGATGGAGATTCTTGATCGGAAGATGAAAAACTTGAGGAACAAGGTTGTGGAGTTGGTGGAGGTGCAATGGCAGCACAACAAGGGTTTAGAGTGGACGTGGGACTTGAAAGATGAGATGAGGAAGCACTATCCGAAGTTATTCGATGTAGCAGACTTCGAGGGCGAATTCTGATTCAAGTGGGGGAAAAATGTAACAATTAGATCTTGTAAGTTTCTTATTCCACCCTTGTTAATTAAAAGTTCGCAAATTGGAGGGGTGTACTAGGAGGTACGCTTAGAATACTAGCCCGAGTTGATCGCGCCTTTGGTTCACGTACGCTAGGCGTACAAAGAGTACGTGCGTCGTACGTGTGATTAAGTGAAACGCTAATTTTAGGGCGTTTCACCCTATTTAAACCTTATGATAGCCTTACTAGGTCATGTTTAGACAACCTCCATTCAATCTTGTCCAGAAAATCGAACCCTAAGTGAGATCTTGAGATTTTGAGCCTTAAAGTGTGACTGTTGGTGCTTTGTGAAGGAGAATAAGAAGTGAACCATTTGGAGTGGTGCTTGGAGCTTGATGATGTGAGATTTTTTCTTCATTTGCTTTCTTTGTGAGGTAAAAAGCTTCCATCTTGTTAATCCATGATGCGAGATCTAGTGTGGTGCCATTTTGTGCTTTTTGAGTCCATGATTTGGTTGGTGAGCCTCTTAATTCACTCCAGAAGTGATTGATGGTAGATCTAGGCTCCTTTAGGTCCCTTTATCCATAAAAATGCAAGCTTTATGGTATTGGTGGTCTCATACATGTGTTAAGTCGTCTGTTAAGCTCTTTTGAGCTCTAAGAGCCTCATTAAGCCATGCATGCACGTAAAGTTGGCAACCTTACATGATAAACCACCTTAAGGAAGTCAGATCTAAGTGTTGGAGTGAAGTCTTAACCGTTTAAGGGTTGAATAGGAAAGTTGTCTAAGTGGGTGAAGTACGTTGGGCGTACAAGCAGGTACGTTGGGCCATGTTGGAATTTTGATGTCTTGGGCCTTGTTGGGCCATCAGAATTCTCTTGTTGGGCTGTTGATATTTTATTGGACTCTGTTGGTTGAAGGCCCATGAAAAGAGTTTGGGCCTAATTTGGAAAAACTGGGCCATATTTGGGCTTTGGGTGATTAATTAGGAATTTGGGTCTTTGGATAATTGGATTGGGACTTGTCCTTGAGCCAAATTAGGAAAGGGGTAAAAAGGTCTTTTACCCTAGTTTGAACTTTTAGTGTGAGTCGACATCTAATTATTAATTGGACGTTATTTTGTGATTGATAGCATGGAGATTTTAGTAGGCCAGCAGCCATGGATTTTCTATGAGATTCAACAGTGCGAAGTGAGTTTCCTTACCATGTTTAACGGGTCTAAGACACCAATGTCGGTCCATGATCAGTTATGTTAGGATACTAGACATCTGTGTGACTCTTGTATGTGTATATGCCTACATGACTTGTATGTTGGGAGGGTTCTGTTATGCGAGTTTGGGTGGGACCCATTATACTCATTGGGCGAGGCCCGTTATGCGAGTTTGGGCGGGGCCGTTATACTCAGTGGGCGGGGCTCGTTATGCGAGTATGGGCGGGGCCCGTTACACTTATTGGTCGGGGGCGATTATGTGTTTATTTATCTATGGTATGTGGTATTTTGGGGAACCCACTAAGCTTTGTGCTTACGGTTTTCAGTTTATGTCTCAGGTACTTCAGGATCGAAATGGAAGAGCCCGGGATGATTGTAGAGCACACACCACATTTTTTTTTCACATTTTGAGATTTACTCTGATATGTTTTGGTGTAGTAGCATACTTTGATCTTTTGGGGTTGTATGAAAATGTTTGGATTAATGTTTTAATTGAATCAACAACGAAATTTTTGGTTCTAATTTTTTGGACATTTCAGTTGCTTTATAATTTTTTACTCAAACATGTGTGTTTAAAAGGGGAAAATGAAAACCACGAAAATTTTAAAATTTAAAACTACCCCGCTTTGCACTTTCTCCTCAAGATCTCGGGGATGTTTGGGATTACTTTTTAGTTTAAAAAGTCATTTTCAACAAAATGACTTTTTGATTTATAGCTTTTTCTAAAAGTAGGTTTTAAAATGTGTTTGGATTAGCTTTTGAGGGAATAAAGGCTAAAAAGCTAAAACTCACAAATTGTGACTTTTAAAACCATAACTCTTACTTTTTGTCAAAAAGTTATTCCAAGAGGGTGTTTGGCTTATCTTTTGAGAGGCCAAAAGTCATTTTAGGAAAAGATAAAAGGTAAAAGATGTTTGGTAAAATCACTTTTAAAAGCTACTTTTGGATTTTGGATATAAGGAAAATGAACTTTTTGGAAAAGTCAGGAAAACATGACTTTTTACAAATTTTTCTAAAAAGACTTTCGGCATCTCAGAAGATAAGCCAAACACCTCTCAAAAAGACTTTTATAATTGCCAAAAAATATTTCAAACTTTTAGCTTTTTTTTTAAAAAGCCAAAAGTCAAAAATTCATTTTAAAAGTTATCCAAACACCCTCTTCATCTTCTCACTACAAACCCTAAGCCATCGCCACCACCATTGAACCCTAAAAACTCAATCCAAACATCACGATTATGTTCTCGATGCCATCTCTGCTTCCCATCCAGAACATACATCACTCTCAAACACCCCTTTAGTTTCTTCAGTGTTCTCGATGTCTTGTGATTGCTAGATCTCGAAGTAACCTCCTCCATATTACACTGAAAATCGTTTCCCCCTCCCCGTCGCCTACCCCTTTGGTGTGATTTCTAGGGCTTGAATGAAGATTTACCCACGTCAACATTCCATCTAATGCCCTAATCTCCTTTTGTTACCTTTTTAGAATTCTCTTGATGCGCTTTGTATTCTTAGTGAAAAAGGGATGAACCTTCAAGATCGTCAAAATACTTGAACGTGTAAGAACATCTCTTACTCCATTTATTCAAAGATGGGAGACAATTTTTAACATCTCTTCTTCCTTCACACTGCCTCAACTTCTTCCCTTACCTCGTGATTCTCTCATGCCAACGTCTATGGATCAGTTTAAGACTGTAACGCCTGTGTTTCCGGGCTTTCCATTTTTAGCAATGTAATAGTCTAGATTAACCTTTGTAACCCGTTTTGAAAATAATAAGATTGTATTATTTGAGTATTATGTGTTTTGTGCTTAATTGCTTAATTATGTGGTTTGATTAATTAAGAATAAAAATAAGCGTCAAAATTAAAGTGTAAAATAAACTTGATATCTTTGGTTGATGTTGTAGTAGTTGAAACGAGGTTTCCGAATATATATAGAACGCCCAAATCTGACTTCGTATGAGGAAGTTATGATTTATTGAAGTTTCGGCTTAGCGGTGTGCAGCCCGAAATACTCGATTTGAGATCGAGCGGTTTTTAGCCGAAGCAATCTAAACGAGGATCGAAGGTCTCGTTGTTGGTATCAAAGCGATAAAAAGTTAGGCGAGAACGGACGTCAAACGAAGAAGTTATGAATTTATAACGAAGTTTTTCTGTCGCGGCCTATTAAAAATAAATAATAAAAATAAATTCAAAATTAGCCGACGGAGTCTAAACGAAAGTTGTAGAGCGTAGTCTCACCTTCGCGTGGATATAAAGAACGTCGAAAACGGAGTTCGTATGAAGAAGATATGAATTTCCGAAGTTTATTAAATATTTTGTAATTAAATTTAATTGGAAATTCAGAAGCATTATCCGAAGGAGTCACCGGTCTGATCTGAGGTACGCCCCGCGTACTCCGAAGGTGTCGACACTCGCAGCAAGTGGCTCGGATGACGCATGCAATGACGATTTCGGAAGCAGTACGCGCCGCGTACTGCAGTACGCCCCGCGTACTCCGAGGCTCCAACCTCCTATAAATAGGATCCGAAGGCAGCCGAGTCTTTTGTTCATTTTCTCTCTTCTCTCTCCCGTTTTGCATCGTTTTGCGTGCCAGAAATATCCCGAAGCCTCGGTATCATACTCAAGCCCCGAGGCAAGTCCCGAGATCCCGAAGATCCCGAGAACTGCGGTTCCCGAGCCGAAGCTCTGCCCGCGAGAAGTTCGATTTTTGTGAAGATCTTTCAGATCTGCTGAGGATTACTACTTCTGCAAGTCGTAGTGCTGTCCGATCATCTTCTGATCAAGTGAGTGTATACTACCTTTCATAAACACGATAATAATACAAGTTTGGTTCGAGTGTATTAAGTATATTGTTGTTTATAAGTGTGAGTGTGTAGTTACTTTCTTCTAACGCATAATTATGAAGTATTTTATACGAATACGTGTTATGTGTATAATATTGTTGTTTATGTGTGTGAATGTGTATTCACTCTCTTCTATCTCATAGATATGATTTATTCTCTATGAGATATGTGTTATGTGTGTGTGTGCCTCATCTGTTATGTGGATTATGTGTTGATTAAAGCATGCTATACAGGTTTTTAAACTATGTATAAAAATGTATATTTTTATCTACTAATATGTTGGGTAGAACATGGGTAGATAGTTGGTGTGTAATAAACAGATGAGAGGCCTCGTTGTTGTTTGATTTAGTCATCTAGCGGAGTTTAGATGACGACCACGGGCTATTCTAGACAGTCTTGTGGAAACATTAGCAGGTTCGCCACCAGTAGGTGTTAATGAACTTGGGTGTTCATTCGCTGTACTCCATCCCCCTCATGGTTGCCTTATTTGACTTATATTGCTGAGGTACCCCCGAAGCATGTGTTGTCACCCCGATGAAATATTCTTAGACTAGGTCCCTTGTGTTAGTTGTTTTAGGGACATAAAGTGAGAATAACGGGAATGGGTAATTGGGTTATCGTTGGTTGGTGAAAATTAAATATGATTATTTATTGTGGGTTGAAAACCCTATATGCTCACCAGGCTCCCAAGCCTGACCCACTCAGTTTTATTTGTATTACAGGAAGTGGCGCAAGGGCATAAGATGGATGAGCCATCAAGTTGTTTTGTTTACAAGTCTGTATATGTATATATATGTTGAATGACTTGTAATGTTATCGTTTATGCTTATTGGTTTGTATCGGAACATGACACCCGGAGTTTTGATTATATAATGAAAATACATTTATTTTATGAAATGCTTTGGTAAACATTGTTTTATCATGTTTTGTTTTTGGGAACAAATTCCGCAACTCTTTCAAATCAAAAGGATTTACTCTGAAATTATTTTAAAAGCATAAATGAAAATCGGTCTTTTCTGGCCGAGATTTTGGGGATGTCACAAAGACTTCCAACGAGCTTGCCACCTCCGATTTCCTATTTTTTGCCTCAAACAAGTGAGCCATCAATGGTTATTGCATGTACATTTCATGGAGGAGGCAACTGTTCCACCGCCTTCTCAGTCAAAAATAATAAAGTCGACGTCCTTCATTCTCTCTTCCAAAACTACATATCTTAATTTATCAAATTTCGTGTTATTGGTGAGTCGATAATAGGCACAAAGCCCACCGCTTCTCTCCCATCTGCAAGAATTTAAGAGAGAACACAAACATATTATCTAGATACGTTGTTCTTACCTTATGTTTTCTACTTCTCTATTACGATTCCAATAAGTGGATGGGAGTATATGCCCATCGTTGCATTTACCCTCAATTTTATCGCATTCTATTCATCATTCTCTCTTAAAAACTACCTCCGCAAAATCAAGGATTCAAATAGGTGATTTAATCATACATGAAATTTGTCAATTTAATTAAAAGAATACCCTTTGTTTTTGTTGGTAGGTGCTACAACGGGTTAGATTTGGGGTTGTCAAAAAAATTAATTTTTAAACTTTGTTTCTTTCAGTTAGATACTAGGTCTATCAGTTTAGCCTTTCCTTTCCTTTTTCTCTTCTTAAATAAGTACTTTAGGTGAAGGTAGCATAAGGCATTTTTTTATGTTTTTTTATAATTATTTGGTATGATCATAAGTTAGGTATTAACTAATTTCAGGGGAATCAAATGTGCCATTCGCAATAAGTAGATGTATGTAAATTTGTAATTACTTACAAACATTATGGCCTTGCAAGGGTTTTGAAGGTATATGATATACTAATTTGCTTTAAGACTGTTCAAATTTTAAAAATGAGAAATTAAATATCCTTCTACCTTTTGATCCTATCAATCCTCCTACCCATTTAAATGATGACATGTGTCATATTAGTATTCTAAAATATCATTAAATCTCATTAAATGAGCATTAAATGTTACACATGTCACCATTTCATTGGGTAGGAGGATATGTAGGAAAAAAAAGTAGGAGGATATTTAATTTCTCTTAAAAAATAGGTGTGCAAAATATTTGTATGTAGAACACAACAGATCCTAATGAACTCCTTTTTGGGAACTAAAAAATTATATATATATTTTTTGATAATTTAAAAGTCATGGAGTATATATTATGACAGTGGCTTTATACTTGCTGCCAAATTTACGAGCAACAGGTTTCTTTTTTATATTTCCTATGCCTCGGAGAGGAATTAAGAACTGCGATTGGTTTATTGTAAGATTCTTCCTATGGTGGTTGCATGTA
Organism: Lactuca sativa; assembly: GCF_002870075.4. Lineage (NCBI taxonomy): Eukaryota > Viridiplantae > Streptophyta > Magnoliopsida > Asterales > Asteraceae > Lactuca > Lactuca sativa. The sequence goes on from NC_056627.2 coordinate 272,720,950, forward strand.
TATTATATAATCTTTATTATTGAAGTTCCATTTTTACCCTTTTACCCACAACTTCATCTCTTTCATCTCTTTTTTTGTCTAATACTCTGCAGTTAAGAATCTATGTGGGAAGGGGAATGCAAGGAAGTCAGTTTTCCCTTATAAAGTATGTACATAGTTTTTTATTTGTTTACAGATGGTATGAATTAGGTGCTATATAGGGTCTTGATGAAAGTAAAATGATTGTTTTACCCTTGTCTCTAGAGTAAATCAGATTTTATCAACAAGAAAATGTTTCTCAAGATATTCAACAAATAAAACATCGTGGCTACTTAGTGATGGAATCAACTTATTTAACAGACTAAGTAAATGAAGAGGTAGTGGCATGTAGTATTATGGTGGAGTGAAAAAAAATCCTTTTTGTTTTCTATAAAGGAATGGAATAGTGCATTCCTCCCCCTGGGTTGAATCTGTTGCTTTATCCACTGTAATGGATATCAATGGAACTTGCTACCTTTTTCTAACTGCTCGTTAATTTGTTTTTGCTTATCTTGAAAATTGTTATATTTGTTTAAAAGATTTACTCTCCTTGGTTTGTAGCAACTATATTTGCTTATGGTCAAACAAGTAGAGGGAAGACCCTTTCAATCATTTCACTGTTGAGAAGGCAAATGGTTTGATGCAAGAAGCATAAATGTACTTCCTTGTATTTTTAAGTAGTGAAGTTGCAAAAGAGTCAACAATGGTTGAGTTGACGCATCTTCAAGTGATGAAGTTATAACGCTTGAAGCTGTCATGGAGACTATCAAATGAGAACTTACTCACTTGCTGCTTTTAATGTTGTGTTTTGTTTTCTATAATAAATATTACACAATATTAGCAATTTATTATATTTATTTACCATTGGAATGATTATTTGTATTTGATATATTATATTTTTTGCAATGAAATAGCTTCTTATGTATGGTATTTTATTTTGTATTAGAAAAAAATTAAATTGTTTTTAAAATGAAAATAAGTAAATCTATTAAAAATATATGTATTTAAAATATTTAAAATTATGACATGAAAAAATGTGTGTCGTCTTTCTTTATGACATGGACTTCCTTGACATGCATTACGTGTGGTAAATGCACGTCGTAAGGTAATGACATGCAAATGTGTGTTGTCTTCCTTTATGACAGGGAATTCCTTGACACACATTTGCGTGTCATCTGACCCTTTTATGACATGTAATGCATGTCATTAAAGAGTAATTTTCTAGTAGCGATTAGCTTTTCATTGGAAATAAATGTTGGAGTAAATATGAACATACAAAGGGCGTGTTAGGCACAAAGCGTTTGAGAGCTTCTAGCTTCTAACGTTTGACAAAACGCTCCGTTTTGAACAAAAACTCTTCTTTAGTACTACAAGATTCTAGCGTTTAATTTAAACAAAACACTCCAAATCAAAATGCTACTTCACGTAGCATTTACCAAAACACTATCAGCTACAACCTACCCGCTACCAGCTAGTTTTGTCGAACATGCCCAAAGCAATTTAAGATTTCAAAAAAACCTTCGTCAATATGCCACATTGCCACATAAATTGTAAATAAGAGTATATGAAACAATCCAAAAAAATCAATGACAGTTTAAACAAGTTTTGTATAATCAGTTTGACTAAACATTGTAGATATTTACCCTCAAATATTACTTTTAAAATTAACAGATACCATGAAACCAATATCAAGATTTATATAATACTCTACCTAAATGTCCAATTCTAAATAAAATTGTGAATTAACATTTGAAGAATAAAGAATCAAATTTCTAATAATTTGGTTTTGAACCAAATATAAAGCTTTAAAAATAATATAAAAACAAGGTATATGATACTAAACTATCCAATATGAACTAAAATTGAAAATTAGCATTGCAAGTTTGGAGGGCAAACTTATATTATTGGATCCTCACCTTCTGAAGGAATACAATCATTGTTTTTTGGACAGTCACGTTGACATTTCACCATTGTTGGTAGATTTACAATCATCAAACTATCGAGGATCTCGCAATCATATAGGTACGGAAGAGTGTTAACACACACTTCATAGGTCTTTTCGGAAAACATCAACTTGATAATCCTTGATAGCCTTCGTCACATAGTCTTCATGATTATGGTCATTAACACTTTTATGACATGCCCACAAGGTAATTCAGATAGTTCCTACATCCTACATGAACAAGTATGTTCATCAAAATCAACAATGCCACCTTTTATTAAGTCCCAAACCTGAAATATTGTATTTGTAATTGGGTAGATCATGAAATTACAACTTTTTTACACCTTATATTGGCTCATGGGTGAGTGTTGTTCTTACTGTCACTGCAAACATTAACAAATACCACAGTTAGGTTCACCAATAATTTATTTGTAACCATCGTCAATAATGTAACTTATGGTTGCGAAATTGTGATGTTAACTGCACCATTTATGCATTGTTGCATGGAAGAATTTGATCAACGTCAACACTTGTATATTTCATGCATATCTAGATAATGCATGTATGGCCTCGACACTATTAAATTTCATAAGATTACTAAAAGCCACCAAAATATGCCCTAGCCCATTTTTTAAGATTGGCTCTGAGTAAGTAGTATCATATCCATTCTCTTACATTATATTTTTTCTATTTGTTACATTTGAGTGTTTGGTATGTTTCCTATTAGCCCCTTTAATGGAAAATTGTTAACATTTTGTTCCCTGGCTAGTACGTAGGCCATACTCTATAAGTACACTTATCGTACTAGCACATTAGCTGATTTTGTGTTTCACCCACGTATGCGGGGAGTACGTGGAGTACGCATGGTGTACGTGATGCAAGGGAAAAACCTAATTTTTTAGGGTTTTCACCATATTTAAACATCATTATAGCACCTCTTGGAAATTTTTTGACCAGCCTCCATCCTCTTATATCGTGAAAACGAAACCTTAAGTACCTCTTGTGAGTTTTGAGCTTGTAAGTGATATTTTGGTGGTGTTTTAGTGAAAAGAAGAAAAAAAGAAGAAGAAGAAGAAGAAGAAGAAGAAGAAGAAGAAGAAGAAGAAGAAGAACTCTTGGTGATTGCTTTGGACTAGCTTGGGCTTGTAGATCCAACTTCATCATCGTTATTTCAAGCCATTTGAGGTATAAAGTTCTCTACTTGATGGTTCATTATGCTTGATTTAGTTTTTGGGCTTAGTTTATGCATTTTTGGGTCTTTTGAGTTAAAGTTGAGCTTTTGATCTACTCCACAAGCTATAGATGTTAGATCTTAGCTCCATTAAGGCCCATGTTCATAAAAATGTAAACTTTATGGAGGACATTGGTCCATGCATGTATTAAGATCTTTATTAAGCTCATTTATGAGCTTTGAGTCCCATTAAGTCATGCATGAGTGTAAAGTTGCCGACTTTACATTCTAAGTCACCCTTAGGGACCAAATCTGAGATTTTGGCAAAATGTCTTAACTATTTAAGTGCTTAATGAATTAGTTTGGGAGCCTGAGGCATACGAGCTAAGTACACCCAACATACTTAGCAGATGGACGTTTGGACTTGGCAATTCTTGGTATTGGGCTTCTAAGACCTGGGCCTTGTATGGGTCATTAGACTTCTATTTTGGGCTTTTGACTAGTATATTGGGCTTCCTTGGGTTTAGGTCCCTGATGAGTTTGGGGCCCAATTTGGAAGATTAGGCCGTATTGGGCTTTGGGTTGCCATTTAGGATTCGGGCCTTTTGAGTAGTTGGGTTGGGCCTTAGTTTTGGGCCAAGTAAGATAAAGGGTAAAATGTTCTTTTACCCTGGTTATGGGCCAAGTAGCTTAGATTCTTGGTTATGGTCGAGATCCAATTATTAATTGGATATTATTTTGATGATGATAGCGCGGGGATTTTCCATACCAGCAGACCGAGATTTATTTGAGTATTTCAGTAGCTAGAGGTGAGTTTCTTCTCTATGTTTAGCGGATCGAAGGCACCAATACCGACCCATGGTTTATTATGTTTTGGATGCTAGATGTCTGTGTGACTCTTGCATATGTTAAGTGTTGATATGTTTACCGGGAGGGGCCCGATGACCGGTATGTATGCTATTTATCTTTGTGATTAATGCATGTGTTATGTGTTTATACACTTATATGTTTATATGTATGCCGGATGAGGGCTCAATGACTGACAGATATGTATACTAAGTAGGGATTGATGCTGAGTGGGGCCTGATGTTAGGCGGGCCTGATGATGGGCGGGGCCCATTATATGTTTATTATGTACGGTATGTGGTATTTTGGGAATTCATTAAGCTTTGTGCTTACGGTTTTCAGTTTATGTTTTTGACCACTTCTGGTTCAAAAGGGAAGAGCTCAGGACGACTGCAGTGCACACACCACCTCGTTCCAAAATTTTATGTTACTCTGATGTTTTGGAATATAGTTGATACACTTTGTTTCACCATGGTTTTTATGATGATGTTTTGGATAACAGTTTTATTAATTTAAAAACGAAAATTTTTGGTCTTAATTTTTGGGACGTTACACTATTACTTCCTAGAATTAAGTGAGTGTGTAGGCTTTCAAGACTCCCAAAACATAGCTTTAGTCTTTTTTTATTATTCTTGAATTTACTCGTTACATTGGAATACAAATGGTGGTCATAAATTCCATGATGGGTATCAGGAAAAACATTGGAAATTGATACGGCTATCGTTACAATGCTATCAGATATGAATGTAAGGGTCTGTTAGATTTGGTACAGACCCAGTCCGGTCAGATGTTTTCATCTGACGGACTGGTCAGAATGTTTGATTTGTGAATATTATACCTTTGAATAAGCCCATGTATCTGACTTGGTCCATAATAAATGTTGATTCAGTCTGCCAAAAGAAATAGGTGACCCAAAAAAAGACAATCGTTGCCCCCATTTACCCAATGACACTCTAGACGTCTCATTCACATCCTAGACGACGCCACATACCCCATCGTGAACATATTCCATCACCACCCTTATCCTCCATCTCCATCTTGATCTCCACTCTATTCAACATCTTTCTTCATCGACTTCTTCTACATTGTGCTTCTTCCTGTCGTCGGGGACTTCTTCCATCGTCACCATTCTTTTTCTTCAATCGATTCATGAAATCGAGTTCATGAAATTATTTTCTAAATTGATTCAAGAAATCGATTGTTATCCAACCAATGCCTTCAATTGCAGGCTGTCCATCTCGATGTCATGTTCTTCTTGAATTCGATTCATAAAAAACGATGGTCCTCTTGATTAAGGTATTTAACAAGAATTCTTGATTTTAATGAAGTTTTAATTTCTCTATCACTTATATTTGTTGGATGCTTTAGGTTACTGAAATCGACTTCATGTTCTTCCTTGAAATTGATTCATAATCTACATTGTTTGTTTACATCTTTTTCTAATGGATCTTTTTGTAGTTAATTATCTAAACATGATCAAAACAACAGTTGCCTAGAGCAATTTTGGATGGATAATTAAGACTGAGGTTTGTATATGTTCATTGATTTTTACCATCATGATGTTTATTTTCTTTTTTTGTTTGTATGAACTAAATCTTATTAAAAAAATATATTGATTGCAATATTAATCTAGAATAGTCTTCTCTCCTGGGTACATAATTGGTTGGAGGAATTGAAATCCTCATCTTCTATTCATCAAAATTGTGATACATGTGTTGAGGACAGCCGTATTGGCCTTTTTGTTGTTGATGTTTAATTTTTCAATGTTTATAGATTCTTTTTTATAGTACATATGCTTTTTCTTTGTTGTGTGTTTTGTAGTCTTTAATCTCTTTGTTAATGTTATCATTTGTCGTGATGACCATTAATGATATCTATATATTTTCTTGTTTGGTGTCAGTCTCCTATTCTTTATGGTGATGACTATTAATGATATATATTGGCATCTATGGAATCACGACATTACTCTTTAAATCTTGATTTTTTTTATATTTGAAAAAAAGCTGCCAAACAACCATTTTAGTCGATACAAAATTGTTTTTACATGGCATAATAAAGAAAAGTAATTTGCTATGTTGAACGGTAAAAACTAAATGAGAAATTGAAAAACAAGAACTATAAAAATACATAATGTTATAAAATAATATGTTGCAAAAAAGAAGGGTAAAATGGTCATTCTTATCATTCAGCCAATGCAGTCAGATGTGTGACCAAACAATATGGTTGCATTCAGAAGTAGATTCGGTCAGAATTCAGACCTAGTCAAGGCTCTCACTCAGTCATGACTGAGTCAACAACTATCAAACAGCTACTAAGTTGTTCCAATTCACCTAGCAATCATGTGGTTTATGTAAGAATCATGCCTCTGAATCCATACACTCATTCATGTATATGGATTTGCAATTGTTAATATTTGGCTATATTCAAGCAGCTGCAAGTAACATGGTACCCTTGAAGTCGCCCTTTAGTTAGAAGACATATATTTCTAGGGTTAACCCGCACCAATTACTAAATGAACGTAACTACAAAACATTGTAAATATATTTAAAATTATTCATCCATGTGGAAATTATGCTACATCTGGATTTAAACTATAAAAAGTAAAGCTTACCAGAGCAACCAAGTGAAATAAAAAGGAGCTAAAATCGATCATTTACATTTGTTTCAATGGAAAATGACTTAATATGGTAACATAGTTCTCGCTATGTACACATTTAGTCTTTATTGTTTATGTGTGTGTGTGGTTTTTTTTTGTAAAATAAGCCATTTAACTTGTTGTTTTGTACACATTTAGTCCATATGTATGGCTACTCCAGTTTATGACCATCTACTCCATGTTAAGTTCTCAGTTTGTACACATTTAGTGTTTAATGTTTTTTTTTGTTGCAAAATATGTCCTTGTTGTTTTTTTACACATTCAGTCCTTATGGCCAATTTCTTTAGGTTTTGCCCATATGATATCCTACATGGGGAAATCATTAATAAGGTGTTATCATATGTGGCTTGTCCCTAACTTATATCAGTAACCTAATTCACGTATTGGTCAAATAATGTTGGTGCCTTAGTTTTCTCCAAGAATAAGACGTCTCCAGCTTCATTTTCATCTATCTCCATAGTAGACAATGAGATTCTTTATGATTGCTTTCTCCCAACTCGAATTTGTACTTCCATGACAAAATAACACCATGGAAAAATGTTTAGTGTCTTCCCTAATTCATTGGTATGTCGATTTTAACCATTTTTCAGCAAATAGGTTTTTTGTTTATTCCAAATTGACCCCAAATTTTGAAGATGAGCTTGCAAATGTTAAAAAGGAGGTTTCTTGTCTCAACCATGATGAATCGCAAAATAATAAAACTCTAGAACGATTAGAGTTCTGTCGTGAGGATTCCATTTCTCATATAAGCCACGTATGAGAATGCCTCATTAATGATTTTCCCACATAGGATGCCATGTGAGCAAAGGCTGAAGAAACCTATCATAAGGACTAAATGTATACAAAAACAATACGAACTTATTTTGCAAAAAATAACATTATGGAATATATGTGTAAAAATTGAGAACTTAACCTGGAGTAGTCAATCATAGGGACTAAATATGTACAAAAACAATAAGTTTAAGGGATTATTTACAAAAAATTAATAATAGGACTAAACGTATACATAGCGAAAACTATGTTACCCTATTAAGTAATTTTACCTTGTTTCAATCATAAGGACTGAATATGTACAAAAACATTAAGTTTAAGGGATTATTTACAAAAAAAAAGGACTAAACGTATACATAGCAAAAACTATGTTACCTTATTAAGTAATTTTACCTTGTTTCAATTCATATAATGGTTCCAAGATTATGTTTCTCCAAGTTGTAAAAATAAACAGGAGTCTTGTAAATGAATTATCTTGGGCATCCCTTCATAGTTGAAGCCCATGATTTCACTTACCATGTATACTTTAGTAGGTTTACCATCTATAACCTCAGAAATGAAGTTTGTACGAACCGAAAATTTAAAGAGATTTGACTTTGGGTAAATATCTGACCAAAAAGGCAATTTGGTTATTTAGAGGAATTTCATGAATTGAGAAGGTGTAACTTCGTGAAATTGCTCAAGATAAGTTTAAGTCACTTTTATAAGATGAGATAAGTGATTTTAAGAGAAGAAATGCAAGAGATGGTCCATTTATGCCATAACGGGTAAAATGGGAATTTTATGCTTTATGTGCCAAGTTTGTGACTTAATAGATTAAGACATGTATGTTGTATGTTAGAAATGACTTCATAGAGTTTTGGAACTCATCCCCACCTTCGTATGGATATAAATATCATTGAAAACAGGTTTAAAACAATGAAGACATGAGTGTTAGAAGATTGAAAAAAATACTATCCCAAAGCTGGAATGGAATCAGCTAATGAGCTGCTGATGTGTAGGTATCGCAGCGCGGTAAGGTCCTTATCGCGATGCGGTGTTTAAAACATTAAAACGGACGAAAATTTCATCATAAGTCGAGGGCAATGCACTTTGCATTGTGGAGTGGTGGTGAAAGTATGATGTTATAAGAAGAAGGCATTGCGGCTCGGTCAGAGGGAGATCGTAACGTAATAGGGCACACCACAAAACGGTAGGGATATTACCGCAACACGATTTCGCAGTTTAGTAAGCAAATTTAAATATGTTGAGGGATCATTCTAGGTCCATTCATTCCCAAATTCTATAGGTACATGAGGAATGACAGTTTTAGTGCAAAGATGATGCCAATATGAGCTAGAGATGGTGGATTGCAAGGATTAACATCCTTTTCCTCTAAAGGTAATGATTTCTCCTCTTTGATGAAGCTTTGAGATTCAATGGTAAAATTGTTAGATTGATTAGATTCCTTGATTTAATAGGATTATAACTCAATTAGTATGTTACTGAGAGTGTTTAGAAACTTTAAACAAGCTTTGTATGTGATTTGCACTGTGAAATCCATATATGGAAAGTTAAGGTTTGAAACCTTATTTGATGCAATAGAGGTTATAGGTAATGAATTAGGTAGTATCAGATGCTTAGTTCATTGAGTAAATTAGATTTAGAGGTAGAAGATGAGATGTTAGAACTATGATCAATTAAGTAATCATTTTAATATAGATAGTGATTAAGCTATTAATAGGTTATGAAAAGTTCTAAGGAGCTTGATATGTGTAACATCCCAAAAATTATAATAAATTTTAACTTTTAAAAAACAAACCATATCCATAAATGTTTACAAACCCATTGTTTCAAAAGTGTAATTTAGTAATCAGAGTATCCCAAAATCCAAACAACATAAAACCAAAGGATGTGCACAATCACGCCTTCGCCTTGCCACGATCATCTGAAGTACCTGAAACAATAAACTAAAACTGTAAGCATGAATATTAGTGAGTTCCCCCAAAGTACCACCACACAAACATATAATCAAACAAATATTGGGTCCATAACCTCCCAGTTGGATGACTCTAGCCCACAACCTTTCAGTTGGAAATGCCCGGTCCACAACCTTACAGTTGGAATGCCTAATACATAATAGGTCCACAACCTCCTGGTTGGATTACCCCTAGTCCACAACCTTATGGTTGGAATGCCCCGGCCCACAACCTTACCGTTGGATTACTTTGGTCTGTTGATTGACAACACAAAGTAGTAGTCTCAACCTCAACATAACATGTTGACATATAACAAATAACAAACATACTCAGCAGACGGATACTCATATAACCAGTAATCATAGGTAGTCCTACAAATATAATAGTCTAGCGCCTATCATCAACTATCATATAATCATAGAGATCTACTGCATACTCAACATATAATCAACCAATATATATTAGGTTATCAAACCAATAGATCGGCCTTGGTGTCTTCGACCCACAAGTACAGTGAGGAAAACTCACCTCTCAGTCTGAAAAATGGCTGAATAAATCACTGCTCCTAATACCGGCTCTACTCGCCACCTATTCATCAAATAGTGAACAATATCAAGTATAAGTCAAAATACCCAAAATACCCTTAGGTCAAACTGATGGGTTTTGAGCATTCTAACACTCCTATGGTGTATATGCAACCTTAGAAACCTTGGATCTATGTTTGACTAAGATACATGCAAATAATTATTTTTTTCCAAGGTTCTTATCCTAACTAGCATGGCATGGGGTACTTGAATCAAATAAAGCTAGTAGAATTACTTACCTTGTAGTTGTAGTTGATTGCTTGGAGTTTCAGAGCCTAGCACCAATAATGTGGATGCCTCAAATGGAAGTCACATACCACCACAAACTTGGAAACTTGAGAGAATAGTCACAACCTTTCTTGAAATCGGCCCTCTTAGTACAATCACCACAAGTAGTGTCATTTCAAGAACTAAAGCCTCCTTTATATAGTGATGTGGATTAGGGTTACATCCATGTAAACCCTAATACCCATGTCTTTTCATTTCCATGAGATCCATGGGTTAAAGCTCCATGGAGTATCGATGGACTTTCCATGCAAGCCTAGCCCATTCCAAATAAGCATTAGCCCACACTATATAAATACACGAGCCCATATTTAACTAGTCATACTTTTGATCTCTAAATTAATTATAGATCAATACTAATTAAACAATATGATTTTATATTAATATATTATAACTTATAATATATCAATAAATCATAAATTATACTATTCTCAAAAGATTATCCATAAATTGTTCGGGTGAAGTGCAACCCAAATGGACCATGTCGGGTCGGGTCAAGTACATACCAAATATAGTTATGGACTTAGACACTATGTCCAACAGTCTCCCACTTGGATGAGTCTAATAACTATAGTTGCAAGTATGACTTCAGGAACCGATCACTCTTAAAACTCAGTTGAACTATGAAGTGCCATTTTAGATAAGTGATAATATAATTCTCTGTTCTAGATATCAGCCGGACAAATACATGGAACATGGTCTTGCTTATTGTCCAGTATTTGTTTCCCGATTTCTGATTTGTTTGATATAGAACTTAACTGAATACATCAATTTAGTTCTGACCAGGCCCGGTACATAGGTCAAAACAAAATCATCGAGGGGCACGGATATCGCTTCTAATACTAGAAGGAACAGATAAACTTCGACTCATATGTTTGCTCTACTACTTGTTGAATTACACACAAAGGCACGGTTTATAACATCGAGTTACCAATGCGTTTTTGTGCAATCAATGCATAACCAACTCATAGGCAACAAATCATATCTCTAGGTTTGAAGACTTATATGATATTACCGTCTCATTATCACTCGAGATAAATTCCATGAAGTGATACCAATGAGCATGGGTTGAGTCCAGTACTCATAACTTATGAGCACTCATGAGTGTTGTAGCCCCGCTTTGTCTAACATCTTAGACCTCTATAAGCCAACCTGTGACAGTCTTGATTCATGTCTACTTCCAACATATGACCGACTGTGGAGAGTTTGAATAATATGATATATACCATAACATAATTATTCTGGAAGTCAAAACATGCAAAAAGAAATAATAGTAAACGATTGACAAGAGATAACAACACTTTACTTATAAATAGCAGCTTTTATTTATCATCAAATGTCAATTACATATTACAAATTTCAAGATTATCTAACTACTAAAACTAATATCATCCTTCAGCCCTATGCTCCGAGCATGCTGGAGATGCTTAACCTGAGTCACTCCTTTCGTGAGGGGATATGCTGGGTTCTTATCCGATGATACCCTCTTTGCGATGACGATTCCTTCTTCTATTCGATGTCTGATGAAGTGATATTTTCTATCAATGTGTCTGGAACTCCCATGATCTCTTGGTTCCTTGGCTAAGGCAACCGCACTATTGTTGTCACAGAAAATATCCACTGGCTCCTTTATAGCTGGTACAACTCCAAGGTCTTCGATGAAGTTCTTTAGCCATATAGCCTCTTTTGCTGCCTCGCTTGCTGCTATATACTCTGATTCGCAAGTTCAATCAGCCACTGTCTCCTGCTTGGAAATTTTCCAAGTAACTGCTCCTCCGTTTAAGGTAATGACCCAGCCCGACTGAGAGCGGAAATTATCCTTGTCAGTCTAAAAGCTAGCATCACTATACCCTACAACTCTTAAGTCATCACTCCCACCAAGGATAAGGACCTAGTCCTTAGTCCTTCACAGGTACTTGAGAATATTCTTTACCGCTGTCCAGTGAGCCTTGCCAGGATTCCCCTGATATTTGCTGACCATGCTCAAAGCAAAGGCAATATCAGGATGAGTACAAGTCATAGCATACATGATCGAGCCTACAGCGGAAGCATATGGTACTCTGTGACATCCCCAAAATCACGGCCAGAAAAGACCGATTTCATTTATGCTTTTTAAAATAATTTCAGAGTAAATCCTTTTGATTTAAAAGTGTTGCGGAATTTGTTCCCAAAACAAAACATGATAAAATAATATTTATCAAAACATTTCATCAAGAGATGCATTTTTCATTATATAATCAAAACTCGGGATGTCATGTTCCGATACAGACCATAAAGCATAAACGATGACATTACAAGTCATTCAACAAATATATACATATACAGACTTGTAAACAAAACAACTCGATGAATCATCCCTCTTACGCCCTTGCGCCACTTCCTGTAATACAAATAAAACTGAGTGGGTCAGGCTTGGGAACCTGGTGAGCATATAGGGTTTTCAACCCACAATAAATAAATTATATTTAATTTCACCAACCAATCACTATCCCGATTACCCATTCCCGTTATCCTCACTTTACGTCCCTAAAACAACATCTATCTCCAGGGACCTAATTTAGGATTTTCATCGAGACGGACATCACTGCTAAGGGGTTTCCTCAACAATAGATATCCTAAAGGCAACCATGAGGGGGATAGAGTACATCGGTGAACACATCGTTCACAACACCTACAGGTTATGAACCTGCTAGCGTTCCACTGGACTGTCTAGAAAGAATCCGTTGTCGTTATCCATACTCCGCTGAATAACTAGATCAACAACAGCAACAACATCGAGGCCTCTCATCTGTTTATTTCACACCAACTATCTACCCATGTTCTACCCAACATATTAGTAGATAAAAATATATATTTTTATACATAGTTTAAAACCTGTATAGCATTTTCATTCAATATATATTCCACATAACAGATGAGGCACACCCACATAACACGTATTTCATAGAAAGCAATTTAGATCTATGAGATGGAAGAGAGTGAATATACATTCACACACATAACAACAAAATTATACACATAACACGTATTTCGTATAAAATACTTCATAATCATGCGTTAGAAGAAAGTAACTACACACTCACACATATAAACAACAATATACTTAATACACTCGAACCATACTTGTATTATTATCGTGTTTATGAAAGGTAGTATACACTCACTTGATCAGAAGATGATCGGAACACACTACGGCTTGTAGAAGTAGTAATCCTCAGCAGATCTGGAAGATCTCTATAAAAATCGAACTTCTCGCGGGCAGAGCTTCGGCTTGGGAACCGCACTTCTCGGGATCTTCGGGATCTCGGAACTTGCTTCGGGGCTCGAGAATATTACCGGGGCTTCGAGGTATTTCTGGCACGCAAATCGATGCAAAATGGGAGAGAGAAGAGAGAAAAATAGCAAAAGAGTCGGCTGCCCTCGCATCCTATTTATAGGAGGCTGGAGCCTCGGAGTACGCGGGGCGTACTGCAGTATGTGGGGCGTACTGCCTCAGAAACGTCACTGCTTACGCATCCGAAGTGCTTGAGTGCGAGTGTCGACATACCTCGGTGTACGCGGGGCGTAACTCGGATCAGATCGGTGACTCCTTCGGATAATCATCCGAATTAAAGATTAAATTTAAATACAAATTATTTAATAAACTTCGGAAATTCATATCTTCTTCATACGAACTCCGTTTTCGACGTTCTTTATATCCACGCGAAGGTGAGACTACACTCTACAACTTTTGTTTAGACTCCGTCGGCTAATTTTGACTTTATTTTTATTATTTATTTTTAATAGGCCGGGACAGAAAAACTTCGTTATAAATTCATAACTTCTTCGTTTGACGTCCGTTCTCGCCTAACTTTTTATCGCTTCGATACCAACAACGAGATCTTCGACTCTCGTTTAGATTGCTTCGGCTAAAAACCGCTCGATCTCAAATCGAGTATTTCAGGCTGCATACCGCTAAGTCGAAACTTCAGAAAATCATAACTTCCTCATACGAAGTCAGATTTGGGCGTTCTATATATATTCGGAAACCTCGTTTCAACTACTACAACATTATCCAAAGATATCAAGTTTATTTTACACTTAAATTTTGACGCTTATTTTTATTCTTAATCAATCAAACCACATAATTAAGCAATTAAGCACAAAACACATAATACTCAAATAATACACTCTTATTATTTCAAAACGGGTTACAAAGGTTAACCTAGACGATTACATTGCTAAAAATGGCAAGCCCGGAAACACAGGCGTTACAATTCTCTCCACCTTAGAATGCTTCCGTCCCCGGAATCACACATCAACAAACAAATGCGGATAGCGACCCATCATGTCACTCTCCGTCTCCCAGGTGAGATTCGGCCCATTCGTGTGTTTCCATCGGACAAGCACTAGCCCAACCATTTTGCGTCGCAACTTCTTAGTCTTTCGGTCAACAATTGCCTCTGGTTCTTCAATCAACCTTTTGTTCTCATCGATTCTCAACTCCGAAAGTGGAATCATGTCTGGACTTCTCCCGTGAACTTCCTCAAATAACACACATGAAAAGTGTTATGAATTCCATTCAGTTCTTCTGGTAGTTCGAGCTTGTAAACTTGGTTCCCAATCCTCTGAAGAACTTTAAACGGTCCAATAAACCTTGGACTCAACTTTCCCCTTTTACCAAATCTTATAAGTCCCTTCTACGACGAGACTTTAAGCAAAACCGAATCTCCAACCTCAAAAGTCATCGGTCTTCGCTTTTTGTCAGCATAGCTCTTTTGACGATCTTGAGATGCTAACATTCTTTCCCTAATTATTTTCAACTTTTCAGCAGTTTGATGAACCATCTTCGGTCCCATAAACTGCTTTTCCCCAGCCTCAAGCCAACAAGACGGCGTACGACACTTCTGTCCATACAAAGCTTGGTAAGTTGCCATCTTAATGCTCGAGTGGAAACTATTATTGTAGGAAAATTCTACCAAAGGTAAATGTTCATCCCAATTACCTAGGAATTCCAAGGTACATGCTCTCAACATATCTTCAAGTGTTTGTATCGTTCTTTCACTCTGACCATCAGTCTGCAGATGGTAAGCTGTACTTAAACACAACTTGGTACCCAATTCCTCTTGTAGACTTTTCCAAAACCTTGAGGTGAAACGACTATCACGATTTGACACAATCGTTAACGGAACACCGTGAAGCCTCACAATCTCCTTTACGTAAGAATTTGCAAGCTTTTCCATAGACCATTTCTCCTTGGCTGCTATGAAATGCGCACTCTTAGTGAATCGATCAACGACCACCCAAATCATGTCGTGACCATTCTTTGTTCTAGGCAGTTTAGTGAGAAAATCCATAGAAATGTCTTCCCACTTACCCATAGGCACAGGCAAAGGTTCTAAACTCCCGTACGGTTTCTGATGTTGTGTCTTTACTCTCGCACAAGTCACACACTCAGCCACATACTTTGTAACATCAAGCTTCATCGTCGGCCACCAGTAGTAGGGTTTCAGGTCCCTATACATTTTAGTGCTACCGGGATGAATTGAGTACATGGTCTTGTGAGCTTCTTCCATCAGAAGATCTCTTATCCCTCCGGACTTAGGTACCCAAATCCGACCTTGGAACACCTTCAGTCCATGACCGTTTGTATCAAACACCAACGTTTTTCCCAAACGTTCCTCCTTTCGGTCATTCTTCTTAGAAGATTCCTCTTGAGCTTTCTTTATACTTTCCACAATTGTTGAGACAACTTCTATTCTCAACGCTCTTGGCCTTTTCCTTTCAAGATTGACTTTCCGACTAAGAGCATCAGCAACAACATTAGCTTTACCGGGATGGTAAAGTATCTCACAGTCGTAGTCCTTGAGTAACTCTAGCCAGCGTCGTTGCCTCATATTCAATTCTTTCTTATTAAAGAGATATTGGAGACTCTTATGATCAGTGAAAAGTTTGCACTTCGTGCCATAGAGGTAATGCCTCCATATTTTCAGAGTGAAAACTACCGCTGCCAACTCCAAATCATGAGTCGAGTAATTCTTTTCATGCTCTTTCAGCTGTCGAGACGCATATGCTATCACCTTTTCTCTTTGGGTCAAAACATAACCCAATCCAACCCCAGACGCATCGCTATAAACAGTGAAGTCTTCAACTCCATCGAGTGGAGAAAGTATCGGTGCCTCGCATAGCTTCTTCTTTAGCTTCTCGAATGCTTCTTTATGCTTATCACTCCAAGCATAAGTAGCTCCTTTGTGGGTCAAAGTTATCAACGGAGTAGCGATCGAAGAAAAACCTTGGATAAACCTTCTGTAATATCCGGCTAATCCCAAAAAGCTTCGGATCTCCGTGGGACTTTTCGGTTGTTCCCACTTCATTAAAACTTCAATCTTTGCTGGATCAACCATTATCCCTTCTTGGTTGACCACATGACCCAAGAATTGGACTTCACGAATCCAAAAATCACATTTAGAGAACTTAGCATACAACTTCTCCTTCTTCAAGACTTCTAAAACTTCTCGCAAGTTTCTGCCATGCTCCTCTTGGCTTTTCGAATAAATCAGAATGTTATCTATGAACACTATCACAGATTTATCTAGGAACGGATTACAAACCCTATTCATTAAATCCATGAATGTTGTTGGAGCATTGGTTAGTCCAAACGACATAACCAAAAACTCGTAGTGTCCATATCGTGTTCTGAATGCAGTCTTCTCTGTATCCTGCTCTCTTACTTTCAGCTGATGATATCCTGACCTTAGGTCGATCTTTGAAAAATAACTTGAACCTTGTAGTTGATCGAACAGGTCATCAATCCTCGGCAATGGATATCTAGTCTTTATTGTTGCCTTATTCAGCTCTCGGTAATCAATGCACATTCTCATACTTCCATCTTTCTTCTTCACAAATAACACCGGAGCTCCCCAGGGTGATGAACTAGGTCTAATGAAACCTTTGTCCAATAACTCCTGAAGTTGCATCATCAGCTCCTTCATCTTCGTCGGTGCAAATCGATAAGGTGCTTTTGCAATTGGCCTTGTTTCTGCTAACAAGTCAATTCTGAACTCCACTTGTCTATCAGGTGGTAATCCAGGAAGATCTTCGGGAAATACTTCCAGATAATCACACACCACTGGAATACTCTGCATCACCTTCTTTTCCTTCTTAGCATCAATCACGAATGCTAAATATTATGTACATCCCTTGGTCAAACACTTTCTGGCTTTCATTAGGGAAATGATTCCGGAATTCACTCTGCGTTTGTCCCCATACACCATAAACGAATCTTTCCCAGGCGGGTTTACTTTAACTATCTTCTTCTTGCATAAAATTTCGGCATCATTGGCGCTAAGCCAATCCATTCCCAAAACGATGTCGTAACCATTAAGTTCGATAGGCAATAATTCCTCATGGAACTTATTCCCATTTAAATCAATTAAGATGTTTTTCATGCGATAGCTAACAGGTACAAACTTGCCACTAGCAACTTCGACTAACAAAGCATCATCTAGTCTAACAACAGGCAAAGCTAGTTTTCTACCAAATTCATGCGATATAAAGGAGTAGTTGGCTCCAGAATCAAATAAAATTTGGGCAGGCAATTTGTTAACGAGAAAGGTACCTGAAGCGACATCGGCTTCATCTTTAGCAGCTTCCAGTGTCATCTGGAATGCTCTCGCCTTCGGCTTTGGCGGAATGTTGGGTCTAGCTGCCTCCTTCTTCTTCGGGCAGTCCCTCGACATATGTCCCTCCTCACCACAACCATAGCAAACTTTCTTAGTGAGGGTACATTCATTGGCTTGTGCCCTGACTTTCCACATTTGTAGCATGTGTTCGCTACCTCACATTTTCCATGATGCTTCTTCTTACATTTGTCGCACCATTTCTCTTCGCCTCCACTTCCCCTCGAACCAGACTTCGAGAACTTGTTTTTCTTATTGGACCCTAAAGTTCCATCGAACTTCCTCTTTTCACCAACATCTATCCTTTCCAGACCCTTTTCCTTCTGCTGGGCCTCCACATTCTTAGCTGCACGAACGGCTGTTTTCAGAGTAGTTGCCATTTTGACTGTCGGACCAAAGTAGGCAGGCAGTCCATTAGCAAACCTCTCAATCTTGGAGAGTTCCGTTAGCACTTGGTACGGAAATAACTTCATTTTCTCAGTGAATGCAGATAGTCATCTGTGCTCATCCTCCCCTTCTTCAAGTTTTGGAACTCATTGTTCAGATCAATCATATCTATCTCTGAACAATACTGCACCCTTAGTTGTTCCAAGATCTCCTCCCATGACATTTTCAGGGCTTCCCCTCGTGGCATAGTATCTGCCAACAACTTCCACCAACTTAATACTCCGGTCTTTAGTTGTCTAACTGCAAAGACAGTCTTCTGTTTGTTGCTACAGTCACAACTTTCAAATACCATCTCCATTTCGGAGATCAAATCCATTATCTCAACAGGCTTTGGGCTTCCAGAAAGACTTGGCGGCTTGGCGCCCAAGAAGTTCTTGTACATTCGCCCATCCTTGTTGTTTCTCCTTTCCGGGTCGTTCCTTCGTTCTCCTTGAGTCCCAACTTGACTCATATTGCGACTATTGTTCCCTTCCTCCGATTGCTCGGGAATCAATTCGGGTTCCTCAGTAGGTATGATAGGTTCGTCCCTATTATCATGCAACATCTGTCGCATCTCATCCCTTTGTTCGGCTAACATAGCCCGAATCATGGCTTACACCCCAACCATTGTTATTGGTTCTGGTGCTGCTGCTACAACAGGTATTTGCTCAATCACTGGTGGTTGATTCCTGTTTTCATCCGCGTTTCCAACGCCATTCCTTGTTCTCACCATTTTTTATCTACACACCGAATAAGGTGAAATTTAGATCTTCATTCACGATAGATATTCAAATCATCCTTATTACTCCGAAACGTTTACATGCTAGTTCTAATACCGTAGACATACGCTTAGAATCCTACACACATAAGGTTTCCAGATCCGGTCGGCAACAGACCGTAGATCCGAACAATTAATATCATATATGGCAACATATAACATTTAGCACATAAAAGCATTTTAGGCAACTTTCCTAAAAATAAACTATTGCTCGTGTCTAAAATCCAACAGACACACATCTCAAAATTCCACTTAGCATTCTAAGTTTAAGTCTAGAAATCCTACAAATTCCTAGTTCGCTTAAACTAATGCTCTGATACCAACTGTGACATCCCCAAAATCACGGCCAGAAAAGACCGATTTCATTTATGCTTTTTAAAATAATTTCAGAGTAAATCCTTTTGATTTAAAAGTGTTGCGGAATTTGTTCCCAAAACAAAACATGATAAAATAATATTTATCAAAGCATTTCATCAAGAGATGCATTTTTCATTATATAATCAAAACTCGGGATGTCATGTTCCGATACAGACCATAAAGCATAAACGATGACATTACAAGTCATTCAACAAATATATACATATACAGACTTGTAAACAAAACAACTCGATGAATCATCCCTCCTACGCCCTTGCGCCACTTCCTATAATACAAATAAAACTGAGTGGGTCAGGCTTGGGAGCCTGGTGAGCATATAGGGTTTTCAACCCACAATAAATAAATTATATTTAATTTCACCAACCAATCACTATCCCAATTACCCATTCCCGTTATCCTCACTTTACGTCCCTAAAACAACATCTATCTCCAGGGACCTAATCTAGGATTTTCATCGGGACGGGCATCACTGCTAAGGGGTTTCCTCAACAATAGATATCCTAAAGGCAACCATGAGGGGGATAGAGTACACCGGTGAACACATCGTTCACAACACCTACAGGTTATGAATCTGCTAGCGTTCCACTGGACTGTCTAGAAAGAGTCCGTGGTCGTTATCCATACTCCGCTGAATAACTAGATCAACAACAACAACATCGAGGCCTCTCATCTGTTTATTTCACACCAACTATCTACCCATGTTCTACCCAACATATTAGTAGATAAAAATATATATTTTTATACATAGTTTAAAACCTGTATAACATTTTCATTCAATATATATTCCAAATAACAGATGAGGCACGCCCACATAACACGTATTTCATAGAAAGCAATTTAGATCTACGAGATGGATGTGACAACCGTCAAATTCTGGTCAATTCAAAGTCAAATAAAGTCAACAAGTCAAACCGGTCAACTCAATTTGCCCGTAGGTACTAGAGTTTACGTTATGTAATTTCTAAACAACTATCTATTCTAATAAGGGATCATAAATCGAAAAGTACGTACATCTAGATCTCCTTAACCTAAAACAGTGGTAAGTGACGAGCCAAACCGATAAAACAATGTTACATACTCATCGGGAGTGTGTAAGATCTTTAAACAAGGCTTAACAAGGTTTACGGACCTTGCATTGCGAAGCCGGACACTCACATTCGTCACACACGAAACCGCTCTCAATCGTTTTCACTCTATCTCTTCTTATCAGAAATCTCTCCAAGAATGTCAAATCTCTCCCAAATCTCTCTAAGTATGTGAAATCTCTCCTAAATCTCTTTAAGTATGAGAAATATCTCCAAGAATGTCAAATCTCTCCCAAATCTCTCTAAGTATGTGAAGTCTCTCCCAAATCTCTCTTTGTATGAGAAATTGCTCCAAGAATGTCAAATCTCTCCCAAATCTCTCTAAGTATGTGAAATCTCTCCCAAATCTCTCTTTGTATGAGAAACCTCTCCAAGAATGTCAAATCTCTCCCAAATCTCTCTTTGTATGAGAAACCTCTCCAAGAATGTCAAATCTCTCCCAAATCTCTCTAAGTATGTGAAATCTCTCCCAAATCTCTCTTTGTATGAGAAACCTCTCCAAGAATGTCAAATCTCTCCCAAATCTCTCTAAGTATGTGAAATCTCTCCCAAATCTCTCTTTGTATGAGAAATCTCTCCAAGAATGTCAAATCTCTCCCAAATCTCTCTTTGTATGAGAAATCTCTCCAAGAATGTCAAATCTCTCCCAAATCTCTCTACGAATGTGAAATCTCTCCCAAATATCTCTTTGTATGTGAAATCTCTCCTAGTATGTCAAATCTCTCCCAAATCTCTCTATGTATGTGGAATCTCTCTCAAATCTCTCTCAACTTTCTATAATCACTCGGGGCATTCCGACCCTCGAATTTGGCGAAAACAGCCTAAAAGCGGAAGTCTACGCGAAAAACGGGCTTGAGGAACCGAAACCTCTCTTAGGACCCGAAAGTCCTCTTAGGAACCGAAACCCCTCTTAGGAACCAAAAGTCCCCTTAGGAACCGAACCCTCCTGATGAAGAAGGCTGCTGAACCGAACCGAACCTCGCTCAAAGAACCGAACCGAACCTCACTCAAAGAACCGAACCGAACCGAACCGAACCTTCGCTTCTGACCCTTCGGACCGAGCCTTCGCACTTCGCTTCCGGCTCAGCACCAGCAAGGACCGAACCTCGGCCTAGGGACCGAACCTCGGCCTAGGACCGAGAGGTCTCGCTGGGAACGCTTTTTCTCCCGGTTTTCGACTAAATTCGCATTTTAGGCCCGTTTTTAATTGTTTTAACATGGGATTTTCACCCAAAACTTTATTTTAACATATAAGGACCCTTAACTATTAATTAATCACATTTTAAGGATAAAACCTTATCCAAAAGAGAGTGGGTGAAGTACAAAGGTAGAGTGTTGACTTTACTTATTTCTATGACACAAGCAACCACTCCCATACCCACTCCATGTCACTATTCACCACCAGCCCATCCCTAGTCACTTCATAGGTCCTTTCTCACTATTTTCAACTATTCCCACATTCTTAGGGCTGGAACATCCATTCTCTCTCCTCATACTTTAATCATTCTCTCATTTTTACCAAGAATCACACTCCAAACTCTCTCATCTTTTTCTCTTTAATTCGAGAATTTCAAGGCATACTCCAAGACTCTTCTCCTACAATTAGTAAGTATCATCATCTTTCTTATGATTATTTCACTTCTTTCTACTCAAATCATGGATATCTTACACAAACTCCATCATAATTGTGTTAGATCTTCGAATCTTCAAGTGATTCTTCAAGTGTTCTTGGGTTGAACACTTCTCTTCTCCAACACTCATCTTCTGAAATCACTTAAGGTGAGTTCATACCCCTACATTTTCATGTTTTCTCAAGTTTTTAGGGGGGGAATACAAGTTAAAACATCAATAACATAACTAAACTTTTCTAACAGCCTTCATCAGAAAAGTTCAACCCCATTCACGGACTGTTTTGGACAACTTAAACATTTTAGTTTTCAAAACTGTTTTAGGTGCATGTAGTTCCACTTCTTAGCTTTAAAATGACTACTTGCACATCTCCATACGATTTTTCTACAATTTATGGTGATTTTTACAAAACTGCCTATCATTTCAAACATCAATCCGGACCAGTCTGTGATTATGGACTTTTTCACACAAGTAAGAAGTCATTAAAAATTATAATAAAAATTATGAACAAACTAGACTCATTTTCCAAACTCTCAGAAGTTACAGAACTTGATTTGGACATTTTATGATTTTTCTACAATTTTTCCAATAACAGTTACAGAAAATGTTATTAACAGAAAAACACTATAAATTTCATTTCACCTTGTAACATGTTGAGCAAGGTATACATCATTATGTGATTATGTGTTGTTGCAATATATGAGAATTTTGTATTCTTATATAGACATACATCAGAAATCAAATGGATTTATACCTCCACAAGTATGGTAAATATATAAATGATATTACAAGGCTATATCCATTAAAATATAAACATTGGTAAATTATGACAAGTAAGGCTTATGCTCACTACCCACACAAATAATTAATAAAGTATAATAGGTATAGTTTAGGGTTATTTTACATAACAAACACATGATTAAAGGTTTTACACATACAAAAGAGTTATTACCACTATGGATAATTATGATAAACTATAATAAGTATAGTTAAGCCATTATACCCCTACAAACGAACACGCTAGTTATAATCGGTATAGTTATGGCATATATATATATATATATATATATATATATATATATATATATATATATATATATATATATATCTATATATATATATATATATATATATATATATATTACAAACAAAGTGATAAACTATAATAGGTATAGTTTATGTTTCATCTACCCTATGAACTTAATTACAAGAAAGGAATTCACCATCACCACCACTTTTGGTAAACTATAACATGCATAGTTCATGTTCACTAGTCACTATCACTATTTGATGAACTATGATGTGTATAGGTTATATTCACCATCACCACCACTTTTGGTAAACTATAATATGCATAGTTCATGTTCACTAGTCACTATCACTATCCGATGAACTATGATATGTATAGTTTATGTTCACAGTCACTGTTACTATTTCATACACTACACTAGGGTTTGGTTCCGGTTTTTGGATTTAAGTCCACATTAAATTTTCGCATTGTTAGACTTCAACTATAATCGTTGAGCGTATATGCTTGAGTCATACAAGAATTTAGTCTGGATTGGCTTAGAATTGGTGGTGCCCGCCTTATCTCCTGTTCCTCGTTGGGTTGTGGACCTAGGGCAGACCCACTATATTCAACGTTTTATCTTACTTAAATCTTATATAACTTATATACGCTGGACGATTATAGGGGAAATCTACGGGTCAATCTAGGGTTCATTAACACATCATATAGGAATATTCTGTTTACACATTAACTAAGAAAATATTCGATTTTCTGGAAATCAACTCTATCGATTTTATAAGAAAAACGGTTTCTACTCCAAACAAAACTCTTATGAACTCACCAACTTAATTGTTGACACTCTTTCAAAACTACTTGTATTCTCAGGAAATCAGTGAAACCGTCAACAATTTATTTTTGTCATCATAATGTAATTGATTTTGAAACATGTAAACATATACTTTGGTGTAACCTTTTCAATTATATTTATGATGGTTGTATTTACTTTGAGCACTATTATACACGTTGTTGTGATACTGTACATGAAGTCCTCCACCCCCGGACGTTTCCGCCATCCTTGGTTTGGGGGTGTGACAATGGAAGAGAGTGAATATACATTCACACACATAACAACAAAATTATACACATAACACGTATTTCGTATAAAATACTTCATAATCATGCGTTAGAAGAAAGTAACTACACACTCACACATATAAACAACAATATACTTAATACACTCGAACCATACTTGTATTATTATCGTGTTTATGAAAGGTAGTATACACTCACTTGA
This sequence comes from Lactuca sativa, assembly GCF_002870075.4. Classification (NCBI taxonomy): domain Eukaryota; kingdom Viridiplantae; phylum Streptophyta; class Magnoliopsida; order Asterales; family Asteraceae; genus Lactuca; species Lactuca sativa. The sequence goes on from NC_056627.2 coordinate 272,745,438, forward strand.
TCATAAGATGATCGGACAACACTACGGCTTGTAGAAGTAGTAATCCTCAGCAGATCTGGAAGATCTCTATAAAAATCGAACTTCTCGCGGGTAGAGCTTCGGCTCGGGAACTGCACTTCTCGGGATCTTCGGGATCTCGGAACTTGCTTCGGGGATCGAGAATATTACCGGGGCTTCGGGCTATTTCTGGCACGCAAATCGATGCAAAACGGGAGAGAGAAGAGAGAAAAATAGCAAAAGAGTCGGCTGCCCTCGCATCCTATTTATAGGAGGCTGGAGCCTCGGAGTACGCGGGGGGTACTGAAGTACGTGGGGCGTACTGCCTCAGAAACGTCACTGCTTACGCATCCGAAGTGCTCGAGTGCGAGTGTCGACATACCTCGCTGTACGCGGGGCGTAACTCGGATCAGATCGGTGACTCCTTCGGATAATCATCCGAATTAAAGATTAAATTTAAATACAAATTATTGAATAAATTTCGGAAATTCATATCTTCTTCATACGAACTCCGTTTTCGACGTTCTTTATATCCACGCGAAGGTGAGACTATGCTCTACAACTTTCGTTTAGACTCTGTTGGCTAATTTTGAATTTATTTTTATTATTTATTTTTAATAGGCCGGGACAGATTAACTTCGTTATAAATTCATAACTTCTTCGTTTGACGTCCGTTCTCGCCTAACTTTTTATCGCTTCGATACCAACAACGATATCTTCGACCCTCATTTAGATTGCTTCAGCTAAAAACCGCTCGATCTCAAATCGAGTATTTCAGGCTGCATACCGCTAAGTCGAAACTTCAGAAAATCATAACTTCCTCATACGAAGTCAGATTTGGGCGTTCTATATATATTCGGAAACCTCGTTTCAAATACTACAACATTATCCAAAGATATCAAGTTTACTTTACACTTAAATTTTGACGCTTATTTTTATTCTTAATTAATCAAACCACATAATTAAGCAATTAAGCACAAAACACATAATACTCAAATAATACACTCTTATTATTTCAAAACGGGTTACAAAGGTTAACCTAGACGATTACATTGCTAAAAATGGCAAGCCCGGAAACACAGGCGTTACATACTCGACTCATCTCAGCTATCTTAGCCTCTATACTCGGACTCTGAGTTTTACTCAGTCTGGTAATACACTGGATAGGTAACTCACCTTTCTTGGAATTGTGCATGTTGAACCTTTTCAACACTTTGTCCACATAGGTGCTTTGACTAAGTCTAACTAGTCTTTTACTCCTGTTTCTCAAAATCCTTATCCCTAGGATATAGGTAGCTTCTCCAAGGTCCTTCATAGCGAAACACTTCCCAAGCCGGGACTCTACATCCTGCAAGGTTGAGATGTCATTTCCTATGAGTAGTATGTCATCCACATACAATACCAAAAAGCTAACTATACTCCCACTAGCCTTGACATATACACACGATTCGTCTTCACTCCTCGAAAAGCCAAACTCTTTGACTTTCTCATCAAAGCAAAGATTCCATCTGCATGGTGCTTGTTTCAATCCTTAGATGGATTTCTCAAGCTTACACACTCTATTAGGGTACTCTATGCTAACAAAACCCTCTGGCTGATTCATGTAAACATCCTCAGCCAAATTCCCATTAAGGAAAGCGGTTTTGACATCCATTTACCATATTTCATAGTCATGAAATGCAGCAATGGCTAACAAGACCCTTATGGACTTAATCTTGGCTACTGGTGAAAAGGTCTCATCATAATCAACTCCCGAAGTTTGAGAAAAGCCCTTTGCAACCAGTCGCGCCTTATACGTGTGTACATTACCATCAATGTCGGTCTTTTTCTTGAAGATCCATTTGCACCCAACCGTCTTACGACTTGGTACATTGTCAACCAAGTCCCAAACTTGGTTGTCATGCATGGACTGTATCTCGCTGTCCATTGCCTCTTTCCATTTAGCAGACTCGAGGCCTGCCATGGCTTCCACATAGCTATTAGGTTCATCCATACTCACCAGTCTCTCACCTTCCGCAGTAATATGGAAACCATAGTAATGCTCAGGTGCATTCCTAACCCTTGTGGAACGCTTCAAAGGCACATTTGGAGGTACAAATGGATCAACAGGAGTTTCCTCCTCAAGTTGATGGCTAGGGTTTAAGGTTCCTTCACCACTTGACTCTTGAATTTCTTCAAGGTCAATTTGCCTCCCACTGTGTCCTTGGCTTATGAACTCTCTTTCTCGAAAGACAGCCCTCCTTGCTACAAAGACCACATTCTCACTAGGTCTGTAGAAGATGTAACCAAAGGATTTTTACGGGTAGCCGATGAAAATACACCTCTCACTTCGGGGTTCAAGCTTATCGTGAGTCTCGCGTCTCACGAAAGCTTCACAACCCCAAACCTTGATGTGGGCTAGACTAGGAACTTTTCCAGTCCACACCTCGTGAGGTATTTTGGAAACCTTCTTTGTAGGGACCAGATTAAGGATATGGGCGGCAGTCTCTAAGGCATACCCCCAAAATGAGTTGGTAGCGAAGCTCGACTCATCATGAAACGAACCATATCCAACAGGGTTCGATTACGCCTCTTAGCTACACCATTCAACTGTGGTGTCCTGGGAGGTGTCAATTGTGAGACAACCCCAAATTCCCTACGATAGTCGACGAACTATGTACTAAGATACTCACCACCACGATGGGATCGAAGCATCTTAATGTTCCTGCCCAATTGATTCTCTACCTCCTGTTTAAACTCTTTAAACCTTTCGAAAGTCTCTGACTTATGCTTGATTAGGTAGACATATCCATATCTACTATAATCATCCGTAAAAGTCACATAATAACGATTAGCATCCCTTAATGCAGTTTTGAAGGGTCCACACACATCCGTGTGCACTAGATCCAACAAACCTTCACCCCTAGCACAAGAACCTGTGAAGGGTGATTTTTTCATACACATCATCACAAGGTAATGCTTTAAAACAAAACACATTATTATAGAAAGCATTTATTCCACCAATTTCATTATCAAAAGAAAAAGTAAACCCTTGTTTGTACAAAGCATGAAAGGAAATAATATTTCTTGCCATTTCAGGCGAATAATAACATTTATTCAAATCTAAAGTAAACCGTCTACTTAGCAACAAAGTATAAACTCCAATCTTGGTGACAAGTGAAGCTTTCCTATTCCCCATGATCAAGTTTATCTTTCCATGCTCAATATTTTCACTTCTTCTTAGTACCTGCAAATTAGAACAAATATGAATACCCCAACCGGTATCAAGGACCCAAGAGTTAGAATAGGGTGAGTTAATAGATAATATAGTGTAAATACCTGCATGGTTGGGTTTTACTTTCCCATCCTTCAAACCTTGTTGGTACTTTGGACAGTTTCGCTTCCAGTGCGCCTTTTCATGGCAATAGAAGCATTCAGCCTCCTTGGGATCAGAAGAAGGAGTGACAAAACCTTTCTTGTTTCCGCTTGAAGAGGAGCCATCAAGAGTCTTACCCTTGGTACCCTTCGAAGGGTTCTTCCTCTTCTTCCCTCTACCTTTCCCGATTGCCAGGACAGGTGCAGAGTTTGGAGTAGGAGTAGGAGTGGTAACAACCGACTTACCCTTTAGACCACTTTTGGCGGTCTTCAAGAGTCCTTGAAGTTTGTTGAGGGTGACTTCTTCCTTGTTCATGTGATATGTCATGCGGAATTGATCATAACACGATGGTAAGGAGTGCAAAATGATGTCTATTGCTAACTCCTCAGGGAACTTCACATTCAGCTTCATTAGACGGTCCACATACCTTTGCATTTTCTGCATGTGGCCCGTGATGGGTTCACCATCTTCATTCGGGTTGTTATCATGGAGGATATGATTTAATATCGCTCTTGACGAGCACTTTGATGGTAGCGGTCCATCAAGTCTTGGCGCATCTCAAAAGGATAGTAGTCCTCATAGGACTTTTGGAGCTTGGCTGTCATGGTGGTCATCAAGATGCATGCCACTTTTGTAGCATCTCTTTCATGTACCTCATATTCAGCAAGCTCTTCAGGAGTAGCAGTTTGCTCGGGTGCCTTCAGCTCCTTGTCGAGAAAGTATTCTTTGTTCTCATACCGAGTGACCATCCTGATGTTTCTGATCCAGTCTGTAAAGTTGGATCCATCAAAGATGACTCTCCTACAAAGGTTCATGAGAGAGAAGGAGTCGGTAGGGTTTAAGCCAGAAGCCGCATTGTTAGAAGACGTCTAAAAACAAGAAAACAAGTTTAGTATAGATATAGAGATAGTCCTTAACAAAACACCCAAATGTAATATTGAGGCTAAGATCCAATCACAATATATTATAGCTTAGAAGAGGGATGCCGTAATCCGAGCTATAACATATTTGAAAGGTAGGTGAATGAAGATTCACCGATTTCCACCATGAAAACGAAATATGGTAATTAGGTTTTATTTGGTTTTAGAAACTCCTAGATTCTTTGAGATTCATTGAACTTTTCAATGACATGTTTCAATCTCGAGTGTGCCCTTCATGCTTTGTGACCGGGATACCGAGGATCACAAAACAAGGTGTGAAGTAACCATGCAAATTACTTGGTACTCTTAATGTTTTCACTTAATCGTTGTGCTGGTAAGCCACACGCGCCCCTTCCGACCTCATGAAAAACCTTAAGTCACCCTTTGTCTACCTTGTTAAGTCCAAGTTAGTGTGCCGGTAAACCACACACGCTCCACCAACGACTTAAACAAGGTGCAAAGTGTAATTTCATGGATTAGCACCTTATTCACATTTTTCCTAAAGTAACTAAGATTGGGAATTTATAAAAAAAATTTAGTTACTTTATAATAATCATTATAATTTTAATGAGAATTTTAAGTCATTGTCCTACTCGTTCGGCTAACGACCCTCCACCAGTCAAGGAAGCAGTGGGTGAGAGTGGACACCCATTAAGTTGTCATTTTATAGGCAACAACCTTATACCCCCCTTGTACACCGGCTTCATGAATGAGGCCTACTTGCGGTAAAACGACTTGATCTTATACATACATACATATATATATATATATATATATATATATATATATATATATATATATATATATATATATATATATATTATTAACCTTATAATATTATAAAGTATAAGGGTTGAATTTTAACTTTCAAAATTTTAAGGATTAGAACTAAATTTTACTAGGTGACTTTACATGTTCCAAAACTTGAGGGCAAGTTTTGTAACTTTACAAAAACTTTACATTTCTCATAACTTATGAGTTAATTGAGTATTAAAGTGAAGATTCTTCATTTTTATAACTCATGTGTTCTTATAATGGTTTTTTTAATTAAAGTGTGACCTTTGGTTTTCCATAACTTGAGGACAAGTTATGGACTCCATTAAAACACATTATGATCATGAATTAAACTACCAAGGAGGTTACAAACAATTCTTATGATCATCTAATATCATAAGTTCAAGAGCATGATTATCAATAATTTCAAGAATCATAAATAACTCATATAAAACTTGTAATTTTTTTATAATAGCCATTGTAAATGGATTAGCATGAACATTACACCATCTAAAACAAGTTTTATAACACAAAAACAGTTTAGGGTAATGTTTCTAGTCCATTTCCAGCAGCAAAAGTCGAAAATCTGGACATTGCAGCCTCTACTCGTCGAGTGCATGAACAGACTCGACGAGTAGCATGCATTTCTTCATGGACTCGTCGAGTCCCCCCATGGACTCGGCGAGTTCATACGTGCAGTGAACAAAAACTTCGATTTTCAAGTACTTTGCATCAACTATCAAGTAAACAAGCCTAGGCTCTGATACCACTGATGGGTTTTGAGCATTCTAACACTCCTATGGTGTACATGCAACCTAAGAAACCATGGATCTATGTTTGACTAAGATACATGCAAATAATTATTTTTTTCCACGGTTCTTATCCTAACTAGCATGGCATGGGGTACTTGAATCAAATAAAGCTAGTAGAATTACTTACCTTGTAGTTGTAGTTGATTGCTTGGAGTTTCAGAGCCTAGCACCAATAATGTGGATGCCTCAAATGGAAGTCACAAATCACCACAAACTTGGAAACTTGAGAGAATAGTCACAACCTTTCTTGAAATCGGCCCTCTTAGTATACTCACCACAAGTAGTGTCATTTCAAGAACTAAAGCCTCCTTTATATAGTGTGGTGGATTAGGGTTACATCCATGTAAACCCTAATACCCATGTCTTTTCATTTCCATGAGATCCATGGGTTAAAGCTCCATGGAGTATCCATGGACTTTCCATGCAAGCCTAGCCCATTCCAAATAAGCATTAGCCCACACTATATAAATACACGAGCCCATATTTAGTTAGTCATACTTTTGATATCTAAGTTAATTATAGATCAATACTAATTAAATAATATGATTTTATATTAATATATTAGAACTCATAATATATCAATAAATCATAACTTATACTATTCTCAAAAGATTATCCATAAATTGTTCGGGTGAAGTGCAACCCAAATGGACCATGCCAGGTCGGGTCAAGTACATACCAAATATAATTATGGACTTAGACACTATATCCAACACAAACTTGGTCAAATCCTGGTAAAAGTTCCAAAAAGTCAAAATTCAAACTTGGTCAACAGTGCTGAGTACACCTAGCGTATTCAACTTGTATGCTAAGTGTATACAGCTTGACCAAAAGAAACAGGATGGTTAACCAGGAACGCCCATCATTCTTGGGGAACGCCCAACATTCACGAGGGCTTCATTCCTTTCTTATTAAGAGCTTAATCCTTAAGCTCTTTTGTCCATAATCCAGGTCCAACCCTAAAATAACGTCCTTAATCATAAAATTTCCAACTTTATGGTCTTCATGGCCATAAAGTGACCAAACACGACGTGACATCCCCGAAATCATGGCCAGAAAAGACCGGTTTCATTTATGCTTTTAAAATAATTTTAGAGTAAATCCTTTTGATTTAAAAGAGTTGCAGAATTTGTTCCTAAAACAAAATATGATAAAAATAAGACTTACCAAAGCATTTCTTAAAGAAATGTATTTTTCATTATATTAAAATACTCGGGATGTCATGTTCCGATAAACAGACCAAAAGCATAAACATTTCAATACAGACCTTACAACAGTTATTTACAACAACAGGTCTATAATCCGAAAAATTAACTTGACAAGTCCTCCAACTTATGCTCTGGCGCCACTACCTATAATATAAATAAACTGAGTGGGTCAGGCTTGGGAGCCTGGTGAGCATATAGGGTTTTCAACCCACAATAAATAATTATTTTAATTTCATCAACCAACAATAACCCAATTACCCATTCCCGTTATTCTCACTTTATGTCCCTAAAACAACTAACACAAGGGACCTAGTCTTAGAATATTTCATCGGGGCGATAACACATGCATTCGGGGGTTTCGCAGCAATATATGTCAAATAAGGCAACCATGAGGGGGATGGAGTACAACGAATTAACACTTAAGTTCATTAACACCTACAGGTGGCGAGCCTGCTAGCATTCCACAAGACTGTCTAGAAAAGTCTGTGGCCGCCATCTAAACTCCGCTAGATGACTGAATCAAAAACAACATCGATGTCTCTCATCTGTTTATCACACATCAACTATCTACCCATGTTCTACCCAACATATTAGTAGATAAAAATATATATATTTTTATACATAGTTTAAAACCTGTATAGCATTCTCATTCAATACATATTCCAAACAACAGATGAGACACATGCACATAACACGTATTTCATAGAGAATAAATCATATCTATGAGATAGAAGAAAGTGAATATACATTCACACATATAACAACAAAATATACACATAACATGTATTTCGTATAAAATACTTCATAATTATGCGTTAGAAGAAAGTGACTACACACTCACTTGATCAGAAGATGATCGGACAACACTACGGCTTGTAGAAGTAGTATTCTTTGGTAGATTTGGAAGATCTTCACAAAACCTGGCTCCTCGCGAGCAGAGCTTCGGATCGGGAATTTTACTTCTCGGGATCTTCAGGGCTTCGGGACTTGCTTCAGGTCTCGGGAATGATACCGGGACATCAGGATAATTCTTGCACGAAAAACGAGGTAAAAACGTGAGAGAAGGAAAGAAAATAGCAACTGATACTCGACAGCCTCAACTTCCTTTTATAGGGGGTTGGATCCTCGATTTACGCTGGGCGTAAATCCTAGTTACGCTGGGCGTAACTCGGATAAGGTCATTGACACCCCCCCCCTTTGGATAATATCAGAATTTATAATTAAATTTAATATTTTAATTATTTAATAAACTTCAAAAAATCTTATCTTCCTCATACGAACTCCGTTTTCGACGTTCTTTATATCCCTGCGTAGGTGAGACTACACTCTATAGCTTTCGTTTAGACTTCGTCGGCTAATTTTGACATTATTTTTATTATTTATTTTTAATAGGCCGGGACTGGAAAACTCCGTTATAAATTCATAACTTCTTCATCTGACGTCCGTTTTCGCCTGTCTTTTTATCGTTTCACTACTATTAACGAGATCTTCAATTCTTGTTTAGATTGTTTCGGCTAAAAACCACTCGATCTCAAATCGAGTATTCGGGCTGTATACTGTTAAGTCGAAACTTCGGAAAATCATAACTTCCTCATACGAAGTTAGATTTGGGCGTTCTTTTTATGCACGATCTCGGTTTAATGAACTCTACGACTTTAGTTTAGATCACTAAGGCTAAATATCGCTCAAACATAAATTTCACTTTTTACGTCATTCAGCGTTGCCGGTTCTGTCGCAAAACTTCGACAGGTCATAACTTCTTCGTTATAACTCGGATTTCGGCATTGCTTATATCTCCGGAATCCTTGTTTCAACCACTACATCTTCATGCAAACATATCGGGCTTATCTCACACTTTAATTTTGACGCTTATTTTATTCTTAATTCATTAAATTATAATAATTAAGAAAATAAACACATAATTCACATAATCCTCAAGTACATCATTAATACTTCAAAAAAAGAGTTACAAGGGTTAACCTAGACTATTACATCAACGATAATTCCTAGCCTGGAAACGCGGGCATTGCACACGAAAACTCTAACTACTTAACCCATTAAGACCTTATAACTCATGCATGGAAGAAAACTTACAACCAATATCACATTTTTATGATTCTTAATAACTCCATAATGGATAAAGTTTCCAACTTTATCCATTGGAATGGTCCAAACCACCAAGATCTAGTCTTTAAATCTCAAAGGGACCAAAAGTGCATATTTTCCAACTTAATCCATTAAGTCCAAGTCTCCAACATATAGATCTGAATCAATATAACATTTAGATGGATAAAGTTTTGGTGACATGTCAAGTCCACCAAAAAAATTACACCCTTTTTTTGCAAATAAAACATAATATAATGGTAAAAAGGGGTATCGATCCTCGGGGAAATGGTTGTATTCAATCACCAATGCAATCCAATAGAACTAGTGTAAATAAGCTAACTAACTACAATTAAACTAAAAGGGGGGGTGTTGTGATTTCTTAAAAACTAAAAGACTTGAATAACTAAAAAGCTTACAATTAAGCAAGATGGAGAGATGCTCAAATATTGGAGAGAATTGGTTAACCAAGGCAATTCAACACAATGAACATTTGTGTGTTTATCATTAGGATTCAATATAAAGTTTATCATTCATCCCAAATTGGTGATAGCAATCATGAAGCATGATATGCCAAGATTCCTCATAGGTAGTATGGAGGTTGGGGAAGCCCACAACATACCTTCTTAATCAAAATCAAGGATTCAATTGAAGCAATTGAACCCAAGAAGTGGATTAGCCTTAAGAATGAAGAAATTCCCAATTCCTAGAGGATGTTAATACTTACACATCCATCAAGGAGTCATGATTCATAAGCTAGAGACGATTTCTACCATCATAAAGACCTTGTTCTAAGTAAATTCAATGATTAAATGCTAAACCAAAGAAATAAACCAACAATTGCTCATTCAAGTACCAAGCTCATGATCAAAGTATTAAACAAACATAAGAAATATGAACTAGAATCATAAACATAAGATAAATGACAATTAAGCATGAATCCTTCAAAACCCACAAATATCCAATGGTTTTAGCCAAAGTTACCAAAATAGAGAAACTAGCCACTCATGGCAACAAAATGACAATCACAAAAATGTTTTTTCATCAAGCATCTACCAATTACTTAGAAAGATGAGAAGAATGAGTATCAAGCTCCAAAAATCGCCTCCAATGGTCTCTAATGGTGGAAAATCAAAGAATGAGCTGCTAGACCTAACCCCCCAAGTAAATGGTGAGCAAGATGACCAAAATGCCCAAAAGTGTGCAGTTGTGCGGGTACCCTTGCAAGTGTTGCGCGACTGAGACTTCACCATCGCAAATATTGTTGGAATGCTATTGGCTCATTTTTCTCCACTACACACCCCACTACCCAAGATTCCCTTGGTCCCCTCCATGCCTCACATGATTCAAATTTGGCCAATCATCTTCAAGATTTAAATATGGATAGTCCAAGCCCAAAATAAGAATCCATGACACATCTTCACAAGCCCACTTCATCCGAGTCTTCAACTTTTTAAGCCCAAATCTCCTTTGATGGATTCGTAAAGCCTAATAATGCATCGAAAAGCCCACCAAGTCCAACTCCAGTCAAACCGCAACCGCAACGAGCTCCAAAGGCAAAGGATGCACATCCTTAGAGAACCACAATGCTCCCTGAAGTTGATCAAACAGGTCGTCAATCCTAGGCAAAGGATAACGATTCTTAACCGTCAGCTTATTCAGCTCTCTGTAATCGATGCATATCCTGTGTGACCTGTCCTTCTTTTTCACGAAAAGGATCGGAGCTCCCCACGGAGAACTACTCAGACGGATGAACCCTCGGTCTAGTAGCTCTTGAAGTTGTGCAGATAATTCCTGCATCTTGGGTGGCGCCAACCGATATGATGCCTTTGCTATCGGGGTGGCACCTGGTACCAGGTCAATATGAAACCACACCTGCCTCTCCGGAGGCACTCCGGGTAATTCATCGGGAAAAACGTCACGAAAATCCCGCACCACTGGTACACTAAAGACATCCGTCACTGTCTCCACTCGCGTATCTGAAACATAGGCCAAAAATCTCATGCAGCCCTGCTGCAGAAACCTCCTCACCCTCGCAGCTGAACAAAGGGTCAGGCCCTGCGTGGTCCTCTCGCCATGGATAACCAGTTCTCCACCCCCTTTTGGGGTTCGAACCCGAACTAACTGCCTCTCACAATCAATCATGGCCCCATTGGCCCCCATCCAGTCCATCCCAATAATCACCTTCAATCCTCGCAATGGTATGGGAACCAAATCGATGCGAAACCTTTCGTCGTGCACATTCAGGACGCAGTTCTGACACACCCTCGCAGCACTCATGGTGCGATCATCTGCAATCTCCACCTCGATCGGGGTATCCAGAGTCCCCGGTGCATCTCGAAATTTCTTGCTAAGCGCAAGAGACACAAAAGATCGGGTAGCCCCCGAATCGAATAAGACATGGGCCGTCATACCATCGACCAGAAAGTTCCCTATACAAAGCATAATAAGCATATATACAAACATTTACATAAAAAAGACAGAGGATAATGAACACATACCAGCCACAACGTCTGGCGCGGACCGAGCCTCCTCGGTAGTCAGCTGGAATGCGCGGCTCTTCACCGCTGGAGCTTCCGCCTTAGGGCGCCCATCAGTAATCCTCATAGTGGCGGGCGTTGGCGCTGCCACAGGTCCTCCACCTCCTCCTTCTTGCAACCTCGGACAATCGGCCTTTTTATGGCCTGTCTGGTTGCAGTTAAAGCATATCAAGCCCTTCTTTGGGCAATCCTTACTCAAGTGGCCCTGCTGGCCACATGAGTAGCATCCTAACATCCCGGCTGTCCGACAAGCCCCACCATGAAATCTCCCGCACTTGGCACACCAGCCCCGGCCCTGTTGGCCCTTACTCGAAGAATCGAAGGTCTTAGGATTCTTAGCCTGAGCCCCTACTGCCTGAACCTGCTCAGTCTTCTGCTTCGTGCGGGACTCCAACTCCATCTCCCTCTCACGGGCCTTATCAACCATCTCATTCAGGGTTTTGCACCTTGTAAAGCTCACAAATTCCCGTATGTCCTCTCTCGGCATAGAGTGATATCGGGTCCTCCTCATGTCCTCATCTGTCGCATACTGAGGGATCAACAAAGCTCGCTCTCAAAACTTGGTGGTGATCTCCGCTACAGTCTAAGTAGTCTGCTATAAATCATGAAACTCCCTGACCATCCATTGCACCTCAATAGGTGGTGCAAACTCCTGATCGAATCGTAGTACAAACTCGGCCCACAACATGTCAGCCACACTGGCTGCTCCCACCTGACTAGTAATCTCGCCCCACCAATCTTAGGCCCTGTCCCTCAGCATACACGAAGCAAATCCAACCTTTTCCTCTTCCAGGAAAGAACTTGTGCGCTGGGCATTCTCAATGTCCGCCACCCAAAGTCTGCTCACAATGGGATCCCTAACCCCAGAAAACTCCGGAGCTCCACATGCCTTGAACTCCCTAAACGAAGGGGTTCGAGCTCCACCCTGGCCCATAGAAATATCAGACCTGAATGCTCTAAGTCTCTCCTCCATGACCTCCATCGTACCCTCCTTCACCATCCCAAAGATTATTGGATTAGTGTCTAAGTCCATAAATATTTTGGTATGTACTTGACCCGATGGTGCATGGTCCTTTTGGGTTGCCTTCACCAAAGCAACTTGATAGGATGAATTATGGAGAGAAAGGATTAAATATGATTTAATAATATTTTATGAGAATAATATATTAAAGGAGAAATCATATTGTTTAATTAATATTAGTCAAGAATTAAGTTTGTGGCTAAAAGACATTAATTAAACTTATGGGACTAGAACTGTCAATTGTGTGATAGCTGAATATTGGGCTAATGAACTCCATATTAAAGGGGTGGACGAATTCTATGGGGAAACCCATTAGAAATTGTCCAAAGGCCTTTAAGAAAGGAGTCCATGGGTTGCTTAGGGCCTAAGCATCCAAATTAGGGTTTCCTTGTTAGATAACCCTAATAGCCTCACTATTTAAGGACCCCTTGGACACCAAAAACGTGGGCAACTGAATCTTTAGGGTTTATACATGGTTTTTGGTGTCTCCTCTCTCCTTATTCTTCATCCTCTTGCTTTTGGTGTTTGTGAGCCATTAGAGGAGTGACATTTGCGACTTTAAGCTTTCTAAAGTCATTACAAGGAGGAATTGAGATTGTTATTGCTACATAACAATCAAGGTAATATCTTAAACCCATTATTATGTTAATATTGATTATCATATGCTAGAATTAGGGTTTAAATTCTTGGTTGAATAGCATGTACAATAGAGAAACCAAGATCTAAGCATTAGGGTTTGTATGAGCACATAGGATGTTCTTATGGCTAAAACCCATCAGTGGTATCAGAGCCTTGATTGATTTCTATTGTATTGATGCCTTGCATGTTCATTCTTGTTGCAAAATCAAAATTTTGGCTTTCTGACTGCTAAACTCGGTGAGTTGGCTCCTACTCGGCTAGTCCATAGAGGAACTCGGCGAGTTCGAGCGTCAGAATATGTTCGGGATTTCTTGCTGTTTTGGTCGTGGATACTTGCCTTAACTATTATGGGTCATTAAGATTCGAATTTTAATCATATTTTGAGTGTATCCTTGGTTAAACAAAAGATAATTACCAATTGATTAGATAATAACTTCCTTATTTGATTAAACTTTGATTATTTGTATTAATTGGGTAACTTATCTTGCAAGAAATTGATTTTAGGTCAAATTTAGATAATCATTAAATTAATTGTTTGATTTAAATTATTTGCTATTTGATCCTTTGTGTTTTGAAAAGTTTCAAACTTGCCCTCAAGTCTTGGAATTTAAATTTTGATTAAAAGGTTTGATTTGAAATATTTAAATTCTAAACCCTAATATTTTGAAATGTTTCAAAACTTGCCCTCAAGTTTTAGAATTTAAAAGTTGATTAAGAGTTAATTTAGAGATGTTAAATTCTAAAACCCTAGTATTGTTTTGAAAAGTTCAAATCGCACTCTTATGGTTTTATTAATTAATTAAGGTGTATAATTAAAAGAGATTTAATAAATCCATAAAGTTTTGGTGTACAATTTAATTAAATTAAAAGTATAATTATTAAATTAGAACACCTAGTATTTTAAAAGTGTAAAATACACCCTATACTATATATATCATTAAAAGTCTAATATTATATATGTACGAGTAAAGTGTCAAGTCTTACCGTTAGTAGGCCTCATTCACGAAGTTGGTCTATAAGGGGTGTTTAAGGAAATTGCCGATTAAATGGCGATTGAATGGGTATCCACTCTTATCCACCGCACTCTTGACTAGTGGAGGGTCGTTAGCCGAACGGGTAGGATAGGACAGAAACCTTCCATTATAAGTATAATGAAGTACAAAAGTAACTAAATGTTTTTACAAAATTCCCAATCTTAGTTACTTTAAGCAAAAGTGAATTGATGCAATTCCATGAAATTACACTTTGTGCCCTTGCGAAGACGTTAGTGAAGCGTGTGTGGTTAACCGGCACACTAAATGGTTCTAAGCAAAGGTAGCAAAGGGTGACTCAATGTTTGTCATAGTTCGGTGGAGCGTGTGTGGTTAACCGGCACATCGAATAGGTGACTGTAACATGTGGGGGCACCATGTAGATTTGCATGGTTATTCACACCCACTTTGTGATCATCGGCTTCCCAGTCACAAACTAGAGGGGCATATCGAGATTTAAACATGCCATTGAAAAGTTCAATGAATCTCATAGGATCTAGGAGTTTTCAATACATTTAAAACTTAATCTGTTTTTTCGTTTTTCATGGTGGAAAATTAGTGAATTGTCATTCACTTACCTTCAAATGTTCTGCAATTTGGGTTATGGCATCCCTCTCCCGAGTTGTGGAATATAGCATTGGGTCCTAGCCCTAGTATATCATTTGGGTGATTTACTAAGGACTAAATAAATCAACTAACTTGAATTCGTTTTCTCCCGTCTTGTAGATGTCAAAGTATGACAATCATGGTATTCCCAAATTTCAAGGAAAAGGTATTCCTGTTGAAAATAAGTTGTTCCGTTATTCAAGTGAAGAATCTAGGTGGACTAGTTTGATTTCACTTCCTCCTCCTCCTCCCGTTGTTCTCCCTAACCCACAAGATTGAAGAATTGAAAGGTTCAATATCACTAAAGCCCTATTAGCAATAAAACATGAAGATGGTAAGCTCATGTGTGCCCACGTTCTAGGAATGAAATCACACATCGATAAGTTGATTATGTTGGGTGCGTCATTACCTGATAAGTTGGTTGTAGACTGGGTTCTGCAATCACTCCCTGAATCATATAATGAGTTAAAAAGAAAGTATTATATGATGGATCATGACGCAAACCTCATTGACCTAACTTATCCCGTTACATTACCCCGTTACCGTTAACGGAATATTCCAGTTTTTAAAAGTTCCGTTAATTAGAGGTCGTCAATTAAATAAACATTTCAATTGTTTACACCTATTATGCCGTTAAGTCGTGATAAAAGGAAATAAAAACACATAACACACATTTCCATTTAATCGGAAAAAATTAGTTTTATTATTACGACCACTAAATCGGGTGCGACCAAAAGCCTCGTTTAACGGCAGTATTGGGTAAAATTCCACTGAGCCCTGACTCGGAACCCTATATAAAGGTGAGTGGAGTCCATTGGAGACTTTTTACACTCTCTCTCTATACTCTCTCTCTAGACTCGTTTTCGCCCCAAATCCGCAACCAAACGCTTCCAAATCGTAAGTCCGCTTACCCTAGCTTATTCTAAACATATTGATTCATGTTTATAGCTTAGAAATCGAACATAGAAGCTGTGAAAGAGGAGTTTATGGCCTAAGCTCCTCCTTAGGCCGTAAACCCCTAAATAAAGGCCAAAATGACCCCCAAAAGTCCCTAAAAGCTTGAAAATAAATAGAGGAATTAGCCTAGGAGTGTTTGCACATTTTAAACAATCAAATTTGGGCATAAAAGAGAGTTTACGGCCCAAGCACATGCTTAGGCCGTAAACACCTCTAAATCTTGTTAAAATGCCCCAAAAACACTCCCAAACCACCCTTGGACTTAATTCATAAATTAGGGGCTTATCCTCTTGGGTTTAGATCATTTAAACATAAGGTTTTAGGGTGTAAAATGGAGTTTACGGCCCAGGCTTATGCCAAGGCCGTAAACACCTCACAAACTTGCAAAAGTGCCCCTAACACACTCCTAAAACACCCTTAGGCTTCATACATAATTTAGGGACTTAGTATTTGGGGTTTGGATCAATTAAACACAACAAATTGATGGGTCAAAAGGAGTTTACGGCCTAGGCATGTACTAGGGTCGTAAACACCCTTAAACATGCCAAAACATTAAGTTTTGTCCCCCAAATGGCCTTAGACTATTTCTATAAAATGCTAGGAAGGTATTAGGGGCTTAAAACTTCACAAAACTCAAGGAATGAGAGTTTACGGCTGTAAACTCCCTTAGGAGTTGTCCCTGGGCCGTAAACTCCAATAAAATGCCCTTAGAAGCCTTAAACCCACTCATGCCTTTTTGGAATTGTACTTAGAAAAATCCCCCTAATAAGATTAAGCTTTGAAACACACTAGATACCCCCACCATGAGTTTATGGCCGTAAACTCATGGTGAGTAGTCCCTGGGCCGTAAACTAAGTTGTAAGAGGTTACTCTCGGGGAGTAAACTCCATTCCTAAACCGTACACACCTTTAGACGCTACCCGGGACACCCAAACACTTAACCAAAGTGTTTTCCGCTCCTTTGAGCGCGTATATTTGTTTAATTAGTATTAAATATACTAATTGTATGTGAACATATGTTATCATATGTTAAATAGGTCATTGAGTGTGTTCGAGTCCCTACGTGACACCGAACGCCCAAACGACACCTTCGTCGGACCTACTTACTCTAGGTGAGTTCATACCCCTGAACGAACCTTTTTAAATGTTTTTACATGTTTTATAGGGGGGAATAAAAGTTAAACATGCCAGTTATCATATCAATCACAGGTGATTGATAACCCGCATGCACAAGATTTTACCACACTGTATACTGTTTTTTACCGATTAGGACACTATAATGGTTTTCAAAAAGGTTTTTCATTTGTTTCAAGACTCTTATTTATACTGCTTTATTTAAAACTCACTTTAAACTGGTGTATAAAGGTTTTACAAGATTTTAATCAAAGTTCTCTTTCACAACGTATACTTTTACTTGTTAGTTACTGCTGCTTCGCTTATACTTATTTTATACTCCTACTTGGTAACGTTTTCACTTCTTGAAGCCACTTATACCTGATGGACGCTTATACTTATTCACACTCTTACTTAGTGATATGATTCTATTTCACTTATACTTGATATCGCCTCTACTTCACTTATACTCGACACGCTCCTACTTCACTTGATGTCGTCTCTACTTCGTGATACGCTTATACTTGTTCGACACTTCTACTTCACTTGCGACCGCTCCTACTTCACTTATTAGACACTCCTACTTCACAAGAATCACTTCTACTTGATACACACTCAGTCATAGTTAGATGTATGTCTGTGCTTATATAGGTACATATAAGTAATGATTGAAAGACTTAGGAAGGCTCGTCCGCCCTATTTCCTTTTCTTCGTTGAGATGTGGTCTGGTGGGATCGGATGGTCGTCCGAAGGTCGTTTGATTCATTAGTTATATATTATGTATATGAGTATGGACATATAGGAATTCTCTAGTCAGTTCAGTTAAGAGTCTCTATCTCTAGTCTACACTTACATTTGAAACCCACTATTGGGAAGTCTCTACCTCTAGTTCAGCACTTACACACTACCCACTATTTGGAAGTCTCTACCCACTATTTGGGATGCATCTTCAGGACACGGCCTTCTCCGTCATCTAGTTGGTAACCATAATCTCCTGTAGGGAGAGCGGACATTGTGTGTATAGATCTATACGAGATTGACAACCCCGCACCCAGACTACTAGCTACAGTCCCGGCCTACCAAGCCAACAGGTGGCAAATGTCACATTTTATAGACGCTTGTAGGGCGTCTAGAACTCTAGTCAGTATGGTTACGAGTATCCCGGGTTACCTTATAATTCATGGCCTTAAGGTAACGGTATTTCGCCAGCAATTTACACTATATGCTGGTAATTCTTTTTCAGAGTCACACTGTTTTGACCTTACAAGACGTATCTTTCATTTGATACTGTCTGGGGTCTGTCTTCACTGTTTTGACCTTATAAGACGTATCTTTCATTTGATACTGTCTGGGTTCTATCTTCTCTGTTTTGACCTTACAAGACGTATCTTTCATTTGATATTGTATGGGGTCTGTATTTACTGTTTTAGACCTTACCAGCTGTGCCTTTCCTTTGGTACCTTCTGGGGTCTGGGTCTCTACTTGTTAGACTTAACCAGGCATGTCGTTAGTTCGATACTCTCCTGGAGTCTATGAATTCCTTGCCTTAGTCAGCAGCCTTCACTGCTGAGGCATATGTTATTCCCTGATGTCGTTTGCTTCCCTCAATAATCAGATTCAGTATTTTGATAATGATAGCAATTTAGGGAAAACTACTTTTTATCACATAACACTGACCAACCTTGGTAGAAGGTTGCTTTATTAAAGAAAATATAGGATTTCTGGAAAGAACTCTAATACACAGTAAACACTTAAACTACTACTTTATAAAGTTGTTTGAATAAATGTCACTAAATACTTATGAACTCACCAGCATTTGTAAAAATGCTGATACTCGCTTTTCAAATAACTTGTATTCTCAGGTTAGCATTAGACAGGTACATCCCCGAATTAGTTGATGAAGATAGCTTAGTGCCATGCTGTACTTACTTATATTTACATGTATTCTTTGATGTACTGTAATGTAACCATGTAAAATTATTATTATTAATGCAATGTTTTGTTGTACTTTGATTACTATAATGCATGTGTTGTGATACTTGACATGACGTCATCCACCCCAGAATGTTTCCGCCGTTCCGGTTTTGGGGTGTGACAATCATCTCCTAACCGTATATAATTTTAAAACATACACTTAGCAATTACATATAATCGACAAAGCTCACTATCATATAGCATGGCTATTCAACTTGGGAAACTACTTACTTGGCTCGGCTGATCACGTGCGTTGCACTCTCCTCCTTTAGCTTAAAAATCCTTTTTAGGTTACTTTTGAAACATTTTACCACTTCCTTAGTTTGAGTCCCGACACACCCGAGAATGTGTCCGAATCCCTCAAACCAAGGCTCTGATACCAACTTGTAACAACCCAACTTTTACCAAGAAATTTTTTTTCATTTTTAATTAATCAAACAAATCCCATAATCCATAAATTTCCAAACCATTTGTTTTCCAATTCACAATTATTACAATTTCATTGTGCTTTTTGAAAACATCAGAGAGTCCCAAACACACAAAAAGAGAGGTAAAGTGCACGCCACGTCATCACGCCTTTCCTTTGCCCTTAGGCTCTGAAGTACCTGAAACAATCAACAACCTGTAAGCGAAATGCTTAGTGAGTTTCCCAGAGCATACCACACACACACAAATCACATATCATATATCCTGTTAGCTATAAAAGCTACACACATATAACATAAGCCATGCATACATGAAACCTGTGAGAATGCCATGGGCTACCCCACATGGTCTTTACCTAGGACGGCCATGGGCTCCCCCACATGGCCTTACATCTAATGTGACAACCCGATATTGCGGGTCAATGTAATGTAAAACCGATCAAATTTAGGTCAAAATGTAACCTTCCTAAAAATCTTATTCGGATTAAATAAAGTAATAGGAATCATATCAAGGTTTGCGTACATAAAAAGAACGTCCAAATCTGACTCCGGATGAGGAAGTTATGAAATTTTGAAGAAATTCCTTAATCACGTCGTTTTAATAAATAAATAATAAAAATAATTTCGGAATTAGCCAACGGAATCTAAACGAAAGTCGTAGATCATGGTCTCACCTTCGCGAGGATATAAAGAACGTCAGAAACGGAGTTCGTATGAGGGAGATATGAATTTTTGAAGTTTATTTATAATAAATATAAATTTAATTATAAATTCCCGGTAATATCCGAAGGGGAGTCATCGGATTGGACCGAAGTACGCCCTGCGTACCTTCGTACGCCCCGCGTACTGAGATCGAGGGTCTCGGATCGTCCACGTCGCACTATCCGAAGAGTTCTAACCCGTCCGACCCGTCCGAAGCTCCGACCCGTCCGACCCGCTGTCCCGTCCGACCCGCCGTCCCATCCGACCCGCGTACCCAGCAACCCGTCCCATCCGAACCGAGGCAGTCGAGGCTTCGGTCATGCATGACGTACGCGTACGCGCTGCGTACGAGCGTACGCCCCGCGTTCGGAGGCGGTTCAGCCTTCCTATAGATAGGATGCGAGGCTTTCCGAAAATGTTGCTCATTTCTCTTCTCTCTCTCACAACTTTGTCTCGTTTTCCGTGCCCGTTATAACCCGAAGCTCTGGTCTTTTTGCTCAAGTCCCGAGGGTCGATTTTACTCCCGAGATTCCCGAGAATCCCGAGAAAAATCCGTTTTCCGAAACGAAACTCTGCCCGGTTTTCCATCTCGCTTTCTTCAATCAATCAAGTGAGTTTCATACCCCTTAATCAACCTGTTAAATATTCTAAATGCTTTTATATGCTTTCAAAAGGGGGGGAATGCAAGTTAAATACTTATAGTTATTGTTTCAATCACCTGTGATTGTACTAATCACATGTAATTAATAACTAGGGAAATCAGTGGTTTTATCACTATTCAAACTATCTATCAAACTGTTTTACTTCTAAATGTTTTCCAAACCCATTTACTTTTCGAATTTACACTGCAACTGTGATTTAAGCAAATGTTCCTTATACTTAAACTGTTTTAATCAAATCTACACCTTCAAATGGTTTTATAGATTGACATCAAGTCAATCTTTCTTTAAAAATAATACTTATGTTTCAAATGTCTTATAAATACTTATTTATGCTTTTATATTACAAATTGCATGCCCATATATGTATAGACGTATAAATAATGTTTAAAGGACTTAGGAAGGCTATCCACCTTGTTTCCTTTTCCTCGATTTGGATGTGGTTTGATAGGATTTTGGGTGACCATCCGAAGGTCGTTTCCATATTAATTATATATCAAATATACATACATAGACATGAAAGTACTTCCATAATCATATGTACTAAACGCACTGTTAACAAGTTACCATCGGGGTAACACAGAATCAAACTATTACAACTGCTAGATCAATGAGTCAGTTCATTCATGAGTCTATACTAGGAAGAGAATATATACAACTATACTACGAGAACATATACAACTATACTAGAACAAGAAACATTTCATCACACATGCAAGAATACGATAACCAATGTGATCCACTGTATCGGAGCATGCCTTAAATGTCATGGCCCGAGTTGTAGCCAGAATTCTCTTGGAGGGAGAGCGTTGAGTTTGCGTATAGATCTATACTGGATTGACTATCCTACACCTTGCTGCTAGCTACAGCCGGACCTGCAGGTCTGCGGGTGCCAAACGTCATTCCGTTATTACGACCGTTCTTTATGTCGTTGTTATCAGTCGATAGTATGGTGCAATTATCACATTATACCTTAATATAAATCCGGTTTAAGGTAGTAGTAATCAGTACAACAGTAGTTCTTATTATACAAAACTACAGTACTACAATGATTTACCCATTACATATTTTGGTGATAATCTCACTTAAGCATTAATGTACAAACTATATTTTATTAAATGATAGTTATACTTGGGTAATCACACACTTTTACAACAGACGAGTTTACAAAACAGTTAAGCCTTGGTATAAGGTTACTATTATAGAAAATATAGGATTTTCTGAGAGATTCAAACTTTCGCAAATACTTTTAAACATTTATTTACATTTTTACAAACTTATACATTGGGACAAGTTCAAACGTTTTTGACAATGAACATTGACACTAAAATACTTATGAACTCACCAGCTTAATGCTGATAAACTCTTTCAAAATAACTTGTATTCTCAGGTCATCAGTAGACAGGTACCGATGCCAGCTTTTGAGATGATGGAGCGTACTCAAGACTCATCATTTTGTTATTTTGATTTACGTTATATTTTTGGTGTCTAAAATTTTACAGAACACACATGTATTAAATTTATATATTTAATGCAATGGATGATGTTGTTTGCCTATTTACATTTACTGTGTTGTGATTACCTTACATGACGTCCTCCGCCCCAGAACGTTTCCGCCGTTCTTGGTTTTGGGGTGTGACAGATTGGTATCAGAGCATTGTTTATAGTGAATTGAGTATATCAACCCATAAAAGATATACTAAACTATAAACCCATTGGGGATTAAACTCTGACCAAGAGTCTATACTTAAAATAATATAATATTTAACTAAGTATACTAGTCTGCATTCATACTAAAATAAGTGTCACAATGACAAGAACAAAAGTATTACGATTGTTAAATATCACAAGTGAGCTCGGGGATGTATGGTCAGTCCTGGGAATGGCATAGCCTGATCAACTATGCTGATCCTAGGAGTGATTAGCACATGCCTTAGAATGGTTGTGATAGGTTAGCAAGTCTAAAAACTTACCAACAATACCACAAGAAGATCAATAGAACTTAAACTTAAAATACTATAGGAGTATTTTGCGCTACTAGTTACACGTATACTATATTCTTATACCTCTATTCTCGCGTAGATCTTGATGGCTAGATATCCATCATGGCGACCCGTACTTTCCCAATGAAGGCAATGCCGGGTGGATCGATGAAGAGCCCGAAGTTAATCATCCAATCCCTTTGAATGATCACCTCGCAGAAGGCTTTTCAGATGGGTCCGACTCCGAGCCTGAAGTCAACAACCTACCGATTGTAGGTCAAGCCCCGAACAACAACCCTCGACCAGCGTTTCCAGGTCCTACACCCATGTGGGCAAACAACCTGAACCGCTGGAGTGATGATCAGGGTCAACCCTTACCATACTTTGGGGACCGAACCTTTTACAACGTCAGCGATGGTGGCTCTACTGACCGAGCTCTGCCTGTCATTATCCGCAGAATAGCTCGTATTGTCGAGCAAGGTGGAGCAGCCGTCGACCGGGTCATTGAGATTGATGCCGACTCAGGTGTCAACACAGTCAGCATCCGCCGTCTTGAAGAAGACATGGAAGGGACCCGGAGGACAAATAAAACCCTGCTGTAGCAGTTGGCTGCCTCACGAGCTGAAATATTGGAACTTCGAGCTTGTCAGAGGACTCAGGATCGACCCATTCAAGAAGTGTTTCGTCAAGTATCCGACCGCAGTACTCGCCCGGGATTTTCCCATCGTCGTTGGTTGATGTCTAGTACAGCTCCGTCTTTTAATTAAAGAATAGCCTTTAACATCTGTGCTCCAAGTAGCGCTTGTGTGTAAAATATTTCTAACTTCCGTACTCAAATTTGAAATCTAAGAACTGTCAAACTTTTCTATATGGTATGATGTATGACCTACTGTTAGGTCGATTTTCACTGAACTTATTACATCGGTAATACCAGTATTTTTGAGATCTATCTATCTGGGAAAAGTCTATACACTTATGCTTTCCTTCAAATATTTCTTATTAAGGTTTCAAACACTCTTTCAACTGTTGGACTATGGTTAGTTAGTCCGTGTGTCACTCTCACGTTGCTTACAAATTGATTCTTACCATCTTTCTTATCTTTATAAACTTTTAGCTGAAGGATGCCTCCTCGCAAGTCTCCCAGGAATAGGAATAATCCTGCACCTCCACCACCTCCTCCGCCTCCGGTCATCGATACTGTAGCCCTGAATGCTGTTGTAGCTGCAGCAGTGGCAACTGCCATGGCTCAGTATCACTCTTCTGATGCCAGCAGAGGTGGAACCCCTGTGGAATCTATCCCGATCGAAATCCCGGTGCGCTCAAGGGAGTGCTCTTACAAGGATTTTACAAACTGCAAGCCGAAGCCTTTCTATGGCACCGGCGGAGTCATTGCTCTCTCGCAGTGGTTCGAGAAGACTGAATCAGTCTTCGAAATCTGTTCATGCCCTGCTGCATGCAAGGTGAAATATGCCGCCTGCACCTTTGAGGGTAAAGCCCTAACGTGGTGGAACGGCCACGTCAAAGCCCTAACTCTCGTCGTAGCCAACGACATGGGCTGGGAAACAATGAAAGACCTCATGACTGAGGAATACTGCCCGAGGGGCGAGATCCAGAAACTGGAGCAGGAACTCTAGAACCTGTCGATGAAGGGCACCAATGTGGTCGCTTATACTGCCCGATTCAGCGAGCTGGTGGCCCTCTGCCCCAATATGGTTCCCACCGAGGGGAAGAAGATCGAGAGGTACATATGGGGACTAGTGCCTCCGTATCAGGGGAATGTGCTAGCGTCAAACCCCGCTACCTTCGACAGTGCCAAACGATTGGCACAACGACTCATTGACCATGGAGTCAAAACCCCTGCAACCACAACCACCCTAGCCATCCCGGAACCCTCCAAACCCGCCGATACTAAGCGGAAATTCTGGGATGAAAGGAAGAAGCAGCAGGCTGCCAAAAAGCAGCAACTGGTGGCAATTCATGCCGTAGTAACCCCTACTACTACTACTGCCCCGGTTAGTCGGTATGCTGGAAGTTCGCCCAAGTGCACCAAATGCAGCTACCACCACAACGGCCCCTGCCGTGAATTGCAGTGCTCTAACTGCAACAGGAAAGGACACACCGTCCGATTCTGTAAGTTCCCGGCACAACCTATCAACCAAGTCCCTGGCCCTGGCGCAAGCCCAACCTGCTATGGATGTGGCGAAGCAGGCCACTTTAAGAGGGACTGCCCCAAAGCGAGGAATGCTGGAGGAGCAGGGAGGGTACTGGCTATAGGCCACGGGGAAGCAGTTGCTGACCCGACAGTAGTAACCGGTACGTTCCTCCTCGATAACTCCTATGCATGCATTCTATTCGATAGTGGAGCGGAGCGAAGCTTAGTAAACCATAAATTCGCTCGCATGCTTAATCAACCACCGCACGCACTCAAAGAACTATTTACAGTAGAAATGGCTAATGGAAAAACTGAAAATACGAGTAGCATATACTTAGGTTGTACCCTAACCCTAGACAACCATTCATTTCCAATCGACCTCATGCCAGTCTCAATAAAAAGTTTCGACGTCATCATTGGCATGGACTGGTTAAGCCTTCATCGTGCCGACATCATGTGCTTCGAGAAAGCAGTCCGTCTAAACCTTCCGTCTAACGAAACTCTTATAGTCTATGGCGACAAACCCGGTGCAAGTCTTCGCATCATATCAAGTATTCAAGCACAGAAATACCTGCGTAAGGAATACCACGCATTCCTTGCTCACGTCGTCGACACGAACCTAGAAACGAAAGAACTAAAGAACCTCCCAGTAGTGAGCGACTTCCCCGACATTTTCCCAGAAGAACTACCCGGATTACCTCCGCAACGACAAGTCGAGTTCAGAATCGACTTAGTCCCAGGAGCTACCCCAGTAGCCAAGTCGCCCTACCGTTTAGCACCAGCCGAGATGCAAGAACTCTCTGGTCAACTTAACGAACTGCTCAGCAAGGGCTTTATAAGGCCAAGTTTCTCACCTTGGGGAGCACCGGTCTTGTTTGTTAAGAAGAAGGACAGATCCTTCCGTATGTGTATTGACTACAGAGAACTCAACAAACTGACGGTCAAGAATCGTTATCCTCTACCACGCATAGATGATCTATTCGACCAACTGCAAGGGGCGAACTATTTTTCTAAGATTGATCTGAGATCCGGGTATCACCAGTTACGAGTGCTAGAGGAGGATGTGCCAAAGACCGCCTTCCGAACTCGTTACGGACATTACGAGTTCGTGGTGATGCCATTCGGATTGACCAATGCGCCCGCAGTATTCATGGATCTGATGAATAGAGTATGCCGACCCTACTTGGATCATTTCGTCATCGTTTTCATTGACGACATCCTAATCTACTCCCGAAGTAAGAAAGAACATGGCGATCATCTGCGACAAGTTCTAGGGACATTACGAAAAGAGAAACTTTATGCGAAGTTCTCGAAATGTGGATTTTGTATCCGAAGAGTCGAATTCTTAGGACACGTGGTAAGCGAAGAGGGAATCCACGTGGACCCATCCAAAATTAAGGTCATTGAGAACTGGTCAGCACCGAAGACTCCTACAGAAATTCGTCAATTTCTAGGTCTCGCTGGCTACTACCGCAGGTTCATTCAGAACTTCTCACGAATAGCGAAGCCTCTTACAACCCTAACCCAGAAAGGTGTGGCCTTTGACTGGGAAGAGAAACAAGAAAGAGCGTTCCAAACGCTCAAACGAGCCTTGTGCACCGCACCAATACTATCCCTTCCCGAAGGAATAGAAGACTTCGTAGTTTATTGCGATGCATCAAACCAAGGACTCGGATGTGTTCTGATGCAGCGAGGTAAGGTCATCGCCTACGCCTCAAGACAATTGAAGACACACGAGGTTAACTACACGACCCACGATCTTGAGCTAGGAGCAGTAGTGTTTGCTCTGAAGATCTGGAGACATTACTTGTATGGAACGAAGAGCACTATCTTTACCGACCACAAGAGTTTACAACACATTTTCGATCATAAGGAGCTCAACATGAGACAACGACGATGGGTCGAGCTACTCAGTGATTACGAATGCGATATTCGTTATCATCCGGGTAAGGCCAACGTAGTAGCAGACGCCCTAAGTCGGAAGGAATATTCTGGTCGCAAAGTCAAGTCATTATCGATAACCATCCATTCACACCTGACTAAGCAAATTCAGGTGGCTCAACTTGAGGCCATGAAATCTGAAAATGTGTCAAGTGAATCCCTTAGAGGAATGGACAAGAATTTAGAAGCCAAGGGTGACGGAGCTTTATATTTCATGAACCGGATCTGGACACCGAAACATGGTGGCTTCCGAGACTTGGTCATGACCGAGGCGCACAACACTCGGTATTCCGTCCACCCAGGTTCAGATAAGATGTATTTGGATCTTAAGAAGCTATACTGGTGGCCTAATATGAAAGCAGAGATTGCTACCTTCGTAAGTAAATGCCTTACTTGCGCAAAGGTTAAGGTCGAGTACCAGAAGCCCTCTGGTTTATTGCAGCAACCAGAGATCCCAGAATGGAAGTGGGAGCGGATCACTATGGATTTCATAACCAAGTTGCCCAAGACAACGGGTGGACTTGACACCATATGGGTCATCGTTGATAGATTGACCAAGTCTGCACACTTCCTGCCTATCAAAGAAACCGACAAGATGGAGAAGCTTACGAGAACATACATTAGGGAAATCGTACGGCTACATGGTGTACCTATGTCCATTTTCTCAGATAGAGATAGTAGGTTCACCTCAAGATTTTGGCAATCACTACAACATTCCCTAGGAACGAGGCTGGACATGAGCACAGCCTACCATCCTCAGACCGACGGACAGAGTGAGAGGACCATCCAAACTCTAGAAGATATGTTGCGAGCCTGCGTGATTGACTTTGGGAAGGCATGGGATACTCATTTACCCCTTGTCGAGTTTTCCTATAATAACAGTTATCACACGAGCATCAAGGCTGCTCCATTTGAAGCTCTCTACGGCCGTAAGTGCAGATCCCCTCTGTGCTGGGCTGAGGTGGGTGATACCCAATTAGCCAGGGGCAAACTTCCGACAGTACTCTCACCGGTCCGGAGATCATTCGGGAAACAACAGAGAAAATCGTTCAGATCCGTGAACGATTGAAAGCCTCTAGAGACCGACAGAAGAGCTACGCTGATAAGCGAAGGAAACCTTTGGAATTTCAGGTGGGAGACCGAGTCCTCCTCAAAGTCTCACCCTGGAAGGGCTTGATACGCTTCGGCAAGCGTGGGAAGCTTAATCCGAGGTACATAGGGCCTTTCGAGATTCTTGCAAGAGTCAGCCCCGTAGCTTACAAACTCGAACTACCAGACGCACTTCGTAACGTACATTCTACATTCCACGTATCTAACTTGAAAAAGTGTCTATCCGACGAGACTCTTGTAATCCCACTCGACGAGATCGAAATCAACGAGAGCCTCAACTTCGTGGAAGAACCTATAGAGATCATGGACCGTGAGGTCAAGCAGACAAAGCAAAGTCGTATCCCTATCGTGAAGGTTCGCTGGAATGCCAAGCGAGGACCGGAATTCACTTGGGAACGTGAGGATCAGATGAAACTGAAATACCCTCACCTTTTTGCTTAGTTATTTGTAAATTCTAGCTTGCTTAAAATTCTAATTTCGGGACGAAATTCCTTCTAACGAGGGGATGATGTGACAACCCGATATTGCGGGTCAATGTAATGTAAAACCGATCAAATTTAGGTCAAAATGTAACCTTCCTAAAAATCTTATTCGGATTAAATAAAGTAATAGGAATCATATCAAGGTTTGCGTACATAAAAAGAACGTCCAAATCTGACTCCGGATGAGGAAGTTATGAAATTTTGAAGAAATTCCTTAATCACGTCGTTTTAATAAATAAATAATAAAAATAATTTCGGAATTAGCCAACGGAATCTAAACGAAAGTCGTAGATCATGGTCTCACCTTCGCGAGGATATAAAGAACGTCAGAAACGGAGTTCGTATGAGGGAGATATGAATTTTTGAAGTTTATTTATAATAAATATAAATTTAATTATAAATTCCCGGTAATATCCGAAGGGGAGTCATCGGATTGGACCGAAGTACGCCCTGCGTACCTTCGTACGCCCCGCGTACTGAGATCGAGGGTCTCGGATCGTCCACGTCGCACTATCCGAAGAGTTCTAACCCGTCCGACCCGTCCGAAGCTCCGACCCGTCCGACCCGCTGTCCCGTCCGACCCACCGTCCCATCCGACCCGCGTACCCAGCAACCCGTCCCATCCGAACCGAGGCAGTCGAGGCTTCGGTCATGCATGACGTACGCGTACGCGCTGCGTACGAGCGTACGCCCCGCGTTCGGAGGCGGTTCAGCCTTCCTATAAATAGGATGCGAGGCTTTCCGAAAATGTTGCTCATTTCTCTTCTCTCTCTCACAACTTTGTCTCGTTTTCCGTGCCCGTTATAACCCGAAGCTCTGGTCTTTTTGCTCAAGTCCCGAGGGTCGATTTTACTCCCGAGATTCCCGAGAATCCCGAGAAAAATCCGTTTTCCGAAACGAAACTCTGCCCGGTTTTCCATCTCGCTTTCTTCAATCAATCAAGTGAGTTTCATACCCCTTAATCAACCTGTTAAATATTCTAAATGCTTTTATATGCTTTCAAAAGGGGGGGAATGCAAGTTAAATACTTATAGTTATTGTTTCAATCACCTGTGATTGTACTAATCACATGTGATTAATAACTAGGGAAATCAGTGGTTTTATCACTATTCAAACTATCTATCAAACTGTTTTACTTCTAAATGTTTTCCAAACCCATTTACTTTTCGAATTTACACTGCAACTGTGATTTAAGCAAATGTTCCTTATACTTAAACTGTTTTAATCAAATCTACACCTTCAAATGGTTTTATAGATTGACATCAAGTCAATCTTTCTTTAAAAATAATACTTATGTTTCAAATGTCTTATAAATACTTATTTATGCTTTTATATTACAAATTGCATGCCCATATATGTATAGACGTATAAATAATGTTTAAAGGACTTAGGAAGGCTATCCACCTTGTTTCCTTTTCCTCGATTTGGATGTGGTCTGATAGGATTTTGGGTGACCATCCGAAGGTCGTTTCCATATTAATTATATATCAAATATACATACATAGACATGAAAGTACTTCCATAATCATATGTACTAAACGCACTGTTAACAAGTTACCATCGGGGTAACACAGAATCAAACTATTACAACTGCTAGATCAATGAGTCAGTTCATTCATGAGTCTATACTAGGAAGAGAATATATACAACTATACTACGAGAACATATACAACTATACTAGAACAAGAAACATTTCATCACACATGCAAGAATACGATAACCAATGTGATCCACTGTATCGGAGCATGCCTTAAATGTCATGGCCCGAGTTGTAGCCAGAATTCTCTTGGAGGGAGAGCGTTGAGTTTGCGTATAGATCTATACTGGATTGACTATCCTACACCTTGCTGCTAGCTACAGCCGGACCTGCAGGTCTGCGGGTGCCAAACGTCATTCCGTTATTACGACCGTTCTTTATGTCGTTGTTATCAGTCGATAGTATGGTGCAATTATCACATTATACCTTAATATAAATCCGGTTTAAGGTAGTAGTAATCAGTACAACAGTAGTTCTTATTATACAAAACTACAGTACTACAATGATTTACCCATTACATATTTTGGTGATAATCTCACTTAAGCATTAATGTACAAACTATATTTTATTAAATGATAGTTATACTTGGGTAATCACACACTTTTACAACAGACGAGTTTACAAAACAGTTAAGCCTTGGTATAAGGTTACTATTATAGAAAATATAGGATTTTCTGAGAGATTCAAACTTTCGCAAATACTTTTAAACATTTATTTACATTTTTACAAACTTATACATTGGGACAAGTTCAAACGTTTTTGACAATGAACATTGACACTAAAATACTTATGAACTCACCAGCTTAATGCTGATAAACTCTTTCAAAATAACTTGTATTCTCAGGTCATCAGTAGACAGGTACCGATGCCAGCTTTTGAGATGATGGAGCGTACTCAAGACTCATCATTTTGTTATTTTGATTTACGTTATATTTTTGGTGTCTAAAATTTTACAGAACACACATGTATTAAATTTATATATTTAATGCAATGGATGATGTTGTTTGCCTATTTACATTTACTGTGTTGTGATTACCTTACATGACGTCCTCCGCCCCAGAACGTTTCCGCCGTTCTTGGTTTTGGGGTGTGACATCTAATGCCATGGGCTACCCCACATGGTCTTCACCTAGGACTGCCATGGGCAACTCCACATGGTCTTACATCCAATGCCACAGGCTTCCCCAAGGATCTTCATACAAAACATCCAATCACATAACAAAACACAGAATGTCTAACACATATATCATAATCACATAATGGGCCGGCCTTGGTGCCTTAGACCCAGAGGTATGGTTAGAAGACTCACCTATCACGAATGCTGAACTGACACTTGCGACCAAATATACCCCACGGGGTGCTCCACTCAACTGCCTAAAAAGTGTCATACAATATCCAGTCATTTCCCCAAAGTCCATCCTGGTCAACTACAGCCAAGATAAAGTCAACAATCCATGTTGACCCTAACTCGCCGAGTACAACTAGTGACTCGCCGAGTTTCCTGGGATAACATTTACTCGCCGAGTCATCGAGGTGACTCGTCGAGTTCGTACGGTCTTGATTTATAATCTAAGTTCATTCGTCGAGTTTCCTTGCTTGCCACTCGACACGTCTACGAACATCCAACAATTGGGGGAATCTTACTCGACTCGCCGAGTTGTTCCTTCAACTCGTCGAGTTCTAGGTAATCTTCATCTGGCTCGCCGAGTTGTTCATCCAACTCGTCAAGTTCATAGCATTATTCATCGAGCTCGCCGAGTTGTTCATCCAACTCGTCGAGTCCATGCATGCCTTCATATGACTCGCCGAGTCGCCTCTTGCGACTCGCTGAGTCCTATCAAATCTCAAGCCATACAGACTCTTTTGAGCCATGCAATGCTTCCAAATTACAGATATAGGCTCCTGAGGCATGCTTTCCACGTAAAGTTGCAAACTTTACGTGCATGCAAGGCTTTAAGGCCCTAAAATAGCAAATATATGCTTGGAACGGAGTCATACACTTGAGGGGAGGCAGATGCTAGGCTCAACTAATAACTTTATGCATCTCAAGGACAACAGGAGTCTAGATCTGAAGTTACAACTTCAGATCTTGGCTTAAACACAAAAGCCCTTTCTTAGAATCCATGCACAAGAGGGTTTTGGGTGGAAATGAGCTAAGGAACAGCTTAATACCTTCAGAAAGTGCTCCACATAAGTAGATCTTGAATCCCCACGAGCTCTTTGCTTCCTCTAGCTTGTTTCCTCAAGTGTTTCCTTCACCAAATCCCTCCTTCAAGCTTAAAATCACCAAGAAACACACTCACACTCGAATCAGGGTTTTTGGGAGGTAAAGAGTTGTAAAGGGGAGGCTAGGGGAGGCTAATGACCCTTTAAATAGGGTGCAAGGCCCCGAAATCTAGGGTTTCATCTGCCAGCATCTACTCGTCGAGTTCCATAATGAACTCGGCGAGTAGGTCCTTAAACTTCGCGGACAAACCCGCTACTACTCGATGAGTAGGGAGGCCAGCTCGCCGAGTAGGTTCTCAAAAATCCAAACCAAAATATCATTATTAATACCTGAGGATTATGGTGTTACAACTCTCCCCCACTTAAATTAGGCTTCGTCCTCGAAGTCTGCTGGTCCAAACAACTCCGGATAGAAACCTCGCATTTCATCTTCCGATTCCCAGGTCCATTCGGAACCCTTTCGTTGCTGCCATTGCACCTTTACCAACTTCACTTCTTTATTACGGAGCTTCTTCGTCTTCTTTTCTAGGATCGCAAATGGTCTCTCGACATAATTCAGGCTCCCATCCAACTGAATGTCATCCAAGGATATGACTGAATACTCGTCGGCAACATACTTCCGGAGCTGAGACACATGGAAGGTGTTGTGAATCCGACTA
The DNA here is from genome assembly GCF_002870075.4 of Lactuca sativa. NCBI lineage: Eukaryota > Viridiplantae > Streptophyta > Magnoliopsida > Asterales > Asteraceae > Lactuca > Lactuca sativa. Next base: position 272,778,363 of record NC_056627.2, read on the forward strand.
AGCTCCTCTGGGAGCTCTAAACGATATGCCACCCTGCCCACCTGGGCTATGATCCTGAACGGGCCTATGAACCGAGGCCCCAATTTTCCCCTCTTGCGGAACCGTATAATCCCTTTCCAGGGTGACACCTTCAGTAAGACAAAGTCTCCTTCCTAAATTCGAGGTCTGACCGCCGTCGGTCCACATAACTCTTCTGGCGACTCTGCGCGACTCGCAATCGGTCATGCACTTGCTGAATCAGTCCGGTGGTCTCGAGTACCACCTCCGTGCTCCCCAAAACTCGATGCCCAACCTCATCCCAGCATACTGGGGTCCTGCACCTCCGTCCATATAACATCTCAAATGGTGCTCGGTCGATACTGGCATGATAACTGTTATAGTATGAAAACTCTGCCAGTGGGAGGTATGTATCCCAACTCCCTCCGAAATCCAGCACACATGCCCGCAGCATATCCTCCAGTGTCTGGATCGTCCTCTCACTTTGGCCGTCGGTCTGGGGGTGATATGTCGTACTAAAATGCAATTGGGTACCCAGTTCCTCGTGGAACTTCTTCCAAAACCTGGATGTAAACCGAACATCCCTATCTGAAACCACTGATACCGGCACTCCGTGCCTAGCCACCACCTCTCGAACATAAATGTCCGCCAACTTCTCTGCAGATTTACTCTCAGAGATCGGAATGAAGTGAGCACTCTTCGTCAGTCTATCCACGATCACGCATATGGCATCTACTCCCCTCGCTGTCCGCGGTAGCTTCATGATGAAGTCCATAGTGATCTCTTCCCACTTCCACATGGGAATGGGTAATGGCTGAACCTTACCATGAGGTCGCTGGTGCTCGGCCTTGACCTTCCTGCAGGTCAAGCATCGCTCCTCATACCCGGCGATCTCCCGCTTCATGCAGGGCCACAATAGCTCATCCTCAAATCCCTATACATTTTTGTTACATTGGGGTGTATAAAAATTTGGACTTATGCGCCTCCTCTAACAATCTTTGCCTCACTCCCCCTGACATCGGCACCCATACTCGGCCACACTGCGTCAACAAGCCACGACTATCCTTAACAAACAAAGGAAACTGCCCTCGAATTCTTTCCAATTTCCAGTTCTCTTTCTTCACCCCCTCTACCTGAGCCTCTCGAATCATGTCTATCAAGGGTGGACTTACCGTCACCCTCATATAAATACCCCAGATCGGCGACCCCGTCGCTTTGTGAATCAATGCATCGGCCACCACATTGGCCTTCCCTGGATGGTATAGGATCTCGCAGTCATAGTCGTTTAGCACATCCAACCATCTCCTCTGTCGCATATTCAGGTTCTGCTGGTCCATCAAATACTTCAGACTCTTGTGATCGGTATACACAACGAATTTCACCCCATATAAATAGTACCTCCAAATCTTGAGGGAAAACACCACTGCCCCCAACTCCAGGTCATGCATGGGGTAATTTGCCTTGTGAGGCTTCAACTGCCTCGAGGCATATGCGATCACGTGTCCCCTCTGCATCAGTACCGCACCCAACCTTGAAATCGATGCATCACAATATACCACGAAATTGTCCAATCCCTCGGGCAATACTAGGATCGGAGCCTCACATAACCTCTGCCTCATGGTCTCAAAAGCCCTCTGCTGATCCTCACTCCATCGAAAAGCCACATTCTTCTTGGTCAAACGAGTCAATGGCACGGCAGTCTTGGAGAAATCTTGGATAAATCTCCGATAATAATCCGCTAAGCCCAAGAAGCTACGAATCTCCGAGGCATTCCTCGGTACTTCCCATCGCATCACAGCCTCCACCTTCGCTGGGTCAACCGAAATACCCTCTTGATTGATGACATGACCCAAAAACTGCACTTCCCGCAACCAAAAGTCACACTTGGAGAACTTCGCATACAGCTTCTCCGTCCTCAAGGTTTCCAGCACCTCTCTCAAATGTTGCTCACGTTGTTCCCTGGTCTTGGAGTAGACCAGGATATCATCAATAAAAACAATCACCGAGTGATCCAAAATCGGCCTGCACACCCGGTTCATGAGATCCACGAACGCGGCCGGAGCATTGGTGAGCCCGAATGGCATCACCACAAACTCGTAATGCCCATAACGATTCCTGAAAGCTGTCTTCAATATATCCTCATCCCGAATCCTCATATGATGATACCCTCACTGGAGATCAATCTTAGAGAACCACGATGCTCCCTGAAGCTGATCAAACAGGTCGTCAATCCTAGGCAAAGGATAACGGTTCTTCATCGTCAGCTTATTCAGCTCTATGTAATCGATGCACATCCTGTGCGACGTGTCCTTCTTTTTCATGAAAAGGATCGGAGCTCCCCACAGAGAACTACTCGGACGGATGAACCCTCGGTCTAGCAGCTCTTGAAGTTGTGCAGATAATTCTTGCATCTTGGGTGGCGCCAACCGATATGGTGTCTTTGATATCGGGGCGACACCTGGTACCAGGTCAATACGAAACTCCACCTGCCTCTCTGGAGGCACTCCGGGCAATTCTTCAGGAAAAACGTCCCGAAAATCCCGCACCACTGGTACACTATCGATATCCGTCTATGCCTCCACTCGCGTATCTGAAACATAGGCCAAAAATCCCATGCAGCCCTGCTGCAGAAACCTCCTCGCCCTCGCAACTGAACAAAGGTTCGGGCCCTGCATGGTCCTCTCACCATGGATAACCAGTTCTCTCCCCCCTTGGGGTTCGAACCCGGACTAACTGTCGCTCACAATCGATCATGGCCCCATTGGCCCCCAACCAATCCATCCCGATAATCACCTTCAATCCTCGCAATGGTATGGGAACTAAATCAACGCGAAACCTTTCGCCATGCACATTTAGGACACAGTCCTGACACACCCTCGTAACACTCACGGTGCGATCATCTGCAATCTCCACCTCGAGCAGGGTATCCAGAGTCCCCGGTGCGTCTCGGAATTTCTTGCTAAGCGCAAGAGACACAAAAGATCAGGTAGCCCCCGAATCGAATAAGACATGGGCCGTCATACCATTGACCAGAAAGGTCCCTATACAAAGCATAATAAGCATACATACAAACATTTACAAAAAAGAGATAGGGGATAATGAACACATACCAGCCACAATGTCTGGCGCGGCCCAAGCCTCCTCGGTAGTCAACTGGAATGCGCGGCTCTTCACCGTTGGAGCTTCCGCCTTAGGGTGGCCATCAGTAATCCTCATAGTGGCGGGCGCGGGCGCTGCCACAGGTCCTTCTCCTCCTCCTCCTTGCAACCTCGGACAATCGGACTTTTTATGGCATGTCTGGTTACAGTGAAAGCATATGAAGCCCTTCTTCGGGAAATCCTTACTTAAGTGGCCCTACTGGCCACATGAGTAGCATCCTGACATCCCGGCTGTCCGACAAGCCCCACCATGAAATCTCCCGCACTTGGCACACTGGCCTCGGCCCTGTTGGCCCTTACTCGAAGAATTGGAGGTCTTAGGCTTCTTATCCTGAGCCCCCGCTGCCTAAACCTGCTCAATCTTCTGCTTCGTGCGGGACTCCAACTCCATCTCCCTCATACGGGCCTTATCAACCATCTCATTCAGGGTTTTGCACCCTGTAAAGCTCACAAATTCCCGTATGTCCTCTCTCAACATAGAGTGATATCGGGTCTTCCTCATGTCCTCATCTGTCGCATACTAAGGGATCAACAAAGCTCGCTCTTGAAACTTGGCAGTGATCTCCGCCACAGTCTCAGTAGTCTTCTGTAAATCATGAAACTCCCTCACCATCCGTTGCACCTCAATAGGTGGTGCAAACTCCTGATCCAATCATCATACAAACTTGGCCCATGACATGTCAGCCACACCGGCTACTCCCACCTGACTAGTAATCTCGCCCCACCAATCTCGGACCCTGTCCCTCAGCATACAGGAAGCAAATCCAACCTTTACCTCCTCCGGGAAAGAACTCGTGCGTTGGGAATTCTCAATGTCCGCCACCCAGCGTCTGCTCATAATGGGATCCCTGACCCCAGAAAACTCCGGAGCTCTGCATGCCTTGAACTCCCTAAACGAGGGGGTTCGAGCTCCACCCTAGCCCGCAGAAATATCAGCCCTGAATGCTCTAATTCTCTCCTCCATGATCTCCATCATACCCTCCTTGACCGTCCCAAAGATGACTGGGGTAGCGTCAAGGATGCCCCTCGTAACCTCGGCCGCAATTAGCTCACGTAGCCTCTCATCGATACCATCAGTAGGGCCACTTGACGCCACCCCGGATCCCGATCCTGATCCAAATCGCGGAACCACCATGCTGGACTGTCATTTCACAAAACATGATGATCAGGATACCCATAACGAGGTTACTTCCATATCGTTTTCCTTTGGAATTCCCAAGTAAAACATGGGTTTGGGTACAGGTCTTGTGCTTCCAGTAGTACAGGCCCAATACTACCTTCCACACCTACTCGTACCTTACCCCGCTGCTTTACCTGGTACCTCCAAATCTGTCCACACAAACCATGACTCACAACTCTCGCATGAATCAAACTCGGACACCCTATGGTTGTCCTACTCATAACAGTCGAACCAATCACTACAGGTTGCTTTTAGGCATGCAAATTATACACAGAAAGGATCAAATAGGCTAAATCAATCATTCTGAGGTTATCAGCTCCTAACCGTATATAATTTTAAAACATACACTTAGCAATTACATATAATCGACAAAGCTCACTATCATATAACATGGCTATTCAACTTGGGAAACTACTTACTTGGCTCGGCTAATCACGTGCGTTGCACTCTCCTCCTTTAGCTTAAAAATCCTTTTTAGGTTACTTTTGAAACATTTTACCACTTCGTTAGTTTGAGTCCCGACACACCCGAGAATGTGTCCGAATCCCTCAAACCAAGGCTCTAATACCAACTTGTAACGACCCAATTTTCACCAAGAAAATTTTTTCATTTTTAATTAATCAAACAAATCCCATAATCCATAAATTTCCAAACCATTTGTTTTCCAATTCACAATTATTACAATTTCATTGTGCTTTTTGAAAACATCAGAGAGTCCCAAACACACAAAAAGAGAGGTAAAGTGCACGCCACGTCATCACGCCTTTCCTTTGCCCTTAGGCTCTGAAGTACCTGAAACAATCAACAACCTGTAAGCGAAATGCTTAGTGAGTTTCCTAGAGCATACCACACACACACAAATCACATATCATATATCCTGTTAGCTATAAAAGCTACACACATATAATGTAAGCCATGCATACATGAAACCTGTGAGAATGTCATGGGCTACCCCACATGGTCTTTACCTAGGACTGCCATGGGCTCCCCCACATGGCCTTACATCCAATTCCATGGGCTACCCCACATGGTCTTCACCTAGGACTGCCATGGGCTACTCCACATGGTCTTACATCCAATGCCACGGGCTTCCCCCAGGATCTTCATACAAAACATCCAATCACATAACAAAACACAGAATGTCTAACACATATATCATAATCACATAATGGGCTGGCCTTAGTGCCTTAGACCCAGAGGTATGGTTAGAAGACTCACCTGTCACGAATGTTGAACTGACACTTGCGACCAAATATACCCCACGGGCTGCTACACTCAACTGCCTAAAAAGTGTCATACAATATCCAGTCATTTCCCCAAAGTCCATCCTGGTCAACTACAGCCAAGATAAAGTCAACAATCCATGTTGACCCTAACTCGCCGAGTACAACTAGTGACTCGCCGAGTTTCCTGGGATAACATCTACTCGCCGAGTCATCGAGGTGACTCGTTGAGTTCATACGGTCTTGATTGATAATCTAAGGTCATTCGTCGAGTTTCCTTGCTTGCCACTCGACACGTCTACGAACATCCAACAATTGGGGGAATCTTACTCGACTAGCCGAGTTGTTCCTTCAACTCGTCGAGTTCTAGGTAATCTTCATCTGGATCGCCGAGTTGTTCATCCAACTCGTCGAGTTCATAGCAATATTCATCGGGCTTGCCGAGTTGTTCATCCAACTCGTCGAGTCCATGCATGCCTTCATATGACTCGCCGAGTCGCCCCCTGCGACTCGCCGAGTCCTATCAGATCTCAAGCCATACAAACTCTTTTGAGCCATGCAATGCTTCCAAATTACAGATCTAGGCTCCTAAGGCATGCTTTCCACGTAAAGTTGCAAACTTTACGTGCATGCAAGCATCTACTCGTCGAGTCCCATAATGAACTCGGCGAGTAGGTCATTAAACTTCGCTGACAAACCCGCTACTACTCGACGAGTAGGGAGGCCAACTCGCCGAGTAGGTTCTCAAAAATCCAAACCAAAATATCATTATTAATACCTGAGGATCAGGGTGTTACACAAGCTTTATACCTCTAGAAGAATGATCAAGGTGAACAAAGTTTGGATCTACAAGCTCTAAGCAATCCAACTATTCTCCAATGAGTTCTTATTCTTCCAAATGCACCAAAAACCCACCAAAAGTCATTCAAAAGCTCAATAATCTTCCATATGACGCTATGGCTTCGAGGAAACATATTAAGAAGGTGGAGGCGGAAGGTAAGGAGGTTTGGAAATGAGTTAAGTCCTTTAAATAAGGTCCAAGTCCCTAAAATAGTGTTTGAGTATGAGTCGCGAACGCCCAATGTTCATATGGTATGCCTAACATTCCTGAAGGAGCCTTCACGATCACCCAGCCACAAACACCCAACGTACATTCCATGTACACCCAATGTTCTCGGGTAGCCCTTTTACCATTCTAACTTTCGAAGGCCATAATTTCTACGTCCCAAGTCCGTTTTCGACGATCCTTATATCCACAGAAAGGTGTTGAGGAGCTCTACAACCCTATATATATATATATATATATATATATATATATATATATATATATATATATATACATTTGAATTAAAATACATCGAACTAAAATCCTTAAATTCAATAAAAGGTCTGAACCATTACTTTACTGATATACCCTAGTGCTCCAAAGCACAAATCGAACTCTTGGATCACAAAATCTACATTACCCACATCCAAATGGGTCTAAACATCTCTTTTCCCAAGGCCCTAAGCCTTATAACAACTGATCACGACCCCACATTAAGAAACGACTCCAAACAGGGTGTTACAATATGTTGTATGAATAGGCCTCAAGCAAAGAAGATGGATAAAGATACATTAATTGAAGATTGGAAGCCAAAGGCAGTTAGTCTTCACTAAATAACAAGGTAAGTTATAAATTTATCGTTCTGTCTTTCACTAGATTATGTATGCACGTTTAAAGGCTAGTGGTATTTTGTTAAATACCCATAACTCATTAGATGAAGATAGTGCATGGTTATATGAATTATAACCTTATGGATGATTATCTGTATGAGTAGATGTTAGTGGTATTGTGTTATATACTCGTAATACATCAGATAAAATTATGAAAAGGTGATTAGATGTAATGTTATTATGTTGAATACCTATAAGATGTTAGATGGAGATAAAGTATGATTATGTGTTTATAATCATGTAAATGAGTATGCATGTAGTTAGATAATAATGGTATTATGTTAAATGCCTACAAGCCAATAGATGAAGTAGAGCATGTATGCGTGGTTAGATATTGATGGTGTTGTGTTAAATACCCATCATATATTAGACGAATACAAATCATGGATGTATGGCTAAATGTTAATGGTATTGTCTTAAATACCTATATGTTAGTAAATAAAGACAGAGGTGAAGTACTTAATGAATTAAGTCCTAAGTGGTTAGTAGAAGACGTCTTAATGAGATAATAAGATAAAATGTTATGAGACATGTGATGTGTAAGACTATTGGTAAACCATAGCATTCACATGAAAGATGATAAAGATAGAAATATGATTCCTATGAGAATGAGATTATAATTCCTTCGGGAATGAGATTATGATTCCTTTGGGAATGAAATGATAATTTCTTTGGGAGTGTAGATAGATGACTCCTATGGGAATAAGATTATATATGGTTAAATAGAATTGAGAAAGGTTTCCATGATTGGAACAAAGAAAGAGATGTTTCTTTAAATAAACTTGATAAGCAATCTGTTAGGGATTAAATGTAGAGGACCATAAGGGATCATCGTAATCCATGAAGGATTGAAGAGAAGAAAAGTTGCCAAAGGATCTTTGTGGGATCAAAGTAAGGGGACTTAGACTGAACGATTATACGTTGTTAAGGTCAAAGTATGTGATATGGGCATATTTAGTTATAAAATTCATGCATTATCTTAATACTTTATGTTGTTTTTGTCTCATTTAATGAACAAAAGGTGCTTAATTAGTTTATATATTTCATTTTCAGCAACAATTACATGCTCGGGTGGAAAATGAAGCGGAACTAGCAATTGGAGGCTTGGATCTTGGATTTTGAAGAAAGAAGGATGTTGTTGGACAGCTTGACCCCTCGTCAGTGTTTTGGCCATATCTCATGAACCGTAACTCCGATTGACGAGATTCAAAATGTTCTGAAAAGCACACACAATTTCGGACGACTTTTGTGTTTTGAGAAAATGCTGATTCGGAACGTACTCGGCGAGTAGACGGCGTTACTCGGCGAGTACACGCGATTGTTCCAGAAGATAGCTACGATTCCTGATCCAAGACGGATAACTATACACCTACTCGGCGAGTAGGACATATGTACTCGCCGAGTACACTCTGTTTTGAGATATCTATAAAAATCAAATCTTTATCCAAGGGGAAGGAACCCCTGGCGATTTTTGAAGGATTAGCTGCGACTAAAAGGTTCAGAAGGCGCTAAGGAACCCTAAGCTTCAAGAGTTGGAAGAATTCAAGCAATTAGGTTAATTCTACCACTTAGACTTAGGAATTAAACATGTTTGCTTTCTTAAACTTTGTTTCTTTGTTTGTTTCTACTGCAACTATGAGCTAAACTCGTTTTTGTTTCTGTTTGGGGAATACCAAAGAACTCCTATGGTTTAATTATTGAATTTTGTTTAATTGTCTATTGGTGATTTGTTAAATTAAGTTTGTTAAAGAACCTTATGTGTTAATCACTACTATTTTCTGTTAATTGGAAGGCAATTAGGTTGCATGAACATCACTTAATTGTTAACCTCATATGTCTATGTGAATGCTAAAACGTATGCTTGGAAGTAATGATTATGAAACTAAGATTAATAAGAAAATAGGAAGATTAATGTGTGAGCTTGTTGAGAAACCACCAACAAGAGGTTAATTGAATTAATAACTTAATTAACCATTACAAATCTTATTTAATCCAAATAATTAATCTAGGGAATTAATTAGTTTAAACACTTGATCAACGCTTAAAGTAGTTAATTGTCTAAGGGTTAGGAGTAATGAATATGAACCTAACTATTATAATTGGTAACCAATAGCAATTAATCCACCCTAACTTGAATAACCATAGGAGTGAATTGGTTGAACCTGAATAGAAACATTTTATCCAAATTTGGTGAAGTAGTTGTTGCTTTAGTTATTTAGTTGAATTAGTTTGTTTAAGTTTCTAGTCTTGCAAAACTAGAGAAAACCCCTTTTCTATTAATTGTTTTATTTAAATAATATTAGCATTTATTTTAATTGTTTACCATTCCCTGTGTTCGATACCCTACTTGCTTGAACTATACCACAATTGATAGGTTCACTGCCTTTTGTGTGTTATTTGACAATTAAAGTAGGATTAAAACTAAGTGAGTTTTACACACATCAAGTTTTTGGCGCCGTTGCCGGGGACGGTTCTAAAATTAGCATTAAATTCTAATTCAATCGACCCTTTGTGTAAGATTCATCTTACGCAAAGTTAATTTCTGCTCAATTTTTGTTTAAGTAAAAATATATATATATATATATATATATATATATATATATATATATATATATATATATATATTCTTTCTCACGCGTTCTGATTTTTACGTGAACTCGCCGAGTGCATTCGCCCCGACTCGGCGAGTCTGCGCTGAATCAGATTAAATTTTTGTTCTTTTTTACGCGTTCTTTTTTTGTTTTAAAGTGCAGTTAGTTCATGACCCGAGGATCCTCTACACCTCTAATTCCTCCTCTTGAAGATCCGGAAACCGCATTAAGAAGAAACAAGGGCAAAACCGTTGGAGAAACCACCTCTTCAAAGAACTCACCACTCAAAAACTTCAAATCCGTGTTTGGCAAGAAGAGGAGCAGCAAAGCAGGAGCATCCAGTGCATCGTTGTCAACCGAAAATCCGATCCCGAAAGACACCGAATACGAGACCGAAGAAGAAAGCGAGCACACATCCGATATTGAAGAAGACTTAGCCACCGCAATGGCTAATATTGACGAGATCCCCATGGGGGAGTGGAAGAAAAGGATGCGTGATGACACCGGCCCGGGACTTGTGCAACCCGCAATCCCCGCTACCGCTACGTTCGAACTAAAGGGCCATATTCTCGCTCAACTCAAGGAGATACCATTTCACGGGAGAGATCATGAAGACGCCTATAAGCACTTAGATGAAGTAAATGACGTGGCGGATTACTTCAATGTACCTAATGTGCCCCGCGAGGTCCAGCTACTACGCATGCTTCCTGTCACGTTCAAAGGAGCTGCAAAGGATTGGTTGAAGTCACTCCCTCCCGGATCAGTTACTACATGGGCAAAAATGAAAGAAGAGTTCATAGACCATTTCTGCCCACCTTCCAAGATAGCCAAATTAAAGAAAGCCATTGCCAACTTCGAGCAACAACCCGGAGAATCTCTTTATGAAGCTTGGGAAAGGTACAAGAGCCTACTTAGAAATTGCCCACACCATGATCTAAATAGCCAACAGGAGGTCTCCATCTTTTATGATGGAGTAAATGTCACCACAAGGCAACTACTCGATTCACAAGGCCCGCTCACCCGAAAGCCACCTCCGGAAATAAAGGAATTGATTGAAGAATTCTCTAAGCACTCTAGAGAATACCACAACCCGAGGAATGAAGTGAGTCGTGGAGCAGTAAATTCGGTAAACGATGGTATGGCGGCGATAATAGCGAAACTCGATAGCCTAGACCGAAGAATGACGAAAATGGATCAAACGATCCATGCTATTAGGGTAGGATGCGAAAATTGTGGCGGCCCCCATCTTACAAAGGATTGTGATCGAGACGAGAATGGAAATAAAAAGGCTCAAGTATTTTACTCTAGCGGCGATAGATATGATGAAGACTGGAGGAAACCGAAGAAGGATTGGCTCCCATACGAAGAGTACAGAAAGGCTAAGGAAGAAAAATATAAGCAGAGGGAGAGGGGTTATTATCAAAAGGAGGAACCGGTGACGGACAAGAAGACGAACTTAGAAGACATACTTACAAAATTCATAAGCGCGTCCGAGAAAAGGCATAATGATCATGATGTGGCAATGCAGGAAACCAGAAACATATTGAAGAATCAGCAAGCTTCTATTCTCAACATAGAGAAACAACTGGGCCAACTTGCACATCAAGTAAACGAAAGAAGACCGGGTCAACTTCCGAGCAACACCCAACCCAATCCAAGGAACGAGAACGTGAGCGTTATAACCTCCTGCGGTGAAGAAGAAGTGGCTGAAACACTAAGGGTTTCCAAAGGGAAGGCAGAAAAGGAAGAAGAACCAGAACGAGAAGAACTCGATCCGACTCGCCGAGTCACCAAAATGGACTCGACGAGTCCAGTCGGGAAGGATAAAAAAGCAAGTTTTCTGAAGACATATAACCCTCCTTTGCCATACCCATCCAGAGCCATTCCTTCAGAAAAAGTTCAAGCCTATAGAACCTTCATGGAGCATGTTAAAGCCTTACAAGCCCATATGCCATTCGTGGACACAATGCTCCAAACTCCCAAATACTTTAACTTGCTTAAGGGTTTGTTTGCTGCCAGGAAAGATCTTGCTGAAGTCGCGGAGGTATTGATGAGTGAGCTACCTGAGAAGAAGGGTGATCCGGGTAATATGGTAATCCCGTGCCAATTTGGCAATGATGTTTCCACACGAGCTTTGGCTGATTCAGGGGCAAGCATTAATTTGATGCCCTATTCATTCTTTAAGAAGCTAAATTTACCAGTGCCAAAGCCGGTAAATATGAGAATCCATTTGGCAAATAAAATAATTATTCATCCACAAGGCATATGTGAAAATCTCCTTATCAAAGTAGACAAGTTCATCTTCCCAGTAGACTTTGTGGTGGTGGAGATGAAAGAAGACCCCAAAATACCAATTATTTTGGGAAGAACGTTCTTAAACACCGCATGTGCCCTAATTGACATATCCGAGACTACATTGACATTAAGAGTGGGTGATGAGTCGGTGATGTTTAAAGCTAATCCAGAAATAAATCAAGAAGAAGAAAAGCGAGAAGAAATCTCATCTATCCAATTAGATGATGAGGCATTGCAAAAAGAGCTTGATATTTTATTAAAAGAAGACCCAAGTAAGTTCACGCTACACTCAGAAGAAGTTTCAGATGCTGACAAAGACTTGGAGGAGCTAGAAAAGCTACTGGAAGGAGCCGACTCAGAAAACGATCCAGAATTGGTGAAACCCGTCCCGACTCGCCGAGTCGTCATAATGGACTCGACGAGTCCAGTCGATCTGGATAGAAACTTGACCAAAACTGATCTGTTTGTGAATAGTCCTTCACATACCCTGGTTTCAGTTACTGTTTATGAAGAACAATTGGCAGAAGAGGAAAAAGGAATGGAGGTACAACACGCCAATGTGGCATGCATTGATACGATGCCATTTGGAGAAGGGTTAGGCACGGGAAAGAATGCAGGAATAAAGGATAGGGAGGAAGAAGCTGATCACCAATTCACCACTAAACCTAAAGCACGGACCATCATGAAATATGAAGTCATTAAATTTAAAGAGAAGGATGTTCAAGAATTGGTGAAAAAGAAGAGGGTAAAGCAGAAAAAGAGAAAAAAGAAAGCCCAAGCAGCTGAAGATGAAGCAATGAAAAGGAGACGACACGAATTGAAGAGGGCTTACAAGAAAAAGATTTACGCCTACAAGACCAAGTATAAACCACAAAAAGAGAGGCGTACATTCCCGATGCTTGAAGATGACAAAACGTAAATGGGAAGGAGTCTAGCTAATGACTCCTCAAAAAGAAGCGCTTGGCGGGAGGCAACCCGTTCAATAGAGTTTGCTTTCTTTTACTTTTTAGTCTTTCTTTTTATTCTTCGTTTTATTTTCCATTCGTTTTTATTCTTAAATCTTCTAAATCATCGGGCATGTCTGCTTGAGAGTTGCATAGCCTAAGTGTGGGGTGAAATGATTCATAATAAACAGAAAAATTTTGAAAAATATGAAAATTTTTAAATGACTCGCCGAGTCTGACCACGACTCGACGAGTCCATATGGATTCCAGAAAAGCATTTAACTTCGCGACCAGACTCGACGAGTCTAACCACAACTCGACGAGTCGGTCTTATTTACAGAAAAAAAATTAATTTCGAAATTACTTTTACATCTGGTAAATAGGGTTTTAACCCTAAAAATTCAATTTCAACATCACACTCGCCGGGTACCCCCATTCGCAAACACTCTCAAGCATTCAAAGAAATCTTCCAATCTTCTTCAATTTCTCAAGGTTTAAACTCAAAAGGTAACAACTTTCTTCTTGATTTCTAAAGAAAATGAGAGTATAAGGCCATCTATGCCTGCAATTGCATGTAAAAAACCCGTTTTTGAAAAATAATGAAATTCTAGGGTTTCGATTTTTCATGAATATTGTTGTTTTGAATGCTTAGTTTGACCTTAGTACTTAGTAGGTAGTCCTTGAACAAAAACCCTTGACAGAAATTACAAGTTTTAAGGTCCAATTTCATGCAACCCGTCGACTGACTCGTGCAGGTTACGTGACTCGTCGAGTCAGGCATGGACTCGACGAGTCCAGTCGATTTACAGAAACCTTCCAGTTTTTAATTATTTTCTGTATTTCTGGGTTTTGTGTGTTTACTATGCAGAAATCATGTTCAGAAGAGGACAATCTTCAACTGGTAGCCAAGGGGAGTTTCCATGGTTAAACTTCCCGCAAATCGAATCCACTTCAACAATGAGGAAGTGGAAGAAGAAGCTCTCAGACATTAAGAAGAAGGAGGTGTATGTACCGAACAGAATTGATTGGGAATGGCTGCAGAGCGTTCGCTATGAAGAAGAACTAGCTCCTTACCTTTTGAAGGAGTTCCAACATGAAGGCAACAGCATGGTGTGTGATGGGTGGAGCCGGGTCTTCCGCATTCAAGAACCGGTTTATTTGGAGCTATGTTTAGAGTTCTTCTCCACGGTATCTTTTCATGGGGGAGTGGATGTGTATCACCCGACGAGCTTTACTTTTTGTCTTGGGGGCGAGTATCGTCAATGCTCGTTGGTGGATCTTGCTTGCCGGCTAGGGATCTATGATCAACCGTTGGTTTCAACAAACATCTTTCGGGCTTTCTTGGCAAACACTCATATGGCGTTCCCTGATGGAGTCACGAGTACGGGTTGGTGGAACACCATTGGGAATAAAGTTTATATCCCGAAGTCCGCGCAGGAAGGAAGCATCCGATCGCCGACTCACCGCCTCATTCACCGCCTTATTTCCTCCACCATCAACCAGAGGAAAGACGATGACAAGGTTTCCAACCTTGGTGTTTTCTACCTTTGGAGCATTATCACACCCGGCGTCTTTTGCAACATTCCATGGTGTATTGCTTCATACCTCTCAGCGGGTGCGGTCAAAGATCGCAAAACATCGCGCATCAATGGAGGCATGTTTGTCACCCGTTTGGCTAATTCATTCGGGTTGATGAACCGTGGTGCCTGGAACCTCATGACTTTGATCCCGACACCCCCATTTAATCCTATTCTTTTCCGCAGGGCCCGAATTATTGAAGACTATGGTGGTGGCCATTATGCCATCCCAAATGATGACCCGGTTGTAGGTCCTGAAGCATCGGGAAGGAGGGTGAGACCGAGAAGGGAACGGGATATGGAGGATGAGCCGCCGGTGATTCCGGTCGATAATGAAGATGTACCAATGGATTGGTACAATGTAGAGATGAGGCGGATGCAAGACCAATTGGCAAGGGGGCTGAATTTTAGCAATCAATCCCACATTCGACTTTTTGACCACTTCAATATCCCACATATTGATAGTGGGAATTATCCATATATTCCATCGTGGGATGAGAGGATTGCTGCTAGACAAAGCGGAGCCGGGGGAAGTGGAGCCGCTAATGATGATGAGGAAGATGAAGATTGATGTTTTTGTGTTTTTAATCAAACAATTTTAATTTGTTTTGTTTTATATTTTTATTTGGTGTGTATGCTTTAAGATTTTATGATTAATGGTTGTTTGCTTTAGTATTTTTCAGGAATTGAATTATGCTTGATTGCTTAGGATGGGTTAGAGATGTAAAGCATGGTTGTTTTTCGTGTGAGAGCGAGTCAAGGAAGCGAGTTTTTAACGTCAAAGTGTCAAGTCCGGTCTTAGGAGTGTGAGCGATTGATTCTGCATGTGAGGAAGCGTTAATGAAGTTGTTATGGACTCAAACAGTTGCAAAATACCAAGATTTTTCGTTCAGTGGCCTACTCGACGAGTGCACTAAGTAGACTCGCCGAGTCGCTTTGTCTTTCCAGATATTTTCAGAATGCGCGCTACTACTCGACGAGTCCATCATAAGACTCGACGAGTCGATCATCTTTTACACCGATGGACTGCTGATTTGATGCTACTACTTATACCACTTGCATCCTTCCACTTCCATATCCATTCTTGAAGATCTTATGCCGATTTTCGCATGTTTAGAGCGACCCACACGATACATGGATGAGATTGTTCCCATGTATGAAGTTTATTGAAGATGGAGCTTAAATGCGAGTGATCAACCTATCCACTACTATCCCAGGGGAGTTTGTTCCAATTCTCTCCTTACTTTTATTGTTCTTTATCATGCATAGTATGCAATGAGGGCATTGCATCACATAAGTGTGGGGTAGGGGGTTGATTACATAATAGTCAATTACATAATAGTCAATTACATAATAGTCAATTTTCAAAAATTTTGCATACCAAAAGGATTATTTAGGATCTAATTTAGGAAATTTTGGTAAAAAAAAAATAGGATTTCATGTTAGAATTGTGTGAATAATTGCATGACAACCCAAATGTTTAGTTGAGCCTATATACGTTCTAGTGCATTTGTGGCCTCCTTATTCTAGTGAAATCATGAGACAAAAACACGACCTTGCTCAGCCTGAGGGATGCAATATGTTTAGCAGCCTAAACCTGAAATGTATCCAGGAAAATTTTTATCATTAGCCAATAAAGGTTGAGATTGAGCGCCCTTGCTTAAGCATGTAGGATTTGAGTGAAAAAAAGTGAGGTACATGTAAAAAAAAAGAGAGGGAATTACAAGAAAAGTTGTAAGAATTTTGGAGCAATCAAAGTGAAGATCAAAAGATCAAAATTCTGAAGATTCAAAAAGTTGAAGATACCAAAAATCAAACAAGAAAGGTGGTGAATTCAAAGAAATTAAAGATCAAATGTCAACGAAGTGAAGAATTCCAAAGAGCTCCAATGTGGTATCATATATTGTAATTGTCTAGATTATGTATGCTTGGGTTGCTCAACCAAAAATACCTTGAGGTTAAGAGGTTTTCTGAGGATGGATTCGGAGGGATGCATAAAATGAGCATTGTTCGGAAAAAGTGGGCGAATGTTTATGAGGATTGTGAGTATTTAGAGTATGGGAGGTTATTAGGAAAATTTTAGACACAAATGCATGCGTTGCGGTCTTGGCATAATGGCTGGGTTCGATTGGGATTGTCTTATGTAATATTAGTGTACTAAAATTCATTTTTGCTTGGGGGCAAGCAAAAGTCAAGTGTGGGGTATTTTGATATGGGCATATTTAGTTATAAAATTCATGCATTATCTTAATACTTTATGTTGTTTTTGTCTCATTTAATGAACAAAAGGTGCTTAATTAGTTTATATATTTCATTTTCAGCAACAATTACATGCTCGGGTGGAAAATGAAGCGGAACTAGCAATTGGAGGCTTGGATCTTGGATTTTGAAGAAAGAAGGATGTTGTTGGACAGCTTGACCCCTTGTCAGTGTTTTGGCCATATCTCATGAACCGTAACTCCGATTGACGAGATTCAAAATGTTCTGAAAAGCACACACAATTTCGGACGACTTTTGTGTTTTGAGAAAATGCTGATTCGGAACGTACTCGGCGAGTAGACGGCGTTACTCGGCGAGTACACGCGATTGTTCCAGAAGATAGCTACGATTCCTGATCCAAGACGGATAACTATACACCTACTCGGCGAGTAGGACATATGTACTCGCCGAGTACACTCTGTTTTGAGATATCTATAAAAATCAAATCTTTATCCAAGGGGAAGGAACCCCTGGCGATTTTTGAAGGATTAGCTGCGACTAAAAGGTTCAGAAGGCGCTAAGGAACCCTAAGCTTCAAGAGTTGGAAGAATTCAAGCAATTAGGTTAATTCTACCACTTAGACTTAGGAATTAAACATGTTTGCTTTCTTAAACTTTGTTTCTTTGTTTGTTTCTACTGCAACTATGAGCTAAACTCGTTTTTGTTTCTGTTTGGGGAATACCAAAGAACTCCTATGGTTTAATTATTGAATTTTGTTTAATTGTCTATTGGTGATTTGTTAAATTAAGTTTGTTAAAGAACCTTATGTGTTAATCACTACTATTTTCTGTTAATTGGAAGGCAATTAGGTTGCATGAACATCACTTAATTGTTAACCTCATATGTCTATGTGAATGCTAAAACGTATGCTTGGAAGTAATGATTATGAAACTAAGATTAATAAGAAAATAGGAAGATTAATGTGTGAGCTTGTTGAGAAACCACCAACAAGAGGTTAATTGAATTAATAACTTAATTAACCATTACAAATCTTATTTAATCCAAATAATTAATCTAGGGAATTAATTAGTTTAAACACTTGATCAACGCTTAAAGTAGTTAATTGTCTAAGGGTTAGGAGTAATGAATATGAACCTAACTATTATAATTGGTAACCAATAGCAATTAATCCACCTTAACTTGAATAACCATAGGAGTGAATTGGTTGAACCTGAATAGAAACATTTTATCCAAATTTGGTGAAGTAGTTGTTGCTTTAGTTATTTAGTTGAATTAGTTTGTTTAAGTTTCTAGTCTTGCAAAACTAGAGAAAACCCCTTTTCTATTAATTGTTTTATTTAAATAATATTAGCATTTATTTTAATTGTTTACCATTCCCTGTGTTCGATACCCTACTTGCTTGAACTATACCACAATTGATAGGTTCACTGCCTTTTGTGTGTTATTTGACAATTAAAGTAGGATTAAAACTAAGTGAGTTTTACACACATCAGTATGTTGTCCCCCTAGACAATATGTGAAGTTATCATATGTGATTAGGCAGTTTGGTCTAAATGAAAGTAGAAAGAAAGTAAAGAGAAAAAAATGAGAGCAAAGATAAGATGGGATGAGCACAGAGGTGAAAGCATGGCATAAAATGAGAAGGGGGTATGAGGTGAGAGAGAATGACATGTGAAGAGGGGTAGATAAATTTGAACACATGGAAAGGGATGAAGTGATAAAAAGGAATAAGAGGAGTCTAGAAGAGGATGAGATAGGAGTATGAATAAAGCATGTGATGAGTAGGAGTGTTGGGTAGCGTAGGAATTATTTTGTATTGCGTCATTGGGCTCAGTTTATAGTCCAGTTTTGCACTCCGGTTTGGGCCTGTCCAACCGTGAGCTTGTAGGGTTTACTATATAATAATATGCTTGCATGCATATTGGGTTAACGTTTTAATAGATCGATTGATAGCTTACAGAATACTTTCTTTCATCGTTCCTGTAAACCTTTTAATCCTCTACAGTTGTAGTTCTTCATCGAGCTCTTCTGAGGATTGTTTATAATCATTCGACATTGTTCGATCCATTCTTGAGTTGTTTACTGTTTTCGTGTTCTTGTTGTTTGCTCTTTAATTTACCTGTTTAAGATCTAATCGATCTTCAAGTTAATTTTAACTCATCAATTGGTATCAGAGCAGGAGGCTATGTAATCGATACACTTCTTTTCTGTGAAAAAGGTTTCGATTAGGGTTTTTCCGCAATTACTGATATTTATTGAGCCGTCATCTCATTATTGACGTATCTCGATATTTATTGTTTTGCCCTAATTTGATTTATTACAAGTCTGATCTTTAAACAGGTTATTCGATCATTATGGACGAATTGCAATCGAATCCCATCAATATTTCGAACAACATTGGATCAACAACGAAGATTCCCATCCTGTACACCCATGATTATGAAGTCTGGGCGCATCACTTTGAAGATTATGTTATAGGATCTGAGGATAATGGATACCTCATCTGGGAAGTAATCATTAATGGACCGTTTTCTCATTCTGCAACTTCAAGGATTATTAAAACTCAAAAGGAGTATAATGATCTTCTGAAAGATGTTAAAGATATTGCGCAAGATGAAAAAGATAAATTTTAGTGCAACATCAAGGCGTTAAGATTGATCAGATTCGCCCTTCAGTCCGACACTTTCAGGCTGGTAAGTTCATGCACGATGGCAAAAGAAATATGGGACAGGTTACGTGAACTGTACTCTACAGACGAAGATCTAGAACATTCCATTCAAACATTACTCTTGTCTGAGTTTGGTGAATTCAGGCAAGGAACCGAAGAAACTGTGATCCAAACGTTCGATCGCTTCAATCATCTTCTTAGCAAGATGATCAAACATGACATCGAAAGGAAGCTTATTGAGCAGAAGGTTACCTTCTTAAATGGTCTAAGATCAGAGTGGAGAGCAGTCGTGTCCACAGTTAAAGCCCACGAGCAATTTAAATCATATTCCTTGGCGAAACTGGTGGGCATTCTCAAATCTCAGGAGAAGATTGTGTTGCAGGAGAAGAATGTGGTTTCAAGCCTAGGTTCGTTAGCCCTCCTGTCCAAAAGTAAAGCTGTGATGGAGGACGAAGACCTCAACTTGGAGGATTATGACCTCACGTCGGAGGATTATGCTATGATGGTGTCTAACCCCAAGAGGTTCATCAAAAAGACATTTTCCTCCAACAAAAACCGAAACTGGCAGGGGAATTATAGTTCTGAAAAAGTTAAAGATTAACCGAAGGTTGAAGAGTCTAAGAAGGAACCGAAGGCAGATGGTGATTCTGGAGTAAGCTGTTACTATTGTGGTGGGAAGAACCACTATGCAAAGGATTGTGTCCTTAAAAAGATGGCTGAAAAGGATGAGGAAGCTTTGCTGCAGAAAAAGATTGATGAGATAAGGAAGAAGAAATCTACCGCTAACCCTTCTATGAACGCTCTAATTGTGCAGGGTTCGGTTGCTGATGATGAATTCGGTGGCGTGGAGGTTTGGTCAACCGACTCTGAAGACGATGAAGTGAGGATGCCTTCCCATGGAAAGGCCTGTGTAGCTAAAGAAGAAAGCAGTGGAGGAAGGTGCTTGATGGTGTCCGACGTATCTCAGATAAGGGGATACAACACTGATGGTGGGAGTAATGAACCGAAGGAGCAACAGGATATGTGCTTTACAGCTAAGCCGCTCAGTGTGCAGTTCAACGAGTTCGACGAACTGATCAAGAAGGTACAATCCATCTTTGTCTCATTTAAAGTCCCACAAAGCTCATATGAAAAAGAACTAAAAAGTGTTAATTCAAGAATCTCTCATCTAGATAGTAGTTTAACTCAAACTCGAGTCACCAATTCTAACCTAACTGACCAACTAAGCAGGGTGTCTTCGAAGAGTGAGGAACGGCGCATGTGGATCGAACTAAAGGAGTCGGAATTAATCAAAACAAAAGATGAAAACATTTATTTATAGAGAGACAATTTAAAGTTGTTGAAACAACGAAATGTTTTCTGTTTAATTGCCAAACGTCTTTACACTAATATTACTCAGCTTCATTTGGATTGTGAAATAGGACAAAAGATTCATCGCATGATTTTACCCTTCCTTGAATTTAAGGAGGATGAAATTGATGCTGAAGCGTATAATTGTGAGAGTGTTATTTCATCTGAGAACGTTAATCCGACGTACATGTATGGACTGGACAAAATAGAATCTTTCATTAAATCCAAGGACCATAAGAACATGCTTAAAAACCTTTTGGATGAAAATGATAAACTGAAACTGAGAACCGAAACCATACAAAAATTTGATTCTTTAAATGCCAACTTGAGCTCAGAAAATAAAATTGATGTTGAAAATGCATCTGAGCTAAATGAGGATGATAATATGAGTGAAATTTTTGTAGAAGACACGGTTGACTGCTCAGAATTTGTAAAAAGCGAACCCGAAAATCACAAGAATCTAATTTCAGAAAATTCAGTAGAGTTCGCTCGTTTGTCCCAACAAAAGTCCCTGATTCTTGCAGAGAAGGCCGTAGTATATCAAAAGGTTAGAACCACTCCAAATCAGGTATACAAGGTCACAGGCGTAACCGAACATCAGAATGCTGAACTCACAGCTATTGTAAACGAAGACAATGTTGATGGCTGCGATGAATTCTTCTGGTCAGCTCCAATCGATAATGCTGATGAAACAGTAGGTTTGTCTGAAAGGACCTCATGGAAAAGCAAAGGGAGATACGTACCAGAACCCTTGAATAAACCTGATAACTTCGATGTGCCAAGCACAAGCGGTACGAAAGACATTCCTCAAGAAAAAGGAATTACAGCAAAAGAAGTCACAACTTCAAGTGAAACTTCCTCAGTTCAGAGTGAACCAGCCATAGAAAAACCGAAACCGAAAGCTAATATCCATCATCAACCGAAGCAGATGAGAAATCAGAAACGCCAAAGGAATCAGAGATACATGAAGAATCTCTCTGAAAGAAAGCAGTTTTGGCAATCCCAGAATGCTTATTTCTCTCATCAAGACAAGAACCTAAAGTCTGAGAAAAATCCTATCGAATCGCAAGAGAGACACAACAGCCAAAAGCAGAGGTTCGGTTCGGAGAAAAACATCAACTAAAAGCAAAGGTTCGGTTCGGAAATCAAAAGAGATCAAAGCTCTAAGGTCAGTCCCACCAATGATCAAAAGCAAAAGGGTCACCTAGAGTCTCCAGCCAAGAAGTCATCTCAATCTAAGCTCTCTCATTCTATCTCATCTAATTCTGCTAATTCTTCCAACTCTTCTTCACCTCATTCTAAATCCCATTCTGCTCTTTCTCAAAAATCTCAATCATCAGCAGAACAAAAGGGAAAACAAAAGGTTTCACCGTCTGAACCAGAGTCAAAACCGAAAGAACCAAATCCTAATAAAATTAAAGTTTTTACCATCAAAAAGAAAGATGAAACAACCCTAATTAAATGAACATATCTTGTTGACATCACTCTTACTATTCCTATTCCTGTAAAAGGCTCACGAGGACCCAAGAAACTTTGGGTTCCTAAATCTGCTTAATTTTTGCAGGTTATCAGTGACGAACAGTTTAACGAAGAATGGTACATTGATAGTGGCTGCTCACGTCACATGACAGGAAGGAAGAGCTAAGGGAATACAGGTCTCTTTCAAATGGTGGAAACATCAAATTTGGAAACAACTCCTTCGGCACCATAAAAGGATATGGAATGATTACTAACGGTGATTTCACGATAAGGAAGGTTGCATACGTGGAAGGGCTACAACACAACCTCATCAGTGTATCTCAGCTTGTTGGAGGTACCGGTCTCAAAGTCTCGTTCGATGATGAGGGTTCTGAAATAATTGAGAAGAAGACGAAAAGAGTTATTCTCAAATCTGAACGCAAAGGTGAAATGTTTCCTCTAAACCTCAAACCCATCAAAGGAAACCCAGCTATTTGCCTGTTATCAAAAGCACAATCTGACGAAAGCTGGCTGTGGCACCGAAGGCTCTCTCATCTTAACTTTAAGGACATCAACAAACTTGTCGCTGGAGGTCACGTTCGAGGTCTTCCACTGCTCAAGTTCGATAGAGACCATCTGTGTGCTGCATGTGAAATGGGGAAGCAGAGTCGTCAAAGTCATCCATCTATAATAAACACTAAAGTTGTTGAACCACTTGAACTACTTCATATTGATTTATGTGGTCCTTCATCTATCGAAAGCATCGGTGGTAGCAAGTATATTCTTGTTATTGTTGATGACTTTTCGCGGTTTACATGGGTGTTCTTTCTGAAGCTTAAATCTGAAGCGACTCCTAAGCTAAAGGTATTCATCAAGCAGATTGAAGTACAGCTAAAAAAGGTTGTTCGCAACATCAGAAGCGACAATGGTCTGGAGTTAAAAAATAGAGAATTCGAAGAATTCCTGGCGGAAAAGGGAATTAGTCACAACTTTTCAGCTCCCTACACACCTCAACAAAACGGGATTGTCGAAAGACGAAACCGATCTTTGTGTGAAGCCGCCCGAACCATGCTAAGTTTCGCTTCCTTACCTTTTTATTTTTGGGCTGATGCTATTTCTGCTGCTTGTTTTACACAGAACAGGTCATATCTCAACAAGCGATTCACGCTCACACCTTATGAGATTCTCAACAACAGGAAGCCAATGTAAAGTTTTTCCATGTGTTCGGTTCAAGGTGTTTCATTTTCAATACCAAAGAACACCGAAACAAGTTTGATGTCAAAGCCGACGAAGGAATATTTCTGGGCTATTCTCTCACTTCTAAAGCGTACAGAGTATTAAACAAGCGTTCGAGGAAAATCGAAGAGACTTATTACGTAACTTTCGATGATAGCTGTGTCAAAAAGCTAAAGGACAACAAAGATATAGCTGGAGAAATTTTTCCTTAAATAGGCCAAGTCACAGTCTCGATCGCTAATCTATTCGAGAAGTTCATGGAGCTCTTTGATGAACCAGAGAAAACCACTCTCTCAGAAGCAGGCGCAGCAGACAACAAAGTTGATCACATGAAGCATATTGTCGAAGAAGCTGCCAGGAGAATGAATGAAGGAGTATCTGGCTCTGAAGATTCTCCACCACACGATGCTTCAGTTGAGGGGGAGAATCCACCATCATCATCCCAGCCAAGCTCACAAGTTGAGGGGGAGCCAAGCACTTTGCCAACCAAAAACACTTCACCAACCGAAAGTGTCACACCATCCGAAGGTGCATCAACGCCTGATAGATCCACACCTCAAGAAACCTCTAAAGCTCAAAACATTCCTAAAAGCTCATCTATCGAGGGGGAGCATGCTGACATGTCTTACGACTATGAAAGCCAGTCCGAACCAGAAGAAATGATACATGCTGAATTAGATCCAACCTTTGATCCAAACTACCCACCTCTCACCAAATGGACCAGAGATCATCCTATCTCTCAAGTTGTTAGTGATGTCTCTGAAAAGGTTCTGACTCGATCACAACTTAAGGCAAAACAAACATCCTTATTTTCAAAAGTTGAATTCTGCATGTTTAACTCATTCGTATCAAAAGTAGAACCGAAGACAGTTAATACTGCTCTTGATCACTCCGATTGGGTTCAAGCTATGCAAGATGAACTGAACGAATTCGAGAAGAACAAAGTATGGCGTCTTATTCCAACTCCTCCAGATGCCTCGGTTGTTGGTCTTAAATGGGTCTTTAGGAACAAAATGGACAAGGAAGGAAACGTAATTCGAAATAAAGCTCGTCTGGTCGTGAAGGGATATTGTCAGGAGGAAGGGATTGATTATGAAGAGACATTCGCTCCTGTAGCTAGGCTGGAATCTGTAAGAATTTTTCTAGCCTATGTTGCCCACAAAAACTTTGAGGTTTACCAAATGGACGTCAAGTGTGCATTTCTCAATGGTGAACTCGAAGAAACTGTGTATGTGGAACAACCTCCTGGCTTCATAAATGAAAGGTATCCTAATCATTGTTATATTTTGGATAAAGCCGTGTATGGACTGAAACAAGCTCCGAGAGCCTGGTATGAAACGCTAACTAAATTCTTAAAAATGTCCAAATTCAAACAAGGTTCGGTTGACCCAACCTTCTTTCGCAAGAAGGAAGGTAACCACCTTATGATCGTTCAAATTTATGTCGATGATATCATCTTTGGCTCCACGAATCCTAGCCTAACAGCTGAATTCAGAAAGCTGATGGAGACTAAATTTGAAATGAGCTCAATGGGTCCTATTAACTTTTTCCTTGGTTTAAATATTAGACAGGGACCCGAAGGTATCTTTATCAATCAGGAAGCTTACACGAAGACTCTCCTAGAAAAGTTTGGCATGATGGGAGATTCCAAAGTCAAACTTCCAATGGCGTTCGGCACCAAGCTCACCCCATCCCTGAACAAACCGGCTGTTGATATTACGCTTTATCGACAGATGATAGGCTCACTAATGTATCTCACTGCTAGCAGGCCTGACATAATGTTTTCTGTTTGTTACTGTGCTCGATTTCAGGCAAATCCACGCGAACCTCACATGCTTGCAGTGAAGAACATTCTACGCTATCTCAAGCGAACCACCTCTCTAGGTCTATGGTATCCTTCCAACTCAGGCTTCTTCGTTCAAGCCTATTCTGATGCAGACCTTGGAGGTTGTGGACTCGACAGGAAAAGCACAACTGGTGGCTGCCAATTCCTTGACGGGAAGTTGGTTAGCTGGCAGTCAAAGAAACAAACGTGCGTGTCTTTGTCCATTGCAGAAGCTGAATACATTGCAGCTGCATCTTGCACCTCTCAAGTGATTTGGATCCAGAGTCAACTCAGAGACTATGGACTCAATATGAAAAAGATCCCACTATATTGCGACTCTGAAAGTGCAATTAGGATCTGTCATAACCCAGTGCAACACTCCAAAACCAAACACATAGCACTGAGGTATCACTTCATCAAAGATCATGTGGAAGATGGAAACGTTGAAGTACACTTAGTTAGAACCACTGATCAACTGGTTGATGTCTTTACTAAAGCCCTTCCTGAAGCCTCATTCAACAAAATTCTACAAGGGCTAGGTATGATGGAATCAGAATTAGTACCACAAACTACCTCTCGATCTCAAACGTAAGAAGCGAAATTGACCGAACGTTCGGATTCGGTTGCATCATCTGCACTCGCTCATCATTTCAAAGGTAGTTTTCTTGGTTGTAAATTTCTTGTACAAAGTTGTTTATCTATTCGTCTAAAAGCATTACCTACTTGAATGTCAAAATTTCTTGGTTTCTAAAAATTTTTCAAAACCGAAACCAACCGAACGCTCGGGTTCGGTTTTCCAAAATTTTTCAAAACCGAAACCAACCGAACGCTCGGGTTCGGTTTTCCAAAATTTTTCAAAACCGAAACCAACTGAACGCTCGGGTTCGGTTTTCCAAAATTTTTCAAAACCGAAACCAACCGAACGCTCGGATTCGGTTTTTCAGAATTTTTCTCAACCGACACCAACCGAACGCTCGGGTTCGGTTTCTAATTTTTCCAAAGTTTTTTTTAACTCCTTTTCATTTCTTTCTGAGTCTTATTTTTTTTTACTTTGTTATTTTTAATTTGTTTTTATATATCCAAAATTCCAAAAATATTTTGTTCTTTATTTACTTTTTAGTCTTTCATTTTATATGAGTGTTCGTTCGATTATGGGGAAATTTTTTAATGAATTAGTTAAGTGTCCCTAGAAGCATGCTGCTGTATGTGACCAAAGTCACATCAGATTTTGAATAACAGCCTTAATGACTTGGTATACACAAACCTTGTCTTCCCAATTAGGCTATCACATTTATTCTAATCAAGTGCTACCTAACTCTCTTCTCACATGAGATAAGAGTTTTCTGCTTGGTCCTTCGTTTATAGCAGAGGTAATTTGATTTCTCACACCATCTCCATTACTTTCTCCATTACATTCGTTTCATCAATGTAACCCTTGAGACTCTCAGAAATTACCACTGAGGTTTATGGTTACACAAAAACTGTGTTTATGATCTTAGTTTCGTGCCACTACGAGCTGAGTGAAACCCAAAATTCAAAACCAAATCTGAATTGACGGTGATCAACTAATTTGATCAAGTTTTCACTAATGAATTGACGGACGTGTCCTCATAAAATCTCAAGTTTTTCTTTTGTGTGATTCCTATGAAATTGTTACACACCATAACCTTTCTTCCCTTGGGATCCATTTTATTTTTTTGAGATTTTATATTTTCCAAGCCACTTTAAACTTATTCCAAGCCTACTTGTTCAACAGACCACACCGGTCTCACAAGTACTTTGTTCACTTTCTATCTTATATCGAGATTAGAACTGTTGAATCAAAGCTAAAGCCACCCTAAGGAGCCTAATTAAAAGAAGCCTTTCAACACTTCTTAATAAGTGTTTGATCGTTATTCAACGGGAAACCATACTAACACTTTAAGGTCTCTCTTGACTTTGAAGGAAGAGATTCGTGCCCGGGATCATTTGTTTCGTGTCTTAAATGACATCACAATTATTCCCAAAAAGATTTGCTTTATTTCTTTTCTTTTTACACCCTTAGCACGAAAATCTTTGATTTTCCAAAATTCTGGTACTAATAATTACAGGTTGTTTTACTGAATTGGTGGTTAATTAAAAGACGTGGTCATAATTAATCCACATGGGCGTATCATTCAAAAAATGCCATTACAAGGATAAGATGAAGGGTTGCTGACTCAGGCACATAAAGGCGCGACAATGAAATGATTCCTCTCTAATGGATTGCATTTCAAACGGCGGTAAATCGGGGACGCATGCGAAAATGAAACGTCCATTCCTTAACTGACACTGTGGACGCGTGTGCGAATTTGAAGTGATTCCTCTCTGGCACATAAAGGCGCGTGTGGATTTGAAACGGTTTCTTCAGAAATGGCGCTTGTTGGATGGCGAGTTCCAAGGAATCTGACATTCTCTCTCATGCGTGTTCATCGCATACCTTAACTGTCACGTATCAGGCCTATTCCGGAGAAAACCTTTCGTATTTCGATAGAAGATTTGAACAGATTTTTCTCTCTCCTGCAAACAGCTATAAAAGGCGACCTCATCTCCCTTTTACCTCTTTACCGCATCCAAATTTCCAAGAGAGCAAAAATTCCTTGAAAACCTAACTGTTCATCATCTTCTTCCCCACTTCAACAATGGCAGAATCATCGTCAGTTCACGCTACTTCCCACATCCTTCCCATTCGCCCTCAACAGTGTTTGGTGATCGATTTAACCCCTCAGGCGTACGATTCCTACATGTTCCCGATTATCGAGTGCCTGAAGTATTCCCCTATCGCTCCTGCACTTTCACGGGTGGAAACAGTGCCCATGGAGATATTATCGCAGCTCTATGCGACTGCACATTATGACAAAGCAGTCGATAGAATCTTCTTCGAGGTTGCTGATCACAAAGCCTCGATTTCCAGGCAACGATTTGGCTCATTGCTAGGGTTTGCTGCTGACCCTTCCAAGGTTAATCCGGAGACGATTCCGATTGGGCACCTCTACAATATGTTCTACAATATGGGGTACACGGAGACGCTCACCTCCGTCGCGAAGTTTAAAAAGTCATGTTTGCCGCCACAGTGGAACGGTATGTTCACTGTCCTCTTCAAGGGTCTTTCAGAACGGAGCTCAGGTTCAGACGGCTCTAGTCGGCTCTTTCTCTCAATCATGTATGGCGTTTACAACGGCGTCAACGTTGATTATGGGTTGGTTCTCTGGCAACAACTCATCCAGAGTTTATCATCCTCATCACGACATTCTGAGGTGTCATATGCCAGGTTCTGGACCATCGTTACTAAATGGGCGATGGATAAGCACGATGTCCCAACTGCTGCCGGTGCATCGATGTCTTCGATTGGTACATTCCATACCACGAAGATTATCGTCTCAGATGCATCGATGTTTTCTTTCATTGGCTCCATCCCGGAGACCATGTACGGCGATGTTCCATCTAACAGCAGGATCATCCGGACTATCAAGGAATTCAAGCAGTCTGGACCAAGGGAGCTCACACAGGAGATGCTCAAATCTATACATGATGCCGATAAGCCTGTTTCAAGAGGCAAAAAGGCAGAAAAAGGAAAGCAAGTGGCGAAAGGGGCTAAAGGCCCTTCTCCCAAAAAGAGGAAGGCTACTAAACCTGCTCAGTCCCCTCAGCAGAAGAGGCGCAAGACTCAACCGAAGCGAAAGCTGATAATCGCCTCCTCTTCCAGTGAGTCGGAAGGTGAGAGTTCGGATTCGGACGACTCTCAAAGAGG
The DNA here is from genome assembly GCF_002870075.4 of Lactuca sativa. Taxonomy (NCBI): domain Eukaryota; kingdom Viridiplantae; phylum Streptophyta; class Magnoliopsida; order Asterales; family Asteraceae; genus Lactuca; species Lactuca sativa. Next base: position 272,807,570 of record NC_056627.2, read on the forward strand.
CGAAACCCCTCCAAGAGGCAATACCCCACCCAGATCACCTACCCCTGACATGGAAATCCATAACTCACCAATTCCCTCTCCCACTCAAACAATTCCCACTTCCATTCCCACCATAACCCCCACTACCACCATTCCTCCAACCTCTTTCCCTATACCACCACCCATTTTCACTGATACAACAACAACAACTACTGCAAAGGTTACAACCAACGTATCCGATACGGGGGTTCATACCGATGCAACCGAACCACCACCAGTAACCGAAACCAGAAACACAACCGAAACCCAACAACCACCCGAACCTACCCACACTCAAACTCAACCTGAACCTACCCATACCACAACACCACCAGCTTCACCACCACCCCCATCTCCTGGTCATGCCTCTGACGGAGATAACCCTTTCCTTGGAGGGGAAAATATGACCTTCGATTCGGTCTACTACAGTCCGTTTCAGGTCCAAAGTGACGACGATGACGAAGCTCCAGTAACAAAGAAGCATCTTAAGGAGCTGCATGAGAAGGTTGACCTGCTTATTGCTTCATCTTCCAATTCTCAATCCTCTCTCTCTGAAGCTACTCTTCAGAAGATCGTTGATGCCTTTTCCCATGTTCAGCATGATTCCGTCGCTTCAGCCACTGCTGCCATTGACGCCTCGACGAAAGCATGTGAGGCTGCGACCGAAAAAGTCGATAAACTATTCTCTGACGCCTCTTCCCTGTTAAAGTCCTTACAGGAGAGCGTCGATGCCACAAAGACAACGTTGGAACCAATCGTTCAACAATTGGCCACGTTCGTCTCCACGGAGTTGAAGTCGTTCGCTACCCTTTGCCAATCAATCAGTGACGACAACTCGGCCCTTTGTGCCTCCATTGACGAGCGCCTCTCTAAACTCCAAGAGGATCTCGCTGCAAAAAACTCGTTGATGGACGCTCTTGCAAACAAAACCACCGCCCTCAAGGTCAAGAGCGCTCAGCTTTCCAACTCACAGCAACAAATTGAAGCTCTTCGATCCGAACGGGAGGTTATCAAAACATGTGTTTCGGATGTACACTCTGCCCTATCCAACATCCTGGAAGCACACGATCCGATTCTCAATCATTCGGTGAGGCGAACCCTTGCTGAAAAACTTGCTCCTACCCTGGACCTCCTCAGCAAAATAGAAGGGCTACCTAGTTTCGTGTCCACTCCGAAACAAGGGGGAGAAGTGAAGTCTGGATCGAAACCACCTCCTTCCTCAAAAGCTGCTCACACAACCGAACCTCCTCCTACTGGTCAAACTTCGAGTTCGGGTGTGAAGGATAAAGGAAAGAAGATAGTTGAGGAAGAAGATGAAGATGATCAAGAAACCATTGCTGACTTGCTGAAACGCAAAAATAGTCGCAATGTTGATAATGACAACATTCGTGTGGCGCGAGAAGCTGAAGAAGCTGAACCCAAGAAGAAAGAAGCCCACGATCTCCTCGAGAGCAGGAAGACTCTTTTCCCTACTTGGACTCGAGAGAGAATGATTAAGGAGGCTATCGATACTCTGAGCATCCTATGGCTTGAACCGGTGATCTCCTTCGACTGCTACAATTCTGTCGACTCGCAGTTCGACATCCCCCTAACTCGAAAGGTGTTTATCTTCCACGCCTTCTCCAACGTTTTTGAAGTTCCTCATCCTCATCCGGAGGTTGATCGGGAATTAATCGAGTTCTATCTGAAGGCTGCTCAACCACAGTATCAAACATGGAGCGCTCAGAAGATCGTTAACGTTCGGGTTTTGAAGCCATATACCGAAGGTAGATTCATCAACGTTCGGTTCAGGGTGATTCGAGGGTCTGCAAGAACCGAACATCTTATATCTTTAGCAGATCTACCGAACCTCAACCCCCATGACTGGATCGTTTTGCACAACATCCTCTTGACGAATGAAGCTGAATATGGTCCGATCATAGACCATCTCAAAAGGATGTTGGTATGTTATATCATGGAGGTAGCACTGATGGATCAGGAGATTGCCAATGTCTTCAAGAAGAAACCGAAGATCTCTCATGTTGGCTCGGCCAGTGATCTCAATCAGATGAAGATGGGAAAGATTGACCCAAGGCGTAATTCGGTCATGTTCACTAGGGCTGAAGGACAGAAATGTCTCTTTGCCTTAGCGGATAAACATCTTTATACCACTGCTTGTCTAGAGCATGTGCTGGAGATCATCCATCGATGTAAAGAGAATACAGTGGATGATATCAAATACTTCAACGATATGATTCAGTGGTACATCCGATTCAGACAGACGATACTTGCTCTTATCTCTCGTCTGTTTCAGACTGTAAAGAAGAAGGTTCCTGCTGCTGCTGGCCCAAGCAAGAAGTAATGGTCTCGCTCCAATTGACGCAAAGGGGGAGATTGTTGGGTAGCGTAGGAATTATTTTGTATTGCGTCATTGGGCTCGGTTTATAGTCCAGTTTTGCACTCCGGTTTGGGCCTGTCCAACCGTGAGCTTGTAGGGTTTACTATATAATAATATGTTTGCATGCATATTAGGTTAACGTTTTAATAGATCGATTGATAGCTTACAGAATACTTTCTTTCATCGTTCCTGTAAACCTTTTAATCCTCTACAGTTGTAGTTCTTCATCGAGCTCTTCTGAGGATTGTTTATAATCATTCGACATTGTTCGATCCATTCTTGAGTTGTTTACTGTTTTCGTGTTCTTGCTGTTTGCTCTTTAATTTACCTGTTTAAGATCTAATCGATCTTCAAGTTAATTTTAACTCATCAAGGAGAATACATATAGTAAAAGTATGAGAAAAAGATAAGAGAATGGTAAAGTATAAACAAAAAAAGAATAGAAGTAGATTATGATTGCATGAAAACAGAGTATGATATAACTCACCAGACATGTGGTCTGATGTTGAAGATTTTTCATGTATTGCATGTTCAGGTAGTAGCCATTATACGTGAGGAGATGACTTGGACTAGAAGTGGCTTTTCATTTTCTAAATTCCTTGTTGCTTTAAATTATGGTTAGAATGTTTTGTAAACCCAATAATAGCCTGGGATGTAAATGTTTTCGAGTTTAGAATTCTGCATTTTTATAGAAAACTGTTATAAATCCCTAGATAGTTAGATGGGAAAATTTAGGTCGTTACAAAGTTCACCATTCCTTTTTGTTGGCTTGACGATTATTGGGGTTTTACTGTGTTGATGAATATGTGTGTTTTTCAACAAGTTCTCTGGATTAGAAATGTCGCCAATAGACTGGAGTAGCACAACTATAGTACACCAATAATAATTTTTTTGATAACAAACTACCTTAAACCTTTCTTTCGTAGACCTCTCTGTTTTGTATTGAAACCTTCCTCAAACTTTTCACTCTAAGTGCTAGTTACAAATATATTTTTTTCTCGTGAGGATTTGTAGACTTTTGATCCTTTCGCTTGGGTGTTGGTTGTGTATGGAGTCAGATGATATACTGAGCATGGTCACAGTGATATAGGGGCATATAATACAGTAAGATATTTGTATACTTGTTTTTATGTTCATCATCCAACCATTCATTGTTAGAATTATTTTTTTCTAGGTCTAATAACCCTAAACAAACATCTATATATTCGATCCTCATAAGGTGCAAGATTGGTTTCATTTAGAAGAGAAAGTGTTTTTTGGTAACCAGTATCATCATGTGTACCGACATCATCAACACATGTAACAAGATCACCATCACCAAGATAGTGAAAACTACAAGGATCAACTTATTAAATCAGTGATCACTGATTACACTATTGTTTCGGGAATATTATCGTGTCTAGGAACACTATGGTTTGTTAGAAAAATAGGGTAGAAACAAAATATATAATCATTGGATTCTTCAAGGATCATGTTGGTTCACTTTCTGAATCAATATTTCTCCCATCTGCATGGGTTATAAGAAATTTGATCTTAGATAATCCTTAAAGGAACAGTCAAGATTCTAGGCACAAGAAAGTAAAAAAGAACAAGAGAGAATATGGTGTGTATAAATTTCATATGTTTCAAAATGATGAGAGATCATTATGATATGTCTTAGTATTTCAAAAACAACTACTTTTAGACAAGGCATGTTTTAGGGTTGAAAAAAATACGAAATTACATTAGAACCTCCAAAAATCAAGAATTTCTATTAAGGCCCCTCTGGTAATTTTACATTTTTCCTAAGCACCCGCCAGGGGGTGCTTCCCCTTGGAACCCCTCAAGGGAGCGCGACCCCCTTGACCCACGTTCTTTTAGTCGTACCAGGATTAATCTAGACTAATACAAATGTGCACTTCACACCTCCAACATTGTATTAAGACTACAATATAATCCTGTTTAAAACATGTTTAAATCTCATTTCATAAAATGAACTGGTGACACTAAAATCACCAACATGATATTTAGGTACACTGGGAGAGTTAAAATTACATATTTGAGTGTTATTCCGTAATCCGTCGTGACTTGTTCTCATATGATATGAGTCTTTTCCTCTCCCGTTGCATTGGTTATTACCATCATCTTTAACCACATGCATAACGTTTTGTCTCCTTTGTCACCTTCAATTATACTGATCAAATGACAAACATCGTTATCATCAACTATGTCCATAACGTAAAACATTTCATGATTTTGAAAATACAAAACTATTATCTAATTTAGCTATCAAACCGATTTTTTTCCCACCAAATATAAAAAACCAGTAAAATTGATATTTGCAAAAAAATAAAAAATAATAAAATAATAAAAAAACTGTATTTCTTTACTAAATGCCTAATATGTCTTTGTTGATCATCAATATTCCCCAAGTTCGTATCGGTGCAAACGACAAGGAAAATGTAAGTCCAACTCAGTTTTTTTTTTTTTTTTTTTGGTTAAAATCAAATTGAAAAACTATAATTTTCGTTTCCTCGTTATTATATAGAAAAAAATATATATGTTTTATAATATTGTTATGTATTTTTCTTAGTTAAAGTGTAAGAAATCACAGTTAAAATTTATGACTGAGTCAAAATGTTAGGATTTAAGAGGGAAAAAACATTAAATTGCAATTTTAAGAGAGAGAATAGTAGTTGGCCACATGGCAAAATCCTAAACTTTTTATATTAATGACGAAATCCTAAGTGATCTTACGAAACTATAATCCACTAGTTTATGATTCGTGGGAACCTATGGTTATAAATTTTAATCAAATTTTTATAGTAAAAACTCAAAATTGTTAACAAATTATTTTAAATAAATTATTAATTTAAGAGATATTTTTTATTAGTTATGTGAAATTATAATCATTGATTCAAATAAATATATAAAATTAATTTTTAATATATATTAAATATTTTTTATTTGTGAATTAATGAAAACAATAATTTAAAATTTAAAATAGAATCACATTAATGAGGAGGTTTAATAAATTTAAAATGGAAAACTAATAGATTGACAAGTAACAACACATTAATTAAAATGTCTAATATGGTGACACTTGGCAAAAGAGTTACTCTTTTATTAGTATAGAGATTAGCCGAAATTGCAACCCATAAATACCCACCTATGATTTGTTGATTATTTTGGTTACTTTTGTTATTACTTAGCAAATCTTTATTCTAATAAAAGAGTAGTTCTTTTGCCATGTGTCACCATGTTAGCCATTGTAATTAATATCATGACACTTGTCAATCTATTGACACTTGTAATTAATATCATAACACTTGTCAATCTATTAATTCTTTATTTCAAATTTCAAAATTTAAATCATATTTTAATTACATTAAATTAATAATATTAGAATTGAAATAAAATAAAATTTATACAAATTATAATATGATATATTTTACGTATTTATATGAATCAACGATTATAATTTTATATATAACTAAAAAATATATTTTATTTAATAAGTTATTTTAAAATTATTAATTAATAGTTTTGAGTTTTTACTTAGAAAGTTTAATTAATTTTGTAACCATGGTTACCACGGGTTATAAACTAGTACTTAATAACTAAGGGCGCGTTTAGTTGCGAAAAAATAAGACGTTTTTCGGAAAAAATTTCCAAGAAAAATAATAATTTTGAAAACGCGTTTAGTTCGTCTATTTTTCAAAAAATTTCACGGAAAATGAAAATTTTCCTTTTTCTAAAATTACAAATAAGTTAGAAATTTTTGGAAAACCAATAATTATTGTTTTTCACATTTTTCTAATTCCAAATTTTTTCTAAAATATAAACATACATTCACTCCCACCTCTACCTACCCCCACTTAACACTCCCAATCCACCACACCCACCCACCCCCCCCACACACACACACACACCCCTACCCCAACTCCCACCCCCCCCCCCCCCCCTCACAAACACACACACATAAACAAACACCCACCCCAACCCCCACTCACTCCTACACCCACACAAACACACACACACACACATAAACATACACCCACACACACACACACACAAACACACACACACACACATTCACCCAACACCCATAAACACACACACACACACACACACATCCACCCAACACCAATACCACAATCACCGACATACCATCATCATCACCACCACCACCACCAATACCCCATCACCAACATCACCACCGTTGTCGCCACCACCAACACCACCTTCGCTATTATCGACACTACTACTGCCAGCTGCCGCTGCCCCCATCCTACATCCGCTACCGTTTTCTAAAAATGAAAGCCGATAGAAATATGCACATCTATACGCGTTTTCTAATTTTCTAAAACTGAAAATGAAAAATGAATAAGTTTTAACTAACACATTTTCTAAATTTTCCAATGAAAACTGAAAACGAAAACTAAAAAGGAAAAACGAAAAACGAAAAATGAAAACTGAAAAAAAAAGAAAAACAAAAAATGAAAACTATTTTTTCGTAACTAAACTCAACCTAAGTAATTAAGTTATATTTATTATTTTCTCTAACATTTATGGTGCTACAATTAAAGAATTTTTTTTGGATTTTTTTTCAATACAGTTACTTTAAAGTAAACATATATTACTGATAGAAAACAATATATGTTTTGTTAATGAACTTAGCGCCAAATATACAATTAGATTAAGCTAATCATACTATCCTTATAAATGAAGCATTTTTTTATATCACGACAATCATTTGAAACTTCCATGTATTTTCATATTTTTTTATAATAATGATTTCATAATATCTATTTAAACCTACATAATTTTTCACTAGCATCTAATTAACAACTACCGCTCAATAGTTTTTTAACTTATGATACTTAATGGTTCTTATGATACCAATTGATTAACATTGAGATATATATAGTTCACAATGATAAATTTTTATTAAAATGGTTTAAAGAGTTATGTGAGTGATTGAGAGGTATATTAAAAAATCCATACAATGTCGATGGTGATCATAAATAATAATAAAGAGGAAGATGGTGATGAGAAGGAAATACGAAAGTTTATGATAAGAAATATTATTTCATTTTATTCTTTCTTATAATCCAAATATATAGTGTATAATTATGATTTTGATTGGAATGAAAAATATTATATATAAAGATGCTTTAAATTCATATGACCAACAAGACTTCTTCACAACAATACAAAACAAGAATGGACACAACTTGCATACTTCATGCTTCTTGACTTTAAAATTCTGGTGGTTCAATTTATTTTAAATTTTTGCATTTTATTTTCATGAAATTTATAATTATGTTTAGCAGGGTCCCAAAATGAAGCTATGCAACTAACCGTTTAAAGTCTAAAGCCAACGATCCATGTCGTTATCTCTAATAAATAAAGAACTTTTTGGCACATGTCACACTCTCATTGATTTGGCCACATTGAATTTTGTGGTTATTTTCAATTAATTTATTTTCCACATAACATTTTGTTGTTTTTTTTTATTTTATTAATTTCCTCGTAATATTTAAATGTAATAATTACAATAAATGTAATTATAAATGCATATCAATTTTATTAATTGATTTCCTTCTAATTTCAAATTTTATAAATTAAAGTTTCATTAGTTTGTTTTATTTATTTATCTAAATTATTTGTTTAATTAAAAAAAAAACAATTTAATTTTAATAATTCAATATTTTTTTATTTTTTTATTATAAATTCAAGTTTCTCATATGTATAGAATTTAATAACTTTTTCTTTAAAATGAACTCATATATGGATCTTACAACTAATATAAATTATAATGAAATTTGCAAGATAATGCAGATTAATGTTTATATTTAATAAAGAAGAAAATGATTTACAAGTATCCTCATGCATGATTTATGATAAAGTTTTAATGTCTTTTTTTGTGCACTTTTATTACCTTTCAAGATTTTGTTCCAATTCTTTTGATCACAAAGGTACAATCACGATCATGTGCTGGAATCCCAAAATATATAAGATGCTATCTTACTGACGAAGCTAGAATTCCAATAACATTTTGACACATACTCATTAATCCAGTATATAGAAACTAAGAATCCACAAAAGACATATTGACCCAATAAACCTATTCTTTAAGAAATTATGTTTTAGTATTAAATAATGACCATTTAAAATAGAACTTCAATTACTAACCATGATTTCAAAAATTGAGATATTCTAACAATATCCTTATTTTCGAAAAAAAAAAGTCTTATTTTCTTCCAATTTTTTCTCAATCATATTCTTTCCCATCATCATTTTCTTAAACCGAAGATCGATTGTTTTTCTCTTTTTTACTCATTATCGGTATCATTTTAATATATTTCTAACACATGTAGATAGTTTGAAACTCAAGAACAAATTAGAAAATTGTAAACAAGTTTGAAACTCAATGCAAAAACAAAAAATAAACGAGTTCGAAATTTTCAAACTATATTTTACCGGAAAAAGAAAAAACTAAAAAGTTTGAGTTATTATTTTTTAAATTTGTTTTTGTTAGAAATTATTAAAAAAAAAAAACTACAAATTTTCAAAACTCATAGTTATTTTTTTATTTTCAAAATCATATGGTTGATCTGGTAAATAATCCTAGATAGCTTAGAAGAGCATCAAAACTAATCAAAATCAAACATCTAAATATTAGTGTTAAGACATGAGTTGAAACAATTGGATCGGGGCAATCAAGGCGACCTTTTACAATCCAACTTGTTTGAGAACTCAAAATTAATGTCCTTTGTTTCATAGATGATTGAAGCTTAAAAAACTGATGCATCGGTGGCGACAATTTCTCAAACGATTGAATGAAGTGGCCAAACCGAATTGAATCCCCAATGGGATTGCGACTATGTCCCTCATACTTATTGATTTTTCCGATTTCTAAATTCTAATTGTCCATTTTGTGAATTGATTTGCTAATCCATTTCTAACCCGAGTTCTAATTTCTCGTTCTTGAAGTTCTATAAGTTCTAAATACTAAATTTTGAAATAAGAAGCTCTAAAGTTCAATTGTCAACCGAAACTGATTTCTGGATCTCTATGACTCTATTATCTCATTTAATTTTTATTCTCTTATCTTTTAAGTTTTTCAAGTTAGGTTAGTTTTGAAAAATAATGAAAGTTATCGTATATATATCGATGCAATATGGACGCCATAAGCTAATATGGGTGGATTCTTTGTGAAGTTTAGTTTAATTTCAACTTATATCTTATGGGTATATAGGTTTTTTTTTTTTTTTTTTTTTTTTTTTTTTTAGTTTTTGTTGAATGATCACTTGCTAAAAGAATCAACTTTTATTAGTTAGAAATGTATTAAAGGGTGAATAAGTAAATTTTAAATTTGGTATGATTCAAGATTTTGTGTTATAGGTATTGTTATTTATTTCATTTTATGGAGTATAAATTGCAATTCAATTTGAGTATTCAAAATTAGTTGTATGATTAAGTTTTTGTTTTACTAATAGGGACAACATGAAATAGTGTTTATGATTAGATTGCTCAAGCTGTTGGGAAACATTATTTGTCGAAACTACATGTATACAAAAGTTAATAATTTGTACGATCAATATCCTAAAAGCTCATATAATATAGTGAGACATGTTTGTGGGCGAGTGGGGTAAAACATTGAATAGATGTATAAAAGATTGCAATGAGATCCAATAGGCTCCGTTTCAATTGTATAGGTATATTATCAAACCTTGTTATATTTCAATTTTATTTATTTAACTAGTATTATGTATTTTAAAGGGCCTTATATTTGTTTTGCATCGGATCTTAAATCGGTTTGAACCGGACATGGAAACTCACATGTATTCATGGATTGTATTATTATTTTGCTTTTTTCTTCATTAAGAGAAAGCATGTTATAGCAGTTTAAAAAATAATTGACCATACCATTTATTGCATTTATAGTTTCCAAAATTACAAGGTCTGTTAAAAAAATTATAATGTCACACTATTATTTCATGTCTAAAAAGTATTTAAAAGATTAAAAATAAAATTTATAAATCATTGTCATCTATAGTTTACAATAAATACAATTATATTTTATTGCTACACAATAGATAGTTACATACAACAAGTTCTCGATTTCCAATCTATATTCAAAATTAAAATAAAAAAACAGTCGTAAACTGAATTTAATATTACAAATGAAAAATACAAAACCTAATACCAAGCTTAAAAATTCACATGTCAATAATTAATCAGAAAAATAACCCAATTAGCAAAAAGTAGTAAAAAAAAAGTGGGAAATTATTTTTTTTCTTTTCGCTTTCTTTTAATTTTCTTTTGCTTTTTATTTAATTTAATTTTTCATAACTAACCCACTTTACCGACCTGGCTTCAAAGAGGAAGCGCCACCTCCCCTACCAATGCTGCCCGATCTGCCCAGGCTGCCCGTTGGACTACCCACTCCAACGCCCATACCCATACCCATACCCATACCCGTTTGTTGATACTGACCCGAATTATACATTTGATGATATCCTGTCCCTCCGTACATCCCGTTATATCCACCGGAATTAACTCCTCCGCCACTACCTCCGCCACTACCTCCGCCGCCTACTGCAGCATCAACACCTCCTCCAGATGAACCGTCCTTCTCCCCTGGCCTTCCCATCGTCGTCTTCTCCCCTTCCAATTCCCTGTACTTCGCTAAGTACACCTTCAGAGGCTCAACGTACTCCTCAAACCCTAACGTCGTCATCGCCCATAGCAAATCGTCGCCGTTAATCGTCTTCCTCTTCTCCCTTTGGCACTTATCCGAAGCCTCGCCGGTTATAAAGCTGATGAACTCCGACACGCACTCCTGCACCGTCTCCTTCGCATCCTTGGAGATCTTTGCGTTCGCCGGCAGCGCCTTCTTCATGATCCGACTCACGTTAGCAATCGGAAGAAACCTGTCTTGCTCTCTCGCCGACAAATCACCGCCCGCGTTGTGTCCTCCAGATTCGTTATCCGAGTCCGCCATATCCGTTGAATTATTAGAATTAATTTGGCGCGAAGAAGATCTCCGGCTCTAGAAGAGACAGAGACTGCCGGAGCTCCGGGGATGCTGAGGGTGCAGGCGAAAGTGGTGGAGAATTTGAGAGCTGCGGAAACGAGTACCGCGGTCCGTTGGATCGAGGGTGTAATAACGCATCAACGTCGACACGTGGATGAATTGTAGCCGTTTGTTTATTGATAAGAAACTGGTTACGTGGCATGGATTATAGACGACGGATGTAGATGTAGGGTGGAAACAATTTAGACGGCTGGATGACGAGGCATGATTTTTGTTTGACCTTTTTGCTAAAAATTGATGCAAGTTGGATAAAAGTTGCACGAGACAATTTATTTCCCTTTCTATAAAAACAAAAACAAAAATAATAAAAACATAAAACATGACTTTATAGAATAGTTAGTTACAATAAGCGTGGTGTAATATTAATAAATATTAATTAAAAGTTGTTTATGGAGATGTTTGATAAAATCAGTTGAAAGTTGAAAACTGTTAGTTGGAAATTTGAAGCTGTATTCTTTATTTATCAAATATTTTAGAATAAATAGTTAATAGATTTAAATGTGTAAAATCAATTAAAATAAAATGGTTAAAACTTCGAAAAACTATTTAAAATAGCTTCTAAATTTAGGGGTTTTTTTTTTCTAAAAGTAAGAGTAAAAAACTCATGGTATCAAACAAAAATTTTTCCTTTTTAAAGTTTTTTATTAAAATTTAAAAGCTAAAAATTCTTGAAAATTTTGTGAAAAAAACTTATTCGTTGTATGATGATAATTAAGTTTATTAATAAAAAATAGCAAGAATTATTATTAAAAATATATATATCAAGATGCATACCATTTTGTCATTACATATATAAAAAGTGCTTTGATTAAATGTAATGTGTACTTGAAGGTTGGTTTTCAATTTGGTAATGGATGTATCTAATTTCATGTGCTTCTTACTACACGAGTGTCTTTTTATCGTTTTTCAATTAAAGTTATGCCTAATTTTGGCAATTTATTGGTCATTGTCGTATCTAGACATTCTACCAATCTTCTAACTAGTTTAAGGTTTATTTGGATTTAGATTTGATATTGATTGATTATTTTTAGATTGATGGGAAAAATCATATCATAAAATTCAACAAAAACTTCTTCTCTTTGCATTAAGTTAGACGTTTTTCTAAAAATAGACAGTATTTTGTAGAGACGTTCGTCTTACAAAAATTTTAATTTTAATTTTAATTTTATGATATAAATGTGCATTCACATCTGTATACATTATTCTCTGTATATATTTAATGGGTTGAATTGCAATTATTGGAAGAGTGGAAATTGCATAGCATGTGGACCTCCATTTAATGGGAATTTTGGCGACCTTTCTGCTATTGGAGCAAAGATACAGGGGACGTGATAATAACACAAGGGTCCATTTTATAAGTGTTTTAACGGGTATCCGGTGCTTTACTTATATATTCTACCCTTCCCTTTTAAGATTCTTTTCATTTTGTATAAATTACACATAAAAATATATTTTTAACGGATTCGGAAAACAATACTTCAATTCAATAATTAAAAAAATTATGTTACATATTTATAATTAAATAATAATTTTGATAATACTTCAAATCAATAATTAAAAAAATTATGTTACATATTTATAATTAAATAATAATTTTGATTATCTAAATTGTAGCAGTATTTTAAAATAAAGCCATTCATTTGATTACATAAATACAATATTATTTAAACAATACTTATTGGTGATTTCAACGGTTATAGGCTAACGAAGTCCGAACCAAAGGAAGAAAAAAAAAAAGGTTAATGCAAAAATAGCCGATCTCATACAACCGAAGTCACACAAATGCATTTTTGGTTGCTTTATTTTGGATTTTATATTTAAGTATTTAACACATGTTAACTATATGTTTATCGGATATAGATATCAGTTCTCTTATTACTTTTAAAATAAAAATATTTTTTTTATTCTGATGTATTTAATTTTATTGTGTTATAAATAATATATATATATATATATATATATATATATATATATATATATATATATATATATATATATATATATATATTAAGAAAAAGAAAAAAAACAAAATAAACAAATAAATAAATGAAAAAAATAATAATAATTAAAAACAGCAAAACCGAGTATACATGCCTCTAAAAACGTTTTTTATAAATATTTATGAAAAATATATATTAATAAAAATTAAAAAACTCGAAAAAGAAAAGAAAAACTCATTCAAATGACGTTCCATGAACGTTCGTCGCATGCGATTATTTTCTCAACTCTATATTACATTCCATAGACGTGCGTTGTAACTTCCCATTTCACGAACAAATTTTTCATTTTTAGTTAAGGTAAAACATCATTCCATAAACCCAAGTAACCCACTTGTGCCAAAATTACAATTAGTTTGAAAATCAGAGTAATATAATAAATACGGAATCTCCAATATTGCTAACAAGTGTTTACATTTATGCATTCTTCTTCCTACGATCAACAAAGGTACCTGAAAAATATTTAATTCATAATTGTAGTCAAAACTTAGTGAGTTTCCCCCTCCACACCAACAATATATATATATATATATATATATATATATATATATATATATATATATATATATATATATATATATATATATATCTTTCCCCCTCCACACCAACAATATATATATATATATATATATATATATATATATATATATATATATATATATGTTGTGATGTTTGTGATATATATATATATATATATATATATATATATATATATATATATATCACAAACATCACAACATAATAATCAACTATGGGTTATCATCAACCCTGAGACTATCAGCAGTCCTGAATATCACATACAACACAACAATATAAACACATGTAGGTAATCAATAACCCTGGGACAATCTGCAGTTCAATGGGCTCACAGCAACCCTATGGGTTATCAAAAATTATGTGGGTTATCAACAATTAAGTTTAACTATTTAAATTTCAAAAACTAAAACTATTAAGTTCAAATTTAAACTATAAAACTTAAGGGTGTAATTTGAAATTTTTTCTAAATTATTAGGTTAAATATTTGAATCAAAATAATCATATACAATCCAAACTTAACAAAATCCATCAATTTTGATAAGGATAACCATTCCAAACATAAAAAACGATTTTATGCAATAAAAACGAGTTTTGGTCATTATCCTTATAAAAAAACAGGCCAGAAAATCGAAAAATCTGGTAACAGAACAGCAAACTCGTCGAGTTGGGCTCTGAACTCGTCGAGTTCACCCAACTCGTCGAGTTCATATAGAACTCGTCGATTTCATGATCCATACAGCAAAAAAAGTTCGATTTCCTGATCTTTGACAGTTCACTATTGCATCAATTCATTATACAACAGCCTAGACTCTGATACCATTGATGGGTTATGAGCACTACATCATTCCTATGGTGTACATGCAAACCTCTAAGCTTTGGATCTAGTTTGTCTAATGAACATGCGATAATCACCCAAAGCTCATAAACCCTAGATCTAGCATATATATATATCGAAATTAACATGTAAGAACAGATCTAGATGAATACCTCTTATAGAATGGCTTGAATCTCGTAACCTTAGAGCTTAGAGTCACAAATGTCACTCCTCTAATGGTTTACAAACATCACAAGCAAAATGATATTGGAAATAGGGGAGGAGCACCAAAACTTGTCCAAGATCTCTACAAGAAAGCTTAGCCATGTTTTTTGGGAACCCTAGGGGTCTATTTATGCTTGTGTGGGCTGCTAGGGTTTCAGGAGAAACCCTAATTCCCTGCTTAGGCCTTAAGCAACCCATGGAACCTTTCTAGAAGGCCCTTGGACGAAAATCATATGGGCTTCCCATAGATTTCGTCCAACCCCCTTCCCTTTAGGAATCCATACCCACAATGCAATTATCTTATAATGACAATATTACTCCCCCAAGTTTAATTAATCTCTTTTGGCCACAGAATTAATTTCTTAATTAATTCTTGTCCAATTTTAATTAAAATCTATGATTTCTCTATTAATATATTATTCATATAATATATTAATAAACCATAATTAACCTCTTTCTTCATAAATCATCCTATCTAGTTGCTTTGATGAAGGCAACCCAAAAGGACCATGCACAACCGGCTCAAATACTTACCAAATATAGTTACGAGCTTAGACACTAATCCAACAGAAACATGTTACAAAGATATTGTTGTTTGATTTTAATCTATGCAAACCAATATCTTTGACAACTATGGAGGATTTCGATAATTTGTGAAGTTTCTACAAGAAGAAGATTTTACTTAAAGACTCTTGGATTTTTTTTTGCTTGCATGTTTGTAATGGTTGGCGTGTCAGGTTCTTTAAGAAAACAATGTTAGTTTGATATGTTATCCGGTTATGAACTTTGTTAAAATTCATTCTTAGTAGTTTGTGGTTTTGGATATTAAATTGTGATCATAGCTTTTGAATTTTCAAATTAAAGTATAAATTATAAACTTCTATTATCTATCTTATATAAATTGTTCATCATATTCAAAGTTTTTATGGATCAAGTGAAGTCATGGATCATATTAGTTAGATTATTAGTTTGTAGATCATAGTCAATGATACAAAACTTGTTAAGATTAAATTATTAGTTGTTATAGTGCTAACATTGATAATATATCCTATATACGTTTGTCCATCTTAAAAAATCAAAAAACTTATTCATGTCGTATTTTTAAATCATAGAAATTATTGACAAAAGTTTTTGGATCATAGAATTTTTTAAACATAAATATTTTCATGTTAATTAATAATAATGATGCAACATTTATGATACATATTTTACAAACCTTCTATGATAAATAATCAGAAAATGTATGGATTACTTTATTATGGATCGTGTTAATTTATGGATTATAGTCATCATCCAAAAGTTTTTTTTAGAGTAAGTTACTGAAATCGTCTCTATGGTTTGGTCAAAATTGCACGTTTGGTCCCTAACTTTTTTTTTCCACTCGGATCGTCTCTGTGGTTTGATTTTATTATGTTTTTCGTCCCTTACATACATAATGTTAGGGACCAAACGTGCAATTTTGACCAAACCATAAGGAAGAAAAACGCAACAAAATCAAACCACAGGGACGATCCGAGTGCAAAAAAACAAATTAGGGACCAAACGTGTAATTTTGACGATCCGAGTGCAAAAAAACAAATTAGGGACCAAACGTGTAATTTTGACCAAACCATAGGGACAATTTTAGTAATTTACTCTTTTTTTTATTCTTGTTATATGTTTTGATCATGCAAACCTTGTCATATTCTTTTGGATCAAATATCTTTTTCAATGATAAACATGTGTATTAGATATCATATTAGTTGGATCATTGTTTAAAGGATAATAGTCATGATCCAAACATTTATCATTCATGTTGTATTTATAAATCATAGAAACTTTAGGTCATAACTTTTGGATTATATTAAGAGTATATTATTAATCGAGGATGCGGATAGTCATGGAGGATGGACACGGTTATATGTGGATAGTCATTCATGTGCTCACAATTATTTGACCGGTTTATCATTCATGTGCTCACAATTATTTGACCGGTTTTCTATGCTTGAGTTTACATCATGATGTGGATCTCATTGTTGCTAAAGCGTAGAGTAGATGCTGCTCGGTAAAACGATGGTTCCATCAGCTTTCAACACTCATGCATATGATTGAAGTGACATGGCTGACGGATCCGTTTACCAAGCTTCGGCAAAGTGTGATACGGTATAATTTTGTTTGGATTACATTATCTGAGTATTTATATACTAATTAATTATTTCTAACCTTTTTGTAGTTTTACATCCCAATCAAACTGCTAGTGGGAGTCAACTATTGGGTACCGAACCAATTGATTCAATCCCACTTGAGAACTTCAAGATGACCGTGGAAAAAGGCCCCAGAGATACCATAATAGATTAGGTCAGCCATTCTTGTATTATAAAGACCATTGAGATTGATGGAATAACATACATAAGATTTTATCAACTTTCATGGTATCAGAGCGCACCTACATCCAACCCTAATCGCAGCCTCCTTCTTTTCTATCTTCTCCTTCAAAGTTGCGATTTATATTTCTTTTATGTCTTCTTTTCTATCTTCTCCTTCAACCTGTGATCTATCTTTTATCTTCTCCTTCAAACTGTGATTTACATGGCTAAAAAACTTCACCCCGCTCTCATGATTACCAACATTCAAAACTTTATTCCGATCACTCTCGAGATGGATAATGCACAATATACCTCTTGGACTGAACTCTTCAAGATTCACTGTCGTGCATTTGAATTAATTGATCACATTCAACCTTAAGCCGAATCCACTCCTCCTCCTACTACTATAAAAGACAAACAACTTCCTCCGTCCATGTCTAAAGAACTTTGGAGTTGCCTTGATGTCATTTTCATCCAATGGATATACAACACCATCTCAAATGACCTCCTCTAAACAATTCTTAAACCCAAATCCACTGTTGCTCAAGCTTGGACTACCCTTGAAAGTATTTTTCAAGATAATCAAAATGAACGGGCACTCTATCTCGAACACAAACTGGTCACCACCAAACTTGCCAACTTCCCAAACTGTTCAACATACTGCCAAGCCCTCAAGATGTTATCTGATCACCTTTTTAATGTGGGTTCACCGGTTTCAAATCAACGCCTTATCTTGCAACTTATTGCTAGCCTTACTAAGTCTTATGAAGGCATCGTCATGATGATAAAACAAACAAAACCTCTCTCGGATTTCTATGAGGCTTGTTCCCGCCTTATTCTAGAAGGAACTAAAAAGGCTAATAATGCAACCCAATCGGCTACAATTGATGCAACAACTCTTAATACTCAAACCTCCTACAACACACGCCCTACCTACCAGGTTCAAGATTCAAACAACAACACCAACAGGGGACGTGATCGTGGACGGAGTGGACGTGGTCGTGGTCGCGGGGGAAGGGGACACGGTAACTTAAGTGTGGGTCGTGGCCAACAGCAGCCACCGTAGCTTTCTCTATACACTTAATAATGGTTAACTTCTCATTCTTTATCTCCTTCCTCCCAACCTTGGGTTGCTCCATATTTATGGACTCCTACACACATACCACCTTGTCCCTACCCAACCAACCATCCCCGTTCCACTGCTTCAGGTTTGTTAGGTCCAAGACCTTCTACACAACAAGCATATGCCACATCTGAAAATTCTTATATCCCAAATGATTTAGAATAAGCATTTCATACCATGAGCCTTTGCCCTCCTGACCAGAACTATTACATGGATATAGGCACGACCTCACACATGTCAAACAACTCAGGTATTCTCTCCTCTTATGTCAATAAATTTCTTTTTTGGAATATCATTGTAGGTAATGGCGTGTATCTTCCAATCCAAGGTACCGGTAACCACACATTACCCCAACCATGCCCTCCTCTTAAACTCAGCCATATTATTCATGTTCCTAATCTTATTTAAAAAAATTAGTTTATGTCCGTAGACTCACAAAAGATAACCAAATTTCTATTGAGTTTGACCCCTATGGTTTTAATGTGAAGGATTTGCGGACACGGATGCCACTCCTTCGTTGTAATAGCAACGACGATCTCTATCCTCTTACTCTCATGCATCCTTCCAACTCACTCATCCAACAAATTTTGTAGCCATCACAAGAGATCTTTGGCACTATCACTTGGGTCACCCCCAGCCGATGTTCTTAGCTCTTTATATAACTCATTGTTTTTTTCCTTTTAGAAACAAATTGTCATTTTTTGTTTGTGAACCTTGAGTTTTGGGTAAACATATCAAATTACCACTTCATCCATCTAGTTCTGTTACTATTTCCCCATTGGACATTATACATAGTGATGTTTGGACCTCCCCGATACTTTCACCCGATGGTCACAGTTATGATTTACTTTTATTGGATGATTACACAAACTTTCTGTGGACTTTTCCCTTATCTCATAAATCACAAGTCTTCCCCACTTTTCAAAAATTTCATACTCTTATACAAACACAATTTAATAAAAATATCAAGTCACTACAACGTGACAACGGAAGGGTGTACGACAACAAACTCTTCCACGAGTTTGTCTGTCAACATGACATCAACTTCCGTTTCTCTTGTCCGTATATATCATCCCAAAATGAAAAATCAGAAAGAAAGATACGATCCATAAACAATATAATTTGGACCATTCTATCACACTCCCAGGTCCCTCCCACCTCTAGCACTATGTTGTTTCCTATGCTACCTATATGCTCAACATTCTTCCTTCCAAAGTGCTTTCTTACGACACCCCCACTCACAAAACTTCCCATTTCCATCCCTCATACTCTCACCTAAGGGTTTTCGGTTGCCTTTACTACCCTCTCCTAAGCTCTACAATTATTCATAAACTTCAACCCCACTCCCATCCTTGTATCGTCCTCGGTTACCCACCCGAACATCGTGGGTACATGTGTTTCGATACATCCAAATAGAAAATCATTAATCTCACCATGTCATCTTTGACTAACATTCTTTTCCCTTTCAACATCACTTTCCTTCACATCCTAACTACTCTATATTCACCGATGAACCACATCACCCTCTAACGTGGCTTAGTTCTCCCACCGGTACTACTCCAAAATCCCCCCCCCCCCCCCACTCAACTACACCACTAGTCACTTCAATACCTCCCATACAATTCACCTATAGTCGGCACCCCAAACAAACCGGACATTCAGACACTGTAGAAACCACTAAAACCACTGAACCCATCATCACCTCAAATATTCCTACCTTTTCCATAAAAACTCGTAGCATGTCCTGCATCTCCAAACCTAAATGTAACCTTTACCTCCATGTCTTCACTCTTATCTCTCCCATTCCCAAAAACCCAACTGAATCCTTGAACAATTTGGATTGGAAGAACGCCATGTTTGATGAATTTCGGGCACTTATCGACAATAAGACATGGGAGCTTGTACCAAGACATACTTACATGAACATTTTCTGAAGTATGTGGATTTTTTTCCACAAAATGAAATCTGATGATACATTGGAAAGATATAAGGCACAGTTAGTTTGTGACGAGAAGTTTCAACAGGTAGGCATGGATTGTGGAGAAACATTTAGTCCAGTGGTCAAGCCAGCAACCATCAGAACCTTGGTTACCGTTGCTCTCTCACAATCTTGGCCAATTCACTTATTAGATGTCAAAGACACGTTTCTTCATGGGGATTTGCATGAAACAATTTATATGCATCAACCAAGGGGATTTCGTGACACACAATTTCCCAACCATGTATGTATCTTAAAGTAGTCCATATATGGTCTAAAACAAGCCCTGACAGCGTGGTATCATAGATTTTCTGAATACGCCTTCCAAATTGGGTTTCAGCATAGTCGCTCCGATCATTCACTATTCATCTACCTACATGGAGGGGATATCGCCTACCTATTGTTATATGTGGATGATATTCTTCTTGTGAAATCCTCAGATTCTCTACGACTTAAATTAATGGGTCTCCTTGCCAAGGAGTTCGCAATGAAAGACCTTGGGCCCTTAAGTTTCTTTATGGGTATTGCAGTCACACGACAATCTGCTGGTTTGATGTTCCTTTAACAGCAAAAATATGCTGCAAAAATTCTAAAAAAAGCAGGCTTCGAAAATTGCAAACCTCTTCCAACACCGGTTGACTCATCACAAAATTAGCGCCAACATCGGCGAACTTTTGGAGAACCCGACAGAATTTAAGCAGCTAGCGGGGGCCTTTCAATATCTCACTTTTACACGTATGTACATTAGCTATGCGGTTCAACAAATTTGCATGCACATGCATGCCCCTCGATTTCCCCATTTCACGGCCCTCAAAACAATACTTTGATACATTTTTGGCGCAATAGATCATGGCTTATCACTTACTGGTCCAACACTACATCACTTTTATCCTACACTGATGCTGATTGGGCGGGTTGTCCCGACACCTGACGTTCGACATCTGGATACTGCATCTTTATGGGAAACAAACTCATTTCTTGGTCCTCCAAACGGTAGACCACTATTTCCAGATCGAGCGTCGAAGTCAAATACCGAGGGTTTGCTAATGTCGTCTCAAAATCTTGTTGGCTACGAAATCTTTTATGTGAATTACAGCATCCCCCTCGCAAAGCAACTATTTTCTATTGTGATAACGTGAGTGTTTTTTATTTGTCAATCAATTTGGTTCAACATCAACTCACTAAACACATAGAAATCGACAACCATTTCGTTCGCGAAAAAGTAGCTAAGGGTGAAGTTCGAGCCTTTCATGTGCCATCATAGTTTCAAATTGCCGACATCTTCACAAAGGGAGTCCTACATGTTCTGTTCTACGACTTCAGATCCAGTCTCAACATTCGGCCACCTACCGTTTCGACTGTGGGGGTGTATTATCCATATATTTTATATTAACTGTATGTTTTGTATAATGATGAAATTATTTTGTAAATATTTTCCTAACTTAGATTAGGTAACCCATTCTTGTATTATAAAGACCTTTGAGATTGATGGAATAACATTCGGAAGATTTTATCAAATTTCAATAAATTATATATATATATATATATATATATATATATATATATATATATATATATATATATATATCATACATACTTATAAAGCTAGCATTTTTTCTTGAATATGATGCATTTGAAACTCTCATGACTTTTCAATTTCTTTATAATAATAATTATAATTTGGTAATTAGGTTAAATAAATATCAAATCTAAAGTGTATTCATATATAAACTAAATTTCAATATTAAAATAATATCTTTAATTCTACTTATAAAATTATGTTTTTTTAACTTTTAACATATCATACTTAATTTATTAGTTTTAATATATTGATGAATGTAAACCATTATCATTTTAAAGGTATAATATTTGAACAATTTGTATAAAATACTTAAATTATTAATTAAAATATAACATTATAGGCTCAATTAAATAAAAATTTTATTTAACTTAAACAACCCAAAGATTATTTTATAAATAATTAAAGTGATAAATTGTAGTGTCTTTCTAATAATGATTGTAAGTTGGTTAATAAGGTTAAATAAATATCAAACCTAAAGTGTAATCATAAATAGACTAAATTTCAATTTTAAAATAATATCCTTACTTCTATTTATAAATTTATGTCTTTAAATTTTAACATATAATACTTAATTTATTAGATTTAAAATGTTATTGCATGTAAACCATTATCAGTTTAAAGCTACAATTTTTGAACAATTTGGACAAAATACTTCAATTGTTAATTTAAATATAATATTACAGTGTCAACTTAAATATAAATTTCAGTTTCACTAAAAAAACCAAATAATATTTTGTAAATAGTTAAAAATGATAAATTATAGTGATAAATGCAAAAACTAAATTGTAATATCAGTTTAACTAAAATATTTCGTAAATATATTTATATAATCGTTAAAAACTTTCAAATAAGTAGCTTAAAATAACTTATAATAACAATAGTTAAAATTAACTCTATATAAATGATTATATTGTTACCTTTAAAATCTAAAAATAATGTTTGATGTTTTAAATAATTATAATGATAGAAATTAAAACATTAAGCAAATATATTTTAAATAATTAGTTAAAAATAACAACTATAAATAATATTAAACCATATATAATATTTAGTTTTATTGATGTGTAACTCGCGAGTAGAAGTCATTCAAACGATTGAGATTATGACGTTATAATAGATTTATATATTATCATATAATTCAAAATAGTCAATATGTTATATCAAATTAATATACGAATTATTATATCAAATTTAACAACAACGTTAGTGTTATATTTTAATATATATATATATATATATATATATATATATATATATATTTGTAAAGACTTCAACTATATAAGTGTTTCTACGCATTACAATGTCAACTCAAATATAAATTTCAGTTCCATTTAAAAAAACTAAAGAATATTTTATAAATAGTTAAAAGTGATAAATTGTAGTGATAAAAGCAAAAACTAAATTGTAATTTCAATTTAACTAAAATATTTCTTAAATATATTTTTATAATCATTAAAAGTTTCCAAATAAGTAGCTTAAAATAACTTACAATAACAATAGTTAAAAACAACTCTATATAAATGATTATATTGTTAGCTTTAAAATAAAAAAAAAACAATGTTTGATGTTTTAAATAATTATAATGATAGAAATTAAAACATTAAGCAAATAAATTTTAAAAAATTAAATAACAATAAAACAACTATAAATAACATCAAATCATATATTATATTTAATTTTATTCATATGTAACTCACGTGTAGAAGTCATTCAAACGATTGAGATTAATAAGTTATAATAAATGTATATATTATCATATAATTCAAAATAATCAATATATTATATCAATTTAGTATATACAAATTACTATATCAAATTTAACAACAACGTTATTGTTGTATTTAAAAAATCATATATTTGTACAGACTTCAACTATATAGGTGTTTCTGCGCAACACGCAGGCATTCGCCTAGTATATATATAATTGTGTAAATATGTAATTAAACAATTAATGCATATTAATAGCAATTTTCCTACGTGAAACAATGATGCTACAAATATAATAGAGTACGTTGTGTCATATTAGCAATTGAAAATGTTGCTTTAACATGAAGAAAACATATTTGTGTCACTTTAGTAAATGAAATTTTGCTTTAACATGAAAAAAACATGTTTGGTTAGCATCATAAAACTTAAAAAAATAAAAATAAATAAATAAATAAAAATAAAAAGTAGTTGATTTAGATTAAAGGAAATGCGTTAGGTTAAATTTAGGTGTAATCAAGGTCGTATTTTTTGTAACTAAAACTGTAATAAAGGTTGTATATAAATATAAAAAATATGTACTACATGCAACTAATTCAGAAAAGCTTTGCACTTCGTAAAAATTGATTTGGGTCTAAGACAACTTCGGCTAACACAAATGCTGATAAAGGGTTACTTTAGTCAAATGCAACCTTTTCAATGCTTAGGGGGTGTTTGGATTAGATTTTTAGCTTATTGCTTATAGCTTATTTGTAGTGGGAATAAGCAATAAACAATAAGCATGGAGATGAATGTTTATTAAAATTAGCTTATTTAGCCTAATAAGCTGAATTTTATCCAAACATTTAAATTAGCTTATTGTGGGAATAAACAATAAGCACCTTTTTTTTTCCTATCCAAACACCCCCTTAATGCAACTGTTTACCAAACATGATGCATTAGCTTCATTTTGTTGTAGTGATTGTCATTTAGATGTTAATGGTTATAAGTTGTTTATGTTACATGTGTCTCTAATTATTTTATGACACCACTCTATGTGTTGACAATGTTAAATGTTAAAACTTGACCATTTACGACAAAATTTTACAAAATGTTTTCCTAAAAAATTATTGTTATCCAAATTATTTCAAATATATTTTAAATAACTATTTCAAATAACTCATACGAGATGTATTTCATGATCTACCTCTCACTTTTATGTGCGTCTTGGCCAAAACCTCCTCTCATGGTCATCAAAACGTCAAGTTCAAGATCTCATGTCAAAACCTTCTCTTATGGTCCATCGTCTTGGCCAAAACCTTCTCTCATGGTCATTAATACGTTGACAAGTAACATGATATTAATTAAAAAAACGTAATAAGATGACACATAATAAAAGTATTACATATCTACAATTTTACCCGTGCAAATCTATATATATTGATATCAATGGGATACCATATGTTATTGGAAATTAACACAACAAAAACTCAACGAAATGTATCACTTTTTTCCATTTCTTTTATATTTTTTTTATAAAAAATGCTACTTTATCGGATTTAACACAATATTTTATGTAAATATAAGTTTTAAAATCTTAAAAAACATTTTTTTCACTCTTTTCTTTTGTTTAAAAAATTGAGTAAAAATAAGTATTTATATAAAAGCGCACTCTGATTTTTGAGTAATCATGATGTTTTGATCGGACAAAATACATGCGAACAAAATTTCACGATTGAGTACATTCGAACCGAACAACGCTTATGATTACTTGATGGACCCCATGGATATGTCGATTTCAATCAAATTTTCTTCCTCATTCATCTCCGACCACCGGTAAATAGATTCCGGTGATAATTGCTCAAAACACAACTCTTCTTCATCATCGTCTTCTCCTCCTCCTTTCAACCCAACATAGTTCCCCGCCGGAAGTTCTATTTCTATTAGGCTCTCCTCGTCGGAGCAGTCAGGACTCTCGCTCGGAAACTGCCCACAGTCAAAGTCGGAATCTTCTTCACTGGTGGATGAAAACCGGCCAATAATGTCGTTTTCCGAGAAAGATTCCGGCAAACCTTTGTCGGAAAATCCAATCTTTACTTCATCTTGAGCCTGTGTTGAGATCTTCCGATCAGAGCAGATAAGATCATGGCCATCTTGTTGTTGCGACTGTTCTTTCTTAAGAACTTGTACTTTGAGTTTTGCGAGTGGCAAGAACAGAAAGGTAGAAGAAACCAATATCAAAACTGTGCTGAGGAAGAAAAAGATGGGGAAATTACAGAAAGACCCATAAGCGTATGTGAGAATGGGGAGAAAAAAAGCAATAATCCATGGGGTTTTCGGGAAATAAACACAGGATTTCATAGGGGTTAGAGAATAGAGACTAATGAATCTTGGAAGTGTTAAGAATACAAGAAAGGATTCTTTTTGAGCACACACACACATGCACTAAAACCCTAGAAACATAAACATTGTAAAGATTTGTGAAGCCATGGCCATGTGACCACCTCTTTCTTCACCACATGGCTTTTTGAAAGTTCAAATCAAATTGCCTCAAATAGCAAAATAATAATTAATTCTTAATTATATAACAAAAATTATATATATATTTTTTTATGATATAGATAATGTATAGAAATCTGAAGCACTGGTTACCGACTAGATATGACAATTTTTTTGAAATTATTATTGTTAATTAATAATCAAGTTTTATGTTTAACTTTAATTAGTATGAATGTGTTTATTTTTTGTCTTATTTAAAAGAAAGAGATTCAAAAGTTTGGAAGTGTGGTATAAACAATTCAACATTGTAGTTTATGTCAGAATTACTATTTTTAGTTAAGATCATCTTCGATAATGATGGTAATAAGACGGATAAGGGCGGGGCCTTCTTCATATTTGTTTATAGAGAGTCTGTTTAATCGGATTTTGTTTACTTAAGTTTGATTTAATCGGTTTTTTTAGCAATTTTAATTTAACTGTAATAAAACCGAATAATATTCGGTTTAATCAGTTTTGAGATTCGGTTCAATTTAAAAGGTAGAGATAATGACTTGAAAGGGTAAGATACTTTTGACTTTGATCACATTTGGTCACTAAACTTTATTTCGTGCTTTATTAACCATTTAACTTGTTGAATTGTATTAATGTTCCCCTTATAACCAGGTTTAGCCGGTTTTAAAGGATTTATCGATCCTACGTGTACTTTTTATCTTACATGACGAAAGAGGTGGCATGTAGGCCCCGATTTGTCGTCTCCTTCTCGTTAAACCTCACCCCGAAGTCTCATTTGGTCATTAAACTCAACTAGGGCACAAAATTCTCCATCGATCATTCGTCTCCTTCAATCGTTCTGTAGAATGGCATCATCTCCAAATCCTACTGATCAAAACTTCATTGTAGTGGATTTCCACTACAATGGTCAGTTTGCACCCAATCCCTTAGTTTACTTTGATCCCGACAAAGCATCAGCGCGAGATGTTGACTTCAGTGCGTTTGGGTATGAGTAATTCATGGAATTCCTTCACAAGCTCACCAAATCGAGAAGCAAAGACATCTATTTCTGCCTTCCACAAGAGTCTTTAGGTCTTGGAATTCATACACTGGTGAACGAGGGTGATTACAAGGAATTTTTGGATTTGGCGTATGCTAATGACAAGAGAATGAATGTATATGTGGATCACCATAATGAACCTATCTTCGACTGGATTGAGGCTGAGGAAAGTGAAAGTAAAAATGAAGACTTAGATGAAGATGAGGATTCAGTTATTCAAGATTCATATTCTGTTGATCATGAAGAAGATGATGCTACCTATCCATTTCCAGTAAACAAGACTGCACATGATAGATTTTTAAACATCCTTTGTGAACCTACAGAGAGTGAAGATCAAGATGATAAATGCGTGCCACCCCAGTACCCTGTGTATGATGAGAGACAGCCATGGGATCAGATGAAACCAATGATAGGTATGCGATTTTCTAACCCTACTTAACTTAAACATATGTTAAGCAATTATGCAGTTACTAATGGGTATGATCTATGGTTTGAAAAAAATGACTCTAATAGATTGTTAGTGAAATGTTGCAAAAAGAATAAGTCACCATCTTTCCCTTTCAGACTATGGGCCTCCTGGATGAGTAAAGAAAAGACTTTTTAGATCAAATCTCTAGTGAATGAACATAATTGTTGTAGGGTGTTTAAGTTTGGGTCAATAGTAACTTACAGATGGATAGGGAAACATTTTATGAGTCAAATTATAGAGAACCCAAAAATAAGTGCAAGGAAGATGATAGCTAAAGTGTCAACGACATTCAACATAAATGTGAGTGTGGGGCAATGCAGAAATGCAAAGAAATTTGCATTACAAGAGATTGAAGGAAGTCTAATTGAACATTATGGGAGATTGTGGTCATATGGTGAGGAAATTATCAGGTCAAATCCTGGGTCTACTGTGAAGTTGGATGTAGACATCATGCCAGATTCCACAACTTTGTTTTCCAATTTTTATGTGTGTTTCAAAGTTGTAAGGGATGGTTGGTTAGAAGGGTGCAGGCTTGTATTTGGGCTTGATGGTTGCTTTTTAAAGGGTGTAGTTAGAGGAGAAGTTCTTTCAGCTGTTGGGAGAGATGCAAACAACCACATCTACCCTTTAGCATGGGCTGTGGTATGTGTTGAGAATAAAGAAACATGGAAGTGGTTCATAGATTTGCTTATGGATCACATTAATGGTGGTCTTGGTGCAGGCATTACCCTTCTTTCTGATGGATACAAGGTTAGTACTAGATCCTTTTTATACTTCATTTTTATGCTTTTTCACCCATAATGATGTTGTGATTTGTAGGGGTTATTACAAGCAGTTAAGGAAAGATGTCCAGAAGCTGAACATAGGCAATGTGCCAGACACATTGTGGCCAATTTTAGTAAAAGGTTTACTAGTCAAGAATACATGAAGTTATTTTGGAGGGCTATAAGGGCTAGTACTGTGGAGAAGTTCAGAGGTGTAATGGAGAAGATCAAATCTATTGATACTCATGCTTATGATTACCTTATAGATAGAGATCCTACTACCTGGTCTAAGGCATTCTTTCAATAAGGAAGAGATTGTGATGCATGGAGAATGGGGTCAGTGAGAGTTTCAATTCTGCTATTAGGCATGCTAGAAGGAGACCTATAATCACTATGCTAGAGGAGATTAGGTTATTTGTGATGGAAAGGATATACACTCAAAGAGTTGAAGGAATGGAATGGGATTTGCTTATATGTCCAAGTATTAGGAAGCGTATAGAAGATTTGAAGGTTAAACAGAGGGATGTTTTTTACTTTAATATGCTTATGTTAATTATGAGGATGTGTTATTGATTTATATTTTTTTGCTTTAAACAGGTTGTGGGGAGTTACTCCTTGTGGTTATCAAAAGTATGAGGTTAGATTCACTGATGTTGCATATGGAGTGGATCTAATTGCAAAGAAGTGTGCCTGTAGAATATGGCAACTTACAGGGATACCATGCTTACATGGAGTGGCAACAATCTCTTACTTAAATCATGATGCAGAGACATATGTGTCTCAATCATACACTACTAAGGCTTACCTAAAATGCTACAAATATAGCATTAATCCTCTCAATAGTAGTGATATGTGGCCAGATGTTCCATACCACAAGCCTTTGCCTCCCAAAAGAAGAAGATTACATGGTAGGCCATCAGTGAAAAGGAAGAGGGATGCAATTGAAAGAGAGTTGACTGGACCAAGTAGACAAATTGTCACAAGAAGGGGAAGCCTAATAAAGTGTGGTATTTGTAAGGAACCATGTCACAACAAGAAAAAGTGTCCATCTAACCAGCAAAGCAATACATCAGGTTAATATTTTTAAAAACATTACATCATTTGAACAAAGAATTGACATTTTGATTTTTTTTTGCAGTACCAAGTTCATCCAGGGGCAGTGGAGCAGACCCAAGTTTATCCACGGGCAATGAAGGACCACCACCTACAGTCCAACCACCTCCTCCACCACCACCTGTAGCCCAACCACCTCCACCACCACTACCTGCAGCCCAACAACCTCCTCCACCACCACCTATAGTCCAACCACCTCCACCACCACCACCTGCAGCCCAACCACCTCCACCTCCACCACCACCACCTGCAGTCCCCATGCCAAGAAGAAGGGTCCCAGTTGGTAGAAGTGGAAGGAGGCAATATTCTGAACAGATCATCAAACAAGCATTAAGGAGGCAGATACTTGGGGTTGGGAGCAATACAGATAACCCTTCAGTTATTGATTAATTTAGTGGGTAGGTAGTGGGTGGGTAGGAATATCTTTTGTGAGGCAGTTGTGATGTAAAGACAAAGTAATAGTCTTTTTATTATGCTTTTCTATGGTACTATCAAGTAGGTGTGTGGGCACATGGTAACCCTTCTTTTGTCTATGCAGGAATCTTTTGTGTTACCTAGAAACTACTTTTTTGTATGCAGACAAGAACTTATTTAATTTCGAATAGTAATGGAGTATTTCAATGAATCCAACCACCACATTCATTTACTTCTTTGTTATATGTATTCATTGTTATATGTATGCTACTTTGTGATTCCATTCCAGTCAAAACTAATTCTTTATGATTCTATTCCAGTCAAAATTATATATATATATATATATATATATATATATATATATATATATATATATATATATATGCAACTCTGTGATTCTATTCCAGTCAAAATCATATATGTATTCATTGTTATATGTATGCTTCTTTATGATTCCATTCCAATCAAAATTATTTCTTTGTGATTCCATTCAAGTCAAAGTTACTTCATTCCATTCCAACAAGAAGTTAAGATAATGGCTCCATTCTTTGTGATTCCATTCCAGTGAAAGTTAATATGTATGCTTCTTTATGATTCCATTCCAGTCAACATTACTTCTTTGTGATTCCATTACATTCAATGTTACTTCATTCCATTCCAACAAGAAGTTAAGATAACGACTCCATTCTATTCAAACAACATCTTTCAATACATCATTTCACATCACTTCATCATATACACGATGATCAAAAAAAGAAATCCTATGGTAAACTTATTGTAGCACCTGGTTCTTGGTACGTATTCTTTGTAATTAACTCTTTAAATATTTTCATTTTTGGCCTTGGACTCAGCGAGTTGAAGGACCAACTTGCCGAGTAGAAGCGGGATAAGACGCGGGACTTAAGTGATGGACTCGGTGAGTCGGGTCCCGGACTCGACGAGTAGGTACTGTTCGGACAAAAACCCTAATCCGCGGGTTTGCACCCTATTTAAGCAATGTTATGATGGCCATATTGTCCCTTATGCTCCCCACAACACTTCTCATTGAAACCCTAGCCATTTGTGCTTTGTTGAGGCCATTTTTGGTGTTCTTGTGTGGTTGTTAAGCTTGGAAGGAAGGAAGGAGCTTGGAACTTGAGTTGGGACCAGTAGATCCAGGGATTTTACTTCATTTTCAGCAGTTTCAAGCCGGAGGATTTTCAGAGCAGCAACAATAGATAGACAGTTCCCGCGCAGATCAGCAGCTACTTCGAGGTGAGTTACCCTCCAGTAGCGGTGGGTCTACGGCCACAATGTCGGCTCATTAGTAGGAGTTGTATGATTAGATGATTGTCTATGTGATATTCATCTAGGTTTGCTACTACCTGATATGTTTACGTGCTAGTGACAGTAGGGGAGATAGTCCCCAAATTTCCGGTCGATAGGGACGAAGGGGCAGTCATGCCCAACCATGCTAGATAGATTATGTGATATGTGTTATGCGGTGGTAGTAGGGGTGAAATAGTCACCAGTATACGGTCGAGAGGACCGAAGGGGAGACCAGCACCCAGATATGCTAGTCAGCATCCGGTCGAGAGGACCGAAGGGGAGGCCAGCACCCAGATATGCTAGCCAGTATCCGGTCGAGAGGACCGAAGGGGTAGGTCGAGCACCCAGATATGTCTGACAATATATGTATGTTATGTGGTTGTATGGTATGTGGTACGATGTGGGAACTCACTAAGCTTCGTGCTTACAGTTTTCAGTTTTGGTTTCAGGTACCTCTTCATCGAAGGGGAAGGAGCTGGCACGGTAGCGGCACATCATACACACACACACATTGTTTTCCGTTTTACGAACTTGTTCTGGGATTTGTACTCTGATATTGTGTTGTTTTCATATTTTGGTTTTCAGACACAATGTATGTTATGAAATGGCTTGATCAGACAATGTTTTATTTACAAATGTTTTTCAAAGTATTGATTTTAAAAATGAAATTTTTGGGCGTGAAATTTGGGTCGTTACAAGTTGGTATCAGAGCCCTGGTTTAAGGGATTCGGACACACCTTCGGGGGTGTCTGAACTCAAATCGAGGGATTAAAGGATTTCAAAAAAGAAAAAGTTTTCTGAAAGATTAAGTAAAGAGTTTTAAGAAAGAACGAAGTGTGTAATGTGCGCGACCGGCCGAGCTCAAGTAAGTATTCCCCAAAATACCCATACAATGTTATGCAATGTTTACCAGTTCAGTAGAACAACATGCTAGTGTAGGACTAAGGGCTTAGGAGTGATGCCTTATGTGCCTGATTTATGTGCTTCAGCTTATGTGAATTACATGCTAGTGTTAAGTAGACAACAGTAGGATAGCATGTTTAGGTTATGCCTAATAGTATGAGCTTAGCATTGTATGCTAGTACAGTTTCTCTCTATGAGAACAGACTTGCTTGAGTAGTTTACCTGCATCCGAATGTTGCTTGCTTTGTGCTTTGTGGGAATCTGCGTGATGGGAGTTAGCCATTAGGTGAATATGTCACGTCACATGTGGTCAAGGTTGAATAATCTCAGAGTGCTGGATTTGGCCCTATTGCTCAGCTCTTGTCTGAGTCTAACCGTTGTAGGGACGAGTCTGTTACTCGAAGGATTATCTGAGCCTCATCACATGTGATGGTATCCAGGTGATGGATAATTGGCATTACAAGGAGGCCTTCAACAGTTGGGGACCGGTTTGGGTAGGGCCAAAGATTTTCCCTAGAGTAAGCCTAGGATGAGGATAGCAGTGATCAACAGTGGTAAAAAAAAGGAAAAAAAAGGGGATCTGGTGGAGTCAAGGCAGTCCTTGAAGAAGGTACGGATAGATGTGGAAGGTAGTATGGGCTCGTACTACTGAAAGCAGAGGATCTGTACCCGAACTGAGGAAGGTTGAGATAAGACCAGGGAACTTGTAGTAGATGTGATCCCTCAAGAGGTACCAGTATCACTAACGGTTGTTATTATGTATTGTAGAATGGTGGTACTACGTTCGAGGCCAGCAATTGGAAGCTCAGGATAGGGATCGGGATCAGGCTCGGGATCTGGTTCCGAGCTAGTAGATGAGGGGCTACGTGAGTTCATAGCGTCAGAGATCACCAGAGGTATCCTTGAGTCGACCCCCATCATCTTCGGGTCGATCAAGGAAGGGATAGTTGAGTTGATGGAGGATCGCCTCAGGGCGTTCAGGAGTGACCTGACATCTGGCCAGTCAGGATCTCGCACACTATCCTTCAAGGACTTCAGGGGTAGTGGTGCGCCGGGTTTTCATGGGGCGAAGGACCCCATAGCTGCCAGACGATGGATTGCAGACATCGAGTCTGCACAGTTGACTAGCTTCTGCCCCGAGGGGTCAAAGGTGAGGTTTGGAGCAGGGTGTTTGAGAGACAGAGCTAGAGACTGATGGGAGTCTGTTGGTGACTCATTGGGAGCCTCGGCTGTAGAGGCTATGTCATGGTCAGACTTTGTGACCAGGTTCCGAGCAGAGTTTGTGCCAGCTGTGGAGCTTCAGCAGCTGGCCAGGGAGTTTTTGGATATGAGGCAGACCACGGAGACTGTGGCAGAGATCACCGCCAAGTTTCGGGAGAGGGCGTTGTTGGTGCCCCAGTACGCGGGTGATGAGGATATGAGGAGGACCCGCTATCATGACATGCTATGAGCTGATATTCGGGAGCATGTCGGTTTTTCCGCTTGCCCTACTCTGTAGTCCATGATTGCCAGGGCCAGGGAAAGGGAGATCGACCTGGAGCACATCCGGAAGAGGAAGGTTGAG
This sequence comes from Lactuca sativa, assembly GCF_002870075.4. Taxonomy (NCBI): domain Eukaryota; kingdom Viridiplantae; phylum Streptophyta; class Magnoliopsida; order Asterales; family Asteraceae; genus Lactuca; species Lactuca sativa. The sequence goes on from NC_056627.2 coordinate 272,841,419, forward strand.
GAGGGGTAGGCTACGGGGGCTTCGGGGAAGAAGCCCAAGGGACCAGACGCAGGGTCGAAAGGCCAACAGGGCGAGGCCGCTGCAAGAAATACGGCAAGACGCACGAGGGAGCGTGCAAGTTGGGATCGTCAGGCTACTATAAGTGCGGCGAGATGGGGCACTTCAGCAGGGATTGTACCGCCCCTGCACCTATGATACAGACATCAGAGTTGTTGTGTTTCCACTACAACCAGAGGGGCCGCAAGAAGGCCAATTGCCCCAGTTGACAGCAGCAGTGCCAGTGAAGGCGCCAGCTCCAGCGACCCTGCGGATTACTAATGGCCGACAGGGCAAGGCAAAGGCTCCAGTGGTGAGGAGCCGGTCATTTCAACTAACTACCGAGGAGGCACGCACTGCACCCGATGTGGTGATTGGTATGATTCTTTCCCTCTGTTTTATTTAGATGATGTTATGATGTTGATATGTGCTCTGTGTATATGCGTTTAGGATCATTCCATGTGAACAGTATCCCAGTTCAGGTGTTGTTTGACTCGGGTGCCACCCGATCATTTGTTTCTCTTGCACTTAGCAAGAAGTCCACTGAGTCTTCGGGCATGTTGGACTGCCCTTTAGAGGTAGAGATTGTCGATGATCGATCAGTACGAGTATCAGCAGTGTTCAGAGATTGCGTTTTGAGGTTATTTGAGGAGCGCTACTTAGTGGATTTGGTTCCTATTCTGTTGCGTGGGAACAAGGTGATTATAGGCATGGATTGGTTAAGCCCTAATGGGGCGGTGATAGATTGCGCGCAGCAGATGGTGCGAATCAGGACCCCAAGTGGGGGAAAGTTGGTGGTCCACGGCGAGAGGCCACAGCGTGGACCCACAATATGTTCGACAGCGAGAGCTAGGCGCTACCTTCAGCAGGGTTGCGTGGGATATGTCGTGTATGTTATGGATACCCGGGAGGCGGGTAAGGCAACGGTGAGCGAGGTCCCGGTGGTGCGGGACTACGCAGACGTGTTCCCAGAGGAGCTTCCTGGGATACCTACGGAGCGACAGGTGGAGTTCAGGATCGACCTAGTCCCTGGTGCGGCTCCAATAGCCAAGGCACCGTATCGGTTGGATCCTCCTAAGATGCAGGAGTTGTCTACACAGCTGCAGGAGCTGTTAGACAAGGGATTCATTAGACCGAGCAGTTCAGCCTAGGGAGCCCCAATTCTATTTGTGAAAAAGAAGGACGGGTCGCATCGGATGTGTATAGATTATCGGGAGCTGAACAAGGTAACGGTGAAAAACCGTTACCCACTTCCGAGGATTCATGACCTCTTTGACCAGCTTCAGGGAGCATCTTGGTTCTCCAAGATTGATCTACATTCAGGATATCATCAGATGAGGGTCAGAGAGGAGGATGTGCAGAAGACCGCGTTTCGGACGCGTTATGGCCATTACGAGTTTGTGGTGATGCCCTTCGGGCTCACCAATGCTCCTTCCGCGTTCATGGACCTCATGAACTGCGTGTGTAGACCGATGTTAGATCGTTTTGTGATAGTGTTTATTGATGACATCTTGGTTTACTCCAAGACGCAGGAGGAGCACGAGGAGCATCTGAGTGAAGTTTTGGAGACTTTGAGGAGGGAGAACTTCTATGCTAAATTCTCCATGTGTGAGTTTTGGTTGCGCGAGGTGCAGTTCCTCGGACATCTCGTCAACCAGAATGGGATCTTAGTGGACCCGGCCAAGGTTGAGGCCATGATGAGATGGGAAGTTTCGAAGTCTCCATCTGAGATTCGGAGTTTCCTGAGATTAGCAGGCTACTATAGGAGATTCATTCAGGATTTCTCCAAGATAGTCGTACCTCTGACGCGGCTGACGAAGAAAGTCGTGGTCTTTCGATGGGGGCCTGAGCAGCAGGCAGCGTTTGAGACCTTGATACAGAAATTGTGCGAAGCGCCAATCTTAGCCCTTCCAGAAGGCGTAGAGGATTTTGTGGTATACTGTGACGCGTCTATTTCAGGTTTGGGCGCGGTGCTGATGTAGAGAGGGCATGTCATTGCTTACGCTTCGAGGCAACTGAAGCCTCACGAGGCGAACTACCCGGCGCACGATTTAGAGTTGGGGGCGGTTGTCTTCGCCCTCAAGATTTGGTGGCGTTACCTCTATAGAGTCCGGTGTACCATTTACACAGACCACAAGAGTTTGAGGTACCTCATGGATCAGCTAAATCTGAACATGAGGCAGCGTCGGTGGTTGGACGTGGTGAAGGATTATGACTGTGATATCCTTTATCACCCAGGGAAGGCCAATGTGGTGGCCGATGCACTTAGCCGCAAGGCAGCGCCGATCAGAAGCGTGTGCATGAGGATGTCAGTGATGACTTCGTTGTTAGAGCAGATCCGGGAGGCTCAGTAGGAGGCTATGAAGGAGGAACATCGGAAGAGCGAGCGTATAGTGGGTCAGGTTTCCTCCTTCAATTATGATAGCCGAGGGTTATTGACACTACACCGCAGGGTGTGGGTACCATATCACGGGGGTGTGCGCCAGGTCCTAATGGAGGAGGCGCACAAATCCCGATTTTCCATTCATCCCGGGGCGACGAAGATGTATAGAGATCTTCGTCTAGACTATTGGTGGCCCTGCATGAAACGTGATGTAGCTTGGTACGTTGAGAGGTGCTTGAACTACAGAAAGGTCAAGGCCGAGACGATGGACCCTCTTGGAAGAAGTTCCATGACGAACTGGGCACTCGTCTGCATTTTAGCACCGCCTTTCACCCGCAGACAGATGGTCAGAGTGAGCGGACCATCCAGAATCTGGAGGATATGTTGTGGGTGTGCGTGCTGGACTTCGGTGGTAGCTGGGATACTTATCTCCCTTTGGCTGAGTTCTCATACAACAACAGCTACCACGCGAGTATTGACCGTCCTCCCTTCGAGATGTTGTACGGGAGGAGGTGCAGGACCCCAATATGTTAGGGTGAAGTTGGTCAAAGGGTCATGGGGAGCACCAAAGTAGTGCTCAAGACGATCGAGAGGATTCAGCAGGTTCGGAGCAGGCTTCAGACTGCATAGATTCGGCAGAAAAGTTATGCCTGATGGGTTTTGGCCATAAGAACATCTTATGTGCTCATGCAAACCCTAATGCTTGGATCTAGGTTTCTCTATTGTACATGCAATTCATCCAAGACTTTAAACCCTAGATCTAGCATACTATTAATCATATTAACATAAGAATGGGGTTTAGATCTTACCTTGATTGTTATGTAGCAATAATAATCTCAAACCCTCCTTGTAATGACTTTAGAAAGCTTAGAGTCACAATTGTCACTCCTCTAATGGCTCACAAACACCAAGAGCAAGAGGATGAAGAATAAGGAGAAAGGAGGTTGCCCAAAACGTCCAGAAACCCTAGTGGTACTCTTATCCACGTTTTTGGGGCTTAAGGGTACTATATATACATGTAGGCTATTAGGGTTTTCAACTAGGAAACCCTAATATGACTGCTTAAGCCCTAAGCAGCCCATGGACCCTTTTAGAATATCCCTTGGACGATTTCTAATGGGTTTCCCCACAGAATTCGTCCAACCTATTATTCCAAGGTGATCCATAGCCCAAGTGCAATTATCTTATAATTACAGTTCCAGTCCCTTAAGTTTAATTAATCTCTTTTAGTCACAAAACTAATTATCAATTAATTCTTGACTAATATTAATTAAACAATATGATTTCTCCTTTAATATATTATTCTCATAATATATTAATAAATCATAATTAATCTTCTCTCTCCATAATTCATCCTATCAAGTTGCTTTGGTGAAGGCAACCCAAAAGGACCATGCACAATCGGGTCCAGTACATACCAAAATACTTATGGACTTAGACACTAATCCAACAGTCTCCCACTTGGATAAGTCTAATAACTATTATGCATATGACTTCAGATCCTGATCTGCAATCGTAGCTTTCAAAAGCCGCTGTCAACTCTGATCTTATCAGATACGCGTCCTTTAGATAAGGGATCATATATTCCTCCATTCTAGATATCGTATAGACTGAGACATGGATTTAAATCATTCTCTCTGTCTATGTATTGTTTCCCGATTTCCGATTTATGACGAATGACAACAGACTATAATTGAACACATCAAATTAGTCTCGGCTTGGCCAAGCGCTTAGGTGCCATCACTAAATCATCGAGGGGCCCAAAGATATCGCTTTTATCCCACTTTGGATAAAAGGAACAAAAAAACTTTGATTCAATGCTTGCTTGCACTCACTTACCGAATCACACACAACAATATGTTTTATGACACCAAGTTACTGGTGCGTTTACATATTATCAATGTGTAACCGACTCGCAAGATACAACTCGCACATCTCGGTTTCAAGAATATAAGATGTTATCGTCTCACCAATCACTCGTGATAAAATCCATGAAGTGATCCAAGTGAGCGTGGGTTTAATCCATTGCTCAAATCATATTCATAAGCACTCATGAATGTTGCAGCAAACATTTGCTTATGTATAATACACTTTAGACAATCCACACACATGCACAATATTCTTCATTCATACCTACTTCCAACATATGAACGACTGTGGTCCGTTCGAATAATTTGATTGTTCTGAACCAATTTAATTATTCAGGAAGTCAAAACATGCAAAGTGAAACACAAGAATAATATTAATCCTATATGGTCCCAAACCTTTGAGTATAAATAAAACATTTTATTTAATCACCATATTGATTACTCATTATTTGTTGTTTCGGGTAATCAACTTCTTTCTTGAATTATTACTACACTTGTCCTATGCTCTCAGCATGCACACAATGTTTACTTATGGTCCTTACTTTGTGAAACAGATCAAATGAACACATTTCCAACCATACTCATTTCACAAATCTCAATCCTTATCACAAGTGTAAGAATATCAAATTCTTGCCACTTATAGAATATGCTAGATTCTAACATTTTATGCAATGATCCTTTCGTAAAGTCATAGCTCAAAATCATCAAGATTTGGCCAATCTCTATCAGAAACAATTCTATAGATATGATGTCTCTCACTCAAGGTACATTCCTTTGAACATCCTTCTTGCATAAAAGTTTCTAATCTAGACATAGATTCTCAATAATCGGCTCCCAATATGGAAATATTTCCATATTTTCCATATGACAAATCATTCTTAATAGAATCTTATCTATTCATAATAATGTCGATATGGTCCATCCAATACCATACTTCCAACTACTCACAAGCGACCAATCCTTAGCGAGCTTTGGATCGTCCTTTGATAGTTGTTTAATTATTTTAGTCAAAATAGATTCTTGTCCTTTATCCCTCAAAATGTGCTAGACATTTGGAAAATTTTAGAATGGTCAAATATTATAGCATTTGCAATCGATCCTATATTCAAAGCGTATGGGATACGATGCATAATGTCTTACATGCTATGTATTCTTGACTAAATTTATTAACATTCCACAACCTAAGTCTTTAGATTTGAAATGAAGCATAATATTCTCTCCCTTAATTATAGCAAAACAACTATTCAATCCTTACGACTTTGCAAAGTATAACTCTTGTTTTCTATAATTAATATTGCTAACTTGCAATACTTGCCTTAATAATCATACAAGCACAACATTTATGCTCCCACTATCATGATGATTATTATCATATAAGCATAACACTTATGCTCCCACTAGCTTTGACATGTATTCAGAAAATAACTAAACTTACAGAAAACAATACCTATTGAATTTCTTAAGTTTATATTTCTAATACCTAATGCTTTGATAATCTTTTATCAAAGCTTCTTAATTTATACACCTTTGCCTTAGATAGCTCATATGTGTGTCTTAAACAATTCAGACTAATTGCCAAATCTCACAATTCTAATTATGAAAGGGATACCGTAACCATAATCAAATTCAAGAATACAATTTTCACAATCACTATCTTCTTAAAATCTTTCTTGGTGAAAGCATTTCCTCACAGTCATCTTCATGAAAGAGGGAATCTTATGACATCTAGATTTTAATGGTGTATGTGTTCCTATCCATGCGAATTTTTTAAAACCAAAGTTTGCGACAAATCGAAACTCATATGGACCGAACTTTCTCAATCTTGATTTCTTGCCTTATGGTAACACGAGTGCCCACCATGTCTTCCAAGCACTTAAGCAACTCACCCTTTCCTATCAATGTACTTTTTCATTGATCAAAGTGCTTGCCTTTTATGCGTTCAAATGAGAACTCATAGAACTTACATGCATAATTAACTCAATTGGAACGACACAGAAACAAGATAGTGTCAACACGATAGGTTGTAAACCTTAATTCGTGTGCCAATGATGATCGATAAGGTTTATTCTTGATTTGTTCTTGAAACCATTCAAGACCATTGAGACTCCCACTGACTCCTTGACATATAAGATTCTTTTGTCAATAAACATTTCTTGACAAACAAATATTCAAGAGTTAGTGTAGCTTTTATCCAGACAAAACACTTCACAAAATTGGTCCTAGTTGGTCTTTGTCTTATCCAAGACATCACAACTTTCCACATTTGATGAATGTTATAAACCTTCTTAAGACTTGTCACTCAATGTCACAATCTTAACTCTAAGACTTGTTTTTGGAACGAAGTATGATTTACTTTTTGATTTAGCCATTTCATCAATTCTTGATTCCTCTTCTTAGACATACAATTGCACTAAGACTTACTTAGAGTATCAATTGAGATATGGTTCTTAATCATTAAGACCTATCATAAAAAATAATAAAAGTTACTATCCCTTCTTCTTAGAATAGAGAAACTTTTATCTTTCTGCCTACTTGATTCTTCTTATTCGTTCTGCTATTGATTTGAACTCTTTCAATCAACTCGGAATTACACTTAATCTTATAAGTATAATCATATCTACTAAACCATGACGAATATCTTTGCCACTCTTGTGGTGGACTTGATCAACACACAACCTTGTGTTCTTGATCTCCTAGTCCTTCACTTGACACTTTGTCAATGAATTAGTCTAATTTCCAAATATGAAATTTCTCATTCATCATGCAACCAAGTTGCATGATTCCAAGTTTCTGTCCAATTGAAACTTGGGTGATGAGAAACTCTCCCTATTCGGTAGATTCTTGACATTTCCACAAATAACATAATTAAGAATCAAATCCATTATTGCTAATAATAGAAACATTCAAACATCAATTTTTCATACACGCCATTGCAAGGATAAATAAATAATATAAAATCAAATTTTATTTTATTGCGGAAAAATTAGTCCTTACAATGTAATTCATTGAAAAACTATGTTAATACATATTTCTCAGCAATCTTATTCTAACTCCAAGTAGTAGCTCAAGATTCTAATATTCAAGTAATGCGATTGAAATCCATTTCTTCACGATTAGATTCCGCTCACTTCTTCCCTTAAGCTTTCTCTCTTTGCTATGATTCTACAAAACACCAAATGTATTCTTATCACATCATGTATTAAGAATCTAGAATAGGAACTTAAAAGAGTTAGTTAATGGATTTTACCTAAAGCAGAGCCATACGTTTTGACTCTCCCATCTCTTAGATCTCTTAGGTAAATAGGGAAGCTTCGTCTCCAATGCCCCTTCTCTTGGCAATAAAAGCAAATTGACTCTTTTGGAACAGCACACGGAACTACTTCTGACTTTGCCTTTCTCTTATGATCAAACTTTTTGATCATGGCATGCCTTTCGTTGCCATTGCCTATATCCATAAAGGTCTGGAAGGCAGATCCACCAATCAACTTTGCTTTTCCAATGCGCCAAATCATTGTTGATTCAGCAGCAATAAGCATATAGGTGAGATCGATGAGGGTTATGTCGTGGTTCATCATATAGTACTCTCTTAAGAACTCACTATATGAGTCAAGAAGTGACTGAAGAACCCAGTCAACAGCCAACTCCTCACAGACAACAGATCCCAACATTCTTAATCTATCAATGTGTGACTTCATCTCTAGGATGTGTGCACACACTGACTTTCCTTCTTCATGTTTACTTGCCAAAAGGGCTTGAGTGAGTTTGAACTTTTCAATCTTTTGAACTTGTGGCTTAGGGAGAATAATAGGAGGAGGTGGAGGAATTGAAGCATGATCTCGTGTTCCTCGATTGAATCGTGGAATATCATCTTCATGTGAAAACCTTGTTCCACGGGATTTGGGAAGACCATAGTTGTCATACTTTGACATCTACAAAACGGGAGAAAAATTAAATTCAAGTTAGTTGATTGATTGAGTCCTTAATAAATCACCCAAATGAGATATTAAGGCTAGGACCCAACACAATACTCTACAACCTAGAAAAGGGATGTCGTAATCTAGTTGCAGAATATTTGAAGGTAAGTGAATGACGATTCACTAATTTCCACCATGAAAAAACGAAAAAGAAATTTAAGTTTTAAACTTATTGAAAATTCCTAAATCTTTTGAGATTCATTGAACTTTTCAATGGCATGTTTAAATCTCGATATGCCCCTCTAGTTTGTGACTGGGATACCAAGGATCACAAAGTGGGTGTGAATAACCATGCAGACTTACATGGTGCCCCCACATGTTACAGTCACCTATTCGATGTGCCGGTTAACCACACACGCTCCACTAATGTCTTCGCAAGGGCACAAAGTGTAATTTCATGGAATTGCATCAATTCACTTTTGCCTAAAGTAACTAAGATTGGGAATTTGTAAAAGCATTTAGTTACTTTTGTACTTCATTATACTTATAATGGAAGGTTTCTGTCCTATCCTACCTGTTCGGCTAACGACCCTCCACTAGTCAAGAGTGTGGTGGGTAAGAGTGGATACCCATTCAATCGCCATTTTATAGGCAATTTCCTTAAACACCCCTTATAGACCAGCTTCGTGAATGAGGCCTACTAACGGTAAGACTGACTTTTACTCATACATATATATTAGACTTTTAATGTTATATATAGTATAGGATGTATTTTACACTTTTAAAATAGTAGGTGGTCAAATTTAATAATTATACACTTTAATTAATTAATAAAACCATAAGGGTGTGATTTAAACTTTTCAAAACAATACTAGGGTTTTAGAATTTAACATTTCTAAAATAAACTTTTAATCAACTTTTAAATTCCAAAACTTGAGGGCAAGTTTTGAAACATTTAAAAACATTAGAGTTTCAACTATTTAAATTTCAAAACAAAACCTTTAAGTTCAAATTTAAACCATAAAACTTGCATGGGCACAAATGAAACTTTTTCACAACACAAGGATCAAATAATAAATAATATAAATTAAACAATTAATTTTGTCATTATTTATTTTTGACCTAATTTCAATTTCTTGCAAGATAAGTTACCCAATTAATACAAATAATCAATCTTTAATCATATAAGGAAGTTATTATCTAATCAATTGGTAATTATCTCTTGTTTAATCAAGGATGTACTCAAATATAAGATAAAATTCGAATATTAAAGACCCAAAACAGTTAAGGCAAGTATCCTCAAGCAAAATAGCAAGAAATCCCGAAATCTGTTGTTACTGACGCTCAAACTCGTCGAGTTCCTCTATGGACTCGCCGAGTAGGAGCAATTCGTCGAGTCCACATTGGAACTCGCCGAGTTCATCGGTCAGGGAGCCAAGAAATCGATTTTTTTGAGGCTTGAACAAATAACCAAGGCATCAATACAATAGAAACCAATCAAGGATCTGATACCACTGATGGGTTTTGGCCATAAGAACATCCTATGTGCTCATGCAAACCCTAATGCTTGGATCTAGGTTTCTCTATTGTACATGCAATTCATCCAAGACTTTAAACCCTAGATCTAGCATACTATTAATCATATTAACATAAAAATGGGGTTTAGATCTTACCTTGATTGTTATGTAGCAATAACAATCTCAAACCGTCCTTGTAATGGCTTTAGAAAGCTTAGAGTCACAATTGTCACTCCTCTAATGGCTCACAAACACCAAGAGAAAGAGGATGAAGAATAAGGAGAAAGGAGGCTACCCAAAACGTCCAGAAACCCTAATGGTACTCTTATCCACGTTTTTGGGGCTTAAGGGTACTATATATACATGTAGGCTATTAGGGTTTTCAACTAGGAAACCCTAATCTGACTGCTTAAGCCCTAAGCAGCCCATGGACCCTTTTAGAATACCCATTGGACGATTTCTAATGGGTTTCCCCATAGAATTCGTCCAACCTATTATTCCAAGGTGATCCATAGCCCAAGTGCAATTATCTTATAATTACAGTTCCAGTCCCTTAAGTTTAATTAATCTCTTTTAGTCACAACACTAATTATCAATTAATTCTTGACTAATATTAATTAAACAATATGATTTCTCTTTTAATATATTATTCTCATAATATATTAATAAATCATAATTAATCTTCTCTCTCCATAATTCATCCTATCAAGTTGCTTTGGTGAAGGCAACCCAAAAGGACCATGCATCATCGGGTCAAGTACATACCAAAATAGTTATGGACTTAGACACTAATCCAACAATGCTGACAAGCACCGTTCAGACCTGGAGTTCCAGGTCGGGGATATGGTTCTCCTGAAGGTGTCGCCTTGGAAAGGCGTCATCCGATTCAGGAAGCGGGGCAAGTTGGGCCCAAGGTACATTGGACCATTCAGGGTTACAGCCCGGGTGGGCAAAGTAGCGTACAGGTTCGATCTGCCAGCCGAACTCAGTCAGATCCATAGCACCTTCCACATCTCCCAGCTGCGGAAGTGCCTAGTGGACGACTCAGCGGTGGTACCCCTAGAGAATATTCAGGTTGATGACAGCTTGAACTACATTGAGAGGCCAGTGGCAATCCTCGACCGGAAGTCGAAGGATTTGAGGAACAAGAGGTTGGAACTCATTAAGGTGAAATGGCAGCACCGGAAATGGTCGGAGTGGACTTGGGAGCCGATGGAAGAGATGATGGAGCACTACCCCGAGCTGTTTCAGGAACAAGCAGCAGACTTCGAGGACGAAGTCTAAAATAAGTGGGGGAGATTTGTAGCACCTGGTTCTTGGTACGTATTCTTTGTAATTAACTCTTTAAATATTTTCATTTTTGGCCTTGGACTCGGCAAGTTGAAGGACCAACTCACCGAGTAGAAGCGGGATAAGTCGCGGGACTTAAGTGATGGACTCGGCGAGTCGGGTCCCGGACTCAACGAGTAGGTACTGTTCGGACAAAAACCCTAATCCGCGGGTTTTCACCCTATTTAAGCAATGTTATGACGGCCATATTGTCCCTTATGCTCCCCAAAACACTTCTCATTGAAACCCTAGCCATTTGTGCTTTGTTGAGGCCATTTTTGGTGTTCTTGTGTGGTTGTTAAGCTTGAAAGGAAGGAAGGAGCTTGGAACTTGAGTTGGGACCAGTAGATCCAGGGATTTTACTTCATTTTCAGCAGTTTCAAGCGGGAGGATTTTCGGAGCAGCAACAATAGATAGACAGTTCCTGCGCAGATCAGCAGCTACTTCGAGGTGAGTTACCCTCCAGTAGCGGTGGGTCTACGGCCACAATGTCGGCTCATTAGTAGGAGTTGTATGATTACATGATTGTCTATGTGATATTCATCTAGGTTTGCTACTACCTGATATGTTTACGTGCTAGTATGATATGATGTTATGTGCTAGTGACAGTAGGGGAGATAGTCCCCAGATTTCCGGTCGATAGGGCCGAAGGGGCAGTCATGCCCAACCATGCTAGATAGATTATGTGATATGTGTTATGCGGTGGTAGTAGGGGTGAAATAGTCACCAGTATCCGGTCGAGAGGACCGAAGGGGAGACCAACACCCAGATATGCTAGTCAGCATCCGGTCGAGAGGACCGAAGGGGAGGCCAGCACCCAGATATGCTAGCCAGTATCCGGTCGAGAGGACCGAAGGGGTAGGTCGGGCACCCAGATATGTCTGACAATATATGTATGTTATGTGGTACGATGTGGGAACTCACTAAGCTTCGTGCTTACAATTTTCAGTTTTGGTTTCAGGTACCTCTTCATCGAAGGGGAAGGAGCTGGCGCGGTAGCGACACATCATACACACACACTGTTTTCCGTTTTACGAACTTGTTCTGGGATTTGTACTCTAATATTGGGTTGTTTTCATATTTCGGTTTTTAGACACGATGTATGTTATGAAATGGCTTGATCAGACAATGTTTTATTTACAAATGTTTTTCAAAGTATTGATTTTAAAAATGAATTTTTGGGTGTGAAATTTGGGTCGTTACACTTATATATTTTCTCCATTGCAATGGCATCAGAGTACTTTTCCTTCTTCATTTGTTCCATGTCTTCCTTCACCTTCTCTACTGCGGTCTTCAATGTTTCTAATTCAGCTTTCATTCCCTCCACCACTTCCATTAGAGCCATTTGTACAAGTTCTACATCCAACCATTTCCAATATTTTCAATTACCCTTCCACACAAAAAATTCAAAAGGAGATTTCAAATCTGGAATAAATGAATCAGAAAAGAGGGAAAATTCAAGTGAAATTGCTTACCTCATTGCACACCATGAAATGCCTCCCTGGATTCTTTGGTGTTGTTGATGTTAGAATACGTGCAGGGGACCCACAATCACAAGTTTTCGGATCATTCACTGTGGATTTCTTGCTTGATCGATTGAGGGAGGATGAGAAGCTGTAGGAGGAAGCCATCGGGTATTAGGGCATCGGGGTATTAGGGCACAATAAAGGAACAACATACGCCCCTCCTTTAATAACAATAACCCTACATGCCACGTAGGATCAAACTGACATGTAGGATCAATAAATCCATTGAAACCGGCAAAAAACAGTCGGAAGGGGAACATTAGCACAATTCAACAAGTTAAAGGGTTAATAGAGCACGAAAAAAAGTTCAATGACCAAATGTGACCAAAAGCAAAAGTATGTTACCCTCTCAAGTCATTATCCCTAAAAGGTAAAGTAAATAAGATTTCATATGTTCTAATCTTTTAGACCAATTGTTTTTCCTTCACAAACTAAGAGGGTGTTTGGATAGGAAATAAAAAGATGATTTTTGCTTATTGCTTACTCTCATCGTAATAAGTTAAGTTTAAGTGTTTGGATAAAAATTCTTAAAAATCAGCTTATTGTGGTAGGGATAAACTAAATAAGTTGATTTTAATAAGCATCACCCCCTTGCTTATTGCTTATTGCTTATTTTAATAAGCTAATAAGCTAATTTATCCAAACACCCTCTAAAAAAAACTAAGACAAAAATTTGTTCATCGTAGGTTCTTTACAATTCAAGGTTGCATTACATAATATTCTACTTTCATATTTCTTCTTTTGCAATTTATTACATATTTTATTAAGAGTTATATTATTATGAGTTGTAGTTTTTAACCAGTTTTTTTAATAGTGTTTTGTGTTGGATTAATCGGTTTATCATAAGAGGAAATCTAGGATAATTTAGTTTTAAGGGTATTTTAGAAAACATTCATTTTATGCAGTTTTTGTGTTAGAGTATGAGTCTAATTTTATTAGTATAAATATGATTAATGCTTAGGATGTTTAAGTTAACTTTTTCCAACAATAAAGTTCATCAAGTAATTCATCGTTCTTGTTCTTTTCTTCTTTGTTCAGTTCATACCTTGGATACCAAGGTAATATCAGGTGATATACCTACACTTGGTATCAGATCCTAGGGCTCGTGAAGACATAGGGCGGCCGGTTTGAGAGTCATTTTCAATAAATTGTAGTCTTTCGTTGCGAGGCAGACGCAACGGGAACCAGGTTCGGTTTAAAGGGGTGTGGATTGTTTTTGACCGCGAGTTGAAGCATCTCAACAGCAGCCCCAAATTTTCTTGATCGGGCTTGTTCTAAGGTAGAGAGAGACCAACCGGAGGCACAGAATAAACAGATGGGAAGACGTCAAAGCAGGTGGCTTTGATTTGGTTCGTTTTGCAGATGACGGAAGTCGGTAAAGGTGGTCGTGACCTTGTCTTGTTGTTCGGTGGAAAAGTGCTCTCGAAACAAGTTTAATTAGGTCGGGGTTGTCAAAAGGAGAATAAGATGACGTTGGTTAAAGAAGGAGGTTCAATGACGTTTCAAGTTTCAGTTTTGACTCCAACAAATTATTCGGTGTGGGGAATCAACGTCAAGTTGATTATGGATGCACACGACATATGTGAGAAGGATGAACCAGGGCGTTCGGTGGAAGAATCTCTCGGAATATGATGGATCAACAAAGGTATGGCTGTCAAGACAAGAAAGGAATGGACAAACTACACTGTGTGAACATTATGGCGGTGGAAATTCAAATTGGGTGGCTTTGGATGTGGTCGGGGAGAGGTCGTTGATTCGGGAAAAGTCGAGATGGTAATGAACATGTCCAACGGGATATCATGGTATATGTCACATGTGTTGTCACCAATTAGCATGGATTGTTAGAAGACTTTGGATTTGAGCGAGATGGAGGTCGGGTGTCCGGAAAAGTCGAGAATCGAGATGGTACGAAAAGAAGGTGATTAAACATTGTTTTGAACAAGTGGCCTGTATGGCTAAACCGATTATGGGGGTGATTATTAGATTAATCGGTTTATCATAAGTGGAAATTTGGGACAATTTAATTCTAGGGGTATTTTAGGAAACATTAATTTTATGTAGTTTTTTTGTTAGAGTAGGAGTATAGTTTTATTAGTATAAATATGGTTAATATTTATGATGTTTAAGTTAACCTTTTCCAGCAATAAAGTTCACCAAGTAATTCCCTATTCTTGTTCTTTTCTTCTTCTTTGTTCAGTTCATACCTTGGGCACCAAGGTAATAACAGGTGATATACCTACACTTTTGGATTTACAACTAGTACCTTACAAAATAACAAACAGTTGCTCTATTCACGATTTATATTTTTTCCAGTTTTGTTTAGACTTTTGAGTTGATATTTCAACACATGATTTTGGAATAACGGGGCTTACATCATAATAATTAAACTTACCGGACTATTTAATAAAATTTCTAAAGCTAGCAACATTTTCTATTAAAAGTCCTAAAGCTAGTTTTATTCAATGTACCGATAAATTGTTTCAAGTAGATGACAACATTTTTCGTTAAAAGTCCTAAAGCTTGTTTTGATCATATAAAAAGTAAAGTGAAATAGCTTATTGAAAATACTGTTGCATAAAATATAATGATTTGATGATGTGGAATATAAGAACGAGCACAATCATGAAGATGTATTTGGTGAACAAGATATTATATTCAACTATCAGGAAATTACAAAAAGAGAAAGATTGTAATCTATCTTATCTATGTTAAAGAGTCTCAACTCATTCAAGGACCAAATCTTGTCAAACACACTAAATGAATACAATATGTCTATTTATAGATAAATACACAAACCAAGGTAATTAACTAACATGTCATAAAAGGAGGCCTTTGTCATCATCCTTAAATAACTTTGCATCCAACATATATATCTTGTCTTTATTTAATCTTTACTGGAATTATATTTAATAAATATTGGTTTAAAACTTAGGGTCCGTTTGATAGTTGTTGTTTGGGAAAGTTGTATGACTGGGAAAGAAATCATATTGTTATTTGTTTGATTGTACATTTGACTGACTGTGCTAAATGATGAAAAATTATCATTCAACTAAAAAAATATGGTTTTGGAACTTTCTGGAAAAGCATAGCTTACTGGAAAAACCATTTTTTTCTGCAAATCAAATGGTTTTTCTAGTTTATTCGGTCAAAAAGATCTGTTTATACCTGAAAAAATATCTATCAAAGATGTTAATTTTTTTTTGTTTGTTGCAGTAACATATGAAACATGAGACTGAGTGCGTGATATAATGACTGTGGCTAGCCTAAGGATACATTTTGGGCGCTGGAGATGGGCTAACTAAAGTAGGCTTTGAGCTAGAAGTGATATGAGAATAATGGTTTGTGATAATATGATTGTCGGCTAAGGAAGCATTTTGGGCTCTCTAGATGGGCCAATTGACGATAGTCATGGACCTAAAGTGAAGATAGGAGTTGAGGGAAGCTATACAGATAAAAGTTTTATTCAATGTGTATATCCAATTTTGATATCTGCATCTATATACAAAAAAGATAAAATCAAACCGAAATGTAATGTTAGACTCGTTATTTAAAACCCAGACACATTATGGTGGACTTGTTATATAAACCAAAAACAGATCAATCATGTTATGGTTTGGGAGGAAGGGTCGTTTTTTAAATCGAAAGTTTTCATTGATCTGCTTGAAGGATTGTTTGATCACTTTCCAAATATAATAATTAGACTTTATGTTTGGGTATCTAGAAATCCATATTTTGGGGGTAATTTTTCAAGGAATGGTTTCAAATCAAAACACTAATGAGAAACTACAAACTAGAGATTATAGAATTTGAATTCTTCTAATTATCAAAGATAAAAGAGCAAATTAGCATTAAATTTTGATTTTATCACATAAATAATGAATGACAGATTCAAAGATAATCATAAAAAATATATTATGAAGATAATATTTTCTGTAAAATTTTCTTATTTTTTGGAGCGGGGTGCTACCTCTCGGACCCCGCATGGGGGCGCAACCCTTTGGCCCCCACCATTTTGTCGAACCGAGATCAGACTTGATTAAGTTACAAACCAACATTTATTATATATCATCAAAGTGATGATTGAATAAAAACAAACAAATATATATATATATATATATATATATATATATATATATATATATATATATATATATATATATATATATATATATATATATATATATATATATAAAAGCTATTTCACTCTACTTTTTATATGATGAGAAGCTAATATATATATATATATATATATATATATATATATATATATATATATATATATATATATATATATATATATATATATATAAAAGCTATTTCACTCTACTTTTTATATGATGAGAAGCTAAGATTGAATTCAATTACACTAGAATGATGAATTGACATCGCCAATAAGTCAAACCAAAATAAAAAAACAAGTTTTGAGTTTCAAAATAATAAATCTATAAAATCAAAATTTAAAATTATTAATCTAATGGTTTTATTCGGGTTATTAGTTAACCCGAATTTTCAGAAAATCAACCGAATCTAAACCCAATAAGGTTATCTTTATCCGGTTAACCAAATCCAATAACCCACAAAATACATAACTCGAACCAAATAAAGTAGACTTGTTTTGGGGTAAAAACAAAAAAGAAATTAATTTAAAGCTAGAGGGAATGAATATTTTATTGGGGAAGGTTGAGGACTCACCTATCCTTATAGGAGTTTTGCTCATTTTCTAGTTTAAAATGACATCATTAGATTAAATTACATGATTCAAATGAAGACAAATGACAATGTTCAACTGTTACATGGTTGATCACTTTATCATATGAAGCATGCTTCGTATGAATATATGCCGATTATTCGAAGACAAATTACAATGTCCACTTATTCGATTTAAATTCTATGAACCCTTGTTAAATCATACATGAGTAAGTAATCTTCTGGTTTTGTAGAAATGCATATTGATAAATCACTTACCACCGGAAGACTCCCCTATTACCCCCATACAACTTAGTATCTTCAACAGAGCAAAACACACCACAAATAACCCAAGGATAACCATTTCCAAGACTTTCATCAAGTTGGATTTTTGGTTTTAGCTTGTTGATTTTATTTGTGGATATTATAAACTTGTTTATTTTCTTGAGTTGTGAAATCTAACATTCTGTGCTTCAGACTCTACATATTCTGTAACTTAATGCAATTGCTTTTCTAGAATTACTTTCCCAATCTTAGTAGCTTTCTATCTATCTAATGGTAGATAATGAGCATGAAGAACCTAAATAGGAATCTCATGAAAAGCATGTCTGACTTTTCTTACTTTAATGTCTTTTTAAATTTCTCTCGAGTCAAATGAGAAACAGGAAGAACATAGTCAAACAAAATGTATGCACCAAATTCAGTCTTGTTGTTTGATTCGAAAGAAAGAATCTTTGTCAAATCAATAGCTAGATATCACAAAATAGATATGATTTTTTTGGGTAAAAAAAGAGAGAAAAACCATTAAACAAAAAATGTCTGAGCCCGGGTTCGAACCGGGGACCTCTAGTGTGTGAGACTAGCGTGATAACCGACTACACCACCCAGACTGATATGTCTTAAAATTGTATTAACTATTCATATTCGTTCAACCAACTTCCTACTGTTACCAACCTACATCTGAATTAATTATTTGATTCCAGTATAAACATAATAACAAATTTGAATTGTCAGTTTCATTCTTATATCATTTTATTTTGTCCAGATAAACATATATATAATATATCTTTCAATGTGCTTGTATTCATTTTTTGTGTTGTTTCTTATTAGTCTTTACCATCTATCTTCGTTTGATCCTTGAACTTCTTCGTGCACATTTCTTGTTGAATTTTATCACTTTTAGCACATGCACACTTAATTCAAAATAATATCAAAATTGGGCAATCCTTAACTAAAGTTGGTTGTTTTCTAAAGAATTAAAGGCTAATAAATATAAAGTAAAATCGTTGGATCTTTACATACAAAACACAGTCGAATCAAAATCACAATGAATAACCAAGAATCACACTGCAAATATCATACAAGTACATAATATAATATATAGAAACTTCAAACCCTTAAATAGACCCAAATACATTGCCTCACAACTATTTAACAATACTAAATTCTTAGCATATGGTCGAACAGTGCAATGGTGATTTATCTCAAAAAAAGCATTCCCGAGTTCACGATATTTGTATCTATTTTTGTGAATAACTCGAAATAAAATCATATTTGTTATCATTTAAATATAACAAATTTCAAATTTAAACACACATTATTTTCAAATTATATACCCCAAGTTTGTATTCACTTCATAGTCCAATTTGGGACTGAACCGGTTCTTTTCCACAAACCGAAGCAATACCAAACCGGTTTAAACCAAATCGCCAAATGATCAAAAAAAAAGCAACTTTTTACTAACATCCTGTATTGAAATTGTAGTATATGATTCTAAGCCATTGACTCGTTAAATACATATAATTCATATATCACAATCAATAACCTTCAAAAAGAATTAACTTACAAAAACCACACAAAGGTTGTAGTCCACACCCATAAATAACAGCCCGTGGGTCGACCCAATATGGGTCTCATGGTTGACCAATTCCCTTCTTTAAAAGCATGTCATACACTCTATCAACCTTAGTGGGGTCCACATTAAACAAGCGATGCGCATCCGACTTTTGAGATATATGACCATTCAAAATCTCTATAGAAAGCTTCTCCAACATACTCAAATAATGTACTGGAAGCACCCTGATCTCCGTGCACAACCGCTTTTCCTACACCCAAAAAAAAATGTCATTTTTTAAGTTATAGTAGTTGGGAGGAAAAATGAAGGGCAAATAAGTAAAATACTAGTGTCGTTTTGTCTAGATTAAGTTGAAAAGATAGAAGTTCTTACAGCTTCGTTGAGTAAATCAGCGCCCAAATGACCGGTAACATCCCAATCGTCCAGGCTGGCGATGGCCAACCCTCCACCTGTCGAAGAAGAATCTTTTCCGCCATGCGGACTGCCATCAAGATCACTTTTCAAATGATTTGCTCTTTGCAAGAATTTGCCACTAGGGCCAGGCTGTATATTACTATTACTATTATTATTATTGATATTATTAATATTGTTGATATTATTGTTATTACTATTATTATTGATTCTACGGGCGTTTTCTTCAGATTCTCTTTTTCTCTTTTGTTCGATGTATCTTTCGGCATCTGCAGATGTGCGACAACCAGCAGCTCGTGCCTCCTAAACACGTATTACAAAATTAATATTAAAAAATAATAATAAGGATTAAGTTTAGAAAAGAAAAAAAATAAGCAACCTGTAGATCCTCAATTCGTCTTCGAATGCGGTGTTCTTCAATAACAGTTTTAAGCAGTTCTTGGTGTTCTTCTTTTGTATGAAAACGCATGAAGACTCTGTATCGACGACATATTTCTTTTTCTTCAGGGGAAAGACCCTGTTCAAAAGGGTCAGCATAAAGTAAATTTCTTTCAAGAATGAAGTCTTTCCTGCGTTTCCTCTCATCTAGCCTGAAAAATATATAAAAATAAATAATATTAATAATAATAAGAGAAATGAAGACATTCAAATTGGATTTGGATGGAATAGAATGAGTCATCATGTTTCATCATCATGTTTAATTGGTCTAAAAGAATGAAAGTAAAACATTAAAAAAAAAAGCTCAGTAAAACCATATTAAAATTAAGACATGTGTAAATTACGTTTTTGGTCCCTGAGTAAAGTGGAGTTTTTGCAAGTTTGGTTCAAAAGAGTTTTTTGTCCTTAATTGAGGTTTTTAATCCTCTTCTGAGTAAAATGAATGTATCCATTCAGGGACCAAAATTGCAAAAAATGTTGTACTCGTGGACCAACAATGTAATTTACTCTAAAAAAGTTATTTTTAGAAAAATATATATATATATATATATATATATATATATATATATATATATATATATATATAGTTCAACTAAAGTGATGCAATTCTTACAAAAGATTTGTCAATAAAAACGGGTTATTTTACAATTTTTCATTCCATTCTAATTTGAAATGAAAAAATAAAGGGCAAATGACATAAAAGCCCTTAAGTTTGGCAGAAATGTTCGGTTTTACCAGGTAAGCCTGCAAAAATGGTAAAACTGAAGAAAAAAAAAATTGCAAACCTCGGACTTTAATGAACCTAAAATACGAAAAAGGGTAAATCCACACATTTCTACCAAACTTAAGGGCTTTAATGTCATTTCCTTAACTACATAAATGCAAATAGAACAAGTGATGGTAGACCTTTTTGAGTATATACGCAAGACACGAAGTTTAAGTTCACGTTCAGCCTCAGTATCTGTTTCCTTAAATTCCATGTCAGCAAGTAATTGTTCAGCATCATTATCATACTCAACTTCAAATTCTTGTCTCTTAAAATTATAGCCAGTTAATTCAGTAATAGAAGGGACTTCTTCTACTGATGTTCTTAGCTTTTTCTCTCCAAAGCTTCTGTCTGCATGAGAATCTGGGAATAAAATAAATTATTATAGAATAAGTAATGTCTTTTTATTCTTCAACTACTTATATAACTGTTGCTAGTTTTCTTATTCAAAATTCACCTTCTATTTTGATTCCATCACCACCTTTGTCACTTTGGACAATGCTTGATGTTCTCTTACCTGCCCCTGTTGATGGATTAACAGTGCTAGAACCTTCAACCCTGACAAATATTACCAAAAAAAAGTAAATAAAGCTATCAAGAAGGATTTATGAGAGATATAGAGGTTAAAAAAGTTTATCTTTACTTGATTCTTGCAGAAAATGGAGATTCTTCTTTCACCAAAAGTTCCCCTCCAGTTGGGAGTCCTGATGCAAGTTTTAAAAAAATCAATCAATGTGAACATATCTCCAAAAAGAGTTAAAATCCCAAGAAACAGAAAAAAAAAATCATAATGCAATTATATACTAGGAAATAATAATAATAATAACCTTTTATGGCTTCACCATGCCCTCTGGCCATTGCAAGAAGTTCTTCTCTATTCTTTCCCATAACATGAGACATGTCCTAAAAAAGGCAAAAAAAAACATAAGATTCTGCTAATGTACTATAAAAATAATAATAATATAAAAATGAAACTATTTTTTATACCGGAAGTGGGAAGCAAGGTGAATTCATGTATATGGTATTATAATGTTCAATACAATGTGATTTGCTTTTGGTTCCAACATGTTCAGCAACTTCATTCCAGTTTGCTAGCCCATACATTTCTATCCCCTGTTTCACAAAAAAAAATCATTAGAAAATCTGAAAACTTTAATAACAAAAAAGTTGAAGGTGGGTATAGGAGAAAATACCTCAAGTAGCAAGATCTCTTCATCTGCATTCCAATCAGAACAGAAGAGAGGAAATGACAGATTATCCTGTAGAAAAGAAAATCTTTAAGGCTTGGATAAATTCAGATGTGAAATTACTACAAATAGAAAAGGTTATGAACCAAATCACAAAAAAAAGTAGTAACAAGAAATTACTAACCATAACTCTATATGAATGATTGCTTTTATGAGGATGAACCTCAGCACCAACAGAAAAGCACTCAACACATAGATCAAAATCAGAGCAACAAGCACATTTGATACGAATCTTTCCTGAAATGTCCTTGTTGCAGTAGTTACAATGGTACAAAGCCTTTTTCCCTTCACTCATCCCTTGGCCTATTATCATACAATAAAACAAATTGAGTTTTTAAAACTGCAAAAACATCATATATGTATATACAAAACTATCACATCATTCTTCATTCTTGTAATCAAATAGATACCTGAAGTTGCAGCCTCTAGATTCTCTAGATTTGAGGTGGTTCTCTTTCTCTTTGATCGACTAAATAAAAATGAATGACAGTTACAAAAGGATTCAAATCAGAATACAATGCCAAAAATAAAAGTAGCAATACAGATTAACCAATAAAATGAACTTATGTTCATATCAACCAAGACTATGGAGGCGAAATATAACGTGTAACAGCCGCTCTAACCTTCACTCCTTAAGCCCAAAAAAACCCTACTTCATTAGTATATATAATGTGGAGATGAGAAATTACCATAAGAGTATGCACTGAAAAAATGAAAAGAAAATACAAATATGATGATGCTTTTCACATTTTTTCTACTCTAACATGCATTTATGCTATCTCATTCTAGGCTGCCTTTATGAATTTTCCACTTACAGAAAGATGTTGAATTTGGATTCTATTGATTTGTATATGACATCATTTCATTGAATGAAATTGTCAGCATATAACACTATATTACAACATTTTGCTTACTTAAAGACTGGTTATTCTAAAGGCATTTAATTCTATAAAACCATTCATTCAAACTACAACTTAACTCAACTCATACCATGTAAGGGACAACAGATGGATATAACTAAAATACAAGTAATAAGATGTGTTCATTTAAATTATGGCAGGCATTATAGAAAGACCCTCATACAACAATACATACAATGGATAATGTTCACTTTATCAGCTGATGAGAAAGAGCTAGATTTTGACTTCAGATGATAAGGGTTTAGAAATTGTGCTGACCACATTGATATTTATCAAAATGTACCATAAGTGATAATTGGTTTGTAATAAATTTGATAAAGTATGGAACTTGATATCAATTTAAAGCTGTATTCCTTTCCAGAATGATGGAAGATTATCCAAAAACTTAAAACGGGGGCATAACCACGGAGTCCAAATGGTGAAGCAGGCGAGCTTAAAAGATTTTGAAGTTGTATTACTGCACATGATTTGTCTTCGATTCATAATCGTAGCGAATTACCAATCAGATACTTCAGATTACATGAATGTAGCTAATCTAAGCCACTTAAATTAGAGAAAAAGTGAGTCCGAACAAAATTACCGAGTTACACATATTTAAATTAAAATATAATGCATACCTCTGGCTAGAATCCTCCTCTGCAGAGTGATTGACTGCGCGTGAACGACCCATTCTTCTACAATTCTATTGGAATAACTTCGGTGACGAAACCCTAGAATTTCCAAATAAAGTGACACTAATTTTCTATACAAAATCGAGAATACTTTAGTTAAATTTCGAAGGGAGAAGACCAAAACTTGTTTGTGTGTGTACAGACGAGCACGTTGTCGGAAAATTTAGAGCAAAACCCTCCTGGATCGATCACCGGAAACATAAAATATCGAAGAAGTTCATTTTGATTTTATAAGGGAACGAATCAGTTTAGTTTATTTACATTCTGACCCATTGTGTTTTTGTTATGTATAACTTCACACCAACCGGGAGATTATTTTAACAATTTAATAATATAATAATATTCATTAAAATCCTACTATGGTCCTAGGATGGCAAAAAAAAAAAAAGAACCAATGGGAAACCGAACATTTTGGGTCGGATAATAGGTCGTTATCAGGTTTTTTATATATATATATATATATATATATATATATATATATATATATATAGTTAGTATTTTTTGTTTTGATTATCTATTGTATGCATGTATGATTGATTCTGGACCAATCATTTTAGTTATTTTAAGAAAGTAATTAATGGATATTACATGTTGAAGATATAATGAGTATTAATTACATCTTCAGCATTTAATATGCATTAATTAGTTTTCTTAAAATAATTAAAATGATTGGTCCAGAATCAATCATACATGCACACAATAGATAGTGAAAACATTTGAACCTAACTCTCTCTCTCTCTCTCTCTCTATATATATATATATATATATATATATATATATATATATATATATATATATATCTATAACTATCTATCTATATATCTATATATATACTCTCTCTCTCTCTCTCTATATATATATATATATATATATATATATATATATATATATAGATATATAGATAGATAGTTATAGATATAGATATATATATATATATATATATATATATATATATATATAGAGAGAGAGAGAGAGAAGTATGTTTAAATATTTCTCACATCTATTGTGTGTTAAAATGCACTAATAATAATTTAGTAAAAAATTAAATTATTATTTAATCAAATAAAGATTGATATTAAATGATTTTCATAATTATAATTTTTTTATGGAAACTAATTAAATTAATTATTAATGTTAGCAATAATATTTTTTCAGAATGAATTCGTATCTAGAAGAATGACATTGTATTCTAAAAGAATGAGAGTGTATTCTATACACTTTCGTTCTTCATATTCCATGCAATTTTATTGTATTTTAAGTGAGTGTGTCCTAAAACAAAACACGAATCCATGCAAAAAAATTAGATGCGAATTCATTCTAAAAGAGTGTTATTTGTGACATTAACGACGAATTTAATTAGTTTCCATAAAAGAAGAATTATATGAATGTCATTTAATATACACTAGGTATAAAACTCATATATTATACGGGTTGATTAAATATTAAAATTTAAATAATAAGTATTTTAAAAAAATGAAATAAGGAATAAAGAAACATATTAATTACAATTTACTATCATATTTAATACATTTAATACTTTACATACATAAGTAAAAGTATCATGTGGCTTTTAAATTTTAAAAATTGAAAAACCCTATAAATTAAAATGTGGATGTTATTTATTTAAAAAATATCATAAAATGACAAGTGTCAAAATTGATAAGAGATTGACAAGTGACAAAATTATTTTCATTTATTAGGGAGAATACAATTATAGAAATAATTTAATATCTATCTTTATTTAATTGAATAATTATTTAATTTTACTAAATCTATATTGATGCATTCTAGCACACAATAAATGTAAGAAACACATTAATCTAACTAACTATATATATATATATATATATATATATATATATATATATATATATATATATATATATATATATATATAATGTTTGAATCGTTTTGATATTAATTGCACGTATTCAAAAATATAATACTTACTGTGGACAATCCTTTTAATTATTAACAATCTAATGTAATGATTTCTTTTTATGTTTTAACATATTACATTAAACTTAAATCAAATAATTTTTAATATAATGTTCAATTTATTTTATTAAAGTGATTCATCATATTTTTATTTTAAAACGGAGGTTAGAACATGTATTTTTTTTTTAATAATGTAACTTTTTGTAATATTTTTATAAGACATGGTGATACCCTAAACTGGAATAAAGATTTCGTTATAAATTGTTATAAACCCGATAAGATATCCGAAACCCGATGGGAAAACTCAAAACCCGATGGGGTGCCTCGATAAAATACACAAAAGATATCGGGCGGGTTTGGAAAACCATGCCCCGACCCATTGTCATTCCTAACTATGGAGTATATTCTAACTATGGTGTAAAAGAGTCGAGTCGATCTCGGTAGTGTCAAGCTCGAAACTCGACTCGTCTAAAATATTCGAGCTTGAAGCTTGACTCGAACTCATCTCGAGCCTAAATTTAATGCTCAGACTCGACTCGTTAAATACTCGATATTATCAAGCCCGACTCGATTAAATTTAAAAAAAAAAAAGTTAAAATCATCAAAAGTTAAAAACATTTTACATGTTTTTATATTGTCCAAAATAACAAAAAAAGTTACAATAAATCATATAATGGCAATATAGCATCAACCATCTATGCCATTGTATTTTACATACATTCAAAATGTCAAAAAGATATATTATCAAAAGTTTTGAAATGCAACTTAAGTCCTTACTCATTAACGGCTTAGAATATTTTAGTAATTTAAAAATATATAAAATGTAAAAAGGTAATTTTATAAATACTCGATTAAGCTCGCGGGCTTTATATAAATTACGTATTTTGAATTCAGACTCATGACAGCTCCACCCATCCAACTTTCAGATTAAAAAAAAAACGATTGGTTTGTTTAAAAAAAATCTTCAATTTGGTCCAAGTTGATCTTTTTATGTTTTCTAGAATTTAATTTCTTATGATAAATAGTCTTTTCCACTTTTTTACATCTTTTTTTATAGTTATGTTTTTACAAACTTGAATTTTTACAGATTTATTATTTTTACAAATTTATTTTTAAGTATATTCTTATTTAGATCTTTACTTTTAAAAAGTTTTTTTCAAATTCATTTTAAATTTATTTTTAAGTATATTCTTATTTAGATCTTTACTTTTAAAAAGTTTTTTTCAAATTCATTTTCTACTTTTTTACATATTAGTTTTCATATAAAAACGTAAAATAATTAGTTTTTTTAGATATTCTCTTTTCACAAACCAATATGCATTTTTATTTATAATTGTTTGTAATTTTACAATATATTATATGGAAACTAAGTAATCTAATTATTTTTTGGGTGTTTTTTTTTTAAATGTAACCAAGTTTTTCATTTTGAAAACTAACCCCCAAAAATTGGCCCAAGCATAATATTGTAGCCCAATAGTCTATATATGGGGTCCACACATAAAAAATCTCAAATACGCGTTTTAGAATTTGCAAATCCGAAGCATGATCTATGTAACACCCAAAAATTTCAAACCAATTTAAATTTTTTATACATATCACGTTCATCAAAACATTACAACTTTGTTTTCAAAATATTAGTTATCAGAGTTTTTCCCATAAACATAAATATAATAGGAGGTGTTGTACGATCACGCATTCGCCTTGCCGCGATCCTCTGATGTACCTGAAACAATAAACTGAAACTGTAAGCCCGAAAGCTTAGTGAGTTACCCCCAAAATACCGATACACATATAGTCCACATAGCAATATCAACATTAGCATATCATATCAATAAAACAGAAAAGCACGTAACGGGTCCACAACTCTACAGACTGGAATACCCCTGGGCCCACAGTGTGAGTCCGGAATGCCTGCCGAGCCCTCAGCTCACATCTGGATTGCCACCAAGCCCTCAGTACGAGTCTGGAATGCCTACTGGGCCCTCAGCTTGTATCTGGAATGCTCCCGAGTCCTCAGTATAAGTCTGGAATGCCTACGGGCCCTCAGCTCATATCTGGTATACTCCCGAGTCCTCAGTATGAGTCTGGAATGCCTACCGGGCCCTCAGCTCATATCTGGAATACTCTAGGGTTTGTTGGCTACCGCATGGAGCAGTATAACCTCAACCCAACCCACATAACATATAACATAACTACTGAGCATGCAACAATCATATAACATCACAGGTAGTCCTACAGGTCTACCTAACTGGCATAACCACTAGCATGCAACACTAACTCATACTTAACATTTAACACTACTAGGATAGCATATCCAATGGGTCGGACTTGGTGCCTTAAACCCCTTAGTATAGTGAGGATAACTCACCTCGAAGATGTCAGCTCAGTAAATAATCAAAGCTCTCCGATCACTTGTCAAAGACTCCACCACCTATTACCATAATATGACATGCTCATAATTCCTTCACCTTATAAGGTGCTCCATAAACCACTAGTCAAACCCTGGTCATAGCCAAAGTCCCCAATCAAGGTCAACAGTCCGTGTTGACCTTAACTCGCCGAGTACACTTGGGTACTCGCCGAGTTCTCTGGAGCACATTCCAACTCGCCGAGTCATCGGAATGACTCGTCGAGTTCCTTCGAATCTTCGATCAACCCTTAAGGCCACTCGTCGAGTTCCTTCCTTGAACTCGACGGACATACATGCAAACGTGTCCTAGTTAAAACTCATCCGACTCGCCGAGTTGTTCTTCAACTTGTCGAGTCTCATGGCAACCTTCAACGGACTCGCCGAGTTGTTCTTCCAACTCGTCGAGTTCACGACCATCTTCAAGTGACTCGCTGAGTCAACTATGCGACTCGCTGAGTTCATTTAGTTATTTTATCATGCATACAACTTTTAAGCCATGGCAAGGCCCCAAATTGCAGATCCAACCACCTTAGGCCTGCTTATCACGTAAAGTTGCAAACTTTACGTGCATGCAAGGCTCCAATGTCTCAAAAATCCCAAACTATGCTTGAAATGGGGTTTTACACATAGGGAGGGGCTCAAACTTGCCAGAACTAATAACTTTATGGTCCCTTAATCCTCAAAGAATTTAGATATGAAGTTACAACTTCAGATCTTGGCTTATACCCTAGAAAATGATTTTATAATCCAACCAAGAACCCTAATCTCCAACCAAGGAGGTCTAGAACGAAATAGAAAGAGGATAATAGCTGGATACCTTCCCAAGAGATGATAAATGGAGTAGATCCGGATTTCCCCCAAGCTCCTTGCTTCAAACCACTTGCTTCCCAAGCTCTTTTCACCAAAATCCCCTTCCAAGGCTTCAAACACACAATTCACATGCACACACACGTATTAGGGTTTGATAAGAGACTGCAAAGAGGCTGAAAGAGGCTTGTGTTCCCTTAAATAGGGAGCACAACCCCGGGATTTAGGGTTTTAGCTGCCAGCTCCTACTCGCCGAGTCCCAACATGGACTCGTCGAGTAGGTCACTTAACCCGCGATCCTTCCCACTGCTACTCGACGATCAGATCCACCGACTCGTCGATTAGGGCTTAACCCTAAAACTCGCATTTAGACAATACCTGAGAATTTAGGGCATTACAATCTACCCGTATTTCGGACCAAATTTTCAGCATGGATTCGTCAAAACAAGTAATAACTACTCTTTAAGTTACTTTGCATTTGATTTTATAAAACGATTTACGTATTCCGGAATTGTCCGGAATGGTGCGAAATACGAGAAACAACTCTGGAATATTATGATTGAATCCGGATTATCGTTTTTTTGTTTTTCTCGTTGTTCGTGTATGAATCTCATGTAAGTACTTTGTAGTGTGTTTTGGATGACTTGTTTTAGTCTGGAATGAGGTATTGTATGGGTTTCAGAATGGTAATGTAAGTCCAAAACATAAAGAACGGGGTCCGGAAACTGCGACATCCCCAATTTCACGGCCAGAAAAGACCGGTTTAATTTATGTTTTTAAAATGATTTCAGAGTAATCCTTTGATTTAAAGAGTTGCGGAATTTGTTCCCAAACAAAATATGATAAAATTTATCAAAACGTTTCTCAAAGAGAACGTATTTTCATTAAATAATAAAACATCGGGATGTCATGTTCCGATACAGACCAAAAGCATAAACAGTATAAAATAGACCTTACAACAGTTATTTATAACTACTGATCTATATTCCAAAATCTCTCGTCAAGTCCACTAACTTGTACTTTTGTGTCATTACCTGTAATGCAAAGAAAACTGAGTGGGTCAGGCTTGGGAGCCTGGTGAGCATATAGGGTTTTCAACCCACAATAAATAATTAATTTAATTTCATCAACCAATAATAACCCAATTACCCATTCCCGTTATTCTCACTTTATGTCCCTAAGACAACTAACACAAGGGACCTAGTCTAAGAATATTTCATCGGGGCGACAACACATGCTTCGGGGGTTCCTCAGCAATATAAGTCAAATAAGGCAACCATGAGGGGGATGGAATACAACGAATGAACACCCAAGTTCATTAACACCTACAGGTTATGAGCCTGCTAGCGTTCCACTGGACTGTCTAGAAAAGTCCGTGGTCGTCATCTAAATTCCGCCAGATGACTGGATTACAATGACATCGATGCCTCTCGTCCTTTTATCACAAGACAACTATCTACCCATGTTCTACCCAACATTTTATTAGATAAAATATACATTTTTAGACACGGTTTAAAACCCGTATAGTATGTTCATTCAAAACACATTCCAGATAAAAGATGAGGCACATAAACATAACACATATTTCATAGAGAATAAATCATATCTATGAGATTAGAAGATAACATTGATACACTCACATAACACATATACTTAGTACGTTAAATCGATACTTGTATAAAATCGTGCATTTGAAAGCGATTAGGTACCCCCTTCAAATCAAGACCAATATAAAAACACATAACACGTATTTCGTAGTAAATACTTAATATTTATGCGTTAGAAGAAAGTAACTACACACTCACACCAAACATATACTTAATACATTCAAACAATACTTGTATTAAAATCGTGTTTATGAAAGGAACTATACACTCACTTGATCAGACAGCACTACGGCTTGTAGAAGTAGTATTCTTCGGTGAAACCGGGATCACTTCACACACCAAGTTTCTCGCGGACAGAGCTTCGGCTCGGAAACTCTTTTTCTTCTCGGGATCTTCAGGCTTCGGGACTTGCTTCGGGTCTCGTGATGATACCGGGGCTTCGGGGGGTTAAAATAGGGCTTAGAGAAGGTATCGGGAGTGAGAGAGCAAGGGAGGAGCAACCAAAATTGGCTGACCCTTGATTTCTATTTATAGGGTGAGATTTTAGGGTTCACGTCGTGAGTTTTAAGGCTCACGTCGTGGGGATTGATCGTCACTGCATGCGTCACTCGTCCACTTGGGTCTGACAGCTCCGGAAGGTCAAATCTCAAAATTCACGTCGTGAACTCTGACACAGTACCGGGTTTCGTGCCCCGAACTTCAGAAATTCATAACTTTTGCATACGAACTCCGTTTTCGACGCTCTTTATATCGACGCGAAGGTGAGATTATGCTCTACAACTCTCGTTTAGACTCCATTGGCTAATTTTGACTTTATTTTTAATATATTATAAATATATTACTTTTAGTAGGCCGGGACAGGAAAACTTCGTTCGAAATTCATAACTCCTTCATCTGAACTCCGTTTTCGTCTGTCTTTTTATCATTGGAATAATATTGATGAGATATTCAATTCTCATTGAGAAAGTTTTGGCTAAATATCACTCGACCTCAATCTCGAGTTTCGGGCTGCATACTGCTAATGCTGAAACTTCGAAAAATCATAACTTCCTCATACGAAGTTAGATTTAGACGTTCTTTCTATGCACGCTCTCGGTTTAACGTATTCTACGACTTTCATTTAGATCGCTAAGGACAAATATCTCTCTAACATAAATTCACTATTTACGTCGCGCTGTGTCGTGTCGGTTCTGTCGCGAAACTTCGACAGGTCATAACTTCTTCGTTATAACTCGGATTTCGACGTCCTTTATATGCACGGAAACCTTGTGACGTATACTAAAAATTGGTTAAGATTAATCCTTCTAAATAATCTTCCCTCAAAAAGTCATTTTTGATGTTTATCGTCTCTAAATTAACTAGTCCGGATCTATGGGCGTTACAGAAACCGATGAACTATTCTGAAATGATGTTACGAAATATCAATCCAGAATAACTATGCTTATAAGATTTTTCTAGATATTGTTTAATAACTCATGTTATGTAACACCCGTTGTTCAAGTACTTTCCATTTCAACCCCTAAGTATTTAATTTGTTGCAAAATTGGTCCCATAGCCCACTTTAAGTGAGGTGTGTATCTGTGTAAGTACGTTGGGCGTACCCAAATGTACGCAGAATGTACGTGGTTGGGGGTCAACCCCTAATTTTTAGGGTTTGAACCCTATTTAAGCATCATTATCTCCTTAAGACCTTTCCCCTCATCAGTGCCCACCTCCTAAATCGTCCCTTACAAACCCTAATCCATTGTGTGAGTATTTTTGAGCTTGATAGTGCATTTTTGGTGTTCTTGGAGGAAAAAGAAAAAAAAAAGGAAATCATCTTGGAAGCTCAAGGCATCTTGGATCCACAAGTGTTTCTCCCTTAAGCATCCTTTGAAGGTATAAAATCTGAAACTTGATGCGTTATTTGCTTAGATCTTGTTAACCTTGAGTTTGTGTACACGTTTGGTCCCATAGTTTGGTCTAGTGGAGTATGAGCTACTCTAGGTCCTTGAAATGTAGTTATTTGTAGTTTTGAGTTCATAGATTCAAAAAATGAGAGGTTTAGCATTCTCATTAAGTCATGCAAGAGTTTTGGGACTTTGGATGACTTTTGGACCAAGTGTTTGACTTTTTACCCTCTTGTATGCATGCAAATGGATAAAGTCCGAGACTTTATCCATTAAGACGTCCATTTTTACCTGGATTTGAAGTTTTATTTATTTATTTATTATTTATAAAAGGAGTAAAATAAAGTGGGCCCTAACCAATCTAACCCAATCCCTTTTAATTGATACGTCTTTTATCTTTATTCCCCCTCTCATCTATGAGATAAATTGGAAAACCTAAACAACTTAGAATACCACCGCCGACATCCACCTCCAGGAACCACTCTCTACGGTATGCACTCTAAAGCCGCCATCAACCATCAAGAACCACTGGATCATCACCACCATTAACATCAGGAGCCTCTGGAACATTGTTCGATTTATGAACCCTAAATCATTGAAATCAAAAGTCGCCACCGACCATTACCAGACCACCGCCACCTTCTATTACCGGATCATCACCACTATTTTGCCCTTTTCATGGTCCAAAACCCTAAATCTTGACCAAAAGTCAAAAGTCAATGAAAGTCAACTGCCCAGCGCGTACGTTGAGCGTACACTTCCTTACGCAAGGCATACAACACAATCAGAACCCATC
Organism: Lactuca sativa; assembly: GCF_002870075.4. Classification (NCBI taxonomy): domain Eukaryota; kingdom Viridiplantae; phylum Streptophyta; class Magnoliopsida; order Asterales; family Asteraceae; genus Lactuca; species Lactuca sativa. The sequence goes on from NC_056627.2 coordinate 272,874,433, forward strand.
GAGGGCGGAACCAGCTATGCGGAGCATAGCCATAAGTACATACAGCGTACTCCGTTTGCTTCTACTTTCACCAACTTTGTGTCTTAATCCTTTAATACAACTAACCCAACCTCATATCTGACCATTCTAAGATGTCTTAATCCATAAAGTCGTTGAATTTTAGCCTTTGCATGGCTAGGAAGGACCCAATGCAACCAACTTTAACTTTTAACACACTCTAAGCTACTTTACTCATGCTTGAGCCAAAAGGAATGATCAAGCAACCGTTTTTATGAATCTACATGTCCTAAAATGCATGAAAGGACAACTACAAGACCCTGGAGTGCTCCAAACTTATAAAGGTCCAATTTTGGGGACAAAAGCTCATAAAACTTCCATTATGTAGATCAAATGGAAAACTTATCAAGGTATAAACTTTATACCTGAGAAAAATGCACAAAGAGGAAAGGTTTCTTGATCTTTAAGCTTACAAGCAACCTCTCCTTCTTCTTTAGACTCATTCTTCAACAAAATGCACCAACACCACTCAACAAGCTCATAAAACTCACACAAGCAACTTAAAATCAAAATTAAGGTTTGGGGAGGGAATGGTGGCTAATAAGGATGATCAAATGGGGATATAATGTTGTTTAAATAGGGAGAAACCCTTAAGATTAGAGTTCGAAGTCTAGGCTAGTACGCCCGGTGTACCACACATTTGCCCAACGTACTAGCGGATCATCCGCATTCCAATAGGTACGAGTACGCCCAATGTACGACCCAAGTGCAAGCCTTTTTATTCTCAAGGGACCAATTATGCACTTTCTCATAAAATAAAAAGCAATAATAATAATACCTGGTATTGGGATGTTACATATTTAGTGTTTGATTTTTTATTTTGAAATAAGAACACAAGGTTGATTTTTATTTCAGTTTCAATTTATGGAACAAATTTGAAGTTTGGTTTGGTTGGTTTGTTTCTGATTTTGGTGTTGGTTTGATTTCTAAAATTAGAATAAGAAAACAAGCTTGATTTTGATATCAATTTCAATCTCTAGAAATCATGTTTGATGTTTGGTTTGGTTTGTTTATGATTTTGGTGTTTGGTTGTTTTTAAAAATTTGAAATAAGAATAAAGGTGGTGGGTAACGGAGGTGAAGGGTGGTGGTTGTGAGAGGGAGAGAGGGTGGTGGTCGTCGATTCTTTTAGCAACGTGTTGGTGGTAGTGGCCCCACTCATTCATAAATCACTTAATATATTTTGTATAATTAATAATTAATAAATTAATTAAAAAACAAAAAGAAGAAGTAAAAGGGTAATATTGTCTTTTCATTTCTGTGAGGGACCAAACACGCAACAAAATCATAACATAAAGACGGTCCGAGTGCAAAAAAAAAAGATGAAGGACTAAATGACAATTTTAACCAAATCATAGGAACGATTTTCAGTAATTTAATCTAGTATATATTATATATCGGTTTTTAAAGTGTCAAAATAAGTTCTAAAGAAACTTGAGGCTTTGAGGAGTAATATTTATAAGGTGGTGAAGGTAAGGTTTGAAAAATGGCTTGGGTAAAGTGGGAGCAAGTACCAGCTAGTTTTGAGAAAGATGGTCATGCATTGGGTAGTCTTTCGGTATTTAATAATGCTTTATTACAAAAATGGCATTGGAGATATGTGTCTAATGGAGACACTTGTTGGGCTAGGCTCTTGAAATCCATCCATATGGTAGATAGTGAATTTGATATGGCCGATGGTGGGGGAGAAGTTGGGTGTTTGGGCTAAAATAATTGCTAAGATTCCTAAATGGATGTTAATAATGTTGTCCTAATGAGAACACTTGATATGAGGCTTGGAAGAGAGAATTTGATATAATTTTGGAGGGATGTATGGTTGGGACAACAACCTTTCCAGATTTGATTCCATAGATTATATCAACTTTAACTTGATCAAGAATGCATGATTAGTGATAAATGGAGGGACGATCAATGAGTGTGGTATTTGAGAAGGTGGGTGCGGAGAGGTGTTAGAACCTTGGGGTATAGAAAGGCTTGGAAATTGTGAGAATCGTGTTGAACACTTTCAAATTAAAGTATTTGGGTGATACTCACAATCTTATTTAATCGGATAAGACTCAAAGAAACAAGAACAGAGAGTGTTGTGATGATATGATTTCGTATCTCCTGGAAAATGAGACCAAGAAACCGATTTATGATCTATTTCTGAAAACTATCATATGACAGTTTCAAACTGTCACAAACCACCAAAAAACAATCATAAAAGCGGGTATTTGGATAAAAGTTAAAATTGGGTCAATTCTAAAAAAATGGATTTAATCGACCCCAGCCAGGGGCTCTGCCCCTTGGACCCCGCCAGGGGTTGCCACCCATTGTACCCTACTCCCATGGGCGCTTCCCTTGGACCGCCGTTCATTCAGGGGCTTCGAGTCTAAAGGATAGTACACTTTGAAAACTTGATCAAACTTAAACAAGTGTGCACTCCACACCTCTCTTATTTTTTTAATATTTATCAAGATCATTTTTGGTCAAAACATTAATCATATTACACTTAAATAACATTGATGATAACAAATCACCAACAAAGAGCAATTCAGTCTACTATTGGAAGTGTTATAAGGGGTGAGGGTCTCGAAGGCACCAAACCGGTTTTAGTGGTCTTTGGACCCGGTGGGAGACTTTTCAATAAAGGTTACAAGGCAACATATTGATGATGTTTCCTTGGTAGGTGGGAGTCAAACTGGTAGGTGGTGTCGTATACCTCCTAAATAACTAAACATATTTGTGTCGAGATTGATGTCAGACAAATTACCTATGAGATTCAATCTATCTAAAAGAGGTATGAAGTTACCCTCTATTGTGTGTCTGAGATATGGTGCGAGAAGTGAATCAAATGAACACCTTTTCTTTCAATGTGAGGTGGCATTGTAACTTTGGTTTCTAGTTACCCGGTGGCGAGGGTTGACCTTTCCCTCTTCATCTACGAATAAAGAGGGGCTCTCTTGGGTGGATGATCAATTACTCTAAAAAAATTATGCTTACAAGTGATTGTGGTGACTTTGTGTTAGATAATTTAGAGATTAATTTTGTGATGTTCGATAGGTCTCAAATTAGGAAAAATACATTATTTGATAGTATTGTTTTAAAGTCTTTTTCATGGTTGTCGAGCTGCCAAGTTTGATGTACTTTAAAATGCTTGGCTTTTGAGTTCTATATAATTGACTATTTTTATTCTAACAAATTGCTAGAATTATAAATATATGCGTTTATAGTTGTTAAAAAAAACTTCTTGCATTTCCAAGGTAAAAAAAGTTGTATAATTTTGATCACAAAGCATATGCGTAATCAGGAAAAGAAAAAAAAAACAAATACAACAGAGTCGAGCACACACATATTCATGACTCTGATACCAAAACAAAAATCAGAGAAACTTATATTTGATAGTATTATTTTAAAGTCTTTTTCATGGTTGTCGAGCTTTCAAGTTTGATGTACTTTAAAATGCCTGGCTTTTGAGTTCTTTGTAATTGATTATTTTTATTCTAACAAATTGCTAGAATTATAAATATATGGATTTATAGTTAGAAAAAAACTTCTTGCATTTCCAAGATAGCTTTGTGATGCGGAATCAGGAAAAAAAAATACACACATATTCGTGACTCTCATACCAAAACAAAATCAGAGAAACTCATATTTAATACTCAAATAACTTCTAACACTTCAATACATTTACAAGTGTAGCAACTTTTGAATATCACCAACTTGCCAACATCAACAACAGTCCCTCTTTAGAGTCTAGTCTCTAATCTCTTCCATCTATACATTTACAAGTGTAGCAACTTTTGAATATCACCAACTTGCCAACATCAACAACATTCCCTCTTTAGAGTCTAGTCTCTAATCTCTTCCATCTATCTGTAACAGCAAACCCAAGCCCATCATCATTGATTCAACTTCTTCAAGCCCAACTTTCTATTTTAACCCATCAACATGATATCACACATTAATAAGTTACAATACATGTTAATTAATCACACAAACATAATTAATAATTTTGTAAAAAAAAGAAAATACTTTGACACATTCAGATACATGATTGTATTTAGGATCATATTTCATTTAGGTCGTATATGATTTAAAGAATTTATATGCATTGTTAGTAAGGAGTGTGAAATACTTTCATAGATTGAACCACATTTGTAGAAAAAATAAGAATACTTTTTTGGAACTGGAACTTTCCTAACGAGGGTTTTCAGGCCAACTTTTACGCACCGAACAATCCCCGCGGCAAACATGAGGCTGGAGATTAATCGGTGCGCGAAAACTGGCATGAAAACCCTCGTTAGAGAAGTTCCCTTTCCAAAAAAAGTATTCTTATGTTTTTAAGAGATATAACTTGAATCATAAATATAAGTTGGTAATAAACAACTCAAACTCATGTATATAACATTCTTTTTTATACATATGATGATCATAAAGATTTTTTTATCATAATGATGCCAATACCATTTTAACTAGTAATTATCAACCGATACATACAAATAAATGTCAACTTTTTGTTCATTAATTTCATATACTTAGTCTGACCTTTCATAATGACTGAACGAGCCTTAATGGTTGCAAAATATCTTATATCATGGTAAGGCCTTGAGTTTCATTAATTACATTGTTTTGTATGACCATGAAAATTTCGTCAATGTTTACAATAAAATCAAGTTTTAGCGAAAATGGCGAACCTATGAGGTTTTCAAACCAATCTGGTTGTAAATCCTAAAAAAACATAAGAAACTACCAAAAACATCAAAATAAATAAAAAATAATCAAATCTTACATTCGGTTTAACTTTTTATTTTTAAGCCACCTCTTTGTTAATTTTGGAATAAATAAACGCCACCGGTTGTTAAAGCAAATAAAACTATTGACACAATTAATTTCCATGAATCGGACTTGAGCCACACACACACACACACACACACATATATATATATATATATATATATATATATATATATATATTGAGCCACACACACACACACACACACACACACATATATATATATATATATATATATATATATATATATATATATATATATATATATATATATAGAGAGAGAGAGAGAGAGAGTTAGATTCGCATATAAACCTTAATTATTGTATGAACGTATAACTAATTATGAACCAATCATTTAATAAAGGTAATTTCATAATTTTGTTAATTAAGTTAATTGCTATCTAAAATTAAATCCTTATAATTATGGTAACTAATTAAACTTTGAAGATTATAATTTTGGAAAATGATGTTCATGCTTGCATAAAAAGAAACTAGTGGTGGTGACATATCTTTTTTAGTCAATGATGTTAAAAGAAAATTTGGAATATTTTATATTTTTCAGATTCTCTAAGAATGTATTTTTTTTCAATACAAAGAATATATTCATTATTATTATTATTTTAGAATTCATGATAACATATTGATTTTTTTTTAACTTTGTTGTTTTTTTACACACAATGCATTATTCTTCCATAATGTATTAATCTTCCAAAATACATATGTATAGTTATGTATTTACTTCTTTTTCTCAAGAAAATATTGGCTAAGTGGTTCAAATACATTTATCAATTAATCAATTCTTAAATAATTAACTTTTGTTCTTAGAGAATGAATTCTAATTCTTCAAGGATATTTTAAGAGAAGGTCATTCTTATTCTTAACCATTATTGTCATTAAACATGTAACTTCAACTAACCAAATTGATTCTTTATCATTCTAAAAATGTTTATTTAACTAAAAAGTTGATTCTGAATCATTCTAAAAAAATATTTATTTAACTATAAATATTTATTTTTAATAATTATCAAAAATCAATATTTAATATTCCTTAAGAATGTTTCTAATAAGAATGTTTCCTTAAGAATGTTTCTAATAACTGGTGATTTAAAAATTTGAGGAAGACATACGTTTAATTTGTTTATTTTTCTTATAAATTGTGTAATTTACAAAAATGTTTATTTAAATATTTATTTGTTTGATTTTTTTATTAATTAATTTGACTTATTTACCTAGAATGTAGTTAATTTCATTTCTCTCTCTTAATAAATTATCATATTTGTCATTATAGTTAACTAAGTGTAACTAGTGAATGCTAGTCCATATTAATAAAATGTACCCTTAGATCACTACTTTTTATTTTTTTTTAATCTAATGACCAAAATTTAGTCATACATTCACACAATATTTATAATTCAATTTGATCCTAACCATATATATATATATATATATATATATATATATATATATATATATATATATATATACATACACACACACACACTAAGCAAATGCCCGCGCGTTGCGCAGAAACACCTATATTGTTGAAATCTTTACAAATATATGTTTTTTTAAATATAACAATAAAGTTGTTGTTAAATTTGATATAATAATTCATATACTAAATTGATATAATATATATATTATTTTGAATTATATGATAAAATATACATCTATTATAACTACATAATCTCAACTGTTTGAATGACTTCTACCCGCGAGTTACTCATGAATAAAATTAAGTATAATACATGATTTAATGTTATTCATAGTTGTTGTTATTGTTAAATTAATTTTTAAAAATTTATTTGCTTAACGTTGTAATTTCTATCATTATAATTATTTAAAACATTAAACATTGTTTTTTTGATTTTAAAGGTAACAACATAATCATTTATATAAACTTATTTTTAATTATTGATATTTTAAGTTATTTTAAGCTACTTATTTGAAAACTTTTTAACGATTATAAAAATATATTTAGGAAATATTTTAGTTAAATTGAGATTATAATTTAGTTTTTGCATTTAGCACTACAATTTATCACTTTTAACTATTCACAAAATAATCATTGAGTTTTTAAAGTTGAACTGAAATTTATATTTAAGTTGACATTGTAATGTTATATTTAAAATTTAACAATTTAAGTATTTTGTCAAAACTGTTCAAAAGTTGTAGTTTTAAACTGATAGTGGTTTATATACCACAACATATTAAATATAACAAATTAAGTATAATATGTTAAAAGTTAAAGAAATAACTTTATAAGTAGAAATAAAGATATTATTTTAATATTGAAATTTAGTTTATTTATTATTATACTTTAAGTTTGATATTTATTTAACCTTATTAACCAACTTATAATCATTATTAGAAAGACACTAAAATTTATCACTTTTAACTATTTACAAAATATTATTTGAGTGTTTTAAGTTAAACTAAAATTTTTATTTAAGTTGATCCTGTAATGTTATATTTAAATTTATAATTTAAATATTCCATTGGACCCAGAAATGATACATTGGAAGAATCCGTTGGGTCTTCCAATATCAATAGGTTGGTTGTTTCACTCCTGTATCTTCCAAAAGGAAAAAAGATCTATGAGAGTTCTTTCCTGAATCCGAAAGAGAGTACTTGGGTTCTCCCAATCACTAAAAAGTGTAGCATGCCTGAATCTAACTGGGGTTCGCGGTGGTGGAGGGACTGGATCAGAAAAAAGAGGGATTCTAGTTGTAAGATATCTAATGAAACCGTCGCTGGAATTGAGATCTTATTCAAAGAGAAAGATCTCAAATATCTGGAGTTTTTCTTTGTATATTATAGGGATGATCCGATTATACAAATTGTTCAAAAGTTGTAGCTTTAAAATGATAATTGCTTACATCCAACAATATATTAAAACTAATAAATTAAGTATAATATGTTAAAAGTTAAAAAACATAACTTTATAAGTAGAAGTAAAAATATTATTTTAATATTAAAATTTATTTTATATATGATTACACTTTAGGTTTGATATTTATTTAATCTTATTAACCAACTTATAATCATTATTAGAAAGAAATTGAAAAGTCATGGGAGTTTCAAATGAATGTGGTGAAAGGAAAAATGCATGAGAGTTTCAAATGAATGTGGTGAAAGGAATTTTTTTTCCTTTATAAGTATACTAGGCGTAACCTCGCGCGTTGCGCAAAAATGCATTTAAGTGGTTAAAATAATTATGAAAAAAATAGAAATATGTTGAAATTTACGTTTTTAGTCATGTTTTGGGCATTAACCGAATTATCAAATGACATAAAAATTCATCAATTTATATTTTGACACTATCTAATATAGTCAATATCTTATAAACTTTACTTTTACTTTTATAATACCCAATATATATTATAAATTTTTGTATAACATTAATATAATCTACTATTCTTATGTCCGATAATATTTTTTGGATAAAACAAGAAATAAGTTGCTTTGAATGAGTTATTAATAAACAATATTAAACTAATAAACTTTGTATTACACTATTTATATTACACCAAAATATCTAAGGTTGCATATATGAACTTTCAAATATTAAAAATTGAAATTAAGAATGAAGTCATACAAAATATATCATTATACATAAATGTCATCAAGGGCTTTAAAATAAGTCGATTATTAAATATGATATTTAATTTTAATTACATATTTTGCAAGGCGTACGTTTGACTTTATGTTGGTGGGTCGAGAATCCTCTTCCTTATTTTGTACCTAAAAAATTAAGGTGAATAAGAATATAAAATAGATATTACTAAGCATTAATATAAATAATTAAAAAAGGTACGTGGATCTTCTACCATCGGTAAAGACAACATACCTCTCTAGTGAAATTGATTCCTATGTGAAATTGAAGTAATCATTCTATGTACACCTTGTTTTCTAATTACATAAATAAATATGAGTAACCAAACATAAAAACGTTATCTTTATGTAGGAAAAATATTTTAGTTAACTAATAAATTAAATAATGTAAGTTTAAGAGTCAGGAGTTTCAAAACATTAATATTTTTATTAATCAATCAATTAAGTAACACATGTTGAAATTTTTACAATTATTATTAAAAAACATTTGAAATATTAGATTTTAAATGAATTTTGGTTGAAGTGTCTTAACCTTTATATATATATATATATATATATATATATATATATATATATATATATATATATATATATATATATATATATACCTCTTTTAATAAATGAAACCTAAAATTGACACGTGTCAGTTTTTTGGAATGTCTCTTTGATATGTGACATTTTTTTATGATTTTTATTATTATTTTTTTTTATAACAAATCAAATTCAATTCAAACTTTGAAAATACAAAATCATATCCTAATAACATTATTATGTTTATTTTGCTTAACAAATTAATTCATAAGTTATTACAATCGACAATATCTTTGGTTTCTTTTTACATTTATTATTTTTTATCTATATCAAAATTTTAAATATACGGACCGTGGTTTCCACGGGTTATAACTTAGTGTGTGTGTGTGTATATATATATATATATATATATATATATATAAAGAGAGAGAGAGAGAGAGAGAGAGAGAGAGAGATGGAAAATATAACATATGTATAAGTTTTAATTAATTATCTTTTTGAAACGGTACAATTACAAAATAAAAAATACATATTTAAAATATTTAATTAAATATTTTCGACATCACCCTATATAATATATGATCAACATATTAACGATTAAACCACACTATACAACAATTGTATTAAAATAATCCAAAAACGAAGAAAATATAAAAACGAATTGATATAACAAACTTACAAATTAAAAGCTGTAATATAATAACATATCTCCAAAAGTGGTCATAAGACCTCAACCCAACACAAAAACCTTTAAGTTTGTTTCTTTCTTAAATTTGTATATGATTTGTATGGATGTCTTCTCAAAAGATTGATCTTTTGATATTAAACTTTTCACTAAATGCTAACTAAACATAATATAAGTTATAAAACTTTTGAGTGTTAAATCATAATTAAGAAAACTTTTGAGTTGCATTAGTTAAAAAATGGGGTTTCAAATGAATGTGGTTTGAGGAAGTTAAAAAAAGAGGTTTCAAATGCATGAGATTCAGGAAAAAAAATGCTAGTTTATAAGTATGTATGATATATATATATATATATATATATATATATATATATATATATATATATACACACACACACACACACTAGCAGCGTACCCGCGCGATGCAGCGGACGAAGAATAGTTTCATTCTGGCGATTTGTTAATTTTTCCTAGACGACAAATTGTTTGGTTTTGATCTATTTCGAGCAGCCTTTGACTGCTCTTTTTTCGTATCAGTCTTTTTTAATTCAATCTTTTTTCGTATCGGTCTTTTTAAATTGTGGAGAAGCACATGTATGATACATGTGTATGTAAAATAAGCTATTTGATAATATTTTTTTTAAATAATTTATTATATAAAATATGAAAAAAATATTTAGTTTTATTACTTTTGTTTAATCCAAAGAACAACTTTTATTTGTCAACGCCTACTTTGTGGTCGAGTACTATGGTTAAATAGGACTTAAAAGTAACTAAAATATATTATTAGATATAACAACGGTTTACAATATAAAATATGTTTTAATATTAAATGAATTTCATTTCACAAAATTAAGGTAAAATTGTCCAAACAAACCAGACAAAATTAAGGTAAACTATACAAACAAATGTAAGAAAGTGCATTGCTATTTCTTGCCTTTAATCCAAATTAAATGCAAGTAATAGAATACTATTGTCAAACATGTTGTCCCATTTAATGCATGTAACCTTAATTGAAAAAAATGTGTTGACAAAATGATCAACTAAAACATACACATTAAGAATTAGAAAGTATATAACTTACACATTACCAATGCAAAAGATCTAATGTTAACTACTCTTCAAAAGCTCAATTTTTTTACATCATCTAATCATTGTGTGTATGGTGCAAATTAATTCCTTATTTTTAATCTTTTTCTTTTGCAACCTTCCATCCTCACAAAATTTTCAAATAAGAATATCTTTAAAAAATGAAATACCAGAATGTTGCAGCTGACAAAAATTAAAAATTAAAAAATAAATATAAATGAACAAAAATAGGATGTTATATTATTCAATAAATGGAAGTACATTGCTTCAGACAAGTAAAATTTAAAGTACTTTTTTATAGCATTTCAAACGGCTTCTTTACCTTGCCACCAGATTCCTAATTTAAAAAAAAATTCAATCTCTTATTTGTTGATGCTCCTATTTGGTTCATGTGGGTTGCTACTTGCTAGTTACCCCTGATCTGATACTTAATCACTTTGTCATACATAAAGAAAAATGTCAAATCTGTAACGAAAAGATACATCTATTATGTGATTGGGATAAAAAAACTCACCCCAGTTATTTAGATTTCTTAATCAACAATAGTGGTTTACAATTAAGTGTTTTCAAAGTTATTGTGTCCAAATCAGAATGAGTGTTTTCAACCTCTATAAAGAAGGTTTCCAAATTACCTACATTTTCCACTCAAAATCATATTTGATTTTTATTTTAAAACTTAAGTTAGAAAAAAATTAGAGTAAAAAATTGGTATATAATATACAAGAAAATATCATATATATTAAACACAAACATACTATAAAAATTAATAAAAGATAGAATCTTTCTGCTAAGTTTTCATGTCAGTTTGATGTGCTAAACTTTACTTAAGATCCATAACTCACTATGATAAAGAAAAGTCACCAGGAAAAAGAAATCCGTAGACTCAAAATTAACGACAAAAGTCAAAATTAAAAACAAAACTTGGATAATTTTGTTAATAACCTTTATATTTTATGTGTATCGACATACTTCTGAACGTCTTTCTCCTTTTGTCTCAAGTAGACAAAAAACAGGCGGTTATGGTGGGTCATCGTGATGGTGATGGGGGGTATCTAGAATTTGGATGGTGGGGTGGTGGAGGCGGTTAGGTATTGGAGATGGATAATTTGGTTATTAACCTTTATAGTTTATACGTATCAACATACTCCTGAACCTCCTTCTCCTTTTGTCTCAAGTAGACGAAAAAGACAAAAAAACAGGCGGTTATAGTGGGTCATCGTGACGGTGATGGCGGGTATCTAGAATTTGGATGGCGGAGGCAGTTAGGTATTGGAGATGGTGGAGATATAGAATTTATGTTGTGAAGAAAGTGGTAGTGACAACTATAAAACAGATGGTGATCAAGGCCGTGGTGACTGCCGTTGACATTTAGCCACCGATTGGTGACGGAGATGGGGGGCAACGACGATTGAGGCGATTGCGGTGTCCGTGATGGGGAGTAGTATCGGGGTTAGATAGTAAGTTAGGGTAGAGAGAGATTCATATTTGGATAATGGTGGAGGTTCGTTGCCGAAAAATTGGTGCGAGTGTAGACAGATGCTCGAGATAGATGTCAAGTGTGATGACGATAACTCTCAAAAGATTAGGGTTTTTGGGTATTGGATTGAGAGAAAATATGAGTTAACAGTAAAATGGGTGAAATAATGTTATTGTTTAATTTTTTGAACCAATGAAACGGATACGTTGTATTTTTTTGAGTTAATTAAAAGGATACGTTATTAGTTATATGGCAAGTAAAAAGCATAACATGTTTGTAAATGATGTATTGGATTTTGTATCTCTTAAAATTCAAGAAATGTATAATATGCTATATATATATATATATATATATATATATATATATATATATATATATATATATATATATATATAGGGCTAGGTTATAATGTGGATGGATAACTATTGTGTGGACGTGTGGATAATGCTATTTTATGAAAATTATTAAGAGAATATGTTGTTTAGTAATGTGAACACGTTCAATCTCACAAAACTATTGTTATTTTATTGGATTCTCACTAATTTTAATTCATTTTTTTTCTCATGCATCGTTTTTTATTTATTTTAATTCTTACAGAATACTACTAAAAAAACATCCTGATAACATTATGACAGAATGAGAATAATTAAAAAAAGTGTATAATAACCTTATAGACGATTTAATTAGTGAAAATGCTTAATAATTACAATAATTATATAAGATTGAACGTATTCATATTATCAAACAACATATTTTCTTTGTCATTTTCACAGAATAGCATTATCTACACGTCCACACAATAGATGTCAATCCAAATTTGAACCTAGTTCTCTCTCACTTTCTTTTTCTCTCTCTCTCTCTCTCTCTCTCTATATATATATATATATATATATATATATATATATATATATATATATATATATATATATATATATATATATATATATATATAGGGCTGTCAAATCAGGCAGTCGTGTCGTGTTTTTGTCTGACACGACGCGACACGACAAGATTTTGTATAACACGAACACGACACGACACGATGTCGTGTTTTTTTCATTAACACGAAAACGAACCAATTAAAACACGACAACATGACACGACACGACAAATATAATATTAAATAACTATTAGTGTATTTCGTTTATACTTAAAGATATATAACACGACAAAAACGACAAACACGAAAAACACGACAACCACATGCTTGGATAATTTTGTTATGAACCTTTATATTTTATGTGTATCGACATACTTCTGAACGTCTTTCTCCTTTTGTCTCAAGTAGACAAAAAACAGGCGGTTATGGTGGGTCATCATGATGGTGATGGGGGGTATCTAGAATTTGGATGGTGGGGGGGGGGGGGGGGTGAGGCGGCTAGGTATTGGAGATGGATAATTTGGTTTTTAACCTTTATAGTTTATACGTATCAACATACTCCTGAACCTCCTTCTCCTTTTGTCTCAAGTAGACAAAAAAGACAAAAAAACAGGCGGTTATAGTGGGTCATCGTGACGGTGATGGCGGGTATCTAGAATTTGGATGGCGGAGGCAGTTAGGTATTGGAGATGGTGGAGATATAGAATTTATGTTGTGAAGAAAGTGGTAGTGACAACTATAAAACAGATGGTGATCAAGGCCGTGGTGACTGCCGTTGACATTTAGCCACCGATTGGTGACGGAGATGGGGGCAACGACGATTGAGGCGATTGCGGTGTCCGTGATGGGGAGTAGTATCGGGGTTAGATAGTAAGTTAGGGTAGAGAGAGATTCATATTTGGATAATGGTGGAGGTTCGTTGCCGAAAAATTGGTGCGAGTGTAGACAGATGCTCGAGATAGATGTCAAGTGTGATGACAACAACTCTCAAAAGATTAGGGTTTATGGGTATTGGATTGAGAGAAAATATGAGTTAACAGTAAAATGGGTGAAATAATGTTATTGTTTAATTTTTTTTGAACCAATGAAACGGATACGTTGTATTTTTTTGAGTTAATTAAAAGGATACGTTATTAGTTATATGGCAAGTAAAAAGCATAACATTTTTGTAAATGATGTATTGGATTTTGTATCTCTTAAAATTCAAGAAATGTATAATATGCTATATATATATATATATATATATATATATATATATATATATATATATATATATATATATATATATATATATATATATATATATATATATATAGGGCTAGGTTATAATGTGGATGGACAACTATTGTGAGGACGTGTGGATAATGCTATTTTATGAAAATTATTAAGAGAATATGTTGTTTAGTAATGTGAACACGTTCAATCTCATAGAACTATTGTTATTTTATTGGATTCTCACTAATTTTAATTCATTTTTTTCTCATGCATCGTTTTTTATTTATTTTAATTCTTACAGAATACTACTCAAAAAACATCCTGATAACATTATGACAGAATGAGAATAATTAAAAAAAGTGTATAATAACCTTATAGACGATTTAATTAGTGAAAATGCTTAATAATTACAATAATTATATAAGATTGAACGTATTCATATTATCAAACAACATATTTTCTTTGTCATTTTCACATAATAGCATTATCTACACGTCCACACAATAGATGTCAATCCAAATTTGAACCTAGTTCTTTCTTTCTTTCTTTCTTTCTTTCTCTCTCTCTCTCTCTCTCTCTCTCTATATATATATATATATATATATATATATATATATATATATATATATATATATATATATATATATATATATATATATATATAGGGCTGTCAAATCGGGCAATTGGGTCGTGTTTTTGTCTGACACGACGCGACACGACAATGTTTTGTATAACACGAACACGACACGATGTCGTGTTTTTTTTCATTAACACGAAAACGAACCAATTAAAACACGACAACATGACACGACACGACAAATATAATATTAAATAACTATTAGTGTATTTCGTTTATACTTCAAGATATATAACACGACAAAAACGACAAACACGAAAAACACGACAACCACATGTTTAATCGTGTCGATTTATGAACACGAACACAACACGACACGACATCGTGTTTTTTTAATCTTGACACGAAAACGACATGAAATGAATTCGAATTTTGATTTCGCCCCGATTTCGTTTCGTTTGGTTTCGTGTATTTTTGTCGTGTCGTGTCATAAATTGACACCCCTATATATATATATATATATATATATATATATATATATATATATATATATATATATATATATATATATATATATATATATATATATATATATATATATATATATATATATATATATATATATATATATATATATATATATATATATATATATATATATATATATATATTGAATGGACAATTGATTTTATACCGAATGCTACTTTCATATTCAAGCTGATTACATACATAGCGAATTAAAGCGTATTTCTTTTTGAGAGGACAATTTATATTGAATGGATAATTGATTTTATACCGAATACTACTTCCATAAAAATACATTATCTAATTAACTATAACTTAGTAAATGGAAAAAATTCACTTGGAACTTCACAAAGTTGCATTGCCCGACTCACCAGTGACGGGAAAAAGAAGCTTTTCCAAAGTTCTGGTTTTGTACAACTGAATAAGGTCATAACCAGTATAATTTATACTGGTCCTAACCTGTTTCAGTACGTGTCCGGTTTTCCATTGCCAATGCTCATCCCTACCCACAATAATGCGTGATAATGTTATTGGTACATAAAAATTGACTAATTATGCAAATCAAATAGCTAAACCCGCCTTGAATGAAAGAAATAATTATCATAGCATTTTAATGCAAACTACATTTAGAACCATATATTTTACTTGTTTTATCAACCGAATGGACAATTAATATATCTTTAAAACTTATTGGGTATAAAGTTACCTATTCTGCCAAAGTGAAGAATTTTTGGAATCAGTAGGACCATAGGCAGATGAACGGTAAGGCCATTATTACAATTTACAGCTGCAAAACATGTTAACTCATCTATCTGCATACAAAAGAAAATATTATAAACACAAAAATTTGACTGGAAAGTGTAAACCAAATCAACCTGATAAAAACATGCATAAAAATAAGACTTTTCCAATGTAATATGATCAAGATCAGATTCAAGAAAGCAACCAAAACTACAAGTTCTGCCTAAATAAACTAGCCAAAGAGACAGAATTGCCCTTGACCCATATTATCACAATTAGTGTGCCCACCAACAAATTGAACATGCTTAAGAGGAAAAATTCATTTCACAGCCTGTAAAGTAAAAAATGAGATAATTTAACATATGTCGAAATCCTAATTAACATTGAAATATAGAAATAAATAAAAGTATATAGCGGGGAAAACCAAATATGACAAAGAATAGTACCCATAAATTACACAATTATGATCAAATTATGTTCCCTAACACAGTTAAAGTTGTTACCTTTATTAACTAATTTGGAATCTCGCTAATCCTTGCTCTAGCAATTTAATGATCATAAACTACTAGGTAAACAACTTCATGCAATTAAAATGGTCATTCAACTACACTTAACTTGAATCCTAGCAACAAAGATTAAAACTTTAGCATGATAGGTAAATAATCATACTCAAGCTAAACCAACTTCATAAAATCCATGTAAACTAGAAACTAACACATACTATTAGGGTTCATCTACACTAAACGAAAACCTAATGATTTAATTCCTCATTGCAAAAAATAAACACATAAAAACATAAGAATTTAAACTATACATGATTAATCTTAATGCAAACTGAATGATTATAAGTTGTTCTTCTTCTAATTATCTTTAAATCTTGATCTCCAAACGAATTCATAACTTCCAAGGGTTTTCCAGAGGGTTTTAGTCGCAGCTCTTGTCTTAATTCACAAGCCGACTCTCGAAATTCGACCTAAGGTTCAATATATATAGTTTCCAAAAACTGGTTGCCATGTCATGGGAGTTAGGCTCCAGGCCATGGTCATCACTCAAAACGCGTATGCCCCAAGTCTCGGGAAGCTTTTGTGTTAGTAAAGGTGGCCACGTCGTGGCCTTTAGATTGCCATGTTGTGACATGCATTCTTTTGCACACTCTTCTTTCTTCTTCTCTATTGAATGGTAAATTTGACCTCCAAGTTTCCAACAATCTTCAGTTTTGGTCATTTTCTTCGAGATTGTCCATTTTGGCTACAAAATAGAATTTAACTTAATAAGTACCAAATATCTTTGCAATCAACCAAAATATAGCTTAAAATGTATTAAAATAATGCCTAAAAATATGTATAAATACGACAATATCCAAATACTCCACACTTGTCTTTTTCTTGCCCCCAAGCAAACTGATTTTATAATTATCATACTATCACATCAAAACCTTAGCTACCAACATCGCACAGGACAATCCATTTTGAGCTCATCCATTACACCGAAAGCACAATGCATGTATTTGTGTCTAATGAGTCCTAAATACTTCCTTAATCCTAAATACAAGCGACAAGGACCCGCAACTCTCGAAGGGGCCACCAACCACCCGAATCACTATAGCAAACCCTCCCTTGACTTTACTCAATGGATAGCGCTTATTCTCTTTCAATCAACAAAATGCATAATCCTCATAAACACTTCCCCACTTATTTTGAACAACATTCATTTTATGCATGCCTCTGAATATATCCTTAGAAATCTTTCTTAACCTCAAGGTAATTTTTGGTTAAGCTCCCAAGCATACATATGGAAAAATAACCTAGAAAGAAAAATTACAATAAATACTATAACTTTGATTTTTGGCACGTTTGCCTTATTCTTCAATTTCTTTAACTTGAGTCTTCAATTATTGAAACTTTTGAACTTTTCTTCATAATATTTCTTAATCTTCATAACTTTGTAGACTCTTATTGAATCAAACTTTTGCAACTTTTATTTATTTATTTATATTTTTTTTCACAATTCACTTTTTTCACTCAAAACTAAAAATCCTAGAAAAAAAAATATAAGAAAGGGAACTTAACTTCAACCCTTATTGGTTAAAGGTATTAGTCTAAAGTGAAATGACTACATAAGCTTTCCTAGATACATTTATGGTACACGATGATAAACATATTTTATCCCTCAAACTAAACAAGGTTATTTTTTGTCTCATGATTTCACTAGGAAAAGGAAGCCAAAAATACACTAAAACATACATTAGCTCAATTAAACATCGAAGCTCACATCGGATCGTCCCACACAACACTAGCAACCTAAGTCTCAACACAACAATATAACAATTTTTAACTAGATTTCAAAATCAGACCATTATTTCAAGTCTTTATACTCTA
Organism: Lactuca sativa; assembly: GCF_002870075.4. Taxonomy (NCBI): domain Eukaryota; kingdom Viridiplantae; phylum Streptophyta; class Magnoliopsida; order Asterales; family Asteraceae; genus Lactuca; species Lactuca sativa. The sequence goes on from NC_056627.2 coordinate 272,892,973, forward strand.
AATTTTTTAAATCCTAGTCACTTTTATTTTTTTAAAATCAATTTGCTTGTATTGCTATATTCGACCCCTTACCCCACACTTCATTCATGCAATGTACCTATTGCATACTTAAAATAACTAAAGCACATAAAAGTAAATAAAGGAGAGAATAAGGTACAAACTCCCCTGGGGTAGTAGTAATGAGATTGAATCTGATTGTGGTGGGAAATCTTGAACATCTCAATTTGTATCATCATAAAGATCACAATAAATTTAAACTTTATAAATCAACCCAAATTCATAAAATGTTTACAATCATAGTTTTCAAAACATTTTTCCAACATCAGAGTCTCCCAAAAATCATAAACCATAAACAAGAGGATGTGTACGGTCACGCCTTTGCCTTCCCGCGGTCATCCGAAGTACCTGAAACATAACCAAAAACTATAAGCCAACGCTTAGTGAGTTTCCCCAAAGTACCACCGGGTAAGCATAAGCATAATAAAAAGCAGCATGTATACAGAGCCTTTAGCCTGACTGGAACGTTGTACCAGCCTACAGACTATCTGGAACGCTAACATAAACTTCAACATGATTGGAATGCCTCACCGAGCCTTCAGCCTATTTGGATCGTTCTCTAGGCCTTCGGCCTGACTGATATGCCTCTCATTCTTGTAGTCTATCCGGGACGCCCTGGGTCTCTTGGCCTTCAGTCTACACTGGTCCGCCTCAACCCAACCACGCACAACATGTCGACATATACATAACAAATACGCATACATATAACCAGTCAACAGACAATCTGACAGATCTTACAAATCAATAAGCATAACATCATCCTATATAACAGGATACCGATCTAACAGATCACGACAACACGACAACATACTATCACATAACAAGATATCTAATCCAATGGGCCAGCCGTGGTGCCTTCGACCCATAAGTACAATGAGGAAAAGTCACCTCACAAACTGGAAAAAAGTTGATGAGGTCTTGACTCCGGATCTCATCTCTAATCGACACCTATTCCAACAAAATGACCAATCTTAATCAAAATCTAAAAATACCCAAAATACCCTTAAGGTAAAACTTGGTAAAAGTTAAAGTCAAACTGGTCAAACCAGTAGAGTCAACTGAGTCAACCCAATTGAGTCAACTCAACCGAGTCACCATACAGTAAGTACGTGGGGCGTACTCCGAAGCTACGATGGACGTATTCTCATGTTGAACATCATCGGGGTGGTTGACCTCGTATGCAGGGCGTACTCCAGGTATGCAGGGCGTACTCCCAAAAGCTCAAAATCTCAATAAGTGCTTGATGGCTTAAGCACTCACATCCATTTTTCAGATCCATGGCTAAAATATCCTCAAGAGGCATAAAGTTTCCAACTTTATGACTTTTCATGTCGATTAAGTGCTTATCTCAACTTATTAATCCAATAAGACCTTCTAAATGATGCATGGAGCAAAACCAACCAATTGGAATCTATTTTTGTGACTCAAGACCATTCCAAGGGTCTGAAAGGACATCTTAATTGGTCAAGAACATGCTATGTTCATGAATCATCATTTTGGGACCAAAAGGTGACTTTAAAGATCAAAAACCTAGATCTACAAGATGGAGTGGTAAAGATGCAAGATTTATACCTTCAAGATGTTGCAAACCAAGTAGAAATCCCAGATCCAAAATGCACTCAACTCCAAGATCTTTTCACCGCCTTCTTCTTTCTTCAAAACCACTCCAAAACTCACTTAAAGGCTCAAAATTTGCTCTCTTTTGCTCTAGGGTTGCTTGAGGGTCGATATCATAGATGGAGGCTAGGTAAGAAGAGGATATGAGTCCACAAGGTTGCTTAAATACGAGCCAAAGCCCTAAAATTAGGGTTTGCATGCATTCCATGTATGCCCTGTGTACGAAGTGTACGCCCAACATACTGAGGCATGCCTTAGTACGCTCAGTGTACACATACATACGCACGACATACTCATCCCATCCCAACTTTCACCAAAATGCCACTTTGGGCCCTTTTTCACTTTTTCTTAACTTAGGGACTAAAAAAGCAACATAATAAAGTTATAGAGTCCAAAATTATAAGTACCTTAAAATCGGGATGTTACATAATTATATCTGGAAACTAGACCCTCTACTTGTGAAGGTGCCGAATAAATAGAATGAAAAACTTTGACTTCGAAAAATATGGTGTGAAATCTTCTGGAATATTCACTGTAGCCCAACCACGACGTGGGAAAGCATACGCCACATCGTGGTCTCCATCTGGATAACTTTTTCATTGGTAATTATAATAATTCCCTGACGTGGTAGTTTGAAAGCCACATCGTGAAAAAATGTGAAAATAAGACCACTTAAATCATGCAAAAGATGGATTTTAATAAGGCCGAAACACAGCTTTAGCAAAAATGCACTTTTGGGAAAATTTTCAATTCACTTAAATCATGCAAAAGACGGATTTTAATCTTCTTTATTTCCATAATTCTCACAAACTCTTGAGACGCACCCTACACTTATTCAAAGTTATGGTTCTCGATTACACGCTTCAACTCTCACGATGATTAATTTTTCACTCAAAAATATCCCTCAACCATGCACAACCAAAAATAAAACAAACTTCCTAGGTAATAGAAGAAAACAACATCATCATTCGGTTAAAAACTTAAATAAAACACACCAAAAGCAAAACAAATAAACAATCTAAAAGAAACAAACCTCACCACACAGAAAACATAAAAATAAAAAGAAAACGGATAACTGTCACACTCCTCATCATCATCCACCGCCTCGCTAGTCCTGACTCCATCGTTTCCGGCTGCCCACAACTCTTGCCAAGTCGGTATGTGTAAGTCCCCAATTTGCGTGTGTATCGATTAGATCCGTTTGATGGTGCGGAATCCCAATCAAACGGATGATGTCAGATCAAATAGAAGAGAAGGAGAAGAAGAATAATATGAATCTTCAATGTATTGATGAATGGAATGACACTCCTTTACATGAGATTCACACACACACACACACTTAAGCTCCCATCTCTCTCTATTCTGTTCATCAATCTACTCCTCACCCCTTACACCTATATTTATACATAAGAAACATGGGCTTGGTGAACATGGTCCGTAAATAGGTTTACGACTGTAAACTTGTTCACGACCGTAAACTCAACTGTAAACACATATACGACCGTAAACACCAAGCTGTTTACGGTCCAAGACACAAAAATACATTTTTCTAGAAAAGTAAAGTATAAACCATATTTTTGACCCAACAATCTCCCCCTTGGTTTATAACTTTCTTTTCTTAATTGACCCAACAAGCTCCCCCTAAAAAGTAGCTGGATTTTCTTGTCAATATTCATCGAGAGCTTTGCTTCAACATTAATCTTCAAATTCATCACAACTTCAAGATGAACATGATGAATCTTAATTGAATGACCTCATCTTAAGCACTTGTGTTTTTCTTCAGAATTTGACATTGAACGCACATTGGGTGAGGATGTTTGATGTACTGATTCTTGAAAGATAGCGCTTTCAGCTTGAGAATCTTCAGAGAGAACAAATCTTCTGGAACACTTCAGTAGGTTCATGGAAGCAGCAAATTGATTGAGGAGGCTTCAATGCAATCTGTCACATAATCTTCAAGTACAGTTTCACCTTGCTACTAGGGTTGAAGGATTGAATGTTGAAAGAATAATCTTCATTTCTTGCTCCATCGAATGAGAATTCTTCGATGATCACGGATGAAGCCTTGGCTCAAAAAATCTTCAATACAGTCTCCACGAGTCTTATCTATACCTAAAATCACTTTTCAAGACAAAACAAAACTAAAAGAAAACTTAAAACAGAAACAAAACAGAAATAACACTATTTTTGGATTTTTAATTTTCTGATTTTTGTTTGATTTTTTAATTCTCCCCCTAAATTTGTGCATAGAGGAAAACTATGAACAAATTTAACAAAAACAAAAAAATATTTGGGATCAAAGTTGTGAGACAGCATGAACTTGTTTATCAGTACCTTCACCTTCATGAATAGATCTGGTCAATTGTTGGTATTGTGGTCCACTTAAACACGAACAATATTGACAAACTTGTCTAAATACACCATTTAGCTGACGACGACCACGTGTATTGTTGTTCACTTAAATTAAGCAGCGAGATCTACAGACAACCTCTAAATGGTTCAATTTTAGTTGCACTAGAACGTGTTCCACACTTCCCGATATGCCTTGGTTATCAAGAACTTCCTAATGACTCCTTACTTTAGATGAGTTAACAATTATTAAGGAGGAAGTCAAATTTAGAAATAGGTGCATATGTTGTGTCCCAGGTCGGATATATTTCAATCACGCGGAGGGGACAACATATGGCTAACTAGGATAGAGGGATTGAGAGGTAAAATGTTGCATATGTTGTGTCGCAGGTCGGATCTTTTGATCACGCAGATGGGACAACATATGGCTAACAGATAGAAATAATTCCATAGATAAAGAAGTGCATAGAAATAGAGTTGCATATGTTGCATTCCAGGTCGGATTGTAAGTCACGCAAAGGAGGCAACATATGACTGACAGATAGAAAGCAAGAAAATAATTTCTACAAACCTACTTTATCAGAACCCCCTGGTCGCCCTATCAGATCCAGAATTAAGGACATAAGTCCGTACATCAAGGAAAATTTGAACCACAGTTCTAGATGCATATTAATTTAGTGTATCCCGTGGGTTCATGTGTTTATCTCACTGCTCAATCTACCCGAGCGTCGTATGGTCAGTCCAAACAATCCTATCTAAATCCACACTTTCAAATCCTTCGTGCCTACCAGCACATTGAACACAGAGTCTAGATAATTCAGATTCAGTCCTTTACACATGTTTTAGACTGCCCGTTATCACATTCTTGATATCACTTCCCAATAATAATCACTAATGGAAAACTATTAAGAAAATGAAAAATTGTCTTTAAAACGAATCAGAGTAAGATAAACTCAGGAGTATAGAGAAGAAAACGCAAACCGTAATTCACCGATTGAATTCACATCCAGAAGGTCTGAGAACAGCACACATAATCTCAGAACAGATCCAAAAATTATTCATGTCATTAAGCACTAACCCCATTAATGACCCCTTCTTTTCTTCTTTTTCCTGCAAAGGACACATACTCTCAAAGAAAGTTCTGAATGTTGTACAGTTAAGAGATGCCTCCTATCATGTGCCTGGAACAGCCACTACCGACAAACCGAAGTCTGATGATATGCCTCCATAGCTGCTCCGACACAGAGCGGGATCAGTTGGTCTTTGGAACCAAGTCCATTTTGAAACTGGGTCAACCTTTGTCATCATTACAGGGTACTCTCTCCCATGACATATCATGCTTATCACAAACAGAAGATGTAGAAATATTAGAGTCATTAGTTGATTTGGGAGATTGAGCCTTCGGAACCCATCTATAGTCGGGTTTAACCCATTTCTTGTTTGAGCGGATGGATGCCTTAGTACTTGCTTTTGATCTTGATGTCGATCGCCGAGATGACTTTGACCTAGCCGATCTTGGTTTCGCTGGAGCATCTCTTGGATTTGGCTTATTGGCCGACATTCCCTTCTTGCCCGTGGGATTCGGATTCTCGGCCTTGTGGTTTTGATTCTTGGCCTTCTGCGCGTTCCAGTCACCATTTTCTAGAACGTGACCTTGAGGGGTTTCTTTTGAAGTATCTCCTTCTTGGCGCGTTCTGCCAGCCTTGAGCATAGCAGGGAACGTATGTGCGATTAGGACAATTTATGGCAATGTGTGTGACAACCCGAAATTTCCATTCGGTCAAACCCTAAAAGTCAACCACTCCGTATCATAAGCCAATGTTATTATTTCTTATTTTTAAGAAATATAAAGTTCGTTTGATTATTCTAATATTATTTTTAAACGAACGGGTGAAAGAAAGTGTCGTCTTGGGTTTTGAATATTAAAAACCGTAAACACCTCGCGTATTAGAAACACCCGACCAAACTTTTATGTTTTGGGTTGAGAAATCACCCAAAACCGTGAACTCATACCTATGTATGAGTTTACTCCCCAAGAAGTTAGTCATTTGTGTTTACTCCCCAAATGTCAAAAGAGTAAACTCCAAAAACTCTCTCAAGTATCATCCTAGATTTAATTGTAAATCTTCAAAGTTGTAAGTGTTCTAACCATTTCAAGTTAGTAAAACACTTAATCTAGTGTTTGTGCATCTATTCATCCATTCATTTATGTATTTTGTCTAGATTTTCCAAAACACCAAGAACACCAAGAACACACACTAAGTGTTCTTGGCCTTTTAGCTCAAATCAAGCCTTCTAATAGTAAGTACTTCCATCCTTGAGTGTTGCTGAGCTAGTATTACACCTAAACATCAAGAAATTATGCCAAGAACACAAGGATATAGGTGTTCACGGTCCAAGCAGATGCTTGGGCCGTAAACACCATAAAGGGCACCAAAGTGTGCCTAAGTCCTTATCTAAGCCCTAGTTTGATGTATAAGCCTTCCTTGATATGTTTAAACCTTCCTTTTATGTGTCTAAGCCTTGAAAAACACCAAAATCCAACATTTATAGGTGTTTACGGTTTGGGGATCTCCCAAAACCGTAAACACCCTAAAGTGTGTCTAAAAGGGTTATTTTCCTTCCTTAGGCTTAAAAACTAGCTTAGATACTTACCTTGTTGTGTTAAGGACTTGAAAACATGGCAATAACCTTTTCCATGAGGGTTTACGGTAGTAAACCCAAAGGGAAATGTCCATGAGGCCATAAACTCCTCCGAGTGTTTTTGATGCCCTAGTCCCTTCTAAAGGCCAAATCACTTAGTAGAAATGCTTCAATAGGCTTGTTAAACCACAAAACAACACTTGGTCAATAGGAATAGAGTTTACGAATGTAAACTCTAGAGTTTACTACCGTAAACTCCCTAGGTTATGACCATCAAAACCGTAAACTCCAAGGGAGTTTACCCTTGAACCCCAATCATACTAGCCTTTCCCTACAACACTTAGATGCACTCCTTAGCACTTATAACACTTATACAAAGTGTTTGTCATGACTTAGAGTGTCTTGACTTTGTTTATTAGTTGTTTAAAGACTAATTGTTTATATACATATATCCTTATATGTTATTAGGATCTTTGTGCGTGTCTAAGTCTTCACTTGACACCAAGCACTTATCCGACACTTCCTTCCGATCCACTTGCTACAGGTGAGTTCATTCCCCTTAATCATTGTTTTAACTGTTTTTAAGTCTTTTATGGGGGGGGGGATACAAGTAGAATCATGCTAGTTATTATATCAATCACTTGTGATTAATAAACAACATTCAAATGATTGGCTACTCATTAGCCGTTTTACCAAACAGTTTCCTTCAAATGTTTTTCATAAACATTTTATATGTTTAAAACTCCTTATGAAACTGTTCATTTTACTCTGTATGTTACATTTCAAACTTATTTACAATTGTGTTTCAAACAAATGTTTCTTTATACTAAACTGTTTTATCAAACCCATGCCTTCAAACCGTTTTATAGATTGACATCAAGTCGATCTTTTCTTACATAATAATTATGTTCAAAGGTTTTACAAAACTTATTTTATGCTTTTATATTATAAATTGCATGCCTCTATATGTATAGTTATATAAGAAATGTTTAAAAGACTTAGGAAGGCTATCCACCCTGTTTCCTTTTCCTCGATTTGGATGTGGTCTGGTGGGATTTCGGGTACCCGTCCAAAGGTCGTTTAAATATTAGTTATATATCATGTGTACATATATAGTCATAAAGGTCCTTCCAGTTCAGCCAATGCCCTTGGGTAGCAAGGGTATACATCCATGTTCATACGTACCAGTTAAATTACTAGTAAGCTACCATATGGGTAGTTTAGGAAGATACTATAACTATTACTAGAACGCGATATCATACAATGAGTCAGTTCATTCATGAGTCAATACTTATTACTATGAGAACATATACATTACATTACTATGAGAACATATACATTACATTACTATGAGAACATATACAACTATACTAGGAGAAGAACATATACAACTATACTAGAGGAAGAACATATACAACTATACTAGAAAAAGAACATATACAACGATACTAGAACGAGTAAAAATACATTACATATACATATATACATTGACAAAATTGTGATCCACTATATCAGATCATGCCTTAAATGTCATGGCCCGAGTTGTAGCCTGAGTCTCTTGGAGGTAGAGCATGGGTTTGCGTATAGATCTATACTGGATTGACTATCCTACACCTTGCTGCTAGCTATAGCCGGACCTGCAGGTCTGCGGGTGCCAAACGTCATTTCTTTTTACGACCATACCTTTGCGTTGTTACTAGTTGATAGTATGGTACAATTAATCACATGATACCTTAATGTAAATCCGGTTTAAGGTAGTTAGTACAACAGTAGTTCCTATAATACAACACTACAGTACTACATTAATTTCCCCTTTACATATATTTAGTGATCATTTCACTTAAACATTAAATGTACAAACTATATTTTGTTAATGATAGTTACACTTGGGAAAATTACACACTTTTACAAAGAACGAACATTTAGAACAGTTAAGTCTTGGTAGAAGACTACATTGAGAACAGTTAGGTCTTGGTAGAAGACACCCTTATATAATAGTAGAAATCATAGGGATTTCTAGGGTTTTTCAAACGTTTACAGTCGTTTTACAAACATTTTTACACTTACAGTTCATATACATTTTCCATACTTACAGTTCATATACAAACAATTTCTTACATATACATTAAGACACTAAAATACTTATGATCTCACCAGCTTCAAAGCTGATACTCTCTTTCAAAATAACTTGTATCCTCAGGTCAAACATAGACAGGTACCGATGCAAGGTTTATAGAAGACGGAGCTCGTTCAAGACTCATCTTTCTTTTTGATTTATGCTTTAGTGTTTATCAAAATTTGACAGAACACACTTGTATAATAATTATATTATTAATGCAATGGATGATGTTGTTGCTTGTTTACTACTTTTCATTGTTGTGATACTGTACATGACGTACTCCACCCCAGAACGTTTCCGCCGTTCTTGGTTTTGGGGTGTGACAGATTGGTATCAAAGCATTGTTTATAGTGAATTAAGTATATCAACCCATAAAAGATATACTAACTATAAATACATAAGGGATTAAAGATACTCTGACCAAGAGTTTATTCTTTAAATAATAAAATATTTAATAAAGTATACGTGCCTGCATTCATACTAAAATCAGTGTCACTAGGACAGTACAAAAGAATTACGATTGTTGGGCAACACAAGTGGACTTAGAGACATATAGTCAAAACTGGGAAGATATAGCTTGATCAACTATATTATCTGAGGGTTGACTAGCATGTGCCTAAGTGTAGTTGTGTGGTTGCAACAAATCTAAAATCTTACCAACCCTACCACAATGAGAACAATAGAACATAACATTAAACTTAAAATACTATAGGAGTATTTGGTGTTACTATAAGTACTTTATACTTGAGAACTAAAACGGGATCTTCATTACTAAGTTGATAGTTGCTAAGTGGATACACTAAGGATATATGTAATTAGGATGTTATAGACTTAGAATCTGTGAAAATTTTACTTCACCCCTATTCTGTGTGAATATGGAGTTAAGGTCACTTATTCGAAGGCCTATCCTGTTTCGATTACATATAACTAGTATGCACTTCACAAATAGCGATGTAACTAATGAAGATTTTCTAAATAATTATCTAGATAGTTCGTCTAATAATTATTTTCTTACCCCAATTCTCGCATAGATAACATGGCTGGACTCCATCCCCACGACAACCAGTATCTTCCGAACGAAGTCATTGCTGGTGGGTTTGGAGAAGAACCAGATAATGATCATCCTATCCCTCTGAATGATCACCATGATGAAAACCTTTCGGACGACGCTAATTCCGAACCCGAGGTTGAGAACCTACCCCGGGAAGCTCCTGTTCCAATTCCTAACCCTCGTCCGGCTTTTCGTGGCCCGACGCCTGAGTGGGTGGAATGCTTGGAAACATGGAACCAAGGACAAGATCAGCCCATGCCATTTAATGGTGATCGAAGATTTTACGACTTGAGCAGTGGGGGCTCAGCAGACAGAGTCTTGCCAATCTTGGTCCGCAGAGTGGCCCGAAATGAGATTCAAGGCAGGACAACCCTACATCAGATCACCGAAGTTGTCGCCGATGCGAGAATGCATACCCTCCGCACCATTCGTCTAGAAGATGCTCGCGAGAGATCTGAGAGAAACCATGAAACCCTGCTTCAAGCACTGGCTGAATCACGAGCCGAAGTCATAGAGCTCTGAGTACGCCAGAGGGTGTACGAAAGACACCTACTTGACATGGAACGTCAACTGGCTGAACTGAGAGTTCACCAGAGGGATGACCGTCGCCAGTAGTAGACGCTTTACTTTATTTTCCTTATTAAAAGGAATCGTTTTTCTGTCTATGCCGGATGTGGCATTTTCTATGAAATTATCTGGTACTGTAAGTACTTTTGATTAGGTCTTTATGCTGTCAAGAACTATCTTCTCAGGATATGATGTAAGACCTTTTACAAGGTCATTTTCCCGAATCTTTACGTCGTGAATATCAAAGATATTGACAGTCTATCTGAAAGCTACTTTAGTCAATTCATTGGACTATAGTAATTTAGCTCCGGAGACATTTCCAAGTCTCTTTTAGTGGTTGGATCTTGTTATTCATCAACCCACGATACCTCGGCTTGAACGACAAACGTCTTGAGACCATTCTACGAACTTACTTCTACCCATTAATAGGACTGCATCATAGGGATGTAGGTCAAACCTTTGCGAACATACCTCCAATCCGTACTAGGACTGCATCATAGGGATGTAGGTCAAACCTTCGAGAACATGCTCTTACTCTTTTCTTGAACAATCTAAGCACATCTAGGGTCAACAAGAATCGCTCACAAAATCCTTATCTTTCGTATTAACAGAATCATGTCGTCATCCAGAAACAATCAGCCGAGCAATGAAACCCCTATCCTCCATATCGACGCCGCTACATTACAAGCTGCAGTAGCAGCTGTTGTGACAACTTTCCTTACACACATCAACTCAGGCAAAACAAGCCATACTGATAATGGAGTCGAGAGTTCCAATGGTAGCACCAAACCGGGAAACCAACAAATGGCAACAATCATGGAATTGTAAAGCCTAAAGACCGAAAGGAAGAGACGATATCGTAAAGCCCTAAAGGAGCGCAAGAGAGCCCAAAGACTTGCCATGCCACAGCCACAAGTGGCAACTCCTGCAGAACGCTTTAGGAAGCAATTTCCAAGGTGGAGTAATGAGGAAGGTGTTAGATTAATGTCTAAGTCCATAACTATAATTGGTAAGACTTGACCCGACCCGACATGGTCCATTTGGGTTGCATGGCATCATGCACTTGGATAGACTATAATGAGAGAAATAAGACACTTATGGTTATTAATATATTATAAGTTCTAGTGTATTAATAATAAGAATAATAAGATTATTTAATTAGTATTGATCAAGAATTAATCTAGGATTAATTAAGTGATCAAAAGAAGACTAATTAAATATATGGGTTGATTGTGTAAATCATCCATACTTGTATAGTGGGCTAATGCTCCATGGATAATCAAGTTGAGCTAAAACCCATAGGATGGTCCATGGATGCTCTATGGTGTATTTGAACCCATGGATCCAAGGAAATGGAAAGTCATGACAATTAGGGTTTACCCTAATTGTAACACTATATAAAGATCTTATTCTTGACAAAATCAGCGACTAGTATGATCTAGAGAGGGCTAGCCGATTTTCATGAAGTGTAGAATTCTCTCAAGTTATTCCAAGTGTATTTGGTGTTGTGTGAACCATTTTGAGGTGTCACACTTGGGGCACTAGGCACTCAAGCTTCATGAAGACTTTCAATATCAAAGAGGTATGTATTCTATCTTGTTATATTTATTGTTTTGTATGCTAGATTAGGATAATACCTTTGAAAGTTCTTATTTGCATGTATAATAGAGAAAACATAGATCCAAGGTATTTAGGGTTGCATGTACACTTAGGAGTGTTAGAATGCTCAAAACCCAACAGTGGTATCAGAGCCAAGGCTTGTTTTCTCTTATACTTGATGCAAATTGCTGAAAAACTCGATTTTCTGGCTTTCTGGGCACTGGACTCGCCGAGTCCACTGATGAACTCGCCGAGTCCATGAGTAAAGTCATCCTACTCGTGGAGTAGGTTCATGCACTCGACGAGTAGGAGCCCCAGACAGCATATTTTAGAGGTTTTTGGCTAGAAATGGACTAGGAACATTACCCTAAGTTGTTTTTGAACTTATAAACTTGTTTTTGATGTGGTAATGTTCATGCTAATCCAATTTCTAAGATAATTGTCAATAGATTCATGTTTTGTATTAGTTTAAGGTTTAGACTAATTACATGAAAAAGTTTGATTTGAATTATCTTGTTCTTATGAGTTGCTTAGATTAATAGAAAAGTTGAGTGAAATAGTTGTTTTTCAATCCATTTTAATCTAAGAGTTGATTCCAAAGTGTGTTTTTGTAACTTGTCCACAAGTTATATTAAAAGTCACATTTAAGAATCATAAAACTCACAAAAGTTGGCAAAGGTTACAAAAATGAAGAGTCTAGTTCTAATTAAATGGTTTTATGACTCCATAACTTGTCCTCAAGTTATGGAGGACCAAGAGTCCCTTCATTAAATAATAAATAAAAACAAGTGTAACCTTAATTAATTCCATAAGTTATAAAATAAAGAAAAGTTAATTCTTTTATTAGTTTAAAGTCTTCCATAACTTGTCCTCAAGTTATGGAATTTGAAGAGTTTTTGGATTAAAACTACTTTAAACACATAAGTTATGGAATTAATTAGTTTTGAATAGTTTCAAAACTTGCCCTCAAGTTTTGGAATTTGTAAAGTTTTCCCCATGAATACTTTAATTCCAAGTTAGCCCTTAGAATTTTAAAGAGTTAAAATTCAACCCTTATACTTTATAATATTATAAGTTAATAATATATATATATATATATATATATATATATATATATATATGTATGTATAAGAGTAAAGTCAGTCTTACCGCTAGTACGCCTCATTCACGAAGTCGGTGTATATGGTGGGTATAAGGTTGTTGCCTATAAAATGGCAAACCGCTTGCTTGACTGGTGGAGGGTCGTTAGCCGAACGGGTTTGACAGGACTAGAATTCTCCCTTCATTAAAAGTATTAATGATAAATACTAAGTAACTAAACTCTTAACAATACCCAATCTTAGTTACTTAGGAAAATGTGAATAAGGTGCTAATCCATGAAATTACACTTTGCACTTTGTTTAAGTCGGTTAGTGGAGTGTGTGTGGTTAACCGGCACACTAACTCGTATTTAACAAGGTAGGTAAAGGGTAACTTAATGTTTATCATAGTATCGATGGAGCGTGTGTGGTTAACCGGCACATCGATTGAGGGGTAAACACTTAAGGGTACCAAGTAATTTGCATGGTTACTTCACACCTTTTTTTGTGATCCTCGGCATCCCAGTCACAAAACTTGAAGGGCACACTCGAGATTGAAACATGCCATTGAACAGTTCAATGAATCTCAAAAGATCTAGGAGTTTCAAAACCAATTAAAACCTAATAATAAATTTCGTTTATCTTGGTGGAAATTGGTGAATCGTCATTCACCTACCTTCAAATACTTTATAGCTTGGATTACGGCATACCTCTTCTAAGTTATAAAATAGTTTGTTGGGACCTAGCCTTAATATTTCATATTGGGTGTCATATTAAGGACTTAAGATCAACTATCTTGAATATCTCCCAAAAGATGTCTGGTTTAGACATTTATGATCTTCCCAAATCTCTTGAAACAAGCTTTCCTAAATGAAGATGATGTCCCATGGAAATCATACTTCTTTCACCTCCTCCAATTATTCTCCCTAACCCACAAGTTCAAGGTCACTCAAGCCCAATTGGTAAGGCAAGGTATATGTGTGGTCACGTCTTGGAGATGTAGTCACATATTGACAAGCCGGGAGAGTTGGGTGTCAAAGTCTTGAGAAAGTTGGTGGTTCAATCACTTTCTAAGTCACATAGTGAGTTCCTTTGGGACACCTATGAAACCGACTATGACAAGACCCTTAATGATCTTATCTATTTGTTAAGATCAACTTCCTTAAAACTTGATGGACATTGACAATAGTGACACAGGAAATCCAGGAAAGCATTCTCTTCCCAATGGAAAGGGATCAGCCATAGTCAACTCGATTGACCAAATGGTAAAGAGAAAAGCTAAGTCTGTGATAGTCCCGTGTACCATTATCAAAGGGTCCATATGTTTATATTGCCAAAGAAAGGGGCATTGGTTGCGAAGCTGCCAAATTTACCCAAGGATGTTAAAGTCAATAAGTTTGACTCTACTTCAGGTAAAGTCCACTATCTAACTCTGTTAAGTTTCTATTATGAGATTCTTGATACATGATGTGACTGGGTCACATGGTGATGTTTTAAGAATCAAAGAAAAAGTGAAGAAACTTAAAGAAAGAATGTGCTGAATCTGATCACATAGATGGATTTCTATCGCGTAGTTTGAAGATCGGATTCTTGAGCTACTTCTTAGGAGTTATGAGATATTGCTTAGGAATAGATGACAACAAGTTTTCATATGGATTGTAAGGATAAGTTTTCCGCAAAGTTTAAAATAAAAGGAAAATTTTGATTTTATTTATTTTAAAATATCTTTACAATGGCATTTGAGGAAGAATTGTTGCTTATATGATTCCATTAATAGCAAGAGTGGAAATATGAAATTGATTCTTTCATTTGTGATAATGTCTAAATTTACCAAATAAGGAAAGATTCTCATCACCCAAGTTTCAATTGGATCGGAACTTGGAATCATGCAAGTTGTATAACATGATGAATGAGAACTTTCAAGTATTGGAAAAATTAAGACTAATTACTCGGTCACATGGATGTGTGATTCAAGTAAAGGACTAAGGGATCGAGTACACATTCTTGTGCACTGATTAAGTCCACCACAAAAGATTGATAAGACTATTCGTCATAGTTTACTAAAGCTCAGTAAATATGATTATACTTACAAGCTTAAGTGTAATTCTGAGACATTGGAAAAGGTTCCAATGTAAGGCAGAGCGAATAAGAAGAATCAACTTAGGCAGAAAGATAAAAGTTTCTCAAATCTGAAAAGATGGGAGAGTACTTTAGTATCAGTTTTGTGATCATCTTAATGATTAAGAAACCATAGCACAATTAGTTCTCTAAGGAAATCTTAGTGCATTCTTATGACTAAGAAGAGGATCTTGAATTGTTGAAATGGTTAAATCAAGAAGATGATTCATACTTCGTTCCAATACAAGTCTTAGAGTCATACTCCAAGATTGTAATTTGAGTGACATGTCTTAAAGAAGGTTTAAAACACTTGTCAAATGTAAGAGTAAAAGTTTTCTACTCTTGTACATTTGAAATTGGTAAGTTGTGATGTTTTGGATAAAACAAAGACCAACTTAGGCCAATTGTGTGAAGTGGTTGTCTTGATTAGAACCCACACTATCTCTTAAATATCTGACAAGAAAGTCTTATATGTCAAGAGGACAGTGGGAGTCTTAAAGGTCTTGAAAGTCTCAAGAACTAATCAAGAATAAAACCTGAAGTTCTTCACTAGCACACGACTTGAGGTTTATAACCTATCGTGTTGACATATTCTGGGCCCATCCCAGTTAAAGTTGGCTTTGCATATGAGTTCTTAGATTTCTCAATTAGTTGCACAACAACTTGGAAGCAATGGCAGGCCCTTGAGCTGCCAGGTGGCAAGAAATTAAGATTGAGTTCAATCCATATGAGTGTGGATTTGTCATTATCCTTGTCTTGTGTCTATGGTTTTGACAATTCACATGGATAAGAACACATACACCATTAAATCTAAGTGTCATAAGGTTTCTCTCTGATTCATGAAAATGATGGTGAGGAAACACTTTCACTAAGTAGATTTTAGCTAGATAGCAATTATGATATTTGCATTCTCAAAGTCGTTAGTGGAGCGTGTGTGGTTTACCGGCACACTAACCTGGACTTGTGAGAAGTGGCAAAAAGGTCTAACCATTATTATTATGGCATCCCTCTTCATAATTGTTTAGACACACAAGTGTGCTATCTAAGGGAAGGTGTATGATTTTGATAAAGTTTTATCAAAACAATCTAGTATCAGAAATCTGAACTTTGGTAAGAAAGTCAGCTGATTTCTGAGTACATGTCAAAGCTAGTGGGAGCATAAGTGTTATGCTAATAATCATCATGTTAGTGGGAGCATCATAATTATGATAAGTATTGCAAGTTAGCAATGTTAATTATAGAAAACAAAAGTTTCAATTGGGAAAGAGTTGTTTTGCTATAATTAAGGGAGAGGAAATTATACTTCATCTCAAATCTATAAGCTTAGATCGTGAGGTTTTAATCATTTAGTCAAGGATATATATGAATTTCATGTTGGAATGGCTCAACATAAGGAAATTTTGTATATGAGTCCATTATTTGCGTTCTAAAATTCGATTATGATTACGACATCCCTTTTTCATAATCTGAATTATGAGAATTTGGCAAATTGAAATGGAAATGTTATAGCAAAAGACTGGTTTAGTCTTTATGTGAGACATCATGAATCGATTCCCATATGCTTCGGATATAGGATCGATTACATGTGCTATATTCATCCTTTCTAAAATTTTCCAAATGCCTGGGGCATTAAGAAGGGGAAAGGTTTAGAACTGGATATGACTAAAAGGATTAAACAATTGTCGAGGACAATCTAAGGTTTACCAAAGATTGGGTGCTCAAGGACAGTTGGAAGTATTGTGATAATTTTGGAAGGACCATATTGACATAATCTGTAAGGAGGCAACTCCTGTTCTGAAGTGATAGTCAAAATGGAATATGGAAATGTTTCAAAGTTAGAAATTATTCAATCTGTGTGAGATTAGGAAATTTAATGCAAGAAGGATGTTTCCAAGGAGTTGATCTCCTTTGGAATACTCTGTAATGATTGTTGTCAAGTCTTTTTGACTTTGTGCATAATCATTACAAGAGGATAAATGCATATAAGTTTAGAATCTAACAGATTTCAGTAAATGACATGAATTTGGAATTCTTGTACTTGCAGTAAGGATTTGGGAGTGTGAAAAGAGAATCATTGAAGTTATGTTCAATGGATCTAGTTCACAAAGTAAAGATCATAGACAAACATAGTATGCATACTTGGTGTATGGCATGACTAGTGTTTAGAAAACATAGTGTACATGCTTGGAGCATGGGAATTCAAGAATAAAGTTGATAGCTGGAACAGTATACAATGAATAATGTGTAATCATATGGTGATAAATAAAAGGTGTTTTATTTATGTTCATAGGTTTTGATACCATATTGGATTCAATTATTATTGTGTTTCATTTTGCATGTTTTGACTTCCAGAATAAACTAGGTTATTCTTCCTGGATGACTAAGTTATTCAAACCATCCACAGATGGTCATATGTTGGAAGTAGATATGAATTAAGACTGTCATGGGTTGGTTTGTAGAGGTCTAAGGTGTTGGACAAAGGGCTACAACACTCATGGGTGCTCATAAGTTCTGAGTATTGGATTCAACCCGCGCTCATTGGAATCACTTCATGGATTTTATCATGAGTGATCATGAGACGATAATATCTTATATTCTTCAAACCTAGAGATATGAGTTGTTACTATGAGTTGATAGTACATTGATTGCACGAAAACGCATTTGGTAACTCGGTGCTATAAAACGTGTCTTTGTGTATGATTCAACAAGTAGTAGAACAAGCCATATGAGTCGAAGTTTATCCATTCCTTTTTACCTTCAGGATAAAAGCGATATATGTGGGCCCCTCGATGATTTAATGATGACAAATAGAAGTGCTCGGCCGGGCCAGGACTGATTTGATTTGTTCAATTAGTCAGTCGTCATAAATCGGAAATCGGGAAACAATAAATGGACAGAGAGAATGATTATAATCCATGTCTCAGTTCATATGATATCTAGAATGGAGGAATATATGATCCCTTATCTAATGGACAAGTCACTGACAAAGGTCAGAGTTCATCTACAAGGTTAGAGTTCGACAGAAGCTTTTGATAGCTACGATTGCCAGTCGGTTCCTAAAGTCATACGCAATATTAGTTTTAGACTTATCCAAGTGGGAGACTGTTGGATTAATGTCTAAGTCCATAACTATAATTGGTAAGACTTGACCCGACCCGTCATGGTCCATTTGGGTTGCATGGCATCATGCACTTGGATAGACTATAATGAGAGAAATAAGACACTTATGGTTATTAATATATTATAAGTTCTAGTATATTAATAATAAGAATAATAAGATTATTTAATTAGTATTGATCAAGAATTAATCTAGGATTAATTAAGTGATCAAAAGAAGACTAATTAAATATATGGGTTGATTGTGTAAATCATCCATACTTGTATAGTGGGCTAATGCTCCATGGATAATCAAGTTGGGCTAAAACCCATAGGATGGTCCATGGATGCTCTATGGTGTATTTGAACCCATGGATCCAAGGAAATGGAAAGTCATGACAATTAGGGTTTACCCTAATTGCAACACTATATAAAGATCTTATTCTTGACAAAATCGGCGACTAGTATGATCTAGAGAGGGCTAGCCGATTTTCATGAAGTGTAGAATTCTCTCAAGTTATTCCAAGTGTATTTGGTGTTGTGTGAACCATTTTGAGGTGTCACACTTGGGGCACTAGACACTCAAGCTTCATGAAGACTTTCTATATCAAAGAGGTATGTATTCTATCTTGTTATATTTATTGTATTGTATGCTAGATTAGGATAATACCTTGGAAAGTTCTTATTTGCATGTATAATAGAGAAAACATAGATCCAAGGTATTTAGGGTTGCATGTACACTTAGGAGTGTTAGAATGCTCAAAACCCAAAAGAAGGCACTCATGTCCACATAACACTGGCTAAACACCGCACTCCTGTCACCAATGCAAGTACTAGCCGGTCATTCCACCAATGCGGTGAGATAGGGCACTTCAAGAAGGATTTCCCTATAGCAAAGAACTCTAGCGCAAATGGGAGGATTCTCAGGATCACGGCTGCAGGAAAACCTACTTCAGAACCACGTTAATGTAACTTAAGGGTGTTGTTGTAATAGACTTATAAACTATCTAGAACTAGTGCAACTAGAGTCTTACCTTTTTGCGAGATCCTGTCGGTATAAGGATGCTCGTGCTGCGTATACTTGTCTTTTGTAGTATACCTCATTCGCAGCAATGGTCTTGTTGTAAGTCTAAAGTATTGTAACTCTGTTGATGGTTTCACGGTTGTGTTTTGTCTGTAAACGTCTTATGTTCAAATCTAATGTCTTTAAGTTTCAGTATGATTCTAACATTATCATACGACTAGATTCAATTTGATCCACACCATACCAGCTTCATACGTACATCTCTTTCTTCGAAATCGCCTTTCCAGCGAAGCCATCATATCAGAACACCGAAGTACTCACGCATGGAGTACCTCATAGTTCTTCTCTTTTCCGAAGAAATCCCCGAAGTACCACTCGTGCAGTACGTCAAGTTCAATCCATGGATTCGTACGGTTGATCTATCACTGAGGAATGTATACATAAGAGTGATATGTAATCAAGGTTCTACAGGTTTAGAATTGATGATTGCACATTAACTTCTTTTTCCTTGAAGGGATGTGAGCTTAAAGAAGAATTAGTTATTCGACTACCTTTTCAATCTTAATTATATACGACTCGTATACACGAGATTGTGATTGTGAAACCATGTATGAATTCTAATATGAACTTCAGGACGGAGAACTGCCCAAGCCTATGAGTAATCGCATCGTCATGTGAACAAACTTAGAAACCAGTAAGACTTCTGTAAACAGATTTCCCCACAGTCTAAACACCTACGGAGATACAAGAAACAGTCCAGACAACTTAGAGAACTACACCGAAATAGAATCGGAAGACTAGGCTTCTCACACTGGAGAGCCCCGGTCTTATTCTTCCAGAGGTCGACGGAGTACATCGTATGTACCTCGGCTATCGAGGACCCCGTCTAGAAATTTTTCCATTAGAAATTGTTGCCTCTGTCTCGCATAGATGAATTGGTTGAGCAAACGCAAGGAAAGAATTACTTTCAGAAATGGACCTGAGATCTGAATATCACCAGTTTGAGTGTGAGGGAAGGATGTCTGGAAGACTACCTTCCGAACTCGATGCGGACACTTCGAGTCCGTAGTGATACCCCTCGGATAGGACCAATACGCCCGAAGCATTCATGAGTTAATGAATAGAGTCCGTCTTTCTTACTTGGATCAGTTCGTCATTCTCCATGTAACGACTTACTTATTTACCCTCATAGTAAGAATGAACTCATGGAAACATTACCTTCGGTGATACTTTTCGTGAAGTTCTCTGAACACAAGTTTTGGAATTGAAGAGTCAAAATTTCCTAAGACACACTATTAGTGATGTGGAAATTCTCGAGTACTCTGTCAATTTATCAAAACCGTTGAGAATTTGTCGACACCAGAGCCGCCGACAAAAATTCGCCAAATTCTAGGTCTTACAGACCTACTGTCATAGTTTATCCATAACTCCTCACAAATCACAAAAACCCGTACGAGTTTGACCCAGCAGGGGGTGGCCCTTGACAGGGAAGTTAAACAAGAAAAAGAAGCCTTGGAGATCCCAAGTGAGAGACCAAGTCCTTTAGGAAGTCTCACTCTAGGAATGGATTAATACGCTTCGCTTCGCGTGGAAAGCTAAATCCAAGTTAGTCAGGACCCCGAGATTCTTACCATAATCGGTCCTGTGCCTCACACAAACTAGACCTACTCCGTGAACTCAGTAACGTACATTTTACTTTTCGCGTCTTGATCTTGAAACCGTACCTTTCCGTTAGGACTCTTGTAAGTCCACTCGTCGAGATCCTCACCTTCGTATTAGAACCGTAGTGACCCTCGACCGAGAGGTCAAGCGGACGAAGCAACATAGTCTCCCATTAGTGAAGGTTCGTTTTGATACCAACCGAGGACCCGATTTCACTTAGGGGCGCTAGAACCGACCGATTAGGAAGTTTCCTCCTCTCGACTCGATCATTCATACCTACTCCCTTATCTAAATTCTAATTTCGGGACGAAATTCCCTTTAACAGGGGGATGATGTGACAACCCGAAATTTCCATTCGGTCAAACCCTAAAAGTCAACCACTTCATATCATAAGTCAATGTCATTATTTCTTATTTTTAAGAAATATAAAGTTCGTTTGATTATTTTAATATTATTTTTAAACGAACGGGTGAAAGAAAGTGCCGTCTCGGGTTTTGAATTTTAAAAACCGCAAACAGTTCGCATATTAGAAACACCTGACCAAACTTTTATGTTTTGGGTTGAGAAATCACCCAAAACCGTGAACTCGTACCTGTAACGCCTGTAGATCAGGGCTAGTCAATTTAGAGACGATAAGCGTCAAAAATGACTTTTTTTTATAGAAGATTATTTAGGATGAATAATCTTAACTAAGTTGTAGTATATGCTACAAGGATTCCGTACATATAAAGAACGCCGAAATCCGAGTTATAACGAAGAAGTTATGACCTGTCGAAGTTTCGCGACAGAACCGGCAAGACACAACGCGACGTAAAAAGGTGAATTTACGTTAGAGCGATATTTAGCCTTAGCGATCTAAACGAAAGTCGTAGAGTTCGTTAAACCGTGAGCGTGCATAAAAAGAATGCCCAAATCTGACTTCGTATGAAGAAGTTATGATTTTTCGAAGTTTCGACTTAGCGGTATGCAGCCCGAATACTCGATTTGAGACCGAGCGGTTTTTAACCAAAACAATTTAAACGAGAATCGAAGATCTCGTTAATTGTAGTAAAACAATAAAAATACAGGCGAAAACGGACATCGGATGAAGAAGTTATGAATTTATAACGGAGTTTTCTTGTCCCGACCTACTAAAAATAAATAATAAAAATAAAGTCAAAATTAGCCGACAAAGTCTAAATGAAAGTTGTAGAGCATAGTTTCACCTACGCGGGCATATAAAGAACGTCGAAAACGGAGTTTGTATGATGAAGATATGAATTTTTGAATTTTATTAAATATTTCCGGTATTTAATTTAAATATAAATTCCGATATTATCCAAAGGGGGGGGGGGGAGTCAGCGGTCTTATCCCCATTACGCCCAGCGTAAATCGAAGTTCCAGCCCCCTATAAAAGGATGTCGAGGGCAGCCGGGTTCTTTGCTCATTCCTTCACTTTCTCTCGCGTTTTTGCATCGTTTTTCGTGCAAAAATTATCCCGAAGCCCCGGTATCATTCCCGAGCCCCGAAGCAAGTCCCGAGGCCCTGAAGATCCCGAGAAGTGCAATTCCCGAGCCGAAGCTCTGCCCGCAAGGAATCCGGTTTTTGTGAAGATCTTGCAGATCTACCGAAGAATACTACTTCTACAAGTCGTAGTGCTGTCCGATCATCTTCTGATCAAGTGAGTGTGTAGTTACTTTCTTCTAACGCATAAATATTAAGTATTTGCTATGAAATACGTGCTATGTGTATAATATAAAGTTGTTTATATGTGTGGATGTATAGTCCCTTTCATAAACACGGGTATAATACAAGTATTGTTTGAATGTATTAAGTATATGTTTGGGTGAGTGTGTGGTTACTTTCTTCTAACACATAAATATGAAGTATTTGTTATAAAACACGTGCTATAGTTTTATATATTGTTGTTTATTTGAGATGAGTGTGGAATGGATGTTTTATATAGTTTTTAAATGAGTTAAACTGTACATGTATTTTATATCTACAAATATGTTGGGTAGAACATGGGTAGATGAGATAGTTAGTATGTGATAAAATGATGAGGTATGAAAGATGATTAAGAATAATATTAGCAGATGCACCAATTAGAGAATGTCATAATGCTAGCAGATGCGCTTAAGCATAATATTGGTAGATGCACCAAATAGAGAATGACATAATACTAGTAGATGCACTTAAGCATAGTATTGGTAGATGAACCTAATAGAGAATGCCATAATGCTAGCAGATGCACTTAGGAATAATATTGGTAGATGCACCAAATAGAGAATGTCATAATACTAGCAGATGCTCTTAAGGATAATATTGGCAGATGCGCCTAATAGTGAATGTCGTAATCCTGGAAGAGGCGCTTAAAGGATAATGTTGGCGAATGCGCCTTATGTAGCAATGGAAGTTTGTGCTAATTCCTTAGGTCGATCCTTAGGAGTGAATGAAGGAAGGATAGTTGATTAATAGGGTAAAACCTTAAGAAATAAAGAAGATAATGGTGATGGGTAATTGGGTTGATTGTTCAATGGTTGAATATAATAATTATATTATTGTGGGTCGAAAATCCTATATGCTCACCAGGCTCCCAAGCCTGACCCACTTAGTTTTCTTTGCATTACAGGTAATGGCACAAGAGTATAAGTTGGTGGACTTGAGGAGAGATTTTGGATTATAGGCCCGTAGTTATGAATAACTGTTGTAAGGTCTATTTTGTTCTGTTTATGTTTTTGGTCTGTATTGAACATGACATCCCGAGATTTTGTTATATAATGAAAATACATTTCTTTAAAGGAATGCTTTGATAATTTTTATCATATTTTGTTTTGGAAACAAATTCTGCAACTGTTTTCTTTAAAAGATTACTCTGATTTTATAAAACAAAACATAAACAAATCGGTCTTTTCTAGCCGTGAAAATGGGGATGTCACAGTTGGTATAAGAGCATTAGTTTAAGCGAACTAGGAATTTTGTAGGAAATTTCTAGACTTAAACTTAGAATGCTAAGTAATGATAGTGAGGAAAGTTGCCTAGAATGCTTTTATGTGCTAAATGTTATTTGTTGCAATATATGATATTATTTGTTCGGATCTATGGTCTGTTGCCGACCGGATCTGGAAACCTTATGTGTGTAGGATTCTAAGCGTACGTCTACGAATTTAGAACTAGCATGTAAACGTTTCGGAGTGATAAGGATGATTTGAATATTTACCATGAATAAGGATCTAATTTCACATTATTCGGTATATAGATCCAAAAATGGTGAGAACAAGAAGTGGAGTTGGAAATGTTGATGAAAACAAGAATCAACCACCAGTGATTGATCAAATACCTGTCGTAGCAACAGCACCTGAGCCGATAACAATGGCTGGTGTACAATTGATGATGCAGAAGCTGTTAGATCGTCAGATGGATGAAACGAGACGTCTTCTTCAACAGAATCGTGAAGAACTGTCAATTCAAGTGGAAGAGCCTGAATTAAATGAAGGGCACTCGGAAGGAGGAAACTTCAGTGGATCTGTTGGTCAAGCCAACCCACCGATAGTTAGGAAAAACAACCAGAATGGAAGGAATGATGGAATGGGATGCAAGTATAAGGATTTTCTAACTTGCAAACCATCGACCTTCACTGGAAAGGAGGATCCGATCGAAGTTATGGATTGGGTATCGGAAATGGAGCTAGCCTTCATGACGTGTGGTTGCAGAGACAAGTTGCAGACCACTTTCGCAGTACGTCAGTTCAGGGGTGGGGATGTTCGTTGGTGGAACACTCTGGGGAAGATCCTAAGCCCTAATGAGCCACTGCAACTCACCTGGGAAAAGTTCTTGGTGCAATTCAAGCGCAAGTTCTGCTCGGCCCAAAACCTGCTAGAGTTGGAGAACAAATTTCTGATATTGAAGAAAGGCAGCATGTCAGTGGACGAATACACTAATGCCTTCACAGACAAGATGGAGTTTGCTTTGCGCATCGTCCCAGACGAACTGACAAAATTTGACCCGTATGCAAAGGGACTCCCTTGGGAGTATGCGGTGCCAGTACGTCAGGCACTTACTCTGATTTTATAAAACAAAGCATAAACAAATCGGTCTTTTCTAGCCGTGAAAATGGGGATGTCACAATACCTATGTATGAGTTTACTCCCCAAGAAGTTAGTTATTTGTGTTTACTCCCCAAATGTCAAAAGAGTAAACTCCAAAAACTCTCTCAAGTATCATCCTAGATTTAATTCCAAATCTTCAAAGTTGTTAGATTTCTAACCATTTCAAGTTAATAAAACACTTAATCTAGTGTTTGTGCATCTATTCATCCATTCATTTATGTATTTTGTCTAGATTTTCCAAAACACCAAGAACACCAAGAACACACACTAAGTGTTCTTGGCCTTTTAGCTCAAATCAAGCCTTCTAATAGTAAGTACTTCCATCCTTGAGTGTTATTGAGCTAGTATTACACCTAAACATCAAGAAATTATGACAAGAACACAAGGATATAGGTGTTCACGGTCCAAGGAGATGCTTGGGCCGTAAACACCATAAAGGGCACCAAAGTGTGCCTAAGTCCTTATCTAAGCCCTAGTTTGATGTATAAGCCTTCCTTGATATGTTTAAACCTTCCTTTGATGTGTCTAAGCCTTGATAAACACCAAAATCCAACATTTATAGGTGTTTACAGTTTGGGGATCTCCCAAAACCGTAAACACCCTAAAGTGTGTCTAAATGGGTTATTTTCCTTCCTTAGGCTTAAACACTAGCTTAGATACTTACCCTGTTGTGTTAAGGACTTGAAAACATGGAAATACCCTTTTCCATGAGGGTTTACGGTAGTAAACCCAAAGGGAAATGTCCATGAGGCCGTAAACTCCTCCAAGGAGTGTTTTTGATGCCCTAGTCCCTTGCAAAGGCCAAATCACTTAGTAGAAATGCTTCAATAGGCTTGTTAAACCACAAAACAACACTTGGTCAATAGGAATAGAGTTTACGACCGTAGAATCTAGATTTTACTGCCGTAAACTCCCTAGGTTATGACCATCAAAACCGTAAACTCCAAGGGAGTTTACCCTTGAACCCCAATCATACTAGCCTTTCCCTACAACACTTAGATGCACTCCTTAGCACTTATAACACTTATACAAAGTGTTTGTCATGCCTTAGAGTGTCTTGACTTTTTTTATTAGTTGTTTAAAGACTAATTGTTTATATACATATATCCTTATATGTTATTAGGATCTTTGTGCGTGTCTAAGTCTTCACTTGACACCAAGCACTTATCCGACACTTCCTTCCGATCCACTTGCTACAAGTGAGTTCATTCCCCTTAATCATTGTTTTAACTGTTTTTAAGTCTTTTATGGGGGGGGGGGGATACAAGTAGAATCATGCTAGTTATTATATCAATCACTTGTGATTAATAAACAACATTCAAATGATTGGCTACTCATTAACCGTTTTACCAAACAGTTTCCTTCAAATGTTTTTCATAAACATTTTATATGTTTAAAACTCCTTATTAAACTGTTCATTTTACTCTGTATGTTACATTTCAAACTTATTTACAATTGTGTTTCAAACAAATATTTCTTTATACTAAACTGTTTTATCAAACCCATGCCTTCAAACCGTTTTATAGATTGACATCAAGTCGATCTTTTCTTAGATAATAATTATGTTCAAAGGTTTTACAAAACTTATTTTATGCTTTTATATTATAAATTGCACGCCTCTATATGTATAGTTATATAAGAAATGTTTAAAAGACTTAGGAAGGCTATCCACCCTGTTTCCTTTTCCTCGATTTGGATGTGGTCTGGTGGGATATCGGGTACCCGCCTGAAGGTCGTTTAAATATTAGTTATATATCATGTGTACATATATAGTCATAAAGGTCCTTCCAGTTCAGCCAATGCCCTTGGGTAGCAAGGGTATACATCCATGTTCATACGTACCAGTTAAATTACTAGTAAGCTACCATATGGGTAGTTTAGGAAGATACTAGAACTATTACTAGAACGCGATATCATACAATGAGTCAGTTCATTCATGAGTCAATACTTATTACTATGAGAACATATACATTACATTACTATGAGAACATATACATTATATTACTATGAGAACATATACAACTATACTAGGAGAAGAACATATACAACTATACTAGAGGAAGAACATATACAACTATACTAGAGGAAGAACATATACAACTATACTAGAAAGAGAACATATACAATGATACTAGAACGAGTAACAATACATTACATATACATATATACATTGACAAAATTGTGATCCACTGTATCGGAGCATGCCTTAAATGTCATGGCCCGAGTTGTAGCCAAAGTCTCTTGGAGGGAGAGCGTGAGTTTGCGTATAGATCTATACTGGATTGACTATCCTACACCTTGCTGCTAGCTACAGCCGGACCTGCAGGTCTGCGGGTGCCAAATGTCATTTCTTTTTACGACCATACCTTTGCGTTGTTACTAGTTGATAGTATGGTACAATTAATCACATGATACCTTAATGTAAATCCGGTTTAAGGTAGTTAGTACAACAGTAGTTCCTATAATACAACACTACAGTACTACATTAATTTCCCCTTTACATATATTTAGTGATCATTTCACTTAAACATTAAATGTACAAACTATATTTTGTTAATGATAGTTACACTTGGGAAAATTACACACTTTTACAAAGAACGAACATTTAGAACAGTTAAGTCTTGGTAGAAGACTACATTGAGAACAGTTAGGTCTTGGTAGAAGACACCCTTATATAATAGTAGAAATCATAGGGATTTCTAGGGTTTTCAAACGTTTACAGTCGTTTTACAAACATTTTTACACTTACAGTTCATATACATTTTCCATACTTACAGTTCATATACAAACAATTTCTTACATATACATTAAGAC
The DNA here is from genome assembly GCF_002870075.4 of Lactuca sativa. Taxonomy (NCBI): domain Eukaryota; kingdom Viridiplantae; phylum Streptophyta; class Magnoliopsida; order Asterales; family Asteraceae; genus Lactuca; species Lactuca sativa. Next base: position 272,920,856 of record NC_056627.2, read on the forward strand.
ACTAAAATACTTATGATCTCACCAGCTTCAAAGCTGATACTCTCTTTCAAAATAACTTGTATCCTCAGGTCAAACATAGACAGGTACCGATGCAAGGTTTATAGAAGACGGAGCTCGTTCAAGACTCATCTTTCTTTTTGATTTATGCTTTAGTGTTTATCAAAATTTGACAGAACACACTTGTATAATAATTATATTATTAATGCAATGGATGATGTTGTTGCTTGTTTACTACTTTTCATTGTTGTGATACTGTACATGACGTCCTCCACCCCAGAACATTTCCTCCGTTCTTGGTTTTTGGGTGTGACAATGTGTCCAGGTGTTCCATAGTGAAAAAAAGTCTTTTTCTTCATTGTGAAGTTGTTTCTTCCTGCCCCTGGTGACGTATCCTTGTCTCGTTTCTTGTTGTTCCCACATGTACACTTGCAACAAGCACTCTGTTGCGCTAGAATTGGTGGCCTGTATTTCTCAACGGCATGTTTGTTAGGAGTAACAGAATTCGAAGCAACATATTCTGAGTTCAAGGAGTCATTGGTTTGTTCAGTAGTGTTCTTCTTATTCTCATCTTCTGCTACTTTACCTGCACATGAAGTAGAAACATTTGTATTTTCAACCTGAATACCTCCTGACACAAATCCAGCTGGTTTTCCATATTGAAGATGTGCCTCTTGTCAATTTCTTCCTGTGTCATAGGGATGAATGTGTAGTTATGATTGAAAGGTGGAGGAACATTATCATACCCTAGACCCTTGTTTTGATTATCTTTGAATTTTAATTGGGTTTCAAATAAGGACTCGACTGTCTGACTTGACGCAATATAATTTTTGAAACTAACATCTGTTTTTCCACACTTAATTTTCAAAGTGTCAAGTTCTTCAGTTACAGCAGCAAGTTGTCTCTTAATATAGTCATAATTTTCACACTTGTTGCTATACTCTTCCTGAAGCTTCCTAAAGTCTTTGGTTTTTGCTTCTAATTCAGCCTTCAGGGGTTTCTGTCCTTTCCTGTGTTGATATCCTTCGTATTTTAGGTCCTCGACTTCCCTATTTAGCAAATCATTATGTTCACAAAGAAGTTTAATCGTAGCTTCACATGATTGAGAGCATGAAACTTCATTGACCGGAGTGTTTGCGTAACTCATTGTTTTTCCACATTTCAAAGCATCAAACTCTTCAATTACAACAGCAATACCAAGACAATTGAGATCTTTTGTCTTCTTGATGACAGCTACGTTCATATCCCACGATTTCGGAAGTGAATTCAGTAGCTTTTTGTTTATCTCAGATTTGGTCAAAAAGACCCCATATATATTCATCTCAGTAGTGAGAGTGGTGAATCGCTGCAGCTGAGCTTCCAGGGTTTCTCCAGGGATATAATTGAACATGTTGAAGTTTTGTCTTAACATCTCCTGATGATTCTCTTTCATGTCTTCAATTCCTTTGTTAACCTCAAAAGCCAATAAAAAACACAACTAGAAGCCAAAATCAAACTTAAAAGTCAAATTTAAAAATGCCCTTTGACTATAAACCTCAAAAGTCAACCTTAAAAGTCAAATTTAAAAAGTCAAACTTGAAAAGTCAAACCAAAAAGCTAAATTTGAAAATTTAAAAGTTAAACAAAAAAGTCAAAGTTTAAAGTCAAAGGTCAAAACTTAAAAGTCAAAGTCAAAATTTTAAGTAAAAGTTAAAAATAAAAGTAAAAAATTAAACACTAAAATTTTTGGTTGAAATTGGAATTTAAAATGAAAAAAAATTGATTTGGGGTTAAAAGTGTACAAATGCGAAATAAGGAACCTAACAGGACTGCTTTTGAATTATATTTCGAAGGAGGATATCAACTTGTAGGCTAGATCAGTTGGAAGAGGCGCTGGTTGAGGGTTCAAGGAACCCGAGTCCGATCCTTGGCAGCCCCCTAAAGCGTTTCCCTTTTTATTGAAGCGCGCAAATGAGTAAGCCACCGATGCTGTTCAAGCCGACCGCTGCTTAGCCAAACCGAGAGTCGCAATCCACCAAGCCAAGGCCGCAAACTCCAAGCCGCAAATGTCGCTGTAAACCGCCGGCCGTAAACTCCGGTGGAACCCTAGCCGTAAACGCCGCCGCCGCCTCGCTGGTTACGACCAAAAACAATGATTTTTGCCCCTTTTTGCTCCAAAAATCGATCAAAAACCCGTTTTTATGAAAAACGCGAAGAACAAACCCCCCCTAATTTTCAGAGATCTATCCTAAAAGGCAAGAATCTTTCCAAAATAAGCTCCAGATCTGACAAAATTGACTGATACAATCCAAGCTTTGATACCAATTGTAAGTCCCCAATCTGCATGTGCATCGATCAGATCCGTTTGATGGTGCGGAATCCCAATCAAACGGATGATGTCAGATCAAATAGAAGAGAAGGAGAAGAAGAATAAGATGAATCTTCAATGTATTGATGAATGGAATGACACTCCTTTACATGAGTTTCACACACACACACACACACACACACACTTAAGCTCGTGTCTCTCTCTAGTCTGTGCATTAATCTACTCCTCACCCCTTACACCTATATTTATAAATAAGAAACATGGGCTTGGTGAACATGGGCCGTGAATGGGTTTATGGCCGTAAACTTGTTCACGGCCGTAAACACAACCGTAAACACGTATACGGCCGTAAACACCAAGTTGTTTACGGTCCAAGACACAAAAATACATTTTTCTAGAAAAGTAAAGTATAAACCATATTTTTGACCCAACAGTATGTAAGGCATTTGTGGTGAGCGCTCAATGTGAAAATGAGAATATATGCCATCTAAAGATTGTCCTATGTAACTCACACCCCTGTGAATGTTGTCTATGTAAGTGTCAACCCGATTTTGAAACGGGTCATCCATAATGCCTCCCATAGGTATATCTCACAGTAGTTGTTGGGCTTGCTCCTCTCGTTGTCGAACATTTCATTGCCCCCTCAGTCTACTCTCCTTCACTCGCTCAACGAGTAATACTGGGTCATCCACCGGTATTAAATAAACACATCTCACTATCTCTACCACTCGCACTGTCTTTAAAAAATGATAAGTTAGAACATTTCCCTTAATACGAGTCAATGAACCAACCAAGATTGGGCTTTAAATGCTAAAAGATCTCGATAAGCAGGTTACTAAATGTCCACCAATTATTGGGCTCCATGCCCTCATATTCATCGCAATTTCTCCAAGTAATCGATCCAACGTATAGGGTATGCCACAAAAAAATCCCGGTGTAATAATACTCCACAAATAGAAAATATTCGTCCTTGGAACTTTATCCCCGTGCTTCTTATGATTTATGCTAAACGTGAGAAGTTGGTGAAGAAATCGATGAATCGAAGATTGGATGTAACTTTCTTGAGATGATTTTGATTCATATGTCCTATTGGCGATTTCTTGCCAATACCCGACATCTTGCACCCCGAGATGAAAACCTCTCCTCGTATCTTGGAAAAAAACTTGGGGTGACATAACCTCATCTCTACCATATAAGCCCATCCGCTAAGAAAATTCTGCGAGCCTACACTTGTGATATTAGCCTCCAAGATAAAAAGTAAGCGTCCCCACCCCCTGTGACATCCCCAATTTCTCGGTCAGAAAAGACCGATTTGTTTATGCTTGTTTTTAAAATCAGAGTAATCTTTTAAAGAAAACAGTTGCGGAATTTGTTCCCAAAACAAAATATGATAAAATTTTATCAAAGCATTTCATTGGAGAAATGTATTTCCATTAAATAACAAAATCTCAGGATGTCATGTTCCGATACAGACCAAAAGCATAAACAGCAAAAATAGACCTTACAACAGTCATTATAACTACTGATCTATTAATCCAAAATCTCCCGTCAAGTCCACCTACTTATACTCTTGTGCCGTTACCTGTAATGCAAAGAAAACTGAGTGGGTCAGGCTTGGGAGCTTGGTGAGCATATAGGGTTTTCGACCCACAATAATATAATTATTATATTCAACCATCAAGCAATCAACCCAATTACCCATCCCCATTATCTCCTTTATTTCTTAGGATTTTACCCTAAGAATATAACTACCCGTCATTCATTCATTCCTAAGGATTGGCCTAAGGAATTGGCACAAAATCTATTGCTACATAAGGCGCATCTACCAACATCGTCCTTTAAGTGCCTCTGCCAGGATTACGTCATACACTATGAGGCGCGACTGCCAGGTTTATGACATTCTCTTTTTGGCGCATCTGCCGACATTTATCCTATAAGCGCATCTGCCAGGATTATCCCATAAACGCATCTGCTAGTATTATGATATTCTCTATTTGGTGCATCTACCAATATTATTCTTAAGCGCATCTGCTATTATTGTGACATTCTCTAATTGGTGCATCTACCAATATTATTCTTTAATCATCTTACATACCTCATCATTTACCTCATCATTTTATCACATACCAACTATCTCATCTACCCATATTCTACCCAACATATTAGTAGATATAAAATAGATATACAGTTTAACTCATTTAAAAACCATATAAAACATTCATTCCACACTTATCTCAAATAAACCACAGTACATAAACACATAGCATGTATTTCGAGCAAATACTTCATATTTATGTGTTAGAAGAAAGTAACCACACACTCATACATATAAACAACAATATATATACACATAGCACGTATTTTATAAAATACTTCATATCTATGTGTAAGAAGAAAGTGACTATACACTCAATTGATCAGAAGATGATCGGACAACACTACGGCTTGTAGAAGTAGTATTCTTCGGTAGATTTAGAAGATCTTCACAAAAACTGGGCTCCTCGCGGGTAGAGCTTCGGCTCGCTAACTATTTTTCTCGGGATCTTCGGGGCTTCGAGACTTGCTTCGGGTCTCGGGATTAATATCGGGCCTTCGGGGGTATAAAATGCCAAGAAGAAAGAAGTTTAGGGTGAAGAAGTGTAAAAATTAGCAACAAAATCCGGAGGCCTTGCTGCCCTTTTATAGGGTCTGATTCCTGGCGTTACGTTGGGCGTAATGCTCCGGTATGCGGGGAGTAGTCCGGATCAGACCGGAGTCGTCATCGCTTACGAACGCGGAACACTCGAGTGGTTCATGCATCGGGGTACGCTGGGCGTACAGCACTACGCTGGGCGTAGTTCTGATCAGATCGATGACTCCTCCCCTCCTTCGGATAATATCCGAATTTATATTTAAATTAAATATTTAAATTATTTAATAAACTTCAAAATTTCATATCTTCCTCATACGAACTCCGTTTTCGACGTTCTTTATATCCACACGTAGGTGAGACTACGCTCTACAACTTTCGTTTAGACTTCGTCGACTAATTTTGAATTTATTTGTATTATTTGTTTTTAGTAGGCCGGGACATGAAAACTCCGTTATAAAATCATAACTTCTTCGTTATAACTCGGATTTCGGCGTTTTTTATATGTACGGAATCCTTGTAACATATACTATAACTTAGTTAAGATTATTCATCCTAAATAATCTTTTATCAAAAAGTCATTTTTGACGCTTATCGTCTCTAAATTGACTATCCCGGATCTACGGGCGTTACAATTACCCCCCTTTAGGATGATTACGTCCCGGAATCATCAATGAAAATAGGACTTGTATAATGATTCCATACGCTATCTTTTCATCCTAGGTAATAATCGTAACTTCTATGCTTCCTCGAAAGAATATTTAACTCTATGGATTTCTTGACCGCAAATAATGCCCAATCTTGCATCTGCTTATCGTACTATGTTGTACTTTCAATCGTAACCTTCGAGTTTCCAAATAAGTCCTTATTTTGGACTCCTTCTTCTTAGTATAAATACTTTCCTTTATCTATTGTAACAGATTGATGGGTCGTGCTCCACTGACCTCTCATCGCACGATGCGACGCTTAGACTCGGTCTTTTTAAAGTTAAATTCCAGAATGGAATATACCTTCCTTTATATTTTAATGTGATATAATCACATTTCAGCATGTAGCATTTCTAGCTACAACTTTATGAACAACGAGTGTGATACCAATGATCGCATTTACTTCAATCTTCTGACTTACGTCAGATGTTACTTCGAACTTGGTTCTCCGAACCACGTAACATACTCACTGTAGTCGGACTCCAATTGGATATGACCACTAGGGTCGGAACAACAACCATATTACTAGTCACTACCGAAACAATGGTAATGACATACCAGAATAAAACGGAATCAATTACTAGCTTCTTGGTAACCTTGTGACTTTCCCTGATCCAAGTGCGAGTCCTGTGCTTCCGGTAGTATATGCATCTACTACCTTTCACACCTACTCATACGCGTCCCAAGTATTGTCCCACAGTCGACCAAGTCACCATACAGGAAAAATCATACAATCATCCAATAGACCAGATAACAAAACTATGGTTTAAATTAATTCCTTGAAACTATTACACAAAAGTTCAAGTTCACCTTATACTATGCCTCTAATAGGCTACACCACATGTTACTTTTCATATCGCTACTTTATAACTTGATCTTTAGATATAAAATCCTTATTCCTGATTCCTTGCATTGCCATCTTCTTCATCAAGGATCATTTAAAATGCTCTTGCCTTTGGCTTTGGCGGTGCCTCTAGCCTTGCTGCTTGATTTTTCCTTGGGCAGTCTTGCTTGAAGTGCCCCTCTTCATTGCAGTCGTAACACATCATTTTGTTGAATATACATTCATCTACGTAGTGCCCATGCTTTCCACACTTGAAACATGTCACCTCCGCACCACATCTTTCCGAGTGCTTTTTCTTGCAGTTATCGCACCACTTTGCTTCATCTCTTGCTCCTCCTACAGACTTCGAGAATTTTCTTTTCTCATTAGAACCTGAAGTTCCTTCTAACTTTCTCTTCTCGCCAACTTCAACCTTCTCTAGACCCTTCTTTCTTATTTGAGTCTCGATATTCTTAGCAGCTCTAACGGCTGCCTTCAACGTACTTGCCATTTTGACCGTTGGGCCAAAGTCTGATGGTAATCCGTTAGCAAATTTTTCGATCTTGGCGAGCTCAGCCGGCACCAAGTATGGAAACAATTTCATCTTTTCGATAAACGTAGTAGCATAATCATCAATGCTCATTTTCCTGTTCTTCATGTGACATCCCCAAAATCTCGGCCAGAAAAGACCGATTTCATTTATGCTTTTTAAAATAATTTCAGAGTAAATCCTTTTGATTTAAAAGTGTTGCGGAATTTGTTCCCAAAACAAAACATGATAAAATAATATTTATCAAAGCATTTCATCAAGAGATGCATGTTCATTATATAATGAAAACTCGGGATGTCATGTTCCGATACAGACCATAAAGCATAAATGATAACATTACAAGTCATTCAACAAATATATACATATACAGACTTGTAAACAAAACAACTTGATGATTCAACCATCTTATGCCCTCGCGCCAACTTGGGAGCCTGGTGAGCATATAGGGTTTTCAAACCACAATAAATTAATTATATTTAATTTCACCAACCAATCACTATCTCGATTACCCATTCCCGTTATCCTCACTTTACGTCCCTAAAACAACATCTATCTCAAGGGACATAATCTAGGATTTTCAGCGGGACGGACATCACTTCTAAGGGGTTTCCTCAACAATAGATATCCTAAAGGCAACCATGAGGGGGATAGAGTACACCGGTGAACACATCGTTCACAACACCTACAGGTTATGAACCTGCTAGCGTTCCACTGGACTGTCTAGAAAGAGTCCGTGGTCGTTATCCATACTCTGCTGAATAACTAAATCAACAACAACAACAACATCGAGGCCTCTCATCTGTTTGTTACACACCAACTATCTACCCATGTTCTACCCAACATATTAGTAGATAAAATATATACTTTCATACATAGTTTGAAACCTATATATCATTTTCATTCAATATATATTCCACATAACAGATGAGGCATACCCACGTAACACGTATTTCATAGAAAGCAATTCAGATCTATGAGATGGAAGAGGGTGAACCTACATTCACACACATAACAATAAATTCTACACATAACACGTATTTCGTATAAAATACTTCATAATCATGCGTTAGAAGAAGGTAACTACACACCCACACATATAAACAACAATATACTTAATACACTCGAACCATACTTGTATTATTATCGTGTTTATGAAAGGTAGTATACACTCACTTGATCAGAAGATGATCGGACAGCACTACGACTTGCAGAAGTAGTAATCATCAGCAGATCTGGAAGATCTCTACAAAAAAATCGAACTTCTCGCGGGCAGAGCTTCGACTTGGGAACCGCACTTCTCGGGATCTTCGGGATCTCGGGACTTGCCTCGGGGCTTGAGTATGATACCGGGGCTTCGGGGTATTTCTGGCACACAAATCGATGCAAAACGGGAGAAAGAAGAGAGAAAATGAACAAAACTCTCGGCTGCCCTCGCAAGCCTTTTATAGAGGCTGAGCCTCGCACGTACGCGGGGCGTACAGGTCCGAAATCGTCACTGCGTTCGTCATCCGAAGCCACTTGCTGCGAGTGTCGACATCCTCGGAGTACGCGGGGCGTACTTCGGATCGGACCGCTGACTCCCCTTCGGATAATGCCGGAATTGAAAATTAAAAATAAATACAAAATAATTAATAAACTTCGGAAATTCATGTCTTCTTCATACGAACTCCGTTTTCGACGTTCTTTATATCCACGCGAAGGTGAGACTACGCTCTACAACTTTCGTTTAGACTCCGTCGGCTAATTTCGACTTTATTTTTATTATTTATTTTTAATAGGCCGCGACAGAAAAACTTCGTTATAAATTCATAACTTCTTCGTTTGACGTCCGTTCTCGCCTAACTTTTTATCGCTTCGATACCAACAACGAGACATTCGATCCTCGTTTAGAATGCTTCGGCTAAAAACCGCACGATCTCAAATCGAGTATTTCAGGCTGCATACCGCTAAGTCGAAACTTCGATAAATCATAACTTCCTCATACGAAGTCAGATTTGGGCGTTCTATATATATTCGGAAACCTCGTTTCAACTACTACAACATTATCCAAAGATATTAAGTTTATTTTACACTTAAATTTTGACGCTTATTTTTTTTATTCTTAATTAATCAAACCACATAATTAAGCAATTAAGCACAAAACACATACTACTCAAATAATACACTTTTATTATTTCAAAACGGGTTACAAAGGTTAACCTAGACTATTACATTGCTAAAAATGGCAAGCCCAGAAACACAGGCGTTACACTTCAAGTTATGGAACTCATTGTTCAGATCAATCAGATCTATCACTGAGCAGTACTGCATCTTTAACTGCTCCAGGAATGATTCCTAAGACATCCTCAGGGCTTCCCCTTGAGGCATCATATCTGCCAGTAACTTCCACCAACTCAAGACTCCAGTCTGCAGTTGTCTAACTGCAAAGACAGCCTTCTGTTTGTTGCTACAGTCGCAACTCTCAAACACCATCTCCATTTCGGAGATCCAGTCCATAATCTCAATAGGCTTTGGGCTTCCAGAAAGACTTGGCGGCTTGGCGCCCAAGAAATTTTTATACATACGCCCATCCCTGTTTCTTTCCCTTTCCAGATCATTCCTTTCTGCCACTGGGGGTTCTGCTTTTCCAACAGTCCCACTGTGGTTACCTCCCTCCAAATGCCCTCCGTTCACTTCAGGCTCTTCCACTTGAAGTGACAGTTCCTCATGATTATGTTGGAGTAATCGCATTGTCTCTTCCATTTGGCGATCCAACATCATCTGCATCATCGCTTTCACCCCAGCCATCGTCATTGGCTCTGGTGTTGCTGCTACAATAGGTGCTTGCTCAATCACTGGTGGTTGATTCCTGTCTTCATTCACATTTCCAACTCCACTTCTGGTTCTTACCATTTTTTATCTACACACCGAATAAGGTGAATTTAGATCCTCATCCACGTTAGATATTTAAATCATCTTTATCACTCCGAAATGTTTACATGCTAGTGCTAATATCGTAGTCATACGCTTAGAATCCTAAACACATAAGGTTTCCAGATCCGGTCGGCAATAGACCATAGATCCGAACAAATAATAGCATCAATTTAGCTATCACACAAAACATTTAGCACATAAAAGCATTTTAGACATCATTCCTAAAATAAACTAGTGCTTGTGTCAACTTAGGTATACTGCCTAACATATTTTAGACACACTCCTCACAATCATTCTGGAAGTCAAAACATGCAAAGTGAAACGATAGCTAAACAATTCACATAAGACAGAAACCATTAAATAATATTCCTTTATTTAATCATCAAATGTCAATTACATTTAACTATTACAAGTTTCCAAACTATCTAATCCAAATGAATATCGTCCTTCAGCCCAATGCTCCTAGCGTGCTGCAAGTGCTTAACCCTACTCAGTCCCTTCGTAAGCGGATCTGCTGGGTTATCCTCTGACGATATCCTCTTAACTACGAGGTGTCCTTCTTCTACTCGATGTCTAATAAAGTGATATTTTCTGTCGATATGTTGAGATCTACCATGATCCCTCGGTTCCTTGGTCAAGGCAACCGCTCCTTCATTATCACAGAAAATTTCCATAGGCTCCTTTATGGCAGGTACAACTCCAAGTTCCTCAATGAAGTTCTTCAACCATATCGCCTCCTTTGATGCTTCGCTCGCTGCAATGTACTCTGATTCACACATTGAATCAACTATGGTTTCTTGCTTGGAACTTTTCCAAGTCACTGCTCCTCCATTAAGGGTAAAGACCCATCCCGACTGCGAACGGTAGTTATTTCTGTCGGTCTGGAAACTGGCGTCACTATACCCTCGCACCTTTAAGTCATCACTCCCTCCGAGGACCAAAAACCATTCTTTGGTCCTCCGAAGGTACTTAAGGATATTCTTAACCGCGGTCCAATGCGCTCTGCCAGGATTCCCTTGATATCTACTGACCATGCTCAAAGCAAAGGCCACATCAGGGCGAGTACAAGTGATAGCATACATGATTGAGCCAAATGCGGAAGCATAAGGTACTCGGCTCATCTTTGCTATCTCGGCTTCGGTACTCAGACTTTGAGTCTTACTCAACTTGGCATTACTTTGTATCGGTAATTCTCCCTTCTTCGAGTTTTCCATACTAAAACGTTTTAGTACTTTATCCAAGTAAGTATTCTACTAAGTCCTATTAGTCTCTTACTTCGCTCTCTTACTATCCTTATTCCCAAAATATAGGAAGCCTCTCCTAGGTCCTTCATAGTGAAGCACTTCCCGAGCCAGGACTTAACCTCCTACAGAGTCGGGATGTCGTTTCCTATGAGTAGTATTTCATCGACATACAAAACGAGGAAGCTAACTAGAGCGCGCCCTGCGTACATATGTACACCCAACGTACTAGAGCGCGCCTTAGTACGCTCAACATACACACATACGCATGGCGTACTCCCCTAACATCCAATATTAGGAAAATGCCACTAAGGACTTCATTTCACACTTTCTTTTACATAGGGTCCAAATTGCAATATAATAAAGTTATTAGGTCAAAATTAGAATTACCTTATCTTCGGGATGTTACACTATGCATATGATGTGAGTATATGTTTGTAATATACATAGAACATGTAGCAGAGCATGTGATGAAGATAATTTCCTTCAGAAATGAGATTAATATATGGGATTAATATTCTTTTGGAAATGAGACTAATATATGAGATTAATATTCCTTTGGGAATGAGATTGATATATATGAGATTGTTATACCTTTAGGAATGAGATTAATATCTGAGATAAATATCCCTTTGGGAATGAGATTGATATATGAGATTAATATTCCTTTGGGAATGAGATTGATATTCCTTCGAAAATGAAATTGATATATGAAATCGACATTCCTTCGGGAGTGTGAATGAGATTAGATATACATAGTATATGAGACTAAGTATGAGATGTGTTATATAAAGTATATGAGATTGAACATGATATGAATATATATATATATATATATATATATATATATATATATATATATATATATATATATATATATATATATATATAGAGAGAGAGAGAGAGAGAGAGAGAGAGATTATATGAGACTGATGACGACACGAGATATATAGAGCATACGATATTGAGCCAATATGAGATATACTAGATGGGATATATAAAGAGTATATAAGATTTTATAGAGATATATAGAGTGAATGAGACTTAATAGAAATGATATATAATATAGTATATTAGAATGACTATAGATGAGACTGAATAAAGAATGAGAGCTATGGTTGTAAAGAGATATAGTAGAGAAGAGATAGAGTTAAAAATGAAGTTAAGATATGCGCAGAGTATGAGGTGAACTAGAGGAGTGACTGTGAGGACAAGTAATAATTATGAGAAAGAAAGTAATAAAAGATATGAGAATAACTTAACAGACCTAGTGTTTTATGTAAAAGAGATTTATATTTTTGCAGGTTCAGGTATTTAGCAGCCGTGGTACTGGAAGAGAAGATAGGAGCACAAGATCAAGATTTAAATAGTAGGATGCTATTGTTAAATTCTTCATTTTTTATAAATAGATATCGATTCAGCCTGGGATGCAAAAAGTTTGAAATTTTGAGAATAATTTCCAATTTTGTAAATTGAATTTTGACAATTCTTATAAATTAGATGTTAGAGATTGAGGGTGTCATAGTAATACCCAAAGGTGATGCTTAGTTCAATTAAGTTTGGATGTTGGGTAGCATCAAATTAAGGGTATGTGTGAGATCAAAACAGAGAGTAAAACTATTTTTCTATGATGTTATCACCAACCTAGCGGCGGGTTTCATTGGTGGGGTACGTTTTATGTATATGAGTGCTATATTAGAACCCCCCCCCCCCTCATTTCCTTTTTGATGAGATTCATGTGTCAGAGTTTTCCTTTAAAAGTGATCGAATAAGCTTCATAGACTGCCAGAAAGGGTGCCTCTAAGGGTAGAACTATGTTCAATAATACGTTGAGACTAGACAATTGCTAGGCATGTCTAAGTCTGAGTTTCCATTTGTGAGGTGATTGAGTATGCTTTGTAGACTGCCAAATAGGGTGCGTCTGAGGATAGAATTCTGTTCAATTATACCTTAGGGTCAGACCACTGTCAGACATGTCTAAGTAATCAAATGGAGTATAGAAGCCCACCCCTTACTTAACTGTCTTATGGTGTTAATGAATTATACTAATCCAGTGATGTTGATTGTATATTCATCTGAGTACTCCATTTCTCTCGTTTTTTCCTTATTTATCCTCGTTTATTGTCAGGGAATCTCTAAGAACTATTGTTAATTTGTTATTTACAAGTGATCCGTCAGGATAGAACCCCTAGGATCGTTGATATAGGATCAATATGTGTGAATCGAAGGGATACATACTAAGGGTAGATTGTCTTATGTCTATAACATATATCTCAATTGTTTGATAAAACTTGGTTCTATAGGTTTTAGAAATATGATTTATTATCGTTAAATTATTATGGGATTTAAAACCCTATGTATCTCACCAGGGTTCCCAACCTGACCTACTCGTTTTATATGCATCACAGGTAGCGGTGTTAAGACTTTTAAAGACTTGAAAAGGATGCAGAGTGATTAAAGTGAAGACCCACAATAGTGTTTAAGACCATTAGGTCTTTACGTTGTAACATGTGTTGTGTATCGATAATGACATCATTTAGAGTTTTTATTAATTTAAGACAATAAGTTGTACTAAAAAAATTGTAATATACTGGGAGTTCCCACAAATAAAAGATAATATGATTTTAAATGGATAAAGAATTTTTTTGGTTATGAAAAATAGGGGATTTCATAGATAAGACATGCTCTAGGTGTAGAACCCTCCCTACGGAGCTGAAGGATGCGAGATTCCATTGCCGATAGTTGATCGCCTACCTCGTTTGCACCATTCTAACTGTCAAAACTGTTGGATTAGGTGTCTAATCCATTAACTGAATTCGTATATACATGAATTATTAGCAAAGTTCTTTTGGGTTATCCTCAAAGCTAGTAATTAAATAAGATGGCTTTGAGAGAGAGAGAGAGAGAATGAGAGAGAGAGAGACTGATTTATTAATTTATTATATGATTAATAAATAACAATAAATGAATTTTTAACCTGTTATGGAAATAATATATTAATTATAAAAGGTATTGTTTAATTAATAATTAATCATAAATTAATTAGAATTAATTTTGGGATTAATTGGATTAATGAAAAGTACATGGGTCTATCTGTAATTATTCAATAGTTGAACAAGAGGTTCCAAAAGCTTCTTACCTTAGCGTGGACGGTTTCTAGATGGAATATTCTAGCTAGGGTTTCTAGAATACCCTTTATAGATAATTAGAGAGTAGATAATTACCTAATTTGTGATATTAATATAATATTCAAATTACGCTTATCTGGGGTTTCTAATTCAACTATAATGAGACCCTAAGGGCTTCAATATTTCGACCACTTGATTATTCCAGGGCATAGCTAATTTTCTGCTTCTCCCATCTCCTCTCTCTTTAAGCCTTATTATTGCTAGGGTTTGGTGTGAACCATCAGTGACACGAGAATTCTGGTGCTAGCTTCCAAGTGACTACAAGAAGGATTGTGATTGATTATCTACAAGTATAATCAAAAGTTATGTAACCCTAAATTCTTTTTTTATTTTAGAAAATATTAGGGATCTTGTAGGGTTCTTGACGTTCAATTGGTCATTGCATTCAATAGTGAAAATCATAGATCCTTTAGGTTGCATGCGAACTTAGGGTTTAAGTTTTTCGACCAAAATATGATTTTTGTAACCTATAAAACCATCAGTGGCATCAGAGTCATTGTTTTCAATTGAATATGCATAATAGTTGAATAGATCAAGATTAGGGTTTACAGAAATTAAACCCTAAATGATACAAATTTCGACTTGGGCTAGGGTTCTTGATACCGTAGCCTCCACCCTTATTTTCGAAATTTCTAGGTTTTCCTAGGGTTTCCTTATTTGATAATTATTGCTTTAATTGTTTTAAATATAATAATTAAAATTGGATAACCCTTTATCCTTGATTTTCAAAATTTTAGATGGAAATGGAGGATTAAATTTAAATTATTTGATTAATAGTTAATGGTAAATAATTGTTTAATCCTCATAAGACTTATATTAAATTAATTAATTGTTAATTAATGGATAATGATTAAATCTTAATTGGTTTATTTTAAATTGAATTAATTCTTTTAATATCGAAAATTTAAATTAAACCTAGTAGTTTAGAAAAAGTTGTTAAAATACACGTTATATATATATATAAGTTAATCACTATATGTATAAGATTAAGTCGGTCGAATCGCTAGTATACCTTATTCTTAAAGCTAAACTGTAGGGGGGGGGGGGGCATAAGGAAATTGCCTATAAAATGGTAGTTGAATGGGTGTCCACTCCCATCCACCGCTTCCTTGTTTGGTGGAGAGTCGTTAGCAGAACGGATCTGATAGGACATTAACTTCATTAAAAGTATAATGTTATTAAAGTACTAGAACTCTTTTATAAAATCCCACTCTAGTTACTTTAGGAAAAATGTGAAAAGTATGCTAATCCATGAAATTAAACATTATGCTTTACATGTCGTTAGTGGAGCATGCATGGTTAACCAACAGACTAATAGGGACTATAAAGAGTATTAATGAGCATCTAGAGAATTATTATTATTGATGGAGCGTGTGTGGTTAAGTATCACATCAATTAGAGATGATAAATGACATCGAGGTTGCCAAGCACATTTGCATGGTTATTCACATATTGTTTGTGATCATTGGTATCTCATTCACAAATAGAAAGAGCATAATAGGAGATTAAACATGCCATTGATAGATTCAATGAATCTCAAAAGATCTAGGAATTTCATTTTGATTGAAATTAATAAATTGCTTTTACCTACCTTTATAAAATTTACAACTAGATTAAGGCATCCATCTTCTAGATTGTGAATTGCATAGTTGGGTCCTAGCCTCAAATATTTATTATGGGTTAAATATTAAAGATTATTTTATCATCTAACTAGAACTACATTTTTCTCTATAGATGTCTACTCCTGGTGATGCTTATGCTCCTTCATCGTCTACCCACAACTCGGGTTTCTCACCACTCTTGATCGTGTCCATGGTGACATTTGATGGAACCAAATAAAATAATTGGATGCATAACATAAAGATCGATATTTGATTAGAGGGTAAATAATATGTCCTTGAAAAGGAAATTGTTGAAATCAATTAAGCCATTACTACTCCAGAACAACTAGCCTCCTACAAGAAACACTATGACGATGCAAGAAAAGTTGCTTGCATCATGGTCGCTACTATGGCCCCCGAATTGTAGAGGTTCTATGAGTACTATTAGCCATATGAGATCAATAATGACCTTGTCGAAAAGCACCACAAGAGATCTCAACAAGAGAAATACGAAGTAGTCAAAGCTCTCATTGCTTGAAAGATGAAAGAGGGAGAGTCTGTGTGCAACCACGCGCAGAGAATGCAAAGGTATGTGGAATGTTGTTTTAGGATCAATGTGCAGTTCGATGAGCATTTGGCCATTGACATGGTCTTGAACTCCTTGCCAAGTTGTTATGATCAGTTCATTTTGGCCTATCATTTGAACAACATAGAAAACACATTGGCCCAACTCCATAACTTGCTACAAACTGTTGAGTCGAGAATGAATGGAAAGAATCCAACCCTTTCCACGATCAAAGGGAGGAAAAGGAAGGTTGCTCTAAAAGCTAATTGGAAGGGAAAGGCCCATATTGGGTCATCTAGTAATGGCCCAAAAGCGAGGCCCATTTCAGACATTCCACTTGTTAATGACCCCAAAGAGGCCACTTGTTACCATTGCAATGACAAGGGGCATTGGAAGAGGAGTTGTCCCAAGTACATGCAAGACATCAAGGATGGCAAGGTGAAGCCATCGTCGACAGGTATATACACTATTCAAACTAATAACTCACAATCTACTCGTTCTTGGGTCCTTGACACAGGGACTAAAAGAAAGTGAAAAGGTGGAGAATGGAAGGATGAATCTGATCATCAGGAATACGTGATCTTCTTTTGTTACCAAGATTGGGACTTATCATATTATGCTTAGTAGTGATGTTAGTTTAGATTTGATAGATTGTTTCTATTCGTTAGAAATGGCATGAAACATTACTTCATATTATGCATTGTTTAGACAAGGTTTTCATTACTCGTTTAATGATTTGAATGGTTCAACTTTAGTTTATAAAAATGGTGTTTTTATATTTGAAGCTTTATCTTGTAATGGTGCGTATGAAACAATGATTTGTGTTGATAGTTTAGGAAATAGTGTATTTCACATTGATTCGTCTAATGGTTTAGACAAGGCATGCTTGTTGCATTGTTATCTTGGGCATATTATCAACAAACGTATCGCCCAACTCCAAAAGGATGGAGTGTTGGAATCATTTGACCTAAGGCTAGATGATGAGTGCGAATCTTGTCTTTTGGGCAAGATGACAAAGTCACCTTTCACTGGATCTTGTGAAAGAGGTGAAGGTTTGTTGGACCTCATGATTACAAATGTGTGTGGACCCTGCAGATCCACCACAAGAGATGCTAGTCGGTTTTATGTAATATTTACGGATGCTTATAGCAGGTATGGTTATATATAACTGATCAAACATAAATAAAAAACCTTTGAAAAGTTTAAACATGAAGTCGAGAATCAATTAGGTAGGAAGATAAAGATACTCCGATCTGATAGAGGAGGAGAGTATCTTAGTATCGAGTCCCACGGGTACCTCAAGGAATGTGGAATACAATTGACTCCTCCTAGAACACCAAAAATTAATGGTGTGGCTTAGAGGTGCAATCGGATCTTGATGGACATGGTTCGTTCCATGATAAGTCGATCCACTCTTCTCATTTCTTACTGGGGGTATGCCTTAGAGACAACCACCCATATCCTCAATGTTGACCCCACTAAGAAGGTAGCCAAAACACCTCACGTGATGTGGACATGGAAAGTTCACTCGTTAGAACATATCAAAGTATAGGGTTGTGAAGCTTTCGTTAGACGAGACTCATGACATGCTAGAAGCCATAAGTGAGAAGTGTATTTTTATTGGCTACCCACAAAATTCTTTTGGATATTTGTTCTACAGATCTAGTGACAACGTGGTATTTGAAACATGAAGAGGAGTCTTTCACGAGAGAGAGCTTAAATGCAAAGAGGACAGTGGGAGCACAATTGACCTTGAAGAGATTCAAGAGTCAAACAATGAATGAACCTTAGAAGACATTAGTACTCAACTAGAGGAAGAAATTCCATTGAGCCAATTGACAATTCATTACCTCTTCGTCGTTCCAGTAGAGTTAGCATGCCACATCAGTTTTATGGTTTTCATAAAACTATAGATGCTGATACGTTTATCAATGATCGTACACTGGTAAATTCGGAAGAACCAACTAACTACAAGGAAGCAATGACAGGCCTTGATGCTGCTAAACGAAAAGAGGAAATAGATAGAAAGATCAAGTCCATGTATGATAACCAAGTTTGGAATTTGGTTGATCATGTACCTGGTCGGAAGACAGTTGGGTGCAAATGGATCTTCAAGAAGAAGATCGACATGGATGGAATTGTGCACACATTCAAGGCACGACTAGCTACAAAAGGGATTTACTCAAACCCCAAAGATTGACTATGATGATACGATCTCATTAGTGGCCAAGATAAAGTCTGTTAGGATAATGCGCATCATAGCTGCCTTTCATGATTATGAAATTTGGCAGATGGATATCAAATCTGCTTTCCATAATGGGAAGTTAGCTAGATATGTTTACCTGAGTAGTTCCAACCATTCAGGAGCCAATGGAACTTTTCTACGATAATAAAGGTGCGGTTGCTTTGACGAAAGAACTAAGAGGCCATGGTAAGTCAAGATATATCGACAGAAAGTACCATTACATCATTCATAGAGTAGAAGAAGGTCTCTTCATTGTGAAGAGGGTATCATCAAAAGAGAATCCAACAGATCCTTTGACGAATGCTCTGAGTAGGGTTAAGCATAGTCAACATGCTAGAAGCATTGGTTTGAGAGATGATATTAATTATAATAGTTAGATGAGTACTTTGAAGCTTGTAACAAAATAAATGTAATTGACCTTCGATGATTAAATATAAAGATTATTAATGAGTTTGTCTACTGCCTTTCTCAATTGTTTATTATTGTGTTTCGTTTTGCATGTTTACTTCCTGAATAATTTGATTATTCAAATTCCACAGTCACTCAGACTTTTGGAAGTAAGTAGTGAATTAAGACTGTCATGAATTGGATTATGGATTGTCTAGGGGGGCTTAGACATAGCAATTGTATTGCTACAACATTCATGAGTACTTAGAAATAGAGATTTAAGTATTGGATAAACACATGCTCAGAGAACTACTTCATGAATTATATCACGAGTAAGTTTGAGACGATAATATCTTATATTCTTAAAATTGAGATATATGAGTTGTAATTTACAAGTCGGTTGTACATTGGTGTTGCGAAAATCCATCAGTAACATGATGTTATAAAATGTAGTGACATGTATGATTTGGTGGTAAATGATACAAACATATGAGTCAAAGTTTATCCGTTCCTTTTGCCTTAAAGGGAAAAGCGATATCTTTCGGCCCCTCGGTGATTTGGTGTTGACTTATAGTGTTGGGCCCAACCAGAACTACATTTTGGAGAATGAGATTAATTCTAATCCCTATCTCATGTTGTATGATATCTTGAAGAACGGAGGAATATTTGATCACTTATCTTAGGGTTGACGTTTGGTCAGATCAGAGTTCGACAGTCGCTTTGGAAACACACTTTGCTGTTTAATTTAGAAGTTATACTTGTAATTGCAGTTATAGACTTATCTAAGTGGGAGACTGTTGGATTAGGTGTCTAAGACAATAACTGAATTAGTATATACTTGAATTATTAACAAATTTTTTGGGGCTGCCCTCAAATCTAGTAATTGAATAGGGTGACTCTTAGAGAGAGAGAGAGAGAGAGAGAGAGAGAGACTGATTTATTGATTTATTATATGATTAATAAATAGTAATAAAAAATTTATTAATATGTTATGGAAATAATATATTAATTAGAAAAGATATTGTTTAAATGTTAATTAATCAGAAATTAATTGGATTTAACTTTGGGATTAATTGAATTAATTAAAAGTACAGGGTCTAACTGTAATTGTTCAATAGTTGAACAAGAGGTTCCAGAACCTTCCTACCTTAGGGTGGATAGTTTCTGGAGGGAATATTCTAGGGTTTCTAGAATATCCCTTATAGATAATTAGGGAGTAGATAATTACCTAATTTTTTATGTTAATATACTATTCAAATTAGGGTTATCTAAGGTTTCCTAATTCAACAATAAATAGACCCTAAGGGCTTCAAAATTTTGGCCACTTGATTATTCCAAGGAATAGCCGATTTTGTAATTCTCCCATCTCCTCTCTCTTTAAGCCTCCTTGTTGCTAGGGTTGGGTGTGAACCATCAGAGGAAGGAGAATTCTGGTGCTAGCTTCCAAGTGACTACAAGAAGGATTGTGATTGATTATCTACTAGTACAATCATAAGGTTTGTAACCCTAAATTCTTTTGTTATTTTCAAAAATATTGGGGCTCTTGTAGGGTTATTGCATTCAATAGTGAAAATCATAGATCCTTTAGGTTGCATGTGAACTTAGGATTTAAGTTTTTCCATTAAAATATGATTTTTGTAACCTCTAAAACCCATCATAAACGACCACCTCGTCCGTATCACTGATTATGACTCCCTTTCTTCGGTTGGAGGTCCACTGTTGGAGCTTGGTCCTCAGTTTTGATATCCAGTATTAAGAATAGTCAGAGAGGAAGGTGTATCAAGGTGTGGAGATTGCATGGTGTGATTATGCTCTTTATTCATCGTCCGTTCTTATAGAGTTAGCATGGAGCGCATCTTAAAGAGTGTTGGAAAGGGTTTTTGGTGGCAGATTGTTGTGACAATATGAGAAAACTTTGGAGACAAGCTGTTTAATGCATATATGACAAGGTTTCGTTCATTAACCAGGGAACGTAACTCATCATCCAATTCCATGGCTTTGATCTCTTTATTCTCATGAAAAAGATCTTCAATAACTTTCCAGACATCGACAACAATACCATCGGGTTAGGAATAGGTTGAAGGACTGATTGGGTAAGAGTCACTCATAACCAATGTTTGACTATCTTTTCAACCTTTTCCTATGATGGATCTTCTTGTTTTTTGGATGAGGAAGACCCATCAAGGTGGTCATACACAGAGTACCCAATGATGTGAGTTTTGAATAGTTATTTCCAAGAATCATAATTTAACTGATCAAAATCAAGAAAGAGAGCAACATATGATTTGATGTTTGTTATCCCATAGATCTTATACGTGGTATCAGAGGGAGGAGTAAAAGAACCTGATTTCAGCATGATGGATGAATAGAAGTTGACGATGAATAAAAACGAAGGAGAAGAACCCTCGAAAAAAAATGATAAACAAGGGTTGTCGACATGTTAGGATCGAGAAGCTAGGGTTAGCAGATAAAGCCTGATACCATATTATACCATATTGACACAATTAATTCCCATGAATCGGCCTTGAGCCATGCATTTCAATATATATATATATATATATATATATATATATATATATATATATATATATATATATATATATATATATATATATATATATATATATATATATATATATATATATATATATATATATATATATATATATATATATATATATATATGGGCTTCGTATAAGTACATGAGCTGAAATCAAATAAGCCTAACTAACAATATGTGCTATATGAGAAATACACAATACATAATAAAGATACACTAAAAAAAATAAAATATACTTCTAAACGTAAAGAGCGTGTTTGGCATAAAACATTTGTGAGCGTTTGAGCGCTTCTAGTTTCTAACGTTTGACAATATGTTCCGTTTTAAACAGAAAATTTTGTTTGACACTACAAGCTTCTAGCGTTTAGTTTAAACAAAACGTTCGAAATCAAAATGATACTTTACGTAACGTTTAACAAAACGCCATCGCTACAAGCTATCGGCTACACGGCTACAAACTACTCGCTACCATCTAGTTTTGTCGAACACGTCCAAAATCTTTAACTTCAAAATTCAAATATAAGTAAAAGAAATTTATTAGCCTTTTCATATATTTTATAAAAAAGATATATATAAATATAGGACAACTCTATGATTATTATCGAAACTGGCTATTGATTTTTTACAAACAAAAAACTTGTATAAAGTATATTTTCTCGTATTAAAAAAGGTTCATATTATTTTTTATAAATTTACTCCTATATAGATTTTAGTGGATTAGCATATGTGTATAAGCTTCTATACATAATAACAAATTGAAAAAACAAAGGAGAAAAAGGTAAACACAAACAAGATCAATGGAAGAAACCACGGAGTCAAAGCCAAACCTTCTTCTAAACTCCAAATAAGTCTTCCATTCTTTAATTAAATGTTTTAACTTTTAAATCATGTTCTCTAATCCATTTTTTAAATTTACAAATGTGGTAGCAGGTGTATAAAGACTGTTAAATATGTATTATTTGAAATAGTTTTTACATATATGCATTAAATATTAACTTAGGCGTAAATATAAAAATTGGATTGGAATTTTAAACACTCGTTAACATTGTCGTTATTTACTTATTTAGATAAAATATTTTTAAACCATTACAACACCCGCAATAAGGTGAACGCGGCGCGGTTATTAGCAAAAACCTTACCACTAACCGCAAATGCGGTTAATCCATTTTCAAAACCACTTGGTGCGGTTAGACGGTTATTTTTGCAGTGCAGTTTTGTTTATCTGTGTTACGGTTATTAACCGCATGGATTTGGTGCGGTTATTTTGTGTGGTTTTTAACCACAGTTTATAGCTCAATCAGTTTTAAGAGTTCAAACATATTACTTGTAATAATAAAAAACCATAATGTATAAGACAATTAACTTAAATCACAAACAGTTAATATCTTAAAAACGTTAAATCAATAATAATTAACAATAAAATTTTTAAAATTGTCTAATTTCACCATTTTTCAAATTTAAACATAACAAAAAACCATATTTTTGTCTTCTAGTATTTTATTCATCTTTTATTCATGAAACTTGTCTTATTTTTAATATTTAATATATTAATAATTAATAAAAAAAGTTGTATATAATATATGCTGTGCGGTCCAGTTTTTTTGCGGTTTTTGAAAACGAATAACCGCACCGTACCGCAAATTTGCGGTTTTTGGAAAAACAGAAAACCTTACCATCGGTTTTTATTGCGGTTGCGGTTTATCGATTGCGGTTTATGCGGTTTTGCGGTTAATTTTAGTTGCGGTGCGGTTTTTGCTCACCCATACCGCATAATATATCATATCTATGCTTTAATGTGTATGGTTGAGTAATACACAACACACCTATAGGTTATCTATATTGACTACTCCTATTTTTATTAGTTTTTGGGGTTTCATCTTTTATGCACATTACCCACTCGTTGCTTGACCTAATGACTAAGGTGATGTTTGTTTTTTGTAAGAAACATTTTCAGACCTTTTATTGTTGCGCAGCGCATCACACATACAACATTTTTAATCTTGCAGTTGTTTGTTTTTTAGAAGTCTTCAGAGTAAAAAACTTCTACGTGTGTTCTGTTTGGCGCAACACTTGTATTGCCTCTTCCAATCTCTTCCAACATCTTCTTCTTCTTTTTTCTTGCTGAATCTTGATTATATATTGCTGAAATATTATTTTACTTTTCTTTTTTCGTTTTTTCGTTTATTCTTGTTGATTTTTTTTCGTTTTTTATATTAAATAATAATAATTTTTTGAAGAATTATCATTATTTTTTGCTAAAATATATTTATTTTTTGTTGAGATATCATTATTTTTTGCTGAAATATCATAAATTATTGCTGAAATGTCATACATTATTAAATTTTCGGTATTAAAAAACTATTTTCGATTTATAAAATCAGTTTATTTTAATTTTTAATATTTGCAGCAGAATGCAGATGTTAAAAAAAACAAACACGCTTCTTATTACATCTGCAACCATTTGGTCCACCTCTTCTACTGTAGAGGGTTGCAGAAATAGTCCGCAGACTTAATGAATTTTTGCTTAAAAAAACACCTAAATAAATACATGTGTGTAGTGTATCATATGAATATACCACACACATTAAAACCATGAAATTAAGGGATATTAACTAAATTAACCATATTGTAAGTTAGTATTAAAGAAAATAACATTTAAAAAAAAACAACCAACAAGGCCGGAATGAATCTTTCGGGACCATTTCAAACACCATCAAAAAGTAATTTTTTTTAAGTAAAAACTTATATTTTGGTTTGACATTTTGGATTTCATACCGAAATTCTGGATTTTTTTTGAAAAAAAAAAGCTTTGGAATTTCAAGATTAAGTCAAACTCCGATAAACAATCCTAGAATTTTGAAAAAATACTTAGTTTTTTTTTTTACTAAAATCTAACAAAAAGTTAAAAAAAAAAAACATAACGAATAGGAAATATATATGATACATGAACGTAAAAACATACATTTTTTTGGAACAAAGTATATTTTTAGACAACTAGCAAGAAGCAAGCAAATAAACATTACAAAACAGTGCAAGCATAGACTGTTGTAACCAGCCAACTTAGTTTAAAGAATTTTAGTGACACCTATTGGAAATCCTTAAAAATAAAGTAGTAACTGATGAGTTTTTGTTAGGTGAATTTGGTGGACCATGGTTGTTGTTATTGTTATTACCTATGTTTCCTCATTTGTCTCCCATGGTAGGAGTATGAATTGAGATTTTTTTTCGGTGTAAAGTCTAGGATGCTTTGAGTGGGTGAGGATGATTGAGGTGATGGTGAGAGGGCTTATGTTTCAGTTTCGGATGCACTTGAGAGGAGTATGTCCTCCCAAATGTTGATAACTGGAGGGGTGGATGAGGAAGAAGTACCGGAATCCGGTTGACTATTTCGAACCTTGGCTTGTTTCTTGATCCTATTAAGTGTATTCTCGATTTCCATGTCAATTGGCAATGGTGTACTTGTATGAAAATATCTAGGCATAAACAATTAGTAACACCATGTCCTTGACACTGACACCAATTTGTTAGGAGTACAAACCCAACAAATGATTGGGGTACAAAATGAACTCCAGATACATTGTTACTTTACACTAGAAAGAAGCACACGGCAAGCAGGGTCGATCCATAGAGACACGAGACAAATGATTATACCTATGTGCAAAGTATTTGAGTCACAATTACCGAGGGGGGGGGGGGTGATTTGGATTTAAATAAATTAAATTTAAACACATGCAATTAAGATAATAAAATGGTTGAGATCCTGTAGTAGACTCATGTGCCATGCATTTCAATCACATAACAAGGTTAAGTTATAATCTATCCAACTTGGTACATGAAAACACTAACAAGATCTAGCATTTATATATATATATATATATATATATATATATATATATATATATATATATATATCTTAATACTTTTAGCTATAATTTTGATTATTATAGAACAAAAGGTACTTAATCTGTTATATGTTGTTATGTAGTGTAAAATACATGCTCGGAAGCTATAACTAGGAAAATGCGAGCTTAGGCAAGAAGATAACACAAAAAGAATGTTGTTGGACAACTTGACCACTCGTCGATATTTTAGCCATAGCTCATGACTCGTAAATCTGATTGAAAAGATTCAAAATGATCTGAAAACTAGACAAAATTCCGGACAACTTTCATGTTTTGAGAAAATGTTGATTCCCAACTACCACGATGTGGTAAATCGAAAATTTGCTTTCGTTGCTCTGACTTGGAGAATACGGGATTTCTATGAACACCACGACTTGGTGGCCAGATTTTAGGCAAGTATATATATCCAAACATTAAGACGAATTGGGAAACTTCAAGCCAACATTCTGGAGAAGTATTGCGACAAAAACACGTTGAAAAATCATTAGAAGAGAAGGAAATGATTGGAGCTCAAGAGTTAAATAGATCTAGAAGAAAACATCATCAGTTCATTCAGTTTGCTAGAATTTTATCATGTCTATTCTAGTTACCTTTGATTTCTTGTTTGTTTCTATGTTAGTTATTGGCTAATCACCCTAAACTTCCGTTAGGGATGATGAACCTTGAAACTATGTGTTGATTTTATGCTTTTATGACAATTTATTTGGCTTTTCTTATGTTTGATGAAGTATAACCTTAACATGTTGAAGTTTTAGTCTTTATTGCGTTTCATTCAAGTTATGTGTAGTAGATGATCAATCTAGCTGCATTGATTTGATTTCTAGTTGTTTATGATCATTAAATAATTAGATCTTTTGATTGAACATATCATAGAGTTAGGTAAATATAGTTAATAACTTTGGTTGTGTTAGAGAGCATTAATTATCCATATTATGTGCTTGAATTGCTATATTGATCACATATTAGTAGTTCCTAATTTCATCATTCATAGTCCAATTTATCTTTATATCAGTTTTGTGTTTAACTTGTGTTTGATCATTGCATAGTAGTTCATAAATTAAGAAAAAGTAGAATTCTAAACCATAGTAACTAGTATTAATTAATTAGAAGTCAATATAAATTGTCTAGTAGAAATCAACCATAGGGAAAGGGAATTTGGAAGTAACAGGAGTACTCTTTAATATTTGAAGTAAAAACTGTTTTCTTTGTTTGCTTAGTTGGTATTGTTTGATTTAAGTTAGCTGGACTTTAAAAATTAGTAAAAAACCCCCAATTTACTTGTTTATTTAGTTAATTATTAGTAGTTATTTTATTAACTAGAATTCCGTTCCCTGTAATCGACACTCGACTTACCCAACTATACTATAATACGACTAGGTACATTGCCTATAGGAGCATTAATTAGTTAAGTTAGTTGGGTTTATAAATTTAAATTATAGATAGGTAGTCTTGTGCTTATCATGTTTTTGGCGTCGTTGCCGGGGAACGGTCACTTTTTAGTTAAGTTTTATCTACTATTTTTTGTCTAATTTTCTAAATTTACATTTTATTTTTCTTTTCTATTTAATTTACAATGCCGTGGCAATAATCACCACGTCATGGTCGTTAAACAGTGAGTTTTTATTTTTTCTGTTTTTGTTCGTTTTTACGTTTTTTTGTTTTGTTTTGTTTCAAAAGACGAGATGGCCAACATTGCGGACATGCCTATGGAGGCATACAAGAAGCGAATTCGTGAGGACACTGGTCAGGGACTTGTGCAACCCAAAATTCCCGCCACTAAAAACTTTGAGCTAAAGGGACACATTCTTTCCGCGCTAAAAGATATCATATTCTACGGAAAAGATCATGGAGATACATACAAACACCTCAAAGAACTCAATGATATCGCCGATTATTTCAATATTACAAACATTCCATGAGAAACAGTGTTGTTGAGAATGCTTCCAGTTACCTTCAAAGGAGCAGCAAAGGACTGGTTGAAGGCTCTTCCACCCGGTGCAATCACAACATGGGCTCAAATGCGTGAAGAGTTCATCCAAAAACTTTTCCCACCAACGAAGGTTTCTAAACTTAAGAAAGCCATAGCCAATTTTGAACAACAAGCTCGGGAATCATTGTATGAAGCCTGGGGGAGAGATATAAGGGGTTACTAAGAAATTGTCCCCAAAATGATCTTAATGAGCAACAAGAAGTATCAATCTTTTATGATGGGGTAAACATGACAACTAGGCGACTCCTCGATTCTCAAGGACCATTAACAAAGAAAAATCCCGCTACTATTAAAGAGCTAATTGAAGAATTTTCAAAGCATTCAAGAGAGTACCACAACCCTCGACAAGACGGAGCAAAGGGAATAAGACATGGTGCTACGGAAGACATGGCAACATTCTTGGCAATGTTAAATAACATGGATCGAAGAATGACAAAAATGGACCAATCCATGCACGCAATATGTGTGGGTTGTGAAATTTTCAATGGTCCACATTTGACTAAGGATTGCCATTTGGACGACAACGAGAATAGAAGAGCTCAAGTTTGTTATTCTAGTGGAGACCGATTTGATGAAGATTGGAGGAAGACAAAAAAGAATGGTTGCCCAATGAAGAGTACAGAAAGAAAAAATAAAGAAAAGTATAAGCAAACCGGACGAGGATTTTTTCCAAAAACAACAACCACCACCTGAGCAGAAGATAAATATTGAGTTAATGATTAATAGGTTCATGGAGGTTTCTAAAAAACGACATGATGCAACTGATGTTACCAATAGAAATCAACAAGCTTCCACAAAAACATTGAGATTCAACTTGGGCAATTGACTACACTAGTTCACGAACGCTTGCCACCTAAAATTACCGATCACAAGATGCAATCACATGTCATGGCCATATCCATTGAAGAAGATATGATTTCTGAGTTCATAGAGGCATTAGATGAAGACATGAAGCAACCCGAATCAATGCCAAAGCAAAAGAAGATTCACGAAAAAATGGTGCTGAAACACCGTTCTCATGACTTGAAGAACCAATGCTCACGATGTGGGATCAGTCTGGGTAGAAAAAATCTTCTTTTATTAAGGTATATCAACCACCGTTACCGTTTCCTTCTTGAGCTAGAGTGCATCTATTGGAACAAGAATATAAAAAGTTTATGCAACAAGTCAAGGGTATTCCAATTAATACCCCATTTGTTGAATCATTAGTCAAAGTTCCTGAATACGTAAAATTCCTTCAAGATCTACTCGATAGTCGCCAATAATTAGAAAAGACGTCCAAGGGAGTTCTTAGCGAACAATCTTCAATGGTAATTATGGAAGGAATACCATAGAAATTGGGAGATCTCGAACGCTTTAATCTACCATGTGAGTTTGGAAATAACACAAAGACATTTGCCTTAGCTGATTTTGGAGCTAGTATAAACTTAATGATTTATTCGTTTTATCTAATGCACAACCTTCCATAATTGAAGACCACAAGGATGACAATTCATATGGAAAAATCATTCAGTGACTCATCCTCAAGGCATGATTAAAGATATGTGAGTAAAAATTGGAAAATTTGTCTTTCTAATCGACTTTGTGGTAATAGACAAGGAAGAGGATGAGGATGTTCCTATTATCCTTGGACGGTCATTACTTCATACCGTGCGAGCCTTGGTAGATATTCGTGAATCTAAGCTCACCTTGTGAGTGGGAAAATAAGAGATGACATTCGGAGTTAAGGAAGGATTTAACAAGTCTAAATTTCAAAATGAAGTGTTCTTTATGGATGAAGACATTGAGCTTGAAGAGTTAGAGAAATTAATCGAAGAAGAGGTTCAAACAAGAGAAAAGCCTAAAGAACAAGTCAAACCCACTAAACCAAGAGTTTCAATACCAATGATCTTTGAAGTGGTCGTGTTGACTACACCCAAGGTTCAAGTAGAAGAAGAAAGTGATTCGGGTGATGAAGGGAAGAATAAAGATGAAGGAGAAACCAAGGAAAATAAAGATATAGAAGTTGACAAGATGGAAGTGGAAACCAACGGACAAGAGAAGGGAGACGATAGTATACAAAGAAAAGGCAAGGGAACAAAACACAAACTCGAAAAAAGTGCCACCACAAGGAAGAAGGAGAATTTAAAAAAGGCATATAAAAGGAGAGTCCAAGCCTACAAAAATAAGTGGAAGGAGAAAAAGGTGAAGAGGAGGCTCTGACTCCTAACTAGCACAACGTAGAGTGGGAAGGAGTCCAACTCACGACTCCATTAAATAGAAGCCATTCTTGGGAGGCAACCCGATGTTTTTAGAGTTTGCATTTTCTTTTCTTTTTGATTTAGTTTCTGTTTTAGTTTTTGTTTTAGCTTACCCGAATGATCATGTGTCTCTCTAGTATTTTGATCTTTCTTTGTAGTGTTGAAAGAGGTAAAACAGTGAAGGATCTTAATTGTGAATAGTCGGGAGATTTTAGAAGACTAGAGCATAGAAGCTACACTTTTGAGTAACTATGGGGTACATAACGGGAAGATTTTTGAAGAAAAACATTATGTGAAGATACCACGATGTGGTTATCATTACCATGTTGTGGCAATTTAGATTTTCACAATCAAACGAGTTATGATTAATCACCACGTCGTGGCCCTTAATTACTATGACGTTGTATTTCTTATTTTCTGTAGGGTCTGAAAGGTGTTGCGTCTTGGGCTCGCTATTTAGTCCATTTACTCTCTGGATTGGGCCTGTCCATCCGTGAGTTTTATCTAGGGTTTTGTATTTATAGGTGCTTGCATGCATCCTAGTACGTAAGAATTTGGAATTCAATTACTCTAAAAGATTTAATCTTTATCGTTTGTAACCCTAACAGCCTCTACAGCGGAAGTTCTTTATCGAGATCTGCTGAGGCTTGACTCTATTGAATCATTCGACATATTTTGATTCATTCTTGTGTTTTGTATTACTGTTTGTCGTTTTTGTGATTAACCTGTTAGAAGATCTAAACGATCAAAGAGTTTCTTAACTCATCAATTGGTATCAGAGTAGGAGACTGTGTAATTCATACACATCTCTTCTGTGAAAGAAGTTATTAGGGTTTATTCCGCATTTACTGATATTTATTGAGCCGTCACTCCATAATTGAAGTATCTCAGTATTTATTCATCTTGCCCTAATATTACGTATTACAAGTCTGATCTTACAATAGGTTAAACGATCAAGCATGGACGAGTCTCAATCCAATCCTATCAACATCTCAAACAGTATAGGATCTACGACTAAGATTCCAATTATTTACACTCAAGATTACGAGGTTTGGGCGCATCACTTTGAAGACTACGTCATTGGATCTGAAGATAATGAGTATTTAATATGGGAAGCTATTGTGTCTGGACCATTTGCTCATTCAGGAACATCCAGAATTATTAAAACTCAAAAGGAGTATAATGATTTGTTAAAAGATGTGAAAGATGTTGCTCAGGACGAAAAGGAGAAGTTTCAGTGCAAAATCAAGGCATTAAGACTGATTCGATTCGCTCTTCAATCTGACACGTTTAGATTGGTAAGTTCCTGCAGTACGCTAAAGAAATCTGGGATCGGCTGCGAAAGTTGTATTCTACAGATGAAGATCTGGAGCACTTAATTCAGACCTTGCTTCTGTCTGAATTTGGAGAGTTCAAGCAAAATCCTGATGAATCTGTTACACAGACGTTTGATCGCTTCAATCATCTTCTTAGCAAGATGATCAAACATGATATTGAAAGGTAGCTTATTGAACAGAAGGTCACTTTTCTGAATGGTCTAAGATCCGAATGGAGAGCTGTTGTGTCAACAGTTAAAGCACACGAGCAGTTCAAATCGTACTCACTGGCGAAACTGGTGGGAATTCTGAAATCCCAAGAAAAGATTGTGCTGAAAGAGAAAAGCGTGGTTTCTAGTCTGGGGTCTCTGGCGCTTCTGTCCAAGGGTAAAAGTGTAGAAGAAGATGAAGAGGATCTTAATCTGGGAGATCACGATCTGACAGCCGAAGATTATGCTTTAATGGTGTCCAATCCTAGAAGGTTTATCAAGAAAAAGTTTCCTTCCAACAAAAATCTTAATTGGCAGGGAAGCTATAGTCCCGAAAGAGTGAAAGATGAACCGAAGGTTGAGGAGTCGAAAAAGGAAGCAAAGGGTGGGGGAAAGAATCATTACGCAAAGGATTGCGTGCTGAAGAAAATGGCAGAGAAAGACGAAGAGAAAGATGAAGAAGCAAGTCTTATGAAAAGACCGGAAGAGATAAAAAGGAAGAAGGCTGCTACTAATTCTTCTATGAATGCTCTTATTGTGCAGGGTTCGACAGAGGATGACGAGTTCGGTGGCGTACAGGTGTGGTCGACCGAATCAGAAGATGATGAGGTGAGAAAGCCTTCTCATGGAAAGGCTTATGTCACAAAAGGTGGTGAAACCGGTGGAAGATGTCTGATGGTGACCGATGTATCTCAGATGAGGGGATACAACACTGATGGTGGAAATGAAGAAGCCAAGGAGCGAGAGGACTTATGCTTTACAGCAAAACCTCTCAGTGTGCAGATCAATGAACTTGATGAACTGATCAAGAAGGTACAATCTGTTTTTGTTTCGTTTAAAATTCCACAAAAATCATATGAAAAGGAATTAAATAACTTGAATTCAAGACTTTCAAATCTAGATAGTTGTTTAACTCAAACACGGGTCATAAATTCTAATCTGACTGACCAGATAAGCAGGGTGTCATCTAAGAGTGAGGAGCGAAGGATGTGGATTGAGCAGAAGGAGTCGGAGCTAATTAAGTCTAGAGATGAAAACATTTATTTGCAAAGAGACAATTTGAAATTGTTAAAACGAAGGAATGTTTTTTGTTTGATCGCTAAAAGACTTTATGCTAACATTACTCAACTGCATCTAAATTGTGAAATAGGGCAGAAGATACATCGCATGATTCTACCCTTCCTTGAGTTTAAGGAGGATGAAATCGATGCTGAAGCATACAATTGTGAAAGTGTTGTATCTTCCGATGATGTTAATCCTACTTATATGTATGGTCTGGACAAAATAGAGTCTTTTATAAAGTCCAAAGACCATAAGGACATGCTTAAAAATCTTTTGGATGAAAATGATAAGCTGAAACTCAGGACTGAAACCATACAAAAATTCGACTCATTGAGTACCAATTTAAGTTCAGAAAACAAAATTGATGTTGAAAACGCATCTGAAATTAATGAGGACGATGATATGAGTGAAATTTCTGTAGAGGTTGAAGTCGACTGTTCTGAGCTTGTCAAGAGCGAACCCGAAAACCACAAAAACCTGATTTCTGAAAATTCTGTGGAATTCGCTCGTTTGTCCAAAACTAAGTCCACAGCCTTTAAAGAAAAAGCCGTTTTGTTTCAGAAGGTTAGAACTACTCCCAATCAGGTGTATAAGGTCACAGGATTAACCGAACATCAAACAGCCGAACTCACTGCCATAGTGAACGAAGATAATGCAGATGGCTGTGATGAGTTTTTCTGGTTAGCACCCATAGACAATGCAGACGAAACGGTTTGTCTGTCGGAGCGAACATCCTGGAAGACCAAAGGTAGATATGTGCCCGAGCCGCTGAATAAGCCTACCAACTTCGACGTACCAAGTACAAGTGGCACAAAAGAAATTCCTGTAGAAGAAGTCACCTCCACAAGCGAAACCTCATCTATGAAAAGTGAACCGATTGCCAAGAAGCTGAAACAAAAAGATAATATCCACAGACAACCAAAACAGGTGAAAAATCAAAAGTAGCAGAGATACCTGAGATACAAGAAAAATCTCTCAGAGCGGAAGCACTTTTGGCGCTCTCAAAACCTTCATTACTCTTACCATGATAAAGATTCTAAGTCAGAGGGAAAGACTTTCGGGCCACACGAAGAACATAACCGAAAGGATAGGTTCGGTCCCGAAAGCAACAGCAACCGAAAAGCTAGTTTCGGTCCGCCAAATAATAACAGGCAAAGACCTGATTTCAGTGCATCAAGATTTTATAATAAAAGACCAAGTTTTGGACCACCAACCAACAACACCCAAAAATCCAACTTCGGCTCATCATCAAGCGGCTACCGAAGGTCCAGGTTCGGTCCCTCTAATGACCACAAACGAAAGGGTCATTTTGAACCCCAAGTCAGGAAAGAATCTCATTCTAATTTCTTTTCCTCTAATTCTTCTCATTCTCAATCCTCTTTTAAACCCAATTCTGTTCCTACACAAAATTCAAGATCATCAACGAACTTGAAAAGAAAAAGGAAGATTTCCTCAGCCAAGGAAGACCGAAAGCAGACTAAAGTCCATACCCCAGAATCTGAATCCAAAAAGCATGCAACTAATCCTAATAAAATCAAAGTGTTTACCATTAAAAGAAAAGATGAAACAACCTTAATAAAACGAACATATCTTGTTGATGTTTCTCTTACTATTCATGTTCCTGTGAGAGGCTCACGTGGACCCAAGAAACTTTGGGTTCCTAAATCTGCTTAATTTTTGCAGGTTATTAGTGACGAGTAGTTTGACGAAGAATGGTATATTGAAAGTGGCTGCTCACGTCACATGGCAGGAAGGAAGGAAGGGCTAAGGGAGTTTCGATCGCTTTAAAATGGTGGCAATGTCAAGTTTGGTAACAACTCCTATGGAACAATAAAGGGTTATGGGATGATAACCAATGGAGACTTCATAATAAGAAAGGTGGCATACGTAGAAGGATTGCAACATAACCTCATCTGTGTATCTCAACTTGTGGGAGGTACCGATCTCAAATTTTCATTTGACGATGAAGGTTCAGAAATTATAGAGAAGAAATCCAACAAGGTCATTCTCAAATCAGATCGAAAAGGCTAAATGTTTTCTCTGAATCTCAAACCAATCAAAGGGAATCCAGCCATATGTCTTTTATCCAAAGCTCATTCAGACGAAAGTTGATTGTGGCACCAAAGGCTCTCACATCTCAACTTCAAAGACATCAACAAGCTTGTCACCGGAGGTCATGTTCGGGGTCTTCCATTACTCAAGTTTGATCGAGAACACTTGTGTGCTGCATGCGAAATGGGGAAACAAAGTCGTCAAAGTCACCCATCAATTATAAACACAAAAATTGTTGAACCACTTGAGTTGCTTCACATCAACTTGTGTGGTCCATCATCAATCGAGAGCATTGGCGGTAGCAAGTATATTCTTGTTATTATTGATGATTTCTCACGTTTTACATGGGGGTTCTTTCTGAAGAACAAATCTGAGGCCACCCCTAAGCTAAAGATGTTTATCAAGCAGGTTGAAGTGCAACTGAGAAAAGTCGTTCGAAACATTAGGAGCGACAATGGACTGGAATTCAAGAACAAAGAATTCGAAGACTACTTGGCAGATAAAGGAACCAATCATAACTTCTCAGCCCCTTATACGCCTCAACAGAATGGTATTGTCGAAAGGCAAAACCGATCCTTGTGTGAGGCGGCCCGAACTATGCTAAGTTTTGCTTCGCTTCCCTTATATTTCTGGGCTGATGCTATTGCTGCAGCATGTTTTACGCAGAATAGG
Organism: Lactuca sativa; assembly: GCF_002870075.4. Classification (NCBI taxonomy): domain Eukaryota; kingdom Viridiplantae; phylum Streptophyta; class Magnoliopsida; order Asterales; family Asteraceae; genus Lactuca; species Lactuca sativa. The sequence goes on from NC_056627.2 coordinate 272,956,013, forward strand.
TCTTATCTCAACAAGCGTTTCTCTCTCATTCCTTATGAGTGATGGGTTTTAGGCATAAGAACAATCCTATGTGCTCATACAAACCCTAATGCTTGGATCTAGGTTTCTCTATTGTACATGCTTTGAATCCAAGACTAATAAACTTAGATCTAACATATTATAAACTGAATTAGGGTTTAGGGAATTACCTTTGATTGTTATATAGCAATAACAATCAATTCCTTGCTTGGATTGGCTTCAAAAGCTTAGTGCCTCAAGTGCTGCACCTCTAATGGAGTCACAAACACCATATACAACTTGGATAAAGAGGAGAAGAAGAGAGGCTGCCCAAAAACGACTAGAAACCCTAGAGAATCAGTTGTCCACGTTTTTGGAGCCTAAGGGGTCCTATATATACTTGTGTGGGCTGCTAGGGTTTCAGTCAAAATCCTAATGGACAGCTTAAACTCTAAGCAACCCATGGAACCTTCTGGATAAGGCCATGGACGAAAATATGATGGGCTTCCATCATAATTTCGTTCACCCCTTGTTCCTTTAGCATTCCTTAGCCCAATAACTCAATTATCCAATAATTGCAGTCCAGTCCCCTGAGTTTAATTAATCTCTTTTAGCCACAAAATTAATTATCAATTAATTCTTGACTAATATTAATTAAACAATATGATTTCTCCTTTAATATATTATTCTCATAATACATTAATAAATCATATTTAAACCCTTCTCTCCTTAAATCATCCTACATATTGCTATGGTGAAGGCAACCCAAAAGGACCATGCTCATAATCAGGTCAAGTACATACCAAAATAGTTATGGACTTAGACATTAATCCAACAGTCTCTCACTTGGATAAGTCTAATAACTATTTTCCGTATGACTTCAGAACCTGATCAACAATCGTAGCTTTCAAAAGCCGCTGTCAACTCTGATCTTATCAGATGGCGTGTCCTCTAGATAAGGGATTATATATTCCTCCATTCTCAAGATATCGTATAGACATAAGACATGAATTTCAATCATTCTCTCTATACTGTTTCCCGACTTCCGATTTATGACGACTGACAACAGACTACAATTGAACACATCAATTTAGTCCCGGCTTGGCCAAGCGCTTAGGTGTCATCACTAAATCATCGAGAGGCCTAATGATATCGCTTTTATCCCACTTTGGGTAAAAGTAATGGATAAACTTTTACTCAAATGCTCGCTTGAATTTACTGATCGAATCACACACAACAATAAGTTTTATAACACCAAGTTACTGGTGCGTTTACTTATTATCAATGTGTAACCGACCAACAAATAACAACTCACACGTCTCGGTTTCAAGAATATACAATATTATCGTCTCACTAGTCACTCGTGATAAAACCATGAAGTGATCCAAGTGAGCGTGGGTTTAATCCAATACTCTAATCTTATCAAAGCACTCATGAACTCTGCAGCAAACTTGTGCCATGTCTAAACACTTCAGACAATCTACAGACAGATTCATGACAGTCTTTATTCATACCTACTCCTAACGTATGACCGACTGTGGATGTTTGAATAACCTAGTTATTATGGAAGTCAAAACATGCAAATTGAAACATAACAATAATACTTAATCCTATATGGCCTCAAACTTGTGAGAGTAAATAAAACACTTCTATTTAACCACCATATTGATTACTCATCATTATCGTTTACTGTTTCAGAAAATCAACTTATTACTTAAATTACAACAATAGCTGTCCCATGCATAAAGCATGCACACTATGTTTCCTATGGTCCTTACTTTGTGAAATAGATCAATTGAAAAACCTTTTCAATGATGCTAATTCCCAATCCTTATCATTAGTGTAAGAACACAAGGTTCTTTGCTACTATTAGAATATGCTAGATTCTAACATCTTATGCAACGATCCTTTCATAAAGTCATAGCACAAAAGTCACCAAGACTTGGCTAATGAAATTTTGAAGTACTCTATTGGACATTGTTACAAGACAATTCCATAGACGTGAAGTCTCACATTCAAAGTACATTCATTTGAACATCCTTCCTGCATAAAAGTTTCTAATCTAGGCATAGAATCTCAATATCCAACTCCCAATATGGAAACATTTCCACATTTGCCATATGACAACTCATTCTTAGTAGAATCTTATCTATTCATAATAATGTCGATATGGTCCATCCAATACCATACTTCCAACTACTCACAAGCGACCAATCCTCAGCGAACTTTGGATCATCCTTTGATAGTTGTTTAATTATTTTAGTCAAAACCAATTCTAGTCCTTTTTCCCTCTTAATGCGCTAGACATTTAGAAAATTTTAGAATGGTAAAATATTATAACATTTGCAATCGATCCTATACCCGAAGCGTATGGGACACGATGCATAATGTCTTACATAAAGATATGATACTTTACCAATCTTTTGTCATAATATTTTATGTGTCATGTTCTCACAATTCGAACTATGAAGAGGGATGCCGTAATCATAATCGAATTTTAAGAACACACAATGTATCCTTTGACTGAAAATATTAAAATTTCTCAATCTAAGCTTTAGATATCGAAATGAAGTATAATATTCTCTCTCTTAATTATAGCAAAACAATTTTTCAACCCATGCAACTTTGCAAATTGAATCTTTGTTTTTCTATAATTAATATTGCTAACTTGCAATACTTGCCATAATAATCATACAAGCATAACACTTATGCTCCCACTATCATGATGATTATTATTATATAAGCATAACACTTATGCTCCCACTAGCTTTGACATGTATTCAGAAAACAAATGAACTTCCAGAAAACAATGCCTATTGAATTTCTGAAATTCATATCTCTAATACCAGATGCTTCGATAAGCCTTTATCTAAGCTTCTTAAACTTATACACCTTTTCCTTAGATAGCTCATATGTGTGCTTAAACAATTCAGAACTTATGTTACTAAGTTCCAAATGTTCAAACTTACTGCCAAATCTCACAATTCGAACTATGGAAAGGGATGTCGTAACCATAATCGAATTTGAGAATACAATTTTCACAATTGCTATCTTCTTAAGATCTCTCTTAGTGAAAGCATTTCCTCACAGTCATTTTCATGAAGGAGGGAATCTTATGACACTTAGATCTTACGGTGTATGAATTCCTATCCATGTGAATTAGCCAAAACCAAGGTTTGCGACAAATCCAAACTCATATGGACTGAACTTTCTTAATCTTGATTTCTTGCCTTATGGTAACACGAGTGCCCACCATGTCTTCCAAATAGTTTAGTAACTTGTCCTTACATATCAATGTACTTTTCATCGACTAAGGCTCTAGTATGCAATAAAATGAGAACTCATAGAACTCACATATGCAATTAACTCAATTGGAATGGCACAAAAACAAATAATGTCAGCACGATAGGTTGCAAACCTCAAGTCGTGTGCTAGTGATGATCGATAAGGTATATTCTTGATTTGTTCTTGAAACCTTTCAAGACCATTAAGACTCCCACTGACTCCTTGACATATAAGATTCTCTTGTCAAGAAACATTTCTTGGCAATGCAAATATTCAAGAGTTAGTGTAGTTCTTATCAAGACAAAACACTTCACATAATTGGTCCTAGTTGGTCTCTATCTTATCCAAGACAGCACAACTTACCAATTTCAAATGTGCAAATAAGAAAACTTTTCCAAGTTCCACATTTGATGAGTGTTATAAACCTACTTAAGACTTTTCACTCAATGTCACAATCTTGACTCTAAGACTTGATATTGGAACGAAGTATGATTGACTTCTTGATTTAACCATTTCTACAATTCTCGATTCCTCTTCTTAGACATGCAATTGCACTAAGACTCACTTAGAGGATCAATTGATACATGGTGCTTAATCATTAAGACTTATCATAAAACACACTAAAAGGTACTCTCCCTTCTGAATAGAGAAACTTTTATCTTTCTGCCTACTTGATTCTTCTTTATTCATTCTACTATTCATTGAAACTCTTTCAATCAACTCAGAATTACACTTAATCTTATAAGTATAATCCTATTTACTAATCTTTGGTAAATCATGACGAATATCTTTGTCACTCTTGTGGTGGACTTGATCAACGCACAACCTAGTATACTTGATCTCCTAGTCCTTCAATTAACACTTTGTCAAAGAATTAGTCTAAGTTTCCCAAATGTGAAAGTTTTTCATTCATCATACAATACACATTGCATGATTCCAAGTTTCTGTCCAATTGAAACTTGGGCGATGAGAAACTCTCCCTATTTGGTAAACTTTTGACATTTCCATAAATAACATAATCAAGAATCAAATCCATTGTTGCTAATAATAGAAACATCAAACATCAATTCTTTCATACATGCCATTGCAAGGATAAATAAATAAGATAAAGTCAAAATTCATTTTATTGCGGAAAAATTTGTCCTTACAATGCAATTCAATTGAAAAACTATGTTATTACATATTTCTTAACAATCTATTCTAACTCCAATTAGTAGCTCAAGAATCCATTCTTCAAGTAATGCGATCGAAATCCATTTCTTCACGATTAGATTCAGCTCACTTCTTCCCTTAAGCTTCCTCTCTTTTCTTCGATCCTACAAAACATCAAAATGCAATCTTATCACATCATGTATTAAGAATCTAGAATAGGAACTTAAAAGAGTTAGATAATGGATTTTACCTGAAGTAGAGCCATACGTCTTGACTCTCCCATCTCTTAGATCTCTCAGGTAGTTAGGGCAACTTCGTCTCCAATGCCCCTTCTCTTGGCAATAAAAGCAAATGGACTCTTTTGGCACAGCACATCGGACAATCATAGACTTAGTTCTTTCTGGACTTCCAATGTTGCCAGTGTCCATTGAAGTTTGGGAGTTTGATTCACCAGACAAATTTGCTTGATTAGCACGCCAAATCATTGCTGATTCAGCAGCTATAAGCAAATAGGTGAGATCAATAAGGTTCACGTCGTGGTCCATCATATAGTACTCTCTAATGAACTCACTATATGATTCAGGAAGTGACTGAAGAACCCAGTCAACAGCCAACTCACTTGAAATCTCGACACCCAACATGTTTAACCTATCAATGTGTGTTTTCATCTCTAAGACGTGCGCACACACAGGTTTCCCATCTTCGTGTTTACTTGCCAAAAGGGCTTGAGTGAGCTCGAACTTTTCAAGCCTTTGAACTTGTGGGTTAGGGAGAACAATTGGAGGAGGTGGAGGAAGTGAAGCATGACTCTCATTTCCTTGATCGTATCTCGGAACGTCATCTTCATTTGGAAAACTTGTTCCATGGGATTTGGGAAGACCATTGTAAGATTCAGACATCTACAAAACGGGAGAAAATTCAAGTTATGTTGATTGAGTCCTTAATAAAACACCCAAATGAGTTATTAAGGCTAGGATCCAACACAATATTCTACAACCTAGAAAAGGGATGCCGTAATCTAGTTGCAGAATATTTGAAGGTAGGTAAATGACGATTTACCAATTTCCACCATGAAAAACGAAAAGGAAGATTAAGTTTTAAATGAATTGAAACTCCTAGATCTTTTGAGATTCATTGAACTTTTCAATGGCATGTTTAACCTCGATTATGCCCTACTATTTGTGATTGGGATGCCGAGGATCACAAACAAGGTGTGAATAACCATACGAATCACGTGGTGCACCCAATGCTACAATCACCCAATCAATGTGCCGGTTAGCCACACACGCTCCATTGATCTATGGCAAACATCAAGTCACCCTTCGCTACCAATGTCATCCCCAAATTAGTGTGTCGGTTAACCACACACGCTCCACTAACGTTTGACAGGGGTACGAAGTGTAATTCTATGGATTAGCATACAATTTCACATTTTTTTCTAAAGTAACTATGATTTGGGAATTTGAAAAAGCATTTAGTTACTTTGTACTTCATTATACTTATAATGGAAGGTTTCTGTCCTATCCTACCCGTTCGGCTAACGACCCTCCACTAGTCAAGAGTGCGGTGGGTAAGAGTGGATACCCATTCAATCGCCATTTTATAGGCAATTTCCTTAAACACCCCTTATAGACCAACTTCGTGAATGAGGCCTACGAACGGTAAGACTGACTTTTTACTCATATATAATACTAGACTTTTAATGTTATATATAGTATAGGGTGTATTTTACACTTTTAAAATACTAGGTGGTTTAACTTAGTAATTATACTTTTAATTTAATTAAATGTAAACCAAACACTTTGTGGGTTTATTAAATCACCTTTAATTATACACTTTAATTAATTAACAAAACCATAAGGGTGTGATTTGAACTTTTCAAATTACTAGGGTTTTAGAATTTAACATTTCAAAATTAAACTTTTAGTCAAATTTTAAATTCAAAAATTTGAGGGCAAGTTTTGAAACATTTCAAAACATTAGGGATCAAACAACAAATAATTCAAATTAAACAATTAATTTTATAATTATCTTTATTTGACCTAATCTTATTTTAGTCATTAGATAATTACCAAATAACTTTAAATAATCCATATTTATCACATAAACAACCAATATTTAAAAGATTTGAAATTATCTATTGTTTTGGCAAGGATAAACATATAATTAAGATAAAATTCGGATTTTAACTTCATAAAACAATTTAAGCATCAAATCCAAGTCAAAACAGCAGCTAAATCCCGAAATACCCTCTGCCTGACGCACTGACTCGCCGAGTCAGACCTGGACTCGCCGAGTATGGCCAACTCGCCGAGTCCAGATACTGACTCGCCGAGTTGAGTTGGGCAGAGGCAAAAAACTCATTTTTCAGTAAATAATTCAACATAGCATCACATACAATTGAAACCAATCAAGGCTCTGATACCACTTATGGGTTTTAGGCATAAGAACAATCCTATGTGCTCATACAAACCCTAATGCTTGGATCTAGGTTTCTCTATTGTACATGCTTTGAATCCAAGACTAATAAACTTAGATCTAACATATTATAAACTGAATTAGGGTTTAGGGAATTACCTTTGATTGTTATATAGCAATAACAATCAATTCCTTGCTTGGATTGGCTTCAAAAGCTTAGTGCCTCAAGTGCTGCACCTCTAATGGAGTCACAAACACCATATACAACTTGGATAAAGAGGAGAAGAAGAGAGGCTGCCCAAAAACGACTAGAAACCCTAGAGAATCAGTTGTCCACGTTTTTGGAGCCTAAGGGGTCCTATATATACTTGTGTGGGCTGCTAGGGTTTCAGTCAAAATCCTAATGGACAGCTTAAACTCTAAGCAGCCCATGGAACCTTCTGGATAAGGCCATGGACGAAAATATGATGGGCTTCCATCATAATTTCGTTCACCCCTTGTTCCTTTAGCATTCCTTAGCCCAATAACTCAATTATCCAATAATTGCAGTCCAGTCCCCTGAGTTTAATTAATTTCTTTTAGCCACAAAATTAATTATCAATTAATTTTTGACTAATATTAATTAAACAATATGATTTCTCCTTTAATATATTATTCTCATAATACATTAATAAATCATATTTAAACCCTTCTCTCCTTAAATCATCCTACATATTGCTATGGTGAAGGCAACCCAAAAGGACCATGCTCATAATCGGGTCAAGTACATACCAAAATAGTTATGGACTTAGACACTAATCCAACAATGAGATCATCAATAACAGGAAGCTGAATGTAAAATTCTTCCATGTATTCGGTTCAAGGTGCTTCATCTTCAACTCCAAAGAACATTGTAACAAGTTTGATTTTAAAGCTGACGAAGGAATTTTTCTGGGATATTCTCTTACTTTAAAGGCATACCGGGTTTTAAATAAACGTTCTAGAAAGATTGAAGAAACCTATTATGTCACGTTCGATGATAATTTCGTCAAGTAACTAAAGACTACTGAAGAAGCAATTGGAGAGATTTTCTCTCAAACAGGTGAAGTCACAGCCACGATTGCTAATTTATTTGATCAGTTCGTAGACTTATTCGATGAACCTGAGAAAGCCACTCTCTCGGAAGCCAAGGCGGCAGACAACAAAATCAATCGTCTGAAGCAGATTGTCGAAGATGCAGCCAAACAAATGGGAGAAGGAGAACCAGTTCGAAACGAACCTCCTCAGCACGGCACTTCAGTTGAGGGGGAGAATCAGTTCTCTTCAAATCAATCGGACTCACAGTTTCAGGGGGAGAATTCAATCCCTATAGCACCCGAAAGCCTGGCTACACCCGAAAATCCTGTAGCACCCAAAAGCCCGGCTACACCCGAAAGTCCTGTAGCGCCCGAATGCCCGGCTACACCTGAGAGTTCTGTAGCACCTGAAGGTCCAAATCAACCTGAAGATCCAAATGATTCATCATCTGTCGAGGGGGAGAATTTCGATATGTTCTATGATGATGATATTCAATCTGAGTTGGAAGAAATGGTCAACGCTGAATTAGATCCATCCTATGATCCAAACTTTCCTCCGCTCACTAAATGGACCAGAGATCATCTTGTATCTCAGATAGTGGGTAATGTATCTGAAAAGGTCCTAACCCGATCTCAAGTGAAGGCAAAGCAAACCACCCTATTCTCTAAAGTAGAGTTCTGCATGTATAATTCCTTCGTATCCAAAGTTGAGCGTAAGACCGTCAATATTGCTCTTGATCATTCTGATTGGGTCCAATCAATGCAAGATAAACTCAATGAGTTTGAAAGAAATAAGGTCTGGCGTCTCATTCCAACACCAAAAGATGCCTCAGTCGTTGGTCTCAAATGGGTATTCAGAAGTAAAATGGATAAGGAGGGAAATGTGATTCGTAATAAAGCTCGTCTTGTGGTGAAAGGATACTGCCAGGAAGAAGGAATTGATTATGAAGAAACATTTGCTCCAGTAGCAAGGCTGGAATCCGTTCGAATATTTCTTGCCTATGCTGCACACAAGAACTTCGAGGTCTACCAAATGGATGTGAAATGCGCCTTTCTGAATGGAGAACTTGAAGAAACGGTTTATGTGGAGCAACCTCCTGGTTTTGTGAATGAAAAGCATCCAAATCACTGCTACATTCTAGACAAGGCAGTTTATGGTCTGAAACAAGCGCCTAGGGCATGGTATGAAACACTAACTAAGTTCTTAAAGATGTCTAAATTCAAACAAGGTTCGGGTGACCCAACCTTCTTTCTTAAAAAGGAAGGTAACCACCTTATGATAGTTCAAATCTATGTCAATGATATCATCTTTGGCTCAATGAATCCTAGCTTAACAGCTGAATTCAGAAAGCTGATGGAGACTAAATTTGAAATGAGCTCAATGGGTCCGATTAACTTTTTCCTTGGTTTAAACATTAGACAGGGACCCGGAGGCATTTTTATCAACCAAGAAGCATATACCAAGACTCTTCTTGCTAAATTCGGCATGATGGGAGATTCAAAGGTCAAAGTTCCAATGGCGTTCGGTACCAAGCTTACACCATCCTTGGAAAAACCGACAGTCGATATAACACTATACCGCCAAATGATTGGTTCTCTGATGTACCTCACAGCTAGCAGGCCCGATATAATGTTCTCTGTGTGTTACTGTGCTAGGTTTTAGGCGATTCTTGTGAACCACACATGCTAGCAGTGAAAAACATACTCCGATATCTGAAGCGAACCACCTCTCTCGGTCTCTGGTATTCCTCAAACTCAGGTTTCTTTGTTCAAGCCTACTCAGATGCAGACCTTGGAGGATGTGGTTTAGACAGGAAAAGCACCACAGGAGGATGTCAATTCCTCGACGGGAAGTTGGTGAGCTGGCAATCTAAGAAACAAACATGTGTTTCACTGTCTACAGCCGAAACAGAATATATTGCAGCCGCTTATTGCACATCTCAAGTGATTTGGATCCAAAGCCAACTCCGAGATTATGGACTCAATATGAAAAAGATCCCACTATATTGTGACTCAGAAAGGGCAATTAGGATCTGTCATAACCCAGTGCAACATTCCAAAACCAAACACATTGCATTGAGGTATCACTTCATTAAAGATTACGTAGAAGACGAAAACGTAGAGATTCATTTTGTACGAACTACTGATCAACTGGCTGACATCTTCACCAAAGCTCTTACTGAAGCAACTTTTAATAAAATTCTACAAGGGCTAGGTATGATGGAATCAGAGTCAGTACCAAAAACTACTTCTCAAAACTAAAAGTTGGAAGCGAAATGAACCGAACGTTTGGGTTCGGTTCACGTGAGTGCCGAAATGAACCGAGCGCTCGGGTTCGGTCCTATTCACTTGTCTTCGCTTATCACGTAAAGGTAGTTTCTTTAGTTGTAAACTTTTTGTACCCTTTCTTCTCAATTATTTCTCTCTTATTTTTCAATTCTTTTTCTTTTTCAAACATTTTTTTTGCAACCGAAATGAATCGAGCATTCGGTCTATTTCGGGTTCGGTTCCAAATTTTTTTTTGTTTGTTTTATTTTTGTTTTTCTCTTTGAATCAAAAACTCCAAAAATATTTTTTTTTCTATTCGTTAAATTTTTGTATCATTTGTGAATAATCAATGGGGCAGGTATTGTTCTCACATCTTTTATTAGTTAAGTGTCCCTAGAAGCATGCTGCTGTATGTTGTCCAAAGCCTCAACTGATTCTGAATAAAGCCTTACTGACATGGTATATACAAACCTTGTCTTCCCAATTAGGCTATTATATTTATTCTAATCATGAGCTACCTTACTCTCTTCTCACATGAGATTAGAGTTTTCTGCTTGGTTCTTATTTTAACAGCAGAGGTACTTTGGTTTCTTTACACCATCTCCAATACTTTTCTCCATCATATTCGCTTCATACACGTAACCCTTGAGACTCTCATAAATTACCACTGAGGTTTATGGTTACACAATTTTTGTGTTTATGATCTTAGCTTCGTGCCACTACGTGCTAAGTGAAAACCACAAATCAATACCTACTATGCATTGACGGTGAACAATTCAATTTGCTCTAGTTTTCACTAATGAATTAATGAATTCATCCATGGGGCTGTACCTTGAAATCTCTGAATTTTCTTTTTGTGTGATTCTTATGAAATTGTTAATTCCCATAACATTTCTTCCCATAGAATCCAGTTTCAATTTTTTTTCTCTGAGATTTCACCTAAAAGTATTTTCAACATGCCACTTACAATCTCTTCACACCTACTTGTTCAACATACCACATTGGTCTCACAAGTACTTTAGTCGATTAATGTCTTATTTCAAGATCATGAATTTTGAACTGAAGCGCAAGCCTCCCAAATTAGCCTTATTAAAATATGCCTTTCAACACTTCTTAATAAGTGTCTGATCGTAATTCAACGGGAAACCACACAAACACTTTAAGGTCTCTCTTGACCTTGAAGGAAGAGATTCATGCCCGGGATCCATTGTTTCGTGTCTTTATTGACATCACAATTTCCCACATATGAGTTGCTTTATTTCTTTTTCATTTACACTCTATGCACGAAAATCTTTTTGATTTTCCATAAATCCGGTTTCGTTAATTTCAAGCAATTTTTGGCTATGGAATTTAAGGTTATAAAAGAGATGTGGCTCACAATGTTACACGTGGTCATTTTGCTCTATGACGACAGCTCACTCTAAAGGGATAAGTTGCTGACTTAGCCGAAAGTCTAATCACTTTAATACTTCAAACGACGCTTGATGGGAAGGCGTGTGAAGCGGAACCGTTTTTGACATTTCAAACGGCGCCTGATGGGAAGGCGTGTGAAACGGGACAGTTTTTCTCTCTCCTGCGTAATCATCGGGGCTTTAAACTGTCACACGTCAATCACCTAAGGAAACGCTTCGTATTTTCTTTGAAGATTTGGGAACATATTTTTCTCTCTCTTTTCACCACGGTATAAAAGGTAACTTCTATCGTTATTTACCTCTTTCCTGCACCAAATATTCAGAGAGCAAGAAAAGATTTGTTTCTCCTACTGTTCATCATCTTCCCTAAATTATTCTATTCAATGGCGGACTCCTCTTCAGTTCATGCTACTTCTCACATTCTACCAATCCATCCTCAACAAAGCCTGGTCATCGATCTCACTCCACAAGCTTACGATGTGTTCATGTTTCCAATCGTGGAATGTCTCAAACATTCACCACCAGTTCCAACACTTACCAAAGTCGACACTATTCCAATAGAGTGTCTATCGCAAATCTTCTCCACAGACCACTATGACAAGTCTGTCGATTGAATCGTCTTCGACATTCTTGATCACAAGGCCTCCATCTCCAAACAGCGATTCTGTTTGCTTTTAGGGTTTGAACCTGATGAGTCTAGTGTTAACCTTGAATCCATCTCGGTGGGACAGTTGTTCTCCATGTTTTATAACATGGGTTACACTGAAATTCTGACGACGGTCACAAAATTCAAGAAATCTTGCTTACCTCCTCAGTGGAACGGCTTCTTCACAATTTTGTTCAAGGGGTTATCAGAACGCAGTGTAGGTTCAGATGGGGCAAGTCGTCTGTTTATGACCATTCTTTATGGGCTGTACCACGACATCAACCTTGATTATGGGTCGGTTTTATGGCAGCAGCTGATTCAGAGTCTAGCGTCTACTTCTTGCCATTCAGAGATCTCCTATGCCAGATTTTGGACACTTGTCACAAAGTGGTGATGGACAAGTATCACGTTCCCATTGTTGCTGATTCTCCACTCTCCTCAATCGGAACCTTTCACACTACGAAGATAATCGTCTCTGATTCATCTAAATTTCAGTTTGTTGGCTCATTCCCTGAGTCAATGTATGGGTGTGTTCCAAGCAGCAGCCGCATCATCAAAACTTACAAGGAGTTTCGTCGCTCTGGTCCCAGAGAGCTGACTCCTGACATGATTCAGTCAATCCATGATGCTGATAGGCCTGCTCCCAGGGGAAAGAAAAATGACAAGGGAAAAGACAAGAGGGTTGTCAAAGGAGCGAAAGGTCCTTCTCCGAAGAAACGCAAACCTACCAAAGCAGCTCAATATCCTCCACCAAAGAAGAGGAAGACTCAACCCAGGCGAAAGCTTATTCTTGCCTCCTCCTCCAGCGAATCTGAGGAAGAGAGTTCAGACTCTGAAGAATCCCTTCGAGGTAATACTCCTCCACTTTCGCCTACACCTGAGGTACATTTTTCCACTAGAGTTTTCTCTCCTCCCCCAATCTCCATCTCTATTTCCATTCCCCCCATAACCTCCACTACTCAAATACCACCCAGCTCTATCCCTGTACCACCTCCTATTTTCACTGAAGCTACCACCACAACCACCGCTGGAGTTAGAACCAACGTATCTGATACGGGGGCTCCTACTACAGCACCCGAACCCACTCCCGTTACCGAACATACATCCGTACCCGAATCTACTTCCACAACCGAGCCTCCACCCTCACCCTCATCTCCTGCTCACTCAGCAGAAAATGAAGAACCTTTTCTTGGAGGAGAGGACATGACGTTTGACTCGGTTTATTACAGTCCGTTTCAAATGCAAAGTGATGACCATGATGATGCTCCAGTCACCAAGAAGCATCTCAAGGAGCTTCATGAGAAAATCGATTCTCTCTTTACTTCCTCCTCTTCTTCCTCACGATCTACTATCTCAGAGGCTACTATTCAGGGGATCGTTGATATGTTTACTAAGGCTCATGAAGCCTCTATCAACTCTGCCACTGCCGCTATCGATGCCTCTACCAAGGCATGTGCTGCTGCGACCGAAAAAGTCGAAAAACTATTTGTTGACGCTACTTCTATTTTGCAGTCTTTACAGGAAACTGCTGATTCCAATGAAAAGAAGCTTGACTCTCTTGTCAACAAGTTGGCCACTTCAGTTGCCTCCGAACTGGAGTCCTTTGCCAGTCTTCGTCAATCTCTCAGCAATGACAACAAACTATTTCAGGCGACTGTTGCGGAGCGCCTGACAAAGCTGCAAGAAGATCTCGCTTCAGAGAACTCAGTGATGGATGTTCTCGCTCGCAAGACCACTTCTCTCAAGGTCAAGAGTCTTCATCTTTTCCAATCTGAAAAAGAAGTTGCATCTCTTCGATCTGAGCGTGCGGTTATTTCCTCGTGTGTTTCGGATGTCCATGCCACCCTTTCGAACATCCTTGAAGCACATGATCTGATCCTGAATTACTCCGTGAGGCGCACTCTCGTAGAAAAGCTTGCTCCTGCCCTTGCCCTACTCAACAAACTTGAAGGGCTTCTTGAGTTCGTGGCCCATCCGAAACAAGGGGGAGAAGATGTGTCTCAACCACCTCCCACTTCTATAGCAACTAAAGCAACCGAACCTCCTCCAGCTGGTCAACCCTCAGGTTTGGGTGTCAAAGACAAAGGAAAGAAGATTGCTGAAGACAATGATGATGATGATGATAAAGAGACCATCGCTGATCTCTTAAAGAAACAAGGTCGGGAAAAAGATGCTGACATGAGTGCTCGTGTTGCCAGAGAGTTTGAGGCGAACGAACGAAAAATGAAGGAGGCTCATGACCTTCTTGAGAGTAGGAAAATTCTTTTTCCTCCGTGGACTCTTGAGAAGCTTTTAAAAGAGGCAATTGATACTCCTAGCATCCTGTGGCTCGAACCAGTGATTTCATTGGATCGAATCAATTCTGTCGATTCTCAGTTCGACATGACACTGACCCGAAAAGCCTTCATCTTCCATGCTTTTGATAATGTTGCTGATGTTCCTCATCCTCATCCAAAGGTTGATAGGGAACTTGTCGAATTCTATCTAAAGTCTGCTCAACCACAGTATCAGACTTGGAGCGCTCAGGAAATCATCAACGTTTGGGTCCTCAAGCCGCTTCGTGAGGGGAACTTCACGAACGTTCGGTTCAAAGTGCTGAGGGGCTCTACTAAAACCGAACACGCGATATCACTTGCTGATCTTCCCAACCTGAATCCACATGATTGGATTATTTTGCATAACATCCTCCTCACCAACGAAGCTGAGTATGGTCCAATTATTGATCACTTCAAAAGGATGCTCGTATGCTACATTATGGATGTTGCCAAGATGGATCAGGAGATCGCTAGCATCTTCAAGAAAAAGCCTACTGTCTCTCCTGTGGGCTCTGCTAGTGATTTGAACATGATACAGATGGGAAGAATTGACCCGAAGCGGAATTCTGTTGTTTACAAGGAACAAAGGCCAAAAATGCATGTTCGCCTTGGCAAATAAGCACCTTTACACCACTGCATGCTTGGAACATGTTCTGGGAATCATTCATCGATGCAAGCAGAATTCAGCAGATGACAAGAAGTATTTTGATGACATGATTCAGTGGTACATTCAATTCAGACAGACCATCCTTGCTCTCATCCCACGTCTGTTTGAAACCACTAAGAAAGTTCCTGCAGCTGGACCCAGCAAGCCGAAGTGATAGTCTCGCTCCAATTGACGCAAAGGGGGAGATTGTAGGGTCTGAAAGGTGTTGCGTCTTGGGCTCGCTATTTAGTCCATTTAGTCTCCGGATTGGGCCTGTCCATCCGTGAGTTTTATCTAGGGTTTTGTATTTATAGGTGCTTGCATGCATCCTAGTACGTAAGAATTTGGAAGTCAATTACTCTAAAAGATTTAATCTTTATCATTTGTAACCCTAACAACCTCTACAGCGGAAGTTCTTTATCGAGAGCTGCTGAGGCTTGACTCTATTGAATCATTCGACATATTTTGATTCATTCTTGTGTTTTGTATTACTGTTTGTCGTTTTTGTGATTAACCTGTTAGAAGATCTAAACGATCAAAGAGTTTCTTAACTCATCATTTTCGCGATCGGATTTTTCCACCATCGACATCCAACGTGGCATCACTTTCCCATGTTGTGGTTGGGCTTTTGTGAAATATTTTGACGTTTTTCACACCATACTTTTTGAAGATGCAATCTCTGGTTCACATTTTTCTGGCACAATTACGAGTAGCTGTGTAGGTCTAGTTTCCAGTTATATTTTTGAGATGCCCAAGCTTTCCCACCAACAATCAGAGATTAACCCCACAACTTCTATTCCAGGGGAGTTTGTTTCTTTTTATCCCTCTTTACTTTTATGTTTTTCGTAGTATGCAATGGGGACATTGCATAAAATAAGTGTAGGTAGAGGTTATTTACAATAGATTACATGCATTTGATTTTTACAAAAATTGCATTATCATAAAAAATTGCTAGTTTTGAGAGTATGCATTCACATAAATTTGAAATAATAGTTTAATTTAGGAAAATCTAGCCAATTAAATTTTTTTGCTGATATTGTGAGGGGTGATCCGATGAGAGCCCAAGTGTTTACCTGAGCCAACACATGTTATAGTGTAGTTGTGGCTTCCCATTCTTAGTGAAAAGACATGAGATATGAAAGACAATCTAGTAGTCTGTACGATGTAATAAGTTTTCCAACATGTACCCGAAATCTATCTAGGAGAACTTATATAGTCATTGTATAAAGCCCGTGTTTCTAGGCTAGGCATTAATATTGAAATAATGGTCTAGGTTAACCTTTGTAACTCATTTTGAAGAAATGAAAAGGAATTATGTGAATTATGTGTTTTATGCTTAATTATTAGGGCTTAGTTAATTAAGAATAAAAATAAGCATCAAAATTAAAGTTTGAGATAAGCCCAATATCTTTACATATAGTGGTAGTAGTCAAAACAAGGATTTCGGGGATATAAAGAATACCAAAATCCGAGTTATAACGAAGAAGTTATGACCTGTCGAAGTTTCACGACAAAACCGGCACGGTGCTGAATGTGGAATTCACCTATAATAATAGTTTCCACTCAAGCGTTAAGATGACACCTTGTCACGCTTTGTATGGGGAAAAGTGTCGGATGCCATCATGTTGGCTGGAAGCTGAGGAAAAGCAGTTTATGGGACTTGAAATAGTCCATTAGATTGCTGAAAAGTTGTAAGTGATTAGGGAAAAAGATGTTAGATGCTCAAAAGAGCTATGCTGACGAGAAAAGACAACCAATATCATTCGAAGTTGGAGATTTTGTTTCACTAAACGTCTCGACGTGGAAGGGACTTATAAGATTTGGTAGAAGGGGAAATCTGAGTCCAAGGTTTATTGGACCATTTAAAGTTCTTCAGAGGATCGGGAATCAAGCTTACAAGCTAGAATTACCAGAAGAACTAGAGAGTATTCATAACACCTTTCATGTGTGTTATTTGAGAAAGTTCACGGGAGGTGTACCCGACATAATTCCCATTTCTGAATTAAGGTTGGATGAAAACAAGAGGTTAATTGGAGAACCTGACGCAATCGTTAACCGTAAGATTAAGAAGTTGTAACGTAAGACAGTCGATTTAGTGCCTGTATGTTGGAAACATATAAATGGGCCAAATCCCACCTAGGAAATGGAGAGTGACATAGTGAGTCGCTACCCGTAGTTGTTTGTCGTTGTGTGATTCTGGGGATGGAATCATCCTAAGGGGGAGAGAGTTGTAAAGCCCGTGTTTCTAGGCTAGGCATTAATATTGAAATAATGGTCTAGGTTAACCTTTGTAACTCATTTTGAAGAAATGAAAAGGAAGTATGTGAATATTATGTGAATTATGTGTTTTATGCTTAATTATTAAGGCTTAATTAATTAAGAATAAAAATAAGCGTCAAAATTAAAGTGTGAGATAAGTCCGATAAGTTTACATAAAGTTGTAGTAGTCGAAACAAGGATTTCAGGGATATAAAGAATACCAAAATTCGAGTTATAACAAAGAAGTTATGACCTGTCGAAGTTTCGCGACAAAACCGGCACGGTGCTGAATGTCGTAAAAAGTGAGTTTTCGATAAACTACTTTTTAGCCTTAGTGATCAAAACGAAAGTCGTAGTATTCGTTAAACCAAGAAATTCGATAAAAAGAACGCCCAAATCTAACTTCGTAAGAGGAAGCTATGATTTTTCGAAGTTTCAGCTTAGCAGTAGACAGTTAAAAACTCGAATTTTAGATCGAGCGATTTTTAGCCGACACAACCTAAACGAGAATTGAAGGTCTCGTCATTAGGAGCACAACGGTAAAAAGTCTGACGAAAACGGACGTCGAATGAAGGAGTTATGAATTTTTAACGGATTTCCTGTCCCGGTCTGTTAAAAATAATAATATAAAATCTAAAGTCAAAATTAACCGACGAAGTCCAAAAGGAAGTTGTAGAGCGTAATTTTAGCTACGCGTGCATATAAAGAACGTCGAAAACGGAGCTCGTATGCGAAAGTTATGAATTTTAGAAGATTTTGGCACAAAATTTGAGAAATTTCGCATAGATAAGCTTCACCCGGAAATGCCACGTCACCCTCGCTGCATGCTTAACACGTGTCCGAAATGGTTGAGTCATCCGAGCAGCTGGCAGTCACGTGTCACTTCCGGATTCGACCGAAGTCTCGGCCCTCGCACATCCAACGCGTGCATAGTGACTCATCGCATCCGAAGCCTTCGCATTAGCCACGAGCCACCCACCTCGGATCCGAAGTTCGGTCCAATCAAAGCCCTCCAGCGAGGCCCTCGCATGCGCAACCCACGTGCGAGCAGGTGCTGCCTCCTTCGGATCTGCTGCCGCGTGGCTTCTCTCCTGACCGTCCGATCAGCAGCTCGCAGCCTATAAATAGGAGGGTGCGAACCCTCCCGGCTAGAATTTAGAAATTGGCAATTTTGGCCCCCTTTTCACTATTTTGGCTATTTTCACATCCCCGAAGCCCCGATACTTATTCGAAAGCCCGGAATACGCCACGAAGTGCCCGAGAAGCCCGAAAAATTTATCTTTTCGGTTTCGCAGCCCGACTTTTGCAAAGCCCGATTTCTCAATAAAACTCCCGGTTTTATTAGAAACGATCGTTTTAGGAAACGAATTGCTGCCTGATTATCACCAAATCAAGTGAGTGTAAATATATATTAATTGTTTATTTGAGGTGACTGTTGAGTTGATGTTTTATACAAGTTTCAAACTGTATAAGTATTTTTATCTACAAATATGTTGGGTAGAACATGAGTAGATAGTGATGTGTGATAAAATAAAATTGAGGAGAGGGCTTGATGAGTTTTGAGATCCAGTCATCTAGCGGAGTTTCGATGACGACCACGGACTTTCTAGACAGTCCAGTGGGAAACATTAGCAGGTCCGCAACCTGTAGGTGTTAATGAACTGAGAGTGTTCATTCGTTGTACTCCATCCCCCTCATGGTTGCCTTTAGGACATGTATGGCTGGGTAAACCCCTTAGCAGTAGTGTCCATCCCGATGATATTCTTTAGGCTAGGTCCCTTGTGATAAGTGTTTAGGGACATAAAGTAAGGATAATGGGAACGGGTAATCAGGGTTATTGTTGATTGATGAACTTAGTAAGTTTATTATTATTGTGGGTTGAAAACCCTATATGCTCACCAGGCTCCCAAGCCTGACCCACTCAGCTTTTTATGTTACAGGCAGTGGACCCCGAGCATAGTCGGAGGACAATGATGGATTTTTGGATTATAGGCCAGTAGTTGTAAATAACTGTTGAAAGGCTTATAATGTCTTGTTTATGCTTTTAATCTGTATCGGAACATGACATCCCGAGGTTTTGATATGAAATGAAACTATACATTTCTTAAAGAAAGTTTTGATAAACTTTTATTATATGTTGTTTGGGACCAATTCCGCAGCATCTTTTAAAAAGATTTCTCTGATTTTATTTTAAAAAGCATAAATTAAATCGGTCTTTTCTGGCCGAGAAATTAGGGGATGTCATAGTTGGTATCAGAGCATTAGTTTAAGCGAACTAAGAAATTGTAGAATTTCTAGACTTGAACTTAGAATGCTAAGTGATGATTGTGAGATGAGTGTCTACCATATTTTAGTCACGAGCACTAGTTTATTCTAAGGAAGATGCCTAAAACGCCCTTATGTGCTAAATGCTATGTGTTTGCCATGTGTGCCATTATTTGTTTGGATCTATGGTCTATTGCCGACCGGATCTAGAAACCTTATGTGTGTAGGATTCTAAGCGTATGATTACGAGATTAGAACTAACATGTAAACGTTTCGGAGTGATAAGGGAATTGACATGTCTAACAAGGATAAAGACCTAAATTCTCCTTATTCGTTATATAGATTGTAATGGCAAGATCTCGTAGTGGAGCTGCAAATGCAAACGGAAACAGGGATCAACAGCCTCAACCTCAAGTAGTTGAGCAAGTACCTGTTGTAGGAGCTGCACCTGAGCCAATGACGATGGCTGGGGTACAAGCAATGATCCAGATGATGTTAGATCGCCAAATGGAGGAGACAAGGAGATTACTACAACAACATAGGGAAGAGACTACGATGCCTGTTGAACAACCCATATTGAATGAAGGGCAATCAGTAGGAGGGAACTACAGTGGGACTCTTGGTCAAGCCAACCCACCGATAGTTAGTCAAAACAACCAGGATGGAGGAGTTGATGGACGCGGATGCAAATACAAAGATTTCATGGCATCTAAACCGTCGTGTCTATCTGGAAATCCGACACCGGTGGAAGTCATGAATTGGATCTCCGAAATGGAGACGATGTTTGAAAGTTGCGAGTGCAGCAACAAACAAAAGACCACACTTGCAATTTCTCTGTTAAAGTCTAGTGTGTTGAGCTGGTGGAAGTTACTAGCTGATTCCATGCCCAAGGGTGAAGCTAGTAAGATGTCTTGGGAAGATTTTGTGGTACAACTGAAATTACAGTACTGCTCTGAGCAGGATCTTCTGGAAATCAATAATGAGTTCCAGAATTAAAAGAAAGGAAAGATGAGCGTTACTGAATATGCTGCTAGTTTTATGGAAAAGATGAAGCTAGTTCCTCATCTAGTTCCAACTGAACTCTCTAAGGTCAACAAGTTTGCCCTCGGATTACCAGCGGACTTTGGTCCGATGGTCAGAAATTTTGAAGAAAAAAAATCGAAGATACCAAAAATCAAACAAGAAAGTGTTGCTTTCAAAGAAAATCGAAAGACAAATATCAAAGAAGACATGAATTCGAAGAGCTACATTGTGGTATCAAAGTTGTAATTCTTTCTAGATCATATGTATGCTTGGGAAGCCTAAACAAAAAATACCTTGAGGTTAAGAAAGATTTCTGAGGATGGATTCAGAGGGTTGCAAAAATGAGTGTCATATAAACTAAGGGGTGAATGTTCATAAGGATTGTGAGTATTTAGGATTGGAAAGTTTTTAGGAATTATAGACACAAATACATGCATTGCGGTCTTCGGATAATGGTTGGGTTTAAAATGGATTGTTTTATTCGATATTGGTAAGTTAAAAATCAGTTCTCTTGGGGGCCAGCAAAGGTTAAGTGTGTGAAATTTTGATATGTGCATATATATATATATATATATATATATATATATATATATATATATATATATATATATATATATGTACATATATATATATATATATATCATATCTTAATACTTTTAGCTATAATTATGTTTATTATAGAATAAAAGCTACTTAATCTATTATATGTTGTTATGTAGTGTAAAAGACATGCTCGGAGGCTGGAAGCAGGAAAATGAGTGCTTAGGCAAGAAGAAGAAACAAAAACAATGTTGTTGGACAACTTGAACACTCATCAATATTTTGGCCATATCTTATCACTCATAACTCCGATTGACAAGACTCAAGGTGAAAACTAGATAAATTTCCGGACAACTTTCGTGGTTTGAGAAAATAATAATTCCCAACTACCACGACGTGGTAAATCAAAACTTCGCGATCATTGATCTGACTTGGAGAATACGTGATTTCTATGAAGACCACGACGTAGTGGCCATAAGTCCTCTAGAAAAACCTTAGAAGATAAGAAAACCTCAAGTCAACTTTATGGAGAAGTATTGCGAAAAAAATCTTCTGGAAAAACCTTAGAAGATAAGGAAACGATTGGAGCTCAAGAGTTGATGACATCTAGCAGAAAACATCATTAGTGCATTCGGTTTGCTAGACTTTTATCATGTATATTCTAGTTACCTTTGATTTCTTGGTTTTTATGTTTTAGTTATGGGTTAATTACCCTAAACTTCTGTTAGGGATGATGGACCTTGAAGCTTTGTGTTGATTTCATGCTTTTATGACAATTTATTTGGCTTTTCTTCTGTTTGACGAAGTTTAACCCTAAGATGTTGAAGTTTTAGTCTTTATTACCTTTCATTCAAGTTATGTGTAGTAGATGATCATTCTAGCTGCATTGATTTGATTTCTAGTTATTTATGATCATTACACAATTAGATCTTGTGATTGACATATCATAGAGTTAGGTAAATATTGTTAATAACTTTGGTTGTGTTAGAGAGCATTAATTTTTCATATTATGTGCTTGAATTGCTATCTTGATCATAGATTATTAGTTCCTAATTTCATCATTCATAGTCCAATTTATCTTTATATTAGTTTTTTGTTCAACTTGTGTTTGATCATTGCATTGTAGTTCATAAATTGAGAAAAAGTAGAATTCTAAACTATAGTAACTAGTATTAATTAATTGGAAGCCAATATAAATTTTCATGTAGAAATCAACCATAGGGGAAAGGGAATTCAGAACTAACATGATCACTCTATAATATTTGAAGTAAAAATCGTTTTCTTTGTTTGCTTAGTTGTTATTTGTTTGATTTAAGTTACCTGGACTTGCAAAATCACTAACCCCCCCCCCCCCCCAATTTGCTTGTTTTATTTACTTAATTATTAGTAGTTACTTTATTAAATAGAATTCCATTACCTGTGATCGACACCCGACTTACCCAACCATACTATAATCCGACTAGGTACACTGCCTATAGGAGCATTAGTTAGTTAATTTAGTTAGGTTTATAAATTTAAAAGTTTATAGGTATATTTTTTCTCGTTAATTTTCCGTTCACCAAAGTGTTTGATCAAAATATGCTCTTTGAACTAAACCTAGTTTTACTACTCTAACCTAAACAAGCTCTTAGAATTTGCTTTAAAATCCACATTAAGATTAGTGTGAATGTTCCTATTAGTGTTCAGTATTTCTCATAAGCTCAGAAACGTAAGAACATGAAATTGTAGTTTACAGCAAGGCTAATCTCATCATAGAATCAAATTTATGCTTGTACTTTACTTTCAATTTATAATAGAATTACGGATTTCATAAATTGAATAGCGATAAAATAATCCTAATTCTAGTGGCTAACATGAACCATTATTAAATCAAACATTAGATTAAAACGAAACTTAAATTGGTAAATAGAATCATGAACATAACACCAAGTCACATGATTAAAAGCGTAAACATAATCGTATTACATAATCGGAAATTAAAGGTTTTAGCCTGACATGGATAATGTAACGTCCCCGAAATTCAAGGCAAAATTTTCATTTTATTTATTAAAATATATGTATTACAACACGTTACAATTATTACATAGTTAATTATAAAAGAGTGTTCCAGTAGAAGTCTGTAAAACTTTATTGATGCTTTGATATAAATACAGTCACGCGTGAGCCTTTCCACGGTTAGTTGAACAACCTGTAAAACAGTTATCCAACAACTGTGAGCCGAGGCTTCCCTCAAATTATTCCATGCCACAACATATATTCAATGCATACACATAATGGCCTTCAACATATAGTTGGTTCACCCCTGGGCCTTCATCATATTGCTGGTCTGCCCCATTTTGCCTACAACATATAGCTGGTTTGCACCTTGGCCTTTAGCATAAAGCTAGTTTGCCCTAGTCTATTAGCCTTCAACATGAAGTTGGACTGCCCTCAACTCCCACATAATATAATAACCCATATAGCAAGGACTATTCCTACATTAAAAGCAACCATCTAGCCTAATTGTTTAAGTTTATACTACAAACAACTATATCCTAACATATAGTGGATACATACTGGAGTATACAATATAGTGAGATGAACTCACCTGGACAGTTTCTCAAGGGGTAAATAGTTAACCGGACAATTTGGCTAACGAGCAGCACTACAAAGACGATTACCCTATATTACTATAATGTATTAGTTCCTATGGAAATTTGGTAATGAAAGGCTAGATCCTATCACTAATCCCAAGGAATGCTGATAGTTCTATCAAATAAGGATCAAACTGGTAAGACATTTGGGAGGCATGATCATTTCGACGTATAGCCTTTCTAAAATCCAACAACCAAGCCAACGTAACCATTCTAGACACCTCTCCCGTAAGTAGATCGATCAATATTTTGACTTGGAACTACTGATAAATCTTATTTATAGTTCTATAATAACGAATTATGACTATAAATATAAGTTACACTGAAATCGAGAGAATGTAGCTTAACTTATAGAAGTTTTGGTGAAAACCGGGAACAATACGCGGATAGATGCCCGACCCGAATACTTCTTTTTTTCAGAATCTTTGATATTCTAGACCCCCGCTAAAATGTTCTAAAACTATGGAAAAGTCAAACCTTAAAGGACCAGACAGATTGTAGAGAAAGAGAGAGAGAGATATGGGATTTTAGGGTGAGAATAAGTGATTTTCAGAAGGGTTTATAGGGGAGAGGGAGGCGCGCCGCGCAAGGCTAAGAGGTGTGTCATACACTTGGTCCTTACTAGCTCCGCATTCCTTTCACAACGTGTCGTGACCAAGTTTTCCTACCTCTCCTTATTCTAGAAGGTGACACGTGTCACACTCTTGTGGTGCCACGTGACGTGGCGCACTTCGGTGCTACCATATCATTAGGCAAGCGGTTTCTCGCAGATCTTCGAATGGCCATAACTTTTGCATACAAGCTCTGCTTTCAATGTTCGTTATATTCCTGAAATCCTCTTGACGAGAGGTACAACTTTTATTAAGGCCTTAATAGCTAACTGTCTCTCTATCAAAATTTTATATTTTCATAGGCATAGATTGCTAAGGTTGTTGCGGAAATTATAACTTCCTCTCATGAATTTAGATTTAGGTGTTCTAAATATTTACGCTTTTGGTTTTACGACTACTATGTCCTTTGTTTAGATTGCTTAGGCTAATAAGCCACCTATCTAAAGCTAACTTTTTACGATACGTTGAGTTGTGTGGGCTTAATTGCGAAACTTCGAAGAAGCATAACTTCTTCTTACGAAGTCAGATTTAGGCGTTCTATATATCTATGTAAATCATATTGGCATTTTCTACATATCTATGATGACTATTTCGGCTCAAGAGTATTATATTTTTATTTTGTATTTTATAATAATTACAATCTATGGCTATAGTAAAAATAGAGTGTTACAACTCTCCCCTACTTACAAGGATTTCGTCCCCGAAATCTAATTAAATTACTATGGTAGAGGCTCTTCATCTCTTCTTCTAGCTCCCAAGTCCATTCCATTCCTTTTTGGTGTTGCCACTGAGCCTTCACTAGGCTGATCACCTTGTAACGCATGGTCTTTATCTTCTTATCCAAAGTTTCCACCAACTTCTCTTCATAGTTTAGATGCTCATCTCTGTGAATGTTTTCTAAAGGTATGATTACGGATTCATCTATAATGAACTTCCATAATTAGAAGACGTGCAAGCTATTATGGATCCGACTATGCTCTTCTGGCAGATCCAGACGATAAGTGACCATGCCTATTCAAGGAATGAATCGAAAGGGTCTGATATACCTAGGGCCTAATTTTCCCTCTTCCAGAACCTGATGACACCTTTCCATGGAGAAACCTTAAGTAATACTAGGTCTCCTACAAGGAACTCAATATCCGACCTTCGTTGATCTACATAACTCTTCTGCCAACTTTGAACAATCTACAGTCTCACTAGTACTTGATGAATAAGTTCAGTGGTCTTGATCACAACATCAGTTCTCCCCATGACTCATTGGCCAACTTCTCCCCAACATATGGGCATTCGACACTTTCTTCCATAAAGCATCTCAAAGGGAGGTCTACCAATACTATAATGCTAGTTGTTGTTGTATAAGAATTCCACCAATGGTAGATATGTATCCCAACTTCCCCCGAAGTCAAGTACACCATGCCCGAAGTCAAGGGTAGATATGTATCTCATCAGTCTAAGGGTGATAAGTTATGATGATATGCAACCATGTACCCAGCTCGTCATGGAACTTCCTCAAAAATTGAGAAGTAAAATAGACATCTCTATAGAGATTATTGAAACTGGTACTCCATGCCTAGAGACTATTTCCTTAATGTAAATCTCCACAAAGTCTCTGCTGAGGAACTTTCTTGGATAGGCACGAAGTGGGCACTCTTGGTTAATCTATCCATTACCACCCATATAGTGTCTGCTCCACGAGAAGTCATTGGAAACTTGGTGATGAGGTCCATATTTATTTGTTCCCAATTCCACATAGGGATGTCAATAAAAGCGATATATGTAGGCCCCTCGATGATTTAGTGATGACACCCCGAAGTGCTTGGCCAAGCCAGGATTGATTTGATCTGTTCAGTTAGTCAGTTGTCATAAATCGGAAATCGGAAAACAAAAAATGGACAGAGAGAATGATTTATAATCCATATCTCAGTCCATATGATATCTAGAATGGAGGAATATATGATCCCTTATCTAATGGACAAGTTCATAGACAAGGTCAGAGTTCGACAACGACTTTTGAGAGATACGATTGCCAGTTGGTTTTTGAAGTCATACGCAATAATGGTTTTAGACTTATCCAAGTGGGTGACTGTTGGATTAGTGTCTAAGTCCATAACTATATTTGGTATCTACTTGACCCGACTTGGCATGGTCCATTTGGGTTGCATGGCATCGGAACATTTGGATAGACCGTTTGTAAGAAGAGGACGTTTGTGACATATTAATATATTATAAGTTCTAATATATTAATATGAAATCATGTTATTTAATTAGTATTGATCAATAATTAATTTGGACTTAATTTAGTGATCAAAAAGAGACTAATTAAATATATGGGGATTGATTGTATAATCATTCATTCTTATATATGTGGGCTTATGATCCATGATTCCTTATGTTGGGTTTAACCCATGTGGTGACCCATGGATACTCCATGGAGGTTAAAACCCATGGAGCATAAGGAATGGGTAAAGTCATGGGTTACATGGTGTAACCCTAATGTGCACACTATATAAGGACCCATTTAGCTCAAGAAATTGGCACTAGTGATACATATACGAGGGCTAGTTGATTTGAGCATGAGTGTCTTCTTCTCATGGTTATTCCATGTGTTGGTGATGTTGTGTGAACCATTTGAGGTGTCACACTTGGGACACTAGGCTCTTGAGCTTCATGGAGTCAAGATACATCAAGAGGTATGTATTCTAACTTGTTATATTACCCAAGTATTTATAGATTGTATGCTAGTTAGGATAATACCTTGGAATATTCATATTTGTATGTATAATAGAGAAAACATAGATCCAAGGTATTTAGGGTTGCATGTACACTTAGGAGTGTTAGAATGCTCAAAACCCAACAGTCAAGAGGTTGTAATTTTCCATGGGGTATTTGGTGTTTAACCTTGACATTCCAACAAGTCAAATACCTCTCGACGTACCATGTATACCCCTCTTCATATAGGGCCACCAGTAACTATGTCGGAGTTCCCTGTACATCTTTGTAGCTCCCAGATGAATCGAGAACTTGAACTTGTGCAACTCGTCTGTCAGTATTTGGCAAGTTCCTCCTAAGTATGGCACCAAAACCATGCCATGTAGATGTAGCACCCGGTTCCTGGTACATATATCTTAATTGAGTATTTCCCTTCTTTTAGCCTTGGACTCGGCGAGTCATAGGTCCGACTCGCCGAGTGGATGCGGGACCCGGGACAAGTTTAAGTTGGCGACTCGGCGAGTCCATATCCTGGACTCGGCGAGTCACAACTGTTGGATGAAACCCTAAGTTTCAGGGGTTTGCACCCTATTTAAACGACTTAACTGCCCCAAGCCAGCCCCCATTCACCCTCAGAGCCCTGTATCTCTCTCTAGTCTTGCTTTCTTGTGAGTTTGAAGTGTTTTGTGGTGTATTGAAGTTTCTTTGAAGGAAAAGAAGAGGGAATCAAGAAAAGGAGAAGGAGACCAAGCATCTCTGTGTCATTCCAACGTTTCCCCTAAGGTATAGCTCGTTTCCCCTCTGTTTTTAAGCTTATAGCTCCATAAAAGTCCTTTTTAAGCCATTTCCAAGATTGTGTATGCTTGAGGGTTGGTAATAAGTCGATTGACCTCTAGATCTAGGCAAGATTGAGCTCCAGGAGCTCAGATCTGTTAGCTTTATGGCCCCATGTTGCTTGTTCACCCTAGATCTACCCTTTTGAGGCATTTTGAGCCCTAAAATCCATATTGGTGAATATCCACACGTAAAGTTGGAAACTTTACGTGTGATTCGTGTCCTAGAAGTCCAGATCTGTGAATGGCATGGACTGGAATCAAGCAAATCTGTGTATTTAGTGGGTGCATGGCAACGACTCGGCGATTCGTTCATGTGACTCGGCGAGTCTGTTCGCGAGTCTCCGAGTTTGTCCCCTTTTCGTAGTGTCGAGTGAGCAGTGAGTCACGGGGTGTGACTCAGTGAGTCGGAAGCTGAACTCATCTATGGAGGTACTCGGCGAGTCAACGCCCTGACTCGGCGAGTTCAAGGCAATCTCCTTAGATCAAGAACAGACCCGACGAGTTGTTCATACAACTCGGTGGGTCGCAGCATAAGTGTTCATCGGATGAAGATGAACTCGACGAGTTGTTCATACAACTCGGCGAGTAGGATGAAGGACTTGAATATCGGTTTAGAAGGAGAACTCGTCGAGTCGTCGCCTAACTCGACGAGTAGGAACGGGATCCAGGTCAATCGTTTGGGTGGTGACTCGGCGAGTCGGGTCAACTGAAAGTTGACTCTGACTTTGACTTAGGGCATGGTTAGGGGTAAAATGGTCATTTTACCCAAAGGTCAGTGAGCAGTGTTTGATTGAGTATGTTGTGGGAATTGCAGCCGGAGGATTTCTGGAGCAGCAGCAGCAGCAGTAGGCAGTCAGTTCCCGATCAGATCAGCAGCTACTTCGAGGTGAGTTACCTTCCAGTAGCGGTGGGTCTACGGCCACAATGCCGGCCCACCAGTAGGAGTTGTATGTTAGATGATTGTCTTTGTGATATCATCTAGGTTTGCTACTACCTGATATGTTGTATGCTGGCATGATATGTATATGTGATAGTTGTAGAGTTCGGTTGCTAGGACCTAAGGGTAGGTCGGACACCCCAGATATGTCTGACAGTACGTGATGATATGATTGCATGTTGGCTTGTTATGTTATATGAGATAAAGGTAGTAAGAGGGGACTAGTCCCCGAGGATCGGTTGTTAGGACCGATGGGTAGTCAGCACCCCAGAATGGCTTGACACGGGTAGTCAGCACCCCAGAATGGCTTGACATGGGTAGTCAGCACCCCAGAATGGCTTGGCACGAGTAGGACGGCACCCCAGAACGGCCGTACCGGGTAGTCAGGCACCCCAGAATAGCCTAGCAGTATGTATGATACGTGTTTGTATGGTATGTGGTACGATGGGGGAACTCACTAAGCTTTGTGCTTACGGTCTTCAGTTTTGGTTTCGGGTACCTCCTCAGCTAGGGGAAAGGAGCCGGCGCGGTAGCAGCATGTCACACACACACTCTGTGTTTTCCGCATTTACGAGCTTCACTGGGATTTGTACTCTGATATTTTGATTGGGTGTATGAATTGGCTTTTAGACATGGTTCACTTTGTGTTATGGTTTGATCAAACAATGTTTTTAGTTATTAATATTTTCTAAAGTAATGATTTAAAACAAAATTTTTTGGTCGTGAAAATTGGGTCGTTACAGTAGAGTTAACAACCCATGACTATCTATGTCAAAAGCTGAGATCTACTCTACGAATCTCTTGATTTTCTGCTTCTCTTCCTTGACTGCTTCGCTCTGAGCTTGCTTGATCATCTTGAGTATTTGAGTGATCACGTTCGTCCTTAATAAGATGCCCTTTATTGGTGTACTGGTTGTTTTCCTACTTAATGCATCAGCTACTACGTTGGCTTTACCTAGGCAGTAAAGGATTTCACAGTCGTAGTCTTTTGCTACATCCAACCATCGACGCTGTCGCATGTTTAGGTTGGGCTAATCCATTAGGTATCTAAAGATTTTGTGGTCCATGTTTGTAACGCCTGTGTTTCCGGGCTTACCATTTTTAGCAATGTAATAGTCTAGGTTAACCTTTGTAACCCGTTTTGAAATAAAAAGATTGTATTATTTGAGTATTATGTGTTTTGTGCTTAATTGCTTAATTATGTGGTTTGATTAATTAAGAATAAAAATAAGCGTCAAAATTTAAGTGTAAAATAAACTTGATATCTTTGGTTAATGTTGTAGTAGTTGAAACGAGGTTTCCAAATATATATAGAACGCCCAAACCTGACTTCGTATGAGGAAGTTATGATTTATCGAAGTTTAGGCTTAGCGGTATGCAGCCTGAAATACTCAATTTGAGATCAAGCGGTTTTTAGCCGAATCGATCTAAACGAGAATCAAAGATCTCGTTGTTGGTATCGAAGCGATAAAAAGTTAGGCGAGAACGGACGTCAAACGAAGAAGTTATGAATTTATAACGAAGTTTTTCTGTCCCGGCCTACTAAAAATAAATAATAAAAATAAAGTTAAAATTAGCCGACGGAGTCTAAACGAAAGTTGTAGAGCGTAGTCTCACCTTCGCGTGGATATAAAGAACGTCGAAAACGGAGTTCGTATGAAGAAGATATGAATTTCCGAAGTTTATTAAATAATTTGTATTTAAATTTAATTATAAAACCCGGTATTATCCGAAGGGGGACACACCGGGCGTATCCGAAGTACGCCCAGCGTACTGCTGTACGCCCCACATATAGCGAAGCATGACGACCTTCGCACTCGAGTTCTTCGGATGACGAACGCAATGACGATTTCGGACCAGTACGCCCCGCGTAAGGTCGTACGCCCCGCGTAAGGTCGTACGCCCTGCGTACTCCGAGGCTCCAGCCTCCTATAAATAGGATGCGAGGGTTCCGAGCTTATTTGCTCATTTCTCCTCCATTTTGTACCGAAGCTCTGCGTGTAAACCCCCGAAGCCATCCCGACACCCCAGATCTCATATCCAAGTTAAGAAGGAAGTTTCGCGCTCCCGAGATCCCGAGAAGTGCGATTCCCGAGCCGAAGCTCTGCCCGCGAGAAGTTTGATTTTTGTGAAGATCTTCCAGATCTGCTGAGGATTACTACTTCTACAAGTCGTAGTGTTGTCCGATCATCTTCTGATCAAGTGAATGTATACTACCTTTCACAAACACGATAATAATACAAGTATGGTTTGAGTGTATTAAGTATATTGTTGTTAATATGTATGAGTGTGTAGTTACTTTCTTCTAACGCATAATTATGAAGTATTTTATACGGAATACGTATTATGTGTATAATTTTGTGGTTATGTGTGTGAATGTGTTTTCACTTTCTTCTATCTCACATATATGATTTATTCTCTATGAAATACGTGTTATGTGTGTGTGCGCCTCATCTGTTATGTGGAATATGTATTGATTAAAGCATGCTATACAGGTTTTTAAACTATGTATAAAAATGTATATTTTATCTACCAATATGTTGGGTAGAACATGGGTAGATAGTTGGTGTGTAATAAACAGATGGGAGGCCTCGTTGTTGTTTGATTTAGTCATCTAGCGGAGTTTAGATGACGACCACAGACTTTTCTAGATAGTCTTGTGGAAACATTAGCAGGTTCGCCACCTGTAGGTGTTAATGAACTTGGGTGTTCATTCGCTGTACTCCATCCCCCTCATGGTTTCCTTATTTGACTTATATTGCTGAGGAACCCCCGAAGCATGTGTTGTCGCCCCGATGAAATATTCTTAGACTAGGTCCCTTATGTTAGTTGTTTTAGGGACATAAAGTGAGAATAACGGGAATGGGTAATTGGGTTATTGTTGGTTGGTGGAAATTAAATATAATTATTTATTGTGGGTTGAAAACCCTATATGCTCACCAGGCTCCCAAACCTGACCCACTCAGTTTTATTTGTATTACAGGAAGTGGCGCAAGGGCATGAGATGGATGAGCCATCAAGTTGTTTTGTTTACAAGTCTGTATATGTATATATATGTTGAATGACTTGTAATGTTATCGTTTATGCTTATTGGTCTGTATCAGAACATGACACCCCGAGTTTTGATTATATAATGAAAATACGTTTCTTTTATGAAATGCTTTGGTAAACGTTGTTTTATCATGTTTTGTTTTTGGGAACAAATTCCGCAACTCTTTCAAATCAAAAGGATTTACTCTGAAATTATTTAAAAGCATAAATGAAAATCGGTCTCTTCTGGCCGAGATTTTGGGGATGTCACAATGTATATAGTGTATCACATGCCAAATAAGTAATGCCTCCAAATCTTGAGAGCAAATACCACTGCTCCTTATTGTAGATCATGCGTTGAGTAATTAGCTTCATGAGGCTTCAATTGTCTTGAAGCATACACGATTACCCGAACTCGCTGCATGAGAAGGGATCGGAAACCCATGATTGATGCATTGCAGTAAAATTACGATGTCATCAACGCCTTCTCGAAGGGATAACACTAAAGCTTCGCATAACTTTTGCCTCAATGTTTCAAGTGCTAATTGTTGCTCAGGAAACCAGCGCAAAGCAACTCCTTTCTTCATTAAACGGGTCATAGGTACCACAATCTTGGAAAAGTCTTGAATAAATCTTCTATAGTATCCGACTAATCCCAGAAAGCCTCAAATTTTCAAGCGAGTAGTTGGGTCGGCTATCGAATTACTGACCCAATATTGGTTGGATCTACTAAAATACCATCTTGGTTGACAAGATGCACCAGGAACTAGATCTCTCTTCTCCAAAACTGGCATTAGGAGAACTTCACATATAGTTTCTTCTTCCTTAAGACCTTGAGTACCTCCCTTAGTCGCTCATTATGTTGCTCTTGGGTTTTTGAGAAGACCAAGATATCGTCGATAAATACGATTTCCGATCGATCAAGCATCGGTCTACATACTCGGTTCATTAAGTCCATGAATGTGGCGGGTGCATTCGTGAGCCCGAAAGGCATCACTATAAATTCATAATGACCGTACCGAGTTCTAAAGGCAGTTTTGGGTGTATCTTCTTCCTTTACTCTCATCTGGTGATATCCTGAACCTGGGTGTATTTTGGAAAACCATGATGCTCCTTGGAGCTGGTCGAATAAGTCATCAATCAAAGGTAAGGGATAATGGTTCTTCACCATGAGTTTTTTCAAGGTATCTATAGTCAATGCACATCATGTGTGACCCATCCTTTTTCTTAACAACAAAAATTAGTGCTCTCCACAGAGAACTACTTGTCCGAATAAACCCCTTGTCCATCAGCTCTTGAGGTTGTTTAGACATTTCTTACATCTATAAGAGCTCAAGATGATAGGGTGCCCTGGATACAAGTACCGTTTCGGGAACTAGGTTTATCCTAAATTCTACTTGACCCTCTAGGCGACACACCAAACAGGTCCTTGAGAAACACATCAGCGAATTTACAAACTATTAGTATTTATGTAATAGCTTCCTTCTTCTCCTCAGGGGCATCGATCACATATGCCAAAAATCCCTCACAACCATGTTGTAGATACTTTCTGGACCTTGCAGCGGAACAAAACCCTAAACCACTCTTCGAGCCTATGCCTCGGATGGTTAGTTCTCCCCCACTTGGGGTACGAACCATTACAATCTTTTGTCTATAGTCAATTGGGGTCGAAAACTGGCTTAGCTAATCCATGCCTACTATTATGCTCATCTGTTGTATATGAATAGGAATAAGGTTTATTGGGAAACTACTATTGTGGTTTTCTAAGGTACAAATACGGTAAACCTTTGATGCACTAATCATTCGATCGTTAGCTATTACTACTCTTAAGAGATGATCCAAATCTCCTATGGTATTATTAAAGTTTTTGCTAAACCTAAGCGATACGAACGAATGACTTGCTCCAGAATTAAATAATACTAATGAAGGCATGGATGTAACGCCCCGATTCTCAGGTAATTCTTAAACAAGATTCATTGGAGTAAGCTCTACTCGACGAGTTGGTTAGCCTACTTGTCGAGTAGCAGTGGGGTGGGATCGCATGTTAAGTGACCTACTTGACGAGTCCATTCTGGACTCGGCGAGTAGGAGCTACCAGTGGAAACCCTATATCCCGGGGTTTACACCTCTATTTAAAGGAGTCTTATCCTCCTTTGGTCTCTTTACAGTCTTTGAGAGCCGCTTAAAACCCTAATTCGTGTGTGTGCCTTGGTGTGGGTTTGAAGCTTGGAAAAAGAGGATCTTGGAAGAAGAAAGCTAAGAGTGCAAAGGAAATTGAAGCAAGGAAGGAGTGGGAAGCAGGCTTTACCTCAGCTAGCATCTTTTGGAGGTATCAAAGTGCCATTCTTACTTCCTTTTCTTCCCTTTTGTTGTTTCTAGGGTTTTTATGGATTTTCAAGTTGGGATGAGGACCTATGGGCTAGATCTGAAGTTGTAACTTCAGATCTGGACCCTCCTTGGATTCTAGAGGCATAAAGTCACAGTCTTGGTTGAGATTAAGGTCCCTCTTGAACATGAAGTTCCATTAAGAACTTAGAATAAACATTTAGAGCCTTTATGGTCATGCATACACGTAAAATTTGCAATTTTGCGTGAGAAGCATGCCCTAGAAGCTTGGATCTATGAGTTGGAGCCATTGCATGGCTCAAAATATGTATGTATGGAGAAAAAGGACTGAATGGACTCGGTGAGTCGCAAGGTGACTCGGCGAGTCACATGAAGATGGCCGCGAACTCGGCGAGTTGGATGAACAATTCGGCAAGTCCGATGAAGATCGTCATAAGACTCGACAAGTTAGATGGGTTTTCTATGGGATATGTATGAGTGTGTATTCGTCGAGTTGCAAGGAAGGAACTCGACGGGTTACCTTAAGTTTGATTGAGAATCAAAGGAACTCGACGAGTTACTCCGATGACTCGGCGAGCTGGAATGTACTTCAAGGAACTCGGCGAGTAGCCAAGGGTACTCGGCGAGTTAGGGTTAACATGGACTGTTGACTTTGACTGAGGACTTTGACTTTGACTAGGGGTTGACTAGTGGGTTATGGAGTACCTTATAACGTTAAGGACTTATGAGTATGTTATTCTATGATGATAGGTGGTGGAACCTGTGTCAAGTGATCCGAGAGTTGGAGTTTAACTTTCGTGTCGACATCTGCGAGGTGAGTTATCCTCACTATATCGATGGGGTCTACGGCACCAAGGCCAGCCCTTTAGTTGTTATTCTTATGCTTTGATACGTGTGGTTATGATCTGTTAGATCGGAATCGGGGTAGACAGTATGTTATACTCTTATGATCCGTAGGGATTGGTATGTTAGTGACCTGCTAGGTCGGTACTCTAGTTACAGGAGAATTCTATGTTTTATGATTGGTGTGACAGATATGTTTGATGTTTGTATATGCCTGTATATGATGGTATGCGCACATGGTTATTTGTGTGTGGTTGGGTTGAGGCACTCTTGCTTTGTGCTGAAGGCCAATATACCCTATGAGCGGTCCGGGGAGACTGTAGGCCCACGTGGCGGACCAGTCATGCCAAAGGATCGGGATAGATTCAGACAGACTGTAGGCCTTGTAGGGCGGTCCAGTCAGGCCGATGGCCCAGTATGCATGTTGAATTGATTGATTATTAGTTATATGGCATTGTCAGTATGGTATTGGTATTTTAGGGGTAGCTCACTAAGCCCTCGGGCTTACAGTTTTCAGTTTATTGTTTCAGGTACTTCAGGAGATCATGGAAAGGCGAAGGCGTGACCGTACCGCTCCTCATCCTTATGTTATGATTTTTGGGACACACTGATGGAAAATGATTTGAAAACATTTTGTAAACAATACTATTTGGTTTTAATTTATAATTGAAAGTGTTTAAATTTGGCGCAAATTTTATGGATGTTTCAAGTTGGTATCAGAGCCTTGGTTTGATTGAATTGGAGGAACACTCGTGTGAATCCAGTCTCAAATCAAGGAGATTTTCGGAACATAAGTTTTAAAATGGTTTTCAAAATAAGGATGGAGGATGCATAGGGTACCATCAGCCAGAGCCTGTAAGTGAACCCCAAAATACCATACAGTTATTTGATATTCTGATATGTTAGAACAGCATGCTAGTGATAGGCTAGGGATCTTCAGGAATCGCATGATAGACTTGCCTGATTATATGATGCTTATTAGCCTAAGGTTTCTTATATATGGAATTGACATCATAACTGTAGATGTTTGGTGTATGCATCACGGCTATGTATAATCAAGATCTCATAGCCTGAGAATGTCTGATTCGACCTTAGTGTAGGATTGGATATTCGAAAGTCTATGGGGTCCAGCGTTATGTACAGCTAGCGTGCACCGTTGCTGGAGTGGGATGATGGAAGTTTCATGGATGTGTGAGTTGTGATGAGTGGTGAGACTAGATGCGAGATATTTGGTATTACCTTAGAAGTGAGCGTTGAGCGTATTTTATGTTGATGATATGGTTAGGGCGTTGTGGTGATACTTGAGACAAACATGGGTGGGTGTGGAAGGTAGTATGGGCCCGTACTACTGAAAGCACAGGACCCATGCGCGTAGCAAGGAAATCACAACCTCTGGGGTTCTTGGGGTTTTGGTCTCCTGACATTATGTTATTTATCTGATGACTTGCATATATATATATATATATATATATATATATATATATATATATATATATATATATATATATATATATATATATATATATATATATATATATATATATATATATATATATATATTCCAGTATGGTGGTGACGAGACGTGTTGCTTCAGCATCCGAATCAGGATCAGGATCAGGATCGGGGTCAGGAGACGGAGGGTTGGAGGTGCCGGTAGCACTTGAGCCTATGGTTCAGATAGGAACCGAGGAGTTGGATGCCAGGATCAAGGAGATCATGCACGAGGAGATTGCTGCTGCGTTCCGAGTGTAGCTGCCGGAGATGTTTGGGTCGATTAAGACCGCGATGGTTGAGTATTTTGATGAGCGATATGTAGCTCTAGTAGAGACAGCTGCCGCTGCAGCCACTTCGGCTGTAACTACGGCAGGGGTTAGAGGAGGAGCCAACAGGGCTTTCCAGTACCGGGACTTCGATAATATGAAGCCCCCGACGTTTGATGGTACACAGGATGCGATTAGGGCTATGAGGTGGTTATCTGACGTGGAGGGCTGTTTCTTCACGTGCTCAAGTCCTGCTGACCAAAAGGTCAGGTGTGCCCTGAACTTGCTGAGGCTTGGGGAAAAGGACTGGTGGAGACTGGCGACTGGGTCGTATACTGATGATCAGCGGGCTACTGTTACTTGGGAGCAGTTCAGAGGTATGTTCCGCACCCGCTACGTTCCACGCGTTGAGCGGGAGCGGCTTACGCAGGAGTTTTTGACATTGAGACGGGATGGGGAGTCTATGATGGAGATTACCCGTATGTTCACGGAGAGGGCTATGTTTTACCCATAGTTTGCTTCAAAGCAGTCTCAGATGACTCGTTATCTGAGTATGCTCAAGACTGATATTCGACAGTTTGTGTCTACTCAGCGATGTGATACCCTCCTAGACCTTCAGGAAGCCGCACGACGGCGTGAGTTGGAGATAGAGTTGCAGCTGAAGGAGCAGTGACAGACACCAAC
Source organism: Lactuca sativa (assembly GCF_002870075.4). NCBI lineage: Eukaryota > Viridiplantae > Streptophyta > Magnoliopsida > Asterales > Asteraceae > Lactuca > Lactuca sativa. Next base: position 272,993,683 of record NC_056627.2, read on the forward strand.
ACAGTCTCAGCAGGTGCCTAAGCGGTCTAAAACCGCTGATGTATGGTCCGGGGGTCATCAGAGCCACACTTGTGGAAAGTGTGGCAAGGCTCATTCGGGGGTTTGTCGAGCAAGAAGTGGGTGCCACAAATGTGGCAAGGAAGGACACTATGCAAGGGACTACCGTCAGTCCGCCCCTCCAACAGATATGAGGATTTGTTACCATTGTTATCAGGTTGGTCATGTGAAGACCAACTGTCCGCAGCTCGCCGCCAAGCCGGCACAAGGTTCCGCGCCAGCTGTTGGGAGGATTGGATATGGTAGGCCAGTCAAGGTGGAGCCTCCAAAGGCTCAGGGTCGCGCCTTCCAGCTCACGGCCGAGGAGGCCAAGTCAGGACCAGATGTGGTTGTTGGTATGTTTTCTATTCTTTGTCTCAGTTATTGTATTCGTGTTATGCTTATTGATTGTAACCGTGATTAGGTACGTTTTTAGTGAATTCTTTGCCCGCTTTGGTATTATTTGAATCGGGGGCGAGTCGATCGTTTGTATCTCATACCTTCTCTAGAGGGTTCAGTGTGCCGATAGATGATATTGAGTGCCCGTTGTGAGTTTCGATCGCCAACGAGCACGGGGTCTCTGCTTCTTCGGTCTTCTAGGGATGCGAGTTGGAGATTTTTGGGGTGTCCTTCCCAATAGATTTGATTCCTATTCCCATGAGGGATGTATGCGTGATTATAGGGATGGATTGGCTTAGCTGTTTTGGCGCCATGATCGACTGTGAGGGGCAGCGGGTGGTGGTTCGAACCCCAAGTGGGGAGAACTTGTAGTCTATGGTGAAGGCACCAGGTTGGGATCATGGTTTTGTTCGGCAGCCAGGGCTCGGCAGTATATTCAGCACGGGTGTGCCCGTTATTTGGCGTATGTTGTAGATACGTGGTTTAGAGAGTAGCTCTCAGTTTCCGAGGTTCCGGTGGTGAGGGAGTTTGCTGATGTGTTTCCAGAGGAGTTACCTGGAGTGACTTCGGAGAGACAGGTGGAGTTCAGGATTGACCTAGTACCAGGTGCGGCCCCTATCGCTAAGGCGCCGTACCGACTAGCACCGCCAGAGATGCAGGAGTTGTCATCTCAATTGCAGAAACTGCTGGGTAAGCAGTTTATTTGTCCGAGTAGTTCACCCTAGGGAGCACCAATCCTTTTCGTCAAGAAGAAGGACGGTTCGCACAGGATGTGCATTGACTATAGGGAGCTGAACAAATTAACGGTGAAGAACCGTTATCCACTTCCGAGGATAGACGATCTTTTTGATCAGATGCAGGGTGCATCTTGGTTTTCCAAGATTAATTTGAGATCAGGATATCACCAAGTCAGGGTGAGGGAGGAGGACGTGGAGAAGACCATGTTTCAGACTCGTTATGGTCATTAAGAGTTCGTGGTGATGCCGTTTGGACTTACCAACGCGCTAGCAGTGTTCATGGATCTGATGAATCGAGTATGCAGACTGATGCTTGATCGCTTGGTCATTGTGTTTATAGATGATATCTTGGTGTACTCCAAGACTCGAGTGCAGCATGAGGAGCATCTCAGGGAGCTGCTGGAACTTCTGAGGCGAGAACGGTTGTATGCCAAGTTCCCGAAATGCGAGTTTTGGTTACAGGAGGTCCAGTTCCTCGGACGCCTCGTTAACCAGGAGGGGATTCTGGTGGATCCGGCCAAGGTGGAGGCGGTTATGCAGTGGGCGACCCCGAAATCTCCCTCTAATATCAGGAGTTTCTTGGGTTTAGCAGGGTATTATCGGAGATTCATTCGTGATTTCTCCAAGATTACAGTACCCCTTTCTCGTCTAACAAGGAAGGGGGTGGATTTCCGGTGGGGCCTAGAGCAGCAGAGGGCGTTTGAGACCCTCCGACAGTGTTTATGCGAGGCGCCAGTGTTGACACTCCCCGAGTGAGTGGAGGATTTTGTGGTATTTTGTGATGCATCCATCACTGGCTTGGGGGCAGTCCTCATGCAAAGAGGACGGGTGGTAGCCTACGAATCGCGGCAACTGAAGTCGGATGAGACGAGGTACCCCACGTACGATCTTGAGTTGGGAGCAGTGGTTTTCGCTCTCAAGATTGGAGGCACTATCTGTACAGGGTCCGTTGCACTATATACACAGATCACAAGAGTTTGAGACACATCATGGATCAACCGAACCTGAACATGAGGCAGCGCAGGTGGCTAGATGTGGTCAAGGACTATGATTGCGAGATCCTTTACCATCCTGGTAAAGTGAATGTGGTTGCGGATGCTCTGAGCCGCAAGTTAGCAGGGTCCTCAATCCCAGCCAGGTGTATGAGGATATCGGTGGATTCCCCACTGGTGGGTTTGATCAGGGATGCTCAGATTGAGGGCATGAGACCAGAGAACTGGAAGTTGGAGAGGATTAAGGGTGAAAGCGCCCATTTTGTTCAGGATAGTCGCGGATTGTTGACCCATTACGGTCGGGTTTGGGTTCCGATGTCCGGAGGGGTCCGACAGACAGTGACGGAGGAGGCTCATAAGATTCATTTCTCAATTCACCTGGGAGCCACCAAGATGTACCATGATTTGAGTTCGAGTTATTGGTGGTCTGGCATGAAGCGAGATATCGCTTGGTTTGTTGAAAGGTGCTTGACCTGAAGGATGGTCAAGGCCGAGCATCAGAGGGCGCATGGTAAGTTGCAGCCTCTGGAGGTTCCCATGTGGAAATGGGAACAGATCGCGATGGATTTCATCACGAAGTTGCCGAAGACGGCAAGGGGTTTCGATTCTATATGGGTCATCGTGGATCGATTGACCAAAAGTGCCCATTTCCTAGCCATATGGGAGAGTTCGTCGGGAGAGAAGTTGTCTGACCTGTACATCAAAGAGGTTGTCTTTCGTCATGGGGTTCCGGTTTCTATCGTTTCCAATCGAGATGTCAGGTTTACTTTTCGTTTTTGGCAGAAGTTCCATGAGGAACTGGGTACACGACTGCATTTTAGCAAGACGTTCCATCCGTAGACTGATAGGCAGAGTGAGCGGACTATTCAGACCCTCGAGGATATGTTGAGGGCGTGCGTTATTGATTTCGGTTGGAGTTGGGATTCCCACCTACCGCTTGCAGAGTTCGCCTACAACAACAACTATCATTCCAGTATTGGCGCCCCGCCTTTCGAGTTGTTGTATGGGCGGAAGTGTAGGACCCCAGTCTGCTGGGGCGAGGTTGGGCACAGAGTGATGGGTCAGACAGAGGTAGTTCTACAAACCACCGAGATGATACAGCAAATTAGACAGCGACTGCAGACCGCTCAGAGTCGACAGAAAAGTTATGCCGACCGACGCCGATCTGAGCTAGAATTTCAAGTGGGTGACATGGTCCTCCTGAAGGTCTCGCCCTGGAAGGATGTGATCCGCTTCAGGAAGAGGGGAAAATTGGGTCCCTGTTACATTGGTCCGTTTAGGATTATTGCCAGGGTTGGCAGGGTGGATTATAGACTAGAGCTTCCAGAGGAGCTTAGCCGGATCCACAACACATTTCATGTTTCGTAATTGCGAAAATGAATTATGGATCAGGAGACAATGGTATCGTTGGATGACATTCAGGTCGATGAGTGTCTGAACTATGTGTAGAGGCCTGTGGCTATTTTGGAAAGAAAGAAGAAGATTATGCGGAACAAGGAAATACCTTTAGTAAAGGTACAGTGGGAACATCATAAGGGATCCGAGTGGACATGGGAGCCGGAGGCGTAGATGCGCAAGCATTACCCGGCATTGTTTACTCCAGTGGACTTCAAGGACGAAGTCTAGTTCAAGTAGGGGAGAGTTGTAACGCCCCGATTCTCAGGTAATTCTTAAACAAGATTCATTGGAGTAAGATCTACTCAACGAGTTGGTTAGCCTACTCGTCGAGTAGCAGTGGGGTGGGATCGCATGTTAAGTGACCTACTCGACGAGTCCATTCTGGACTCGGCGAGTAGGAGCTACCAGTGGAAACCCTATATCCCGGGGTTTACACCTCTATTTAAAGGAGCCTTATCCTCCTTTGGTCTCTTTACAGTCTTTGAGAGCCGCTTAAAACCCTAATTCGTGTGTGTGCCTTTGTGTGGGTTTGAAGCTTGGAAAAAGAGGATCTTGGAAGGAGAAAGCTAAGAGTGCAAAGGAAATTGAAGCAAGGAAGGAGTGGGAAGCAGGCTTTACCTCAGCTAGCATCTTTTGGAGGTATCAAAGTGCCATTCTTACTTCCTTTTCTTCCCTTTTGTTGTTTCTAGGGTTTTTATGGATTTTCAAGTTAGGATGAGGACCTATGGGCTAGATCTGAAGTTGTAACTTTAGATCTGGACCCTCCTTGGATTCTAGAGGCATAAAGTCACAGTCTTGGTTGAGATTAAGGTCCCTTTTGAACATGAAGTTCCATTAAGAACTTAGAATAAACATTTAGAGCCTTTATGGTCATGCATGCATGTAAAGTTTGCAATTTTGCGTGAGAAGTGTGCCCTAGAAGCTTGGATCTATGAGTTGGAGCCGTTGCATGACTCAAAATATGTCTGTATGGAGAAAAAGGACTGAATGGACTCGGTGAGTCACAAGGTGACTCGGCGAGTCACATGAAGATGGTCGTGAACTCGGCGAGTTGGATGAACAATTCGGCAAGTCCGATGAAGATCGTCATAAGACTCGACAAGTTGAAGAACAACTCCGCGAGTCAGATGGGTTTTCTTTGGGATATGTATGAGTGTGTATCCGTCGAGTTGCAAGGAAGGAAATCGACGGGTGACCTTAAGTTTGATTGAGAATCAAAGGAACTCGACGAGTTACTCCGATGACTCGGCGAGCTGGAATGTACTTCATGGAATTCGACGAGTAGCCAAGGGTACTCGGTGAGTTAAGGTTAACATGGACTGTTGACCTTGACTAAGGACTTTGAATTTGACCAGGGGTTGAGTAGTGGGTTATGGAGTACCTTATAAGGTTAAGGACTTATGAGTATGTTATGCTATGATGATAGGTAATGGAACCTATGTCAAGTGATCCGAGAGTTGGAGTTTACCTTTCGTGTCGACATCTGCAAGGTGAGTTATCCTCACTATATCGATAGGGTCTACGACACTAAGGCCGACCCTTTAGTTGTTATTGTTATGTTATGATACGTGTGGTTATGATCTGTTAGATCGGAATCGGGGTAGACAGTATGTTATACTCTTATGATCCGTAGGGATTGGTATGTTAGTGACCAGCTAGGTCGGTACTCTAGTTACAGGAGAATTCTATGTTTTGTGATAGGTGTGACATATATGTTTGATGTTTGTATATGCCTGTATATGATGGTATGAGCACATGGTTATTTGCGTGTGGTTGGGTTGAGGCGGTCCTGCTTTGTGCTGAAGGCCAATCTACCCTATGAGCAGTCCGGTGAGACTGTAGGCCCACGTGGTGGACCAGTCATGCCGAAGTCTCGGGATAGATTCAGACAGACTGTAGGCCCGGTAGGGAGGTCCAGTCAGGCCGATGGCCCAGTATGCATGTTGAATTGATTGATTATTACCGATATGGTATTGTCAGTGTGGTATTGGTATTTTGGGGGTAGCTCACTAAGCCCTCGGGCTTACAGTTTTCAGTTTATTGTTTCAGGTAATTCAGGAGATCATGGGAAAGGCGAAGGCATGACCGTACCGCTCCTCATCCTTATGTTATGATTTTTGGGACACACTAATGGAAAATGATTTGAAAACATTTTGTAAACAATACTATTTGATTTTTATTTATGATTGAAAAAGTTTAAATTTGGCGCAAATTTTATGGATTTTTCAATGGAGTTGACTAGAAACGCACCGTCTACGATGTTAGGTGCTTCTTTGGCTTCCTCTACCATGAGATGAAAAGCTAGCCCTTTGGCTCTTGGAGCTTCATCTCTGCCTTAGCATCCATCGGTTATCCTTAGGGTTGTAGGTGTAGTAGCCTCTATTGCACCAATTGGATTTAGGAGAGGACATTCAACCTTATAATGTACAAGCTGGTTGCAATTGAAACAGACACGCATGTTCTGTTTGCAGTCCCTTACATAGTGCCTTTCTTTTCCATAATTTTTGCCCCCAAGTTATGTCCGCCATGGACCATCATGAAACTTCTCGCACTTGTTGGAAGTGTGTCCTTTCTGATTTCTAAACCTTGAACCATTGGGGTTGAACTTCCTGGATGATGGTAGTGATAGAGTCGGGGTCTGCCTCTTCTCCCTTGTCTGGGTCATTAGCTCAATTTCCCTCCTCCTGGCATGATCGTGCATCTCTGCCAAGGTCTTGTATCGATTGTTCGACATAAACTCTCTGATGTCAGTCTTGAGCATACTCAAGTACCAAGACATTTTTACTTGCTTCGAGGATGCATACTCGGGGCAGAATAAGGCTCTCCCTGTGAACTTATCGGTGATCTCTGTCACCAACTCAGTTGTCTGTTTGAGCAATAAGTATTCTTGGGATAGTTGCACCCTTTCCAGCAATGGAGCATACTCCTCCCTAAACTTATAAAAAACTACTCCTAGGTCACCGCGCTCTTGTCTGTAGGTGAATAATCCTTAGTGACAAAGTTCCACCAATCCTTCGCCCCATGACATAGGAGATTTTGTGCATACCTAAACTTTAATTTTTCTAGGTAGGCACAAGTGTAGAAGCATACTTCTACAACTGAGATCCATCTCATTGCAATATCAGATCCCTAACTCCATCAAAATCTGGGGGCTTAGTGTTATTGAACTCGTGGTAAGGCATTTCCTTCTCTCCAGGTGAAGCTGCAGCAACAATAGCAGTTGTGGCTGTGGTAACAGCCATACTGGCAACGACAACGTACTATTCGTCAAACATAATGACTAGTTTGGTTTTCGTAGTTCTGAACAATTCTGGGATCATCTCTCTTACAGTTTATGCTTTCACAGTCTCAATCCAATCATGTATGTCAGCCTCGCTCGGACCCGAACCTTCCGATCCAAAACTAGAACCGCTTCCTCTTGTGATCATTAACATATTGGAGATGGAAACATGAATGGTTTAATATAAATGACTTATGTAGAGATATCACTCAACCCTTTTTAGTCCCTTAGTAACTTTGTGACTCTTCCTGACTCCTATATGGATCTTGTGCTTCCGGTAGTACGGGCCCATACTACCTTCCACACCTACCCGTACTGGATCCAAGAATTGTTCCAATGTTTCTAAGCTACTACACTCTCTTATTTACCTCCTTTTTCACATACTAAGTGTTCAAAGGCCTAACTACTCTCTTTCTTAGATATATCTCCTAGGTTCTCTTTCACTACCTCTTTCTGTCAACCGGGAAAGAACTTCTACTAATACTAACTAGTTATCGGACAAAATATGATTACATGCTGTAGGATCAAATTGTCTGTCAACTAGAAGTTTTGACACTACAACAGTTGGACTCAGACAAGAACTGCGTAATAGCGCCAAATCAGCCAGTCTAAAACTATCAAATTTTGGGCATGCAACCTAACATATTTTGTCAAATAGCTACTTAGCATTACTATAGGTTCTAAGCAACATTAAACAAGCATGTCCCAAGACTATAAGACAGATTAAGTATCAAGAACATCTAGTTAATAATTTGTTAAAAGATCCCCAACCTACATACTAACATACATTTCTAACAAATCATATATTAGCAGATACTTCAATATGGTCATTTTAGGAATTGCTTTCCTTCTGACCTCCGCTTGAATGTATGTATCACATCCTTTTCCTCTTTGTATCATTTCTTTTATAAAAAGTTTTGTTTAGGATATTCAGATCCTTAGTTTGAGTCTGGAATCACACGAGTGCTCATCCAATTTGCTCAAACCAGGGCTCTGATACCAACTTGTAACGTCCCTGAAATTCAAGGAAATTTTTTGTTTTATTTATTAAAATATATGTCTTACAAAACCTTACAATTATTACATAGTTAATTATAAATGAATGTTTCACCGGAAGTCTGTAAAACTTTATTAATTCTTTGATACAAATACAATCACATGTGAGCCTTTTTGCGGTTAGTTAAACAACCTGTAAAACAGTTATTCAACAACTGTAAGTCGAAGCTTAGTGAATTCCCTCAAAATATTCTATACCACAATATATATATATATATATATATATATATATATATATATATATATATATATATATATATATATATATAATGCATACACATAATGGCCTTCAACATATACTTGGCCCACCCCTTGCCTTCAACATATAGTTGGTTCGCCCCATTTTGGCTACAACATATAGCCAGTTTTCACCTTGGCCTTTAGCATAAAGCTAGTCTACCCGATTCTATTCGCCATCAACATGAATCTGGTCCGACCTCAACTCACACATAATATATTAACTCATATATCAAACAATATTGCTACATTACATGCAACCATCTAGCCTAATTTTTTAAGTGTATACTACATGCAACTATATCCTAACATACTGTGGATACATACTGGAGTATAGAATATAGTGAGATGAACTCACCTGGACAGTTTCAAAAAGAATATAGTAGAGTTGTAAGATCCAATGCTCTATTCATTTGTTTAACGATCTCGGAGGTGAGCAACTATGAAAAGAATGTCATTTGGATTCATTGAAGGGAATTCTGCATCAGTGATGGTGATTTTGGATTCCTTCTTCCGAGATATGTAGTATTTATATAGAAGACAATCAATATTCAATTTACCTTGGACCTTTCTACCATGAGCAACTAGCTTGGTAATTCGCTTCTGGGGCCACACTTGCTTTTGAGGACATGCGTTGGTAGAGTAAAAAGTTCTCAATCTCTCACGCTTAGTTCAGATGATGATTTGAGGATCATCGTTTGGATGCAGTGGTGTGAACTTGATATAATAGTGTCCATGTGGAGAGATTGGTTGGTCCAGTTGATCAGCATCTTGAGTTGGAAGATCGAAATACATGAAGGGCACAAAATGTATATCATGAAGGATTCCTTCTCGGAAGAGAGAAGAAATGCCCAACATCGGATTTGGATTGTCGTTAAGAGCTTGAATCTCAATACTTTCTTCTAATGCTTGTTGTAATTGTTACTTTGACCAGCCCTCAGACTTTTTAAACGACTTCACTGGGTTGTCAAAATTAGTGGTTATTCGTTTGCCTTTGTTTATTGATAGATTAACTTGAGATGATACGAAGGAGATGATTTGATGTCCGGATTCAGTAACAAATAGCTCAGATGGAGGAGGAAACAAGGACTCTTTAGGAATCTCATCTGGTTTTCTGATCAGAGAACCTTGGTTAATCTTGGCGATATTCGGAGTAGGAATCGGATGAGGCATTTATCAAGTGGCTCAGAAGGTATCAATTGTTAGCTTTGTTTTAACCTTCGGCATGTTTCGTCTCCTATTAAACGTTTCAAACAAAGATGATGGCCAAGATACCGAGGACCATTTCATCTTCTTCGCTTCGGAAAGGAATTTGGTTGGAGGTTCTCTGATGGTTTGTAATCCAAGAACAACATCATCAACAAGATCATATAAATCATCATTATCATCAACTTCAAAAATGTTTACTTCCACAACTTCTTTGTCAGAGTCTTCATTTCAGAGAGCGAATCACCGAAATCAATCTCCATTGTATTGATCGTTGTCCTCCTACACGATGTTCTCCCCCTTTTACATAGGAAGACCCTTCCTCCGATGCAAGCACTAGATAAGACTTGAGCTCACTTAGCCGTTCAAAAACTCATTGAAAACTTGTGTTGATTTTCTTAGAAAGAGAATCATATGCTTCGGTAGTGGGAGCTTGATCTTTGAGGTGGTCAAAGGTTTCATCAATGATGAGAAGCATTTTATCGAACTTGTAGTTCAGAATATCTAAGTGATGTTGAGATGCATGAATGACCTTTTGATAAGTACATCTTGCATAACCATGTTCATGGTGTCTTTGTGAAAAATTTCTTTCTCCAACCTCTGAATGTGTTTTTCATGTTGAACGTGAGTTCGCTTGATTAGATTATCGGTGGCAGAAAGCATATCATCATGAACTTTGAGCATAATGGTGATTTTGGAGATGTGATTATCCATGTTTTCCTTATAACATGCTTTGGAATCTTCAAGAGTGCGACTTAGATGAAGTAGGATAAGTTGATCCAATTGATTTGCACGATCAAGTTCAGAAGAAGCGTCAGCTTTGATCTCGGAAAGTGATTTAAGAACCAGGTCAATATTGGACTTAAGTCCTGTAACTTATTGAGTAACCTTGTCGACCTTAGACTTTGTTATACCAAAATTATCTCCGAGTTCTAGCATTGAAAATGGATCTGAAATGTTTTCATCAGAGGAACCAATATCCGAGGTGGAACTTTCTGACTTCTGATAAACATCGTCTTTTCTCTTTTCATCCTCATGTGGAGCTTCTTTACTACGAGAATATTGATGACATTCAGGTGTCATTTCTGAAGGAGGGACAGTGTCATCGTGCGCAGGAGCAACATTTTAATCGGAAGCCTCCGAGGATGAAGTGAGTCCGAAATGGAAATGAGATTTAGAGGAGGAAGTATTCTGAAAAATGTTGAGCGATTTGCGAAGACGAAGAATACGAAAAAATGTATCGTTATCTTCAAAAATAATTTCTTCAAAGACTCCATCATCGTTATCAGGAGTAGAAACATCTTTATCACTCACAACATTTAGAGGAGTATCATCTGCGACATTGGTTTGCTCGGGAACATCTTCTATGACATCATCATTGGCTTGTGGATAAACGTTAGGAACACGAACTTCAGAACTCTATATTGCCTTGAAAGCATTGATAGAGGGTTGAAGTTCTTGATGAATTTCATTATTTGATGGACACACAATGGAGATGTAGTTGTTAATTGCTTGTTGGTGCATTGATATGAGCGTGTATTCCATTTGTTCTCTTGAGAGCTCTGGATGCATTGTATGAGCACTGTTAATAAAATCTACCTAATCATTATAAATAAACACCCGATCGTACTTTACCTGAACCAGGTATCAGACCAATTGTGGCTATTGAAACTGGAGAGACTACTCCTTCTACGGAAAGCTTGGAATCAGTGACAGGGGTCACTGATTGTGATTGTGTTGAAGTGAAATGAATGTTCAAATTGACTCGTGAATGTATCTCAGGGGGTTCCAAAGGAATTTGTTCAATACCAACACCACCTTTTTTAGAATATAGGGGTAGATTATGTGTAGACTCCCTGTGTTGTGTGCAAGTGATTTTGAAGCTTTAAAGGGTACTTCGGAAGAGTGGCCGGGTGGGGTAGCCTATGACCTAGAGTCAGGTTAAATGATGATTTGTGGATCCTTTTGAGAGGATTCACCAGCTCTGGTTCTCTTTCTAGAATTGACTTTCGAGGGGATACCTTTTGCTTGGCAATATGTTTCTCTCTGCCTTTCGAGGCAACATGTTTATTCTTTTCTAAGGTTGTGTTATTTGAGGCCAGGGCAGGTTGTGTTGGGTCGAACACAACTGAGGTATCAAGATGATTTTTAAGATGAGGGGCTTTAGAACGAATAGTGCATAACATGTGGTCAGGTAAGTATCTTATTGGCCCGAAAGCATTTTGACTAGGAAACCTATAAATTTTGATAGTCTTAAAAGAAATGTATACCTTTTGGATGTCAGAGTTGAGTGGGATCGATTCATGTCTCTCTGAGTAAAGTTTTTGCAGAGTCAAAGCCCAGAATCTTAGACTAGGGATCTCGTTTGGTTTCGTCTTGCCACAACACCTCCGGTAGATCAACGACGTTGGCTTTTCTGGTGAAGATGTTGTACACTACATAACGCCAGTCTTTTCTCATGGTGTCTGTACCACCATGTTTTCCTGACAAACCCCTAAGAATGAAATACATTAAGATAGACCATAAACCAGGAACGACTGACTTCTTGAACTCCTTAGCCTTAAACTCGCCAATATAGCCTATTTGGGTCAAGAATGATTGGAACTCTTCAGACGTTGGTTCCTACACTCGAAAACCTTTAGGGTTTTTTGTAATTCTATTCGCTTTGAGAAAGGTATACTTGTGAACCAACACAATCCTATCATCAGTTCAAGAACACCATATTCGATCTGCACTCTTTCGAAGGCTTTGTGAAAAAGTCTTAGAGGGAAATTAGGGTTAGGGATTTTGGTGAAAGGAACAACAATGGGATGGCAGGAGATGAACTCAATTATGATTTTCGGATACTTCTCATAATCCATTGGTTCAAGAGAGAACAACAAGGTTGTTTCACTGAGAATGATCTCAGTAGAGGAAGATTAAGCACACCCTTTTGAGGATTTCTTCTTGGTTGCAAGTTTTGAAGGTTTGGGAGGCACAGAAGATGATTTGGAAGCCATTGTAGAAAGTTGAGAAAGCTTGAAGAACAGAGTACGGAAGAGAAATGCTCTAAGAAGACGATAGCCAAAGTGAAAAGTGGGAATAGTAAGGATTCCAAATCCTAATATATATGTTTGAAGTTCTGGGTTAGGTCGGAGAGTGGAATGATGACAACCGAAAACCGAAACGGGTTGCATTTAATGCACAACCCAAAAAGGTTTCCTATGTGACAGTTATTATCCAAATGATTAGACGTGTGTTTGTTTAATTTGGGAAAACTATCGATTCAGTTCAGAAAACTCAATACTTTATGGGAACGTGTGCCAAAGACGTGATTATTGAGAATTAAGAGGATAATCATAAAAGAAATTACCATTAGGACAATCATGAGAAAACGTTTCAGAATCAAAACTTTAATGATCACCTTAAAATTCATTTATTGCTGAGAATTTCGGAACAGACAGATTGCAAGATGGAATGCAATAAGATACTTCAAAAGGAAATGAAACTCATCATTGGTACATGATACCGATTTGGAGATGATACAATCTCTAAACGAATATCAGAGGTAGCAATGCATGAAGATCTTAGAGAACAAGTTTTTGGGAAAAGATTTGAAATTCCAAGAACTGAAGGAACAGAGCTCGGATAGAGATAAGTGAAAAAATCACATTACCATATTGGATTTGAAGTCCTAGGTGTACTTCAGAGAAAAATATTCTGAGGCTAAACGTTCAAGGCATCCGATGTGATTATATCGAACAAAATTTTAAGTAAGGAAGTAACATGTGAATCTTAAGACTAGAAGAAAAAATTTAGACAAAAAGATATATAATGATCCTTCATTTTTCCAAGAGGAAACCCTTCCAAAATTGAAAAGTTTTAATTCAGAATTATTTGACTATCTAATGTTTCCATTAGAGAGTATAGTCTTCTTGGAAGAATTGACGATCAGGAATCATTATTCCTATTTTGTTTAGAAATCCATTGAATTTGGTTTCATCTAATGCCTTAGTATTGACATCAACAAGTTCATCATCAGATGGAACAAAAATGAGCTCAATGTTACCTTTTAGAACATGATCTTTAATAAAGTGGTACCGAATATCAATGTGCTTGGTCATGAGGTACTGAATTGTATTGTGAGAGATCATTGTTTAACTTTGAGAGTCACAATAGATAGGAATTTGTTGAAATCTCTAACCATAGTCCAGAAGTTTAGATTACAACTTGCAAGGTGCAGCTTGCGACAACAATGTATTCTACTTCGGTTGTTGAAAGAGCTATGCAGTTACGTTTCATGGATAACCAGCTAACCAATCTTCCACCCCAAAATTGACAACCACCAGATGTACTTTTCCTATCAAGTTAAAGTCCTCCATATTTTGAGTCGGAATAGGCTTGAAGAAGGAAACTATCATTCGTAGGATACCAAATTTTGAGGTTCTTTATTCCTTTGAGATATTAGCAAATTTTGCTTAACCACCAAAAGATGAGAGATCTTCGGATTAACCTGGAATCTATCACACATGCATGTTGAGAACATGATGTCAAGACAACTTACAGTGAGGTAGATTAGCAATCTATTCATTCCCCTATACTTCTTCTCATCTATATCAACATCGGGTGGGTCCGAGAAGATTTTGTGACCGAAACTCATTAGAACTTTTTCAGAGGCACAAGTGTCCACAGAGTATTTTTTAGAAGTTTGGAAATGTATTTTTCTTGATGAATAAAGATTCCTTTGTTGGTCTATTTGACTTGCAGTCTGAGGAAGAAATTTAATTCATGATTCATACTCATTTGGAATCGACTAACCATCAGTTTTGCAAAGTTTGAAACCATCATTGGATCAGTTGACCCAAAAATGATATCGCCGACATAGATTTGAAATATTATAAGACGTTTCCCGTTTGTTCTTTTGAAAAAGGTGGGATCGAGAACCCCTTTTTGAAAATCGGAACGCTTCAAAAAATCAGTGAGAGTCTCGTATCAAGCTTGATGAGCTTGCTTGAGGCCTTATATAACTTTTTGAAGTTTTTAGCAGTAATTCGGATATGAAAGATTTAAAACCCCAGGAGGTTGTTAAAGATATACTACACTATCAAGTTCACCATTGAGAAAGGCACTCTTGACGTCTATTTGGTAAACTTTAAAGCCTTTGTGAGTAGCATAAGACATAAAGATTCAAATAGCTTCAAGACGGGCAACAAGAGCAAAGGTCTCATCATAGTCAAGTCCTTCGATCTGAGTAAATCCTATAGCTTCCAATCTTGCTTTATTTTGGATTATAACTCCAATATCATTGAGTTTGTTTCGGAATACCCATCTCAATTCTCGTACCTACAATAGGGTGATTCCAAGGAGGAGGAATAAGAGTCCACACTTGATTTCTATCAAATTCTGCTAATTCTTCTTGCATGGCTTTAATCACATCAGAATGTTCTAAAGCTTCTTTGATGGATTTGGGTTCAACCATTGATATGAATGCCGAGAAGTGACAATCATTTTGAATGTTGGTAGCAGAGAGAGTTTGAACTCCAGCGTTGAGATTTCCAATAACTTGATTTAGAGGATGATCCTTTGTCTGTATATGCATTCTCGGAAGTTCTTGAGTGGCAGATGATCTGATGTCAACAATGGGGTTAGGTTGCTCCCCTAAACAATTTGAATTTGAGGATGATGCTCCCCCTGAATTTCTGAACAAGATATGTCAGCATCGTCATCGTTCAGAAAGTTAAATAAGTTGACATCATCTTCATTGTTGTTCAGAATTGGATCAAATTCAGAAAATTGATCTGCTGCATCTTGATATCCATCGACATTTGATTCGAGGGTTGGATAACTATTCTGCCCCTCAGCATGAGAAGTTTGAAATGCATCAGAATAAAATGGAGGAAAAGTTGGGGTTGGACTAGAAACAATATGAGAAATGAGAGCGGCAGGTGAGGATAGTCTTCATCAAGATTTCGAATCAAGAGCAGTTTCTATGGGTCCGACCAAGCTATTAAATTCAACTTCACAGATAATTTGATGATTCATAGACCCAGGAGGTGGAGCATCGGACTCCATGATATATGTTCTGACGTGAGTAGGCTATAACTTTCGAAAAAACTTATCATCAAAAGTAATATCATCAATTACAAAAGTCCGACAATTCAAAACACTGTAAGCTTTAGACTCGGCTGAGTATCCCAAAAAAAATGGCTTCATCGGATTTTGGTTGAAACTTGGTGCGTTGATAACGGTTGTTTTTATAAATCATCTACATCCAAAAATGTGTAGAATGAGATACCAGGATTTCGACCATTCATTGTTTCATATGGTGTCATGTTGAGATGACGATTGATGTTGTTTCTATTTTGATTAGAGCAAGCTGTAGAAACGGTTTCAGACCGAAGATCGAGAGGAAGGTTTGAAAAGTTCAACATCGAACGAGCGGCTTCAACAAGAGTTCAATTTCTTCTTTCAACAACACCATTTTGCAGAGGAGTGTATGGAGCAAAGAAGTTTTTTTCAATGCCTTTGTTGATAAGGAACTTCTCCATTGTGGCATTTTTCAATTCTGAGCCATTGTCACTTCGGATTCTTCGAACCGGAAGTTCAACCAGAAATTCAATTCCTTTCATGACTTTTATGAGTTCAGAAGCGGTTTCCGACTTTAGTCTTAGGAAGAAGACCCATGTACACATAGTGTAATCATCAACGATCACAAGAATATACTTTTTGTGATGCAAAACTTCTACGACAGATGGTCCACAAAGATCTATATGAAGAAGTTCATGTGGTTTCGAAATAGATTTTTCAATTATCACAAGATGACCTTTTTTGATTGCTTCCCACATTCACATGCAGCGCAGAGATGATCATTTTTAAATTTTAAAAGAGGCAATCATTGGACTATTTCACCAGACACCAAATCATTCATGTATCGAAAGTTAAGATGTGCAAGCCTCCCATGCCATAGCCAACTGACGTTAGGAACATATTTTGATAGAAAGAGTTGAGGCTTGCCAATGATCATGTTGATGTCTAATGGATAAATGTTTTTAATGTGATCAGACTTGATGAGACATTCTTTTCGAGCTTCTGTCATAACGTAGCTATGCTTCTTGCAGAATTCAATTCTCCGATTTACATTAATAAGTTGAGCCACACTAATTAGATTATGCTTGAGATCGGATACGTAAGACACATTTAAGATAGAGAAATTGTCGTTGGTCAAGATGCCCTAACCTTGTATTTGAGAGTTTGAATTATTTCCATAAGTATCGTAACCAACATTTGGAGCATGTTTGAGATCACACAAAAAATCTTTATGCCCAGTCATGTGCCTAAAACAAGCACTATCAATATACCATATTGTATCTTGTTATGAACCACAAAAACAATGCAAAATCAGTGAGTTTTGTAATTTTTAGGCTCAGAATTAGATTTAGGGACTTTAGCAAGGGCTTCAGACTTGGTTTGAGATTTCTTAATAGTTGGTATCTCGAAATGCTTTTTTTGAGATTCTTTTGGAAAGATGCAAAATGTCAAAGTCCTCTTATTTATCCAAAATTCATATTCAACCGTTCGTTGTTTAGGAATAACTTTCTTCGGAAGAACATTTGTATGAGATGTTGCTGAAGAGCTATGTTCAGAGGTGTTTCAGTTGATTTTTCAGACTTTTTCACTTTCCATTCAAACTTTTGTTTTGAACCTTCAGGAGGTTTCTAAAAACTAGTGTTCCGAGCATCTTTTCCTTTGTTCACCGCAATCGTTGACACATTTGATTTCGGAAATTTTTTGGTTTCAAAATAGTTCCATCCAAGGTAGCAATAAACACGAAAGAAGATATTGTCCGAGGAGAGTCAGTTTTCTTACATGAGGTCTCAATAGTAACATTTTTCATACAAGTATTAATGGATTTGTTACGAAGATCCAAACTAACAGGAATAATGGCCTCTTAAGAATCTTAACAAGCATTAAGGTATTATGATTCCTAGTAGTTGGATTGGCTATTTTAGGCACTTTCTTCTCGGATCTCTCAAGCAACCTAGAGCATTCCCTAGACCTAGTTTCTTTTCCAATAGCTTTCCTGGCTTCGTCTTTGGATGAATAATGTCTTTCTTATTCAACCATGGTTTTTTCCGAGTGTCAGACGATGACTTATAATTTTTTCAACTGATGGATTGTTGAAACGAGGCTTTATTCACACTAGAGTCAATGTTGAGACTACCTTAGAGTTGGAGACAAAGGAATCGGACGAGGAGTCGTTATCAGTCTTAAGTTCTACATCACTATCAATGGAAGCCCAAAAGGATTAAAATGGGTTAGAGTTATGTCCATTTGTCTCAGGAATGATTTCCTCAATAAAACAATTGTTTGGAGGACTGGAGTTTGGAGCACAAACTGCAGTACTGCCTATGTTATGTAAGGATTCTGAAGACGGATTCAGGTCTAGGGATATCCGAGGCGGAAGTTGTGTGGAATTAGCACATTTAATAGTGATTAGTTTGAAATCGGGAATTAGGGATTGATATTTATCCGAGGTCTCATGAAGGGACGTCAATGGTGAGACAGGGGTATCCGAATTAGTGTGCTTCAGAATATCTCCCATGAACATTAGGTTTTGAAGTTCCTTCAGGGGACAAGCAACTGGCTACGGAAACTCGCTTCCAAAACCAAGTTCTTTGGACTAGGGATGACGAAAATTGTGAGTCATTCTTTCATTAGTTTCAAGAACATCAATTGAATTATTCAAAGCATCAGTTTTTGCATTAAGGCGTTTATTATCAGTAACCAAGACTTTCACTAATAGTAATTTCATATTTGTCATTCAAAATGATACATTCATACTTAGCCATTTTAAGTTCTCTCTTTAATGATTAAATACTAAGCTTTCGGTCTTCAAAACGTAGTCTAAGTTTAGTCAATTCACTATCCAACTTCTCACTAACTTTTAATGCAGATTCATAAGCTTTATAGATAACTATCATATCTGATTGGATTTTATTCAGATAAGGTTTACAAACAGATGAATCAAAATTATTATCAGTAATCACAGATTTTACCTATTGGGTGATGCTTTGACCAGGTGGATCATTTGTAGCCATGTAGCAGAAGTTTGGCTCAACATCATAATTATGAGTTTCTGAACCAGAAGACCAGTAACCCTCTTCACACTCAAATGATTGTCTAGCCATAAGACACAAGTTCTCTGTATATTTTCATCAGCTTCATCCCCAGATGACCAATACCCGTCAACATTACTTCAAACCGTAGTACTAAGTTGTAAGATTAATAAATTAATATAAATGAATTTATTAATATGTTAATAAGTGTGCATGCTTGGAGCATGGGACAATTGTGGTTATAATTCAAGTAATAAGTTGATTTTCTAAAACTATAAGCAATGAATAATGAGTGATCAATATGGTGTTTAAATAAAAGTGTTTTTATTTACGCTCAAAAGCTTAGGGGCCATATAGGATTAATATTATTATTGCGTTTCACTTTGCATGTTTTGACTTCCCGAATAATAAGATTATTCAAACTCCACAGTCGCTCGTACTTTTGGAAGTAAGTAGTGAATCAAGACTGTCATGAACTGGATTGTAGATTGTCTAAGGATAGACATGGCAATAGATTTGCTGCAACGTTCATGAGTACTCAGAAATTGAGATTTGAGTATTGGATAAACCCACGCTCAGAGTATTACTTCATGGAATTCATCACGAGTAATACTGAGACGATAATATCTATGATCTTGAAATAGAGATATATGAGTTGTAATTTGCAAGTCGGCTATACATTGGTGATATGAAAACGCATCAGTAACTTGGTGTTATAAAACATATTGTCATGTATGGTTTGATGAGTAAAAGATACAAGCATATGAGTCAATGTTTATTCGTTCCTTTTGCCCTAACGGGAAAATCGATATCTGTGGGCCCCTCGATGATTTGGTGTTGACTTATGCGCTGGGCCCAGCCAGGACTGAATTGATGTGTTCGATTAGAAGTCCTATATCATCACAAATCAGAAATCGGGAAACATAGATTCTAGACAAAGAGATTGATTGTATTCCATGTCTTATGTCTGGGGATATCTTGCAGAACGAAGGATTATATGATCACTTATCTTAGGACTCGTAACTGACTGGGTCAGAGTTCGGCAGCAGCTTTTTGGAAGCTATAATTTGCTGGTCAAATTTAGAAGGCATACTAGCAATTATAGTTACAGACTTATCCAAGTGGGAGACTGTTGGATTAGGTGTCTAAGCCCATAACTATAATTGGTATGTACTTGAATTGATAGCAGCACAATCCTTTTGGGTTGCCCTCAAACCTAGCAACCGGACAAGGAAATTATGAAAGGAGAGATATTAATTTATTATAAGATTAATAAATTAATATAAATGAATTTATTAATATGTTAAAAGATTAATATATTAATAAGAAATCATGTTGTTTAATTAATTGTTAGCCAGAAATTAATTAGAATTAATTTTGGGGTTAAAAGAATTAATTATAAAGTGCAGGGACTAGTTTGCAATTATCTAATAGTTGAGTGGAAGGCTCCAGAACCTCCTTGGAAGGAGGTGGACGAAATCTATAGGGGAAACCCTAAGGATTTCGTCCAAGGGGGCTTGGATAAGGCCTTTGGCTTTGCTTAGGCCCTAAGCAAGGAGCATTAGGGTTTTTCCTAAACCCTAGATCCCTCAACTATATAAGGAGCCTTCTGGTTCACATTTTGGTCACTCTTTCTTTTTGGAAGAAACCCTTAGGGCCGAAAATTGCATACTCCCTCTCTCTCTCCTTCTACTTTCCTTCTTGCTAGTTTGGGTGTGATTCCATTAGAGGCATTACACTTGTGGTGTTAAGCTTCCAAGAAGATCAAGATCAAGATCAAGGGAATTATCAATTGTTTACTATAACAATTGAAAGGTATGTAATTACTAAACCCTAGTTTGTTAATTTTGATATTAGCCTCTCTCCTCTAGGGTTCTTGTTTTGCAATTCAAAGTTGTATGTTCAATAGATAAAACATAGATCCAAAGTAGGTTGCATGTGAACTTAGGAATTGTTTTTCTAGTTTATTTGTTTTACCTAAAACCCATCACAATACCCGTCAACATTACTTGAAACCGTAGTGACAAATGCCTTTTCACCTTTTTCAAGTTCTTGTGCTCAACGAGAATAATAGGCAGAATCTTTCACTTTTGGTTTTTGAGGAATTTTAGCCAAACAGTCCTTAGCATAGTGGATACTGACACCACATTTATGACACGTAACCTTAGGTTTGACTGAGTTCGGAACTTCCTGAGGTTCCGAGGAACAATTCGAAATTTTGGGTTGGTATACAGGTAGATTTTCGGTGGGTTTAGGGTAGGGTTCAGGATTGCTTACTGGGATTTCATGGGTTTCTGTAATAAATGGATATAAGTGCAAAATCATGTTGGAAACGAAGTTTGGATCAGCAGAATCTAGATCAAGGTTTTCTTCAAATGGATAGTTCGGAACTGGAGAGGTTGGTGCAACAGGTGGTGTAAGTTGATCAGGTGGAATACGTAGGGTGACTTTAAAATGATCCAAAACATATGGGTTTGGAATTTGTGGATTGATTGAACTGACTAAAGCGAAAGGACCTCCTGAAGGCTCTCTCAATGTTTAAGCAACGTTAGATTCATGACCTTGTAGTTCGTCAAACAACTGATAGATCTTCAGTTTCTTTAGAGACACATTACTCTGAAGACATAACTTGACATTTCCCCATCATTTTCCTTGGATGTTGATGAGCTTGAGGTTGTACTCTAGTGGAGTTTGAACTACTTCATGTGCCATCATGCCGTTCTCGACGGTTCTATACCGATTTGATGCAAAGGATACATATTCACCATGAGTTGTAGCGAAAGTGTTGAAGTCATTTAGAACAGATGTCAAATTCTTATCCTTCATGTTCTATGAACCTTCAAACAAATCTTGTAGTGTATCCCAAATTTCTTTAGCAGATTTCCACAACTTAATGTGCTTAAAGAGAGATGGGGGTACACCAAAAACCATTTCAGAGAAGGCGATTTGATCTGCATGAAGCTTCTCGATATTTGTTGCAGTCAGCAATGCCAATTGAGTCTCCTATTGGCCCATGAGAGTGGAAACAGAATCTCTAACCACTTGTCTTACTGGAACACAAGGACCTTCTTTCATTGATCTCCATATTTCTTCACCTTTTTCTTTACCAAATAAAAATATCTCCATTCTAACTTTCCAGTGATCATACTCTTCAACAAATAGCAATGGGGAAAGCGTTGGGTAAACCATGGTATTTGCTATGTGCATTGAGTACATTTGTTGAGATTGATTAGAAGCAGCCATTGAAGTTAATATATTAGAGCTGAAGTGGTACATAAAAGAACTTTTATCCTAAACACAGAAATGATTGAGATACCAAGGTAATCTTCAACCAACTATAATCTACTCTTATGGATTCAAAGGACAACCACTTAGGCTTTGATACCAATTGTGAATACTAAAAAAAGTGCGCGGAAAAGGTTTGAAAACTCAAACCTTGAATTAACCTAAGATCAATGTCTTCTAATAACGAGGATCCAGTCAAGTCCAGTAAACCATTCATCTCTCGGAATAAGAGAATCAACAAACTACTCAAAAGTATAGAAAGTTCAAGTAGAACACTGTAAAGCTATTAAAAAACAATAAGAATGTTAGACAGAGTGGTTGAGTGAATAATTCTTGATTGTGTAAGAAAGTTGTATGTTCCACACTCCTTTTAATACAAATATGACTACTCCTTAAATAGCCAAGGAGTAACTAAAAGACAATCTGAAAAAGTAAGCGTGGACTATCAGACATCTGAAGATCAACAAACTAACATAGCTACTTTTGTTGATCTTGTCTCATTTACTATACTATCAAACAATAAGAAAACAAAAAAATAGTACTTGGAACAATAAATGCTCATTACATAATTAGAAATATTTAATCACAAAGATGCATCTCAGACTTGTCGTCTACTTCGGAATGATCAGTATTTTGGAACTCGTCATCTGAGACTATCTAAACTTCAAATTGCATAAGGATCACTTTTCATTTTCTATCACCCTTGACATTATGTTAGCTACAATATTGTGTGCTTGTTATCAAGCCAGTCCTAAGGATTCTCATATTCTCATTGTAAAAAGGATTTTTCGCTACTTAAAACACACACCCAATCTTGGGTTATGCTATCCTCATGATTATGAGTTCAAGCTGGTGGGATTCACTGACTCCGATTATTGTGGTTGTGGTATTAATCGTAAAAGTACTTCAAGAGGAGCTACAAATGCTTGGAGATAGACTGGAAAAGTGGTTCAGCAAGAAGCGAACATCAGTGGCATGTTCTACCACTGAAGTTGAATATGTAGTTGTTTGATGGTGTTGTGCTCAGATTCTATGGATTTAGAATCAACTCCTAGATAATGGTACAAACTTCCCCAAGACTCCCATCTGTTGTGACAACACCAATTGCATTCAGATGATACAAAATCCAGTGTAGGGTTCCAAGACCAAGCACATTGATATATGTCATCACTTCATCAGGGACATCATTCAAAAGGGAAAATGGATTTATTCTACATTTCATCCACTGATCATCTGGATGACATTTTCACCAAGGCATTGGATGAGAAAACTCTAAACAAATTGATTCCATATCTCAACGTTCTTTCAATGACTTAATTGTTTTCTAACTCTTTTGATTGAACATTGCTTTTTATTGCTTTCCAAAAACACAAAAATGAATGCTTCCTTTATTATGTTTACAAATTTTTACATAGCTTGTTTAAGCTTTGCTTTTAGTATTTACAAGTATTCTACTTTTTTCTCTTTTATCGATCTTTCAAACCTATCTAAGATTTATTTGCACCCCTTCTTCTAGAGTTTGCAAGAGATAAAGTCATCCATAATGTTTTGAATGCTCTTGGTGTTGAGAAAAAGAGTGGAATCATGTCCTCTTATTATTGCAAATACCCTCTTTCTACTCCACTCACTGTAATGGATGCAAGGAGCAACCATCAATGCAGTAAGTCTTGTATTCATCTACTGAATCAAAATCCAATAAAAGCTCGAATGCTCTCATGTTGAACTTGACAACACGATGGTTTTATGGATTTGAGATAGTTAACTCATTGGATACAAAGATTGTTTTCTGCTTCTTTCTTTCTCCTGATGAATATGAAGCCTGTCGTCCATCTACAATGTTTCAATGATAAAATAGGCTTCATCACTCTTGGTTTATAGTGAGATGTATTGTATATTGAGGTGTTCATCTTTGCTTGTGTTTTCTTTTATAGCTAGATTTAAAGGGTAGATATCTTAAAGAAATGAAAATAATTAATGTGTAGTTATTTCAAAAGATTTATCTTTGATGATATTAAAAAAAAGATTGTCTGCCTTTATGATTCTTCTGAAAAGGCTATGTAGAGGGCCTTTGAAAAGGCTATATATTCTTTTTCCTTGTTTGACTAACTCTTTTTTTTTCTTCTATACTATTTATTATTCTGTCATGTACCATATTCAATGAACTGATGATGAAGTTTATAATTCTAGATTGCAACTTAACTCTATGATACGTAAGTTAAACCATTTCTTGTTGATGAGTTAAAACCGTTTATGAATCATGCTAGTTCCACCTCAGTGTGACCAAAACAATCCATTATTTCCTTAATATCTTCTTAATAAAACTTGACGATTCAATGTGATATACCACACACTAATAAAATTTTGAAACTTTGTGTCGATGGTTAGTCTATGTACCATAGGATATCACACGCACCAACCCCTGCTTTCCCTTATATTTATATTTAAAGCTTTAAGATTTAGTGTAATGTACCATACATTGATGAGTTTTTGAAAAATCTATGTCGATGGTTAAGCTAAAACACCACAACTTATCACATGCATCAAACCATTCTCTCCATAAATTCTTCTTTAGAATTTTATGATTCAGCGTATGATACTATGATACCGGACGCTGATGACAATTTGAAAAATTGTCTGTGATATATTACACACACCTACCTACTCTTTCTCAACAATTCTTCTATTGAGACGTTAATGATTCGTTGTATTAGCCATACACTGATAAAACTTCGACACTTTTTCTAGATGGGTATATTTCATAGCGAAATGTATTACACGCATCATACCACACTTGCCTTTTCTTCTAATAAAAGTGACTAATAAGTCACGTATGAAACCACACGCTAATGAGATCTCGAAATACTATGTTTACGAATGGTAGTCCAAACATATACTATCAGGAGACATCACAATATTACTTGACTACAAGTTTTAATTCTGATACTCTGGTCACTTCCTCCGAACCTGTATTTGTTGCTGATGTAAGAAAGGTGGAGAATCTTACAAAAGCTGAAGAAACTACTAAATGTTATTGATCTAAAGAAAAGCAAAGTCTAAGGGGGAGTCAATCTGACATCAAATCTAAGGCGGGGGGGGGGGGGGGGGGGTCAAATTGACATCAACATTCTCAGTTCATCATCTCTTCGTCTGTCCGTTGGGATTCATAAATGCTACCTCAACTTCTTGACAATCAAGGGGACATGAGCTGAAGAATTCATTGAATATTAGTTTTGACATCATTAGATAGGGGAATATTGTAAGGTCACACCTTATGATATCATCAGTCAAACACTCTACATGCTATCTATCAACGTCAACGTCTACATCACCATCAGCGCCAACGTAAAGTATATCAGCGTCAGCGTGAAGATAGTTATTCTATGTAATCTTTTTTATATCAGGTAATTATACAGATAAGTATAGAATAGATAGCAGATCTGATATCTTTGTTATGAAGATCGGTTCTTAGTATAGATTAGATACAATCCCTTCAATCAAGGGATATACTTGTATGGATTAGTATATATTCAACATGAGGGTAAAACCCTAATGTAATCGTCTTGGTAACCGCCTTTGTGACAACCCGTTTTCTTGGTGAAAACAACTCCTTTTTTGGTGAAAGACAATTTGGAGAATTCCTTGTGTTATTTACTTTCTGTTCTTTTTTTTCTTAGATTAGTTTACTTTTGTTATTTATACGTGAAGTGTATTCGATCGATGCAAACCTTCAAAAATCAAGGAAGAACCAATAGCAAATGAGCAATTCCGGATACATAACAATTAGAAGCTAGAATTAGAAAGCGAGTGAGGATGTGGGAGAGGATTCCATTTAACCTAAAGGAGAAAATTTAAATTAGTCGATTTATTCCATAATTATTAACCTAATTTTAAGTTAAGGTTAGGAACCATAAATATGATTCGTAACATGAAGAGGGATACCATAATTATGTCAATAAACTATTTTAGGTAGGTAAAATATTTTACCAATTGCAATCACGATGAAACTCCTAGATCTTTTGGGATCATTGAACAATCAATGGTGTGTTAATCTTGTGTTATGCTCTTCAATTTGTGACTGGGATGCTAATGATCCTAAATAAGATGAGAAGAACCATTCAAAAGATCATGACATCATTGAGGTCATTTATCATCTCACATTGATGTGACGATTAACCACACACGCTCCATCAACAACCATAAATTTAGAATATGTACCATTATTTGAACTTTGTAGTCCCACATTAGTGTGTCGGTTAAGCACACATGCTCCACCAATGACTCACAAAGAAATGATATGCGTTTTCATGGATTAGCATATAATTTCACATTCTTTCTTAAAGTAGCCAGAGTTGGACTTTATAAAAGATTCTAGTACTTTATACATTATACTTTTAATGAGATTATGTCCTATCAAATCTGTTTGGCTAACGACCCTCCACCATACAAAGAAGTGGTGGGTGAAAAGTACACTCATTCAACCGTCATTTTATAGGTTGTTTCCTTATACCTCTCCTATAGTATGGCGTCATGAATGAGGCATACTAGAGATTCGACTAACTTTTAATGATACATATAGAAATGGACATTTATACATATGTATAAGGTTTATGTGAAAACTTTTTAAATTACAAGGTTCAAATCATATTAATTCAATTAACATTTAATAACTAATAAGTGAACTAAATAGGATTTTAGAATTATCTATTAATTAGACTTTTAATTAATTTTCATAAATCTTATTAGGATAATTATAATATCTTATAACTAATATTTATATTATTTAATCTTCTTTTCATATTCAAATTAGGATTCTTAATTACCTACTTGATATATTCAGATTTTATATATTTAAAATAACATGGAGTTACTAGTAATAATCATATCTTTTGAATTAAGGCAAGAAAATACGGATGTCGTATTCAAGACAAACTTCACGTCGTGACAGGGGAATGGTCATGTCATGATAGACAGTTTTGTCGATTTGTTTTTGTATCAATTTCATCTATTATGCACCATTAAAGTGAAAAGCAAGGCTTTGATACCACTGATGACTTTCTATGTTAGAATAACAATGTACTTGCGGAATTTCACTTAACACTTAAGGGTACATGCAACCTAAAGGATCTATGTATTTTTCACATCTAATAACAAGATACTTATGAAAACACAAACTAAAACCCTATGAATCGAAATTCATGGTTGGGGATACATACCTTTTCTTGATTCCAATCAAGCTTATCAAGATCTTCATGTCTCCTTGGAAAACCTACCTCCAATAATATACGGGCCTCTAATGGTTCACACCCAAAACTCAAGAAACCCTAGGATTAATGGAGAGAGGAGAGACAGGAGGAGAATTTAATTCATCAACTTTATGTATGAGAGAGCCACGAAATCAGGTACCCCAGGGGTCCTAATTATAGTGTTAGTAATTTGAATGATTAAATAATAGATTTAATCCCAATCCAAATCTTTTTTCCTTATCTACTAGAAATAGGCTTCTGGAAACTCTAAAAGAGCTCCCAAAACCGTCCATATGATGGTAGATTCTAGAATTGCCTCTTTTGGTTAACTATTGAATGATTACACTTCACCCCTTGCACTTTCAATTAATTCCAATTAATCCCGAAATTCCAGACTAACTCTGATTAATAATTAATCAATTCTGACTATTCCTAATTAACTCATAATTAATTATTAACTATTCCTAATTAATTTATAAATCACATGATAAACTAACAAATCATTTATCTCTCTCACTTGATCAGTCCAAGCCATTTCTCGGTTACGAGGGCCACCCAAAAAGGGACTTTACTTTTATTCATCAACATTATACGAATTTAGTTAGGACCTTATACACTTAATCCAATAGTAACAACTTCATTAAAAATAGTGGATTTCTTTGGAGCAACCGTCCCTAAAACTGAAGCATTCCTAAACTTCCAAAGGATCCAAAACGCAGTTACAACCACTGCATCAAACACCTTCCTTTGTGAAATAAAAGGAGGAACCATTTCTAACCAAAAAGTAAGAGTAGAAATAGACCAATATGTCAGAACTTCCAAGTCCCACCATAAATCAATCCGAATATAGAGAGGTCTCAAAGCATGACACTCAGCAAAAACATGATCTACTGTCTCAACATGAGAATGACATATAGGACAAATAATAGACTCCACCTCTATGCCTATAGCTGACAAACTCTCCCTCATAGGATTTTTTTCCTAAGTGATACTCCACATAGAAATTTTGACCTTGATTGGCACCCATGAGTTCCATCTAATTTCCCGACTATCCCCCGTAAGAGAACCACTATCCAAAAAATTGCATTGCCTAAGAAACAGAGAACTTATCGAAAGTATTAAAAGACCATACCATCCTATCTGAAAGACTAGAAAGTTGAACCTCCTGCATCAAAGAAATAAAACCAAGCTACTGTTCTTCCTCCACACTGCCACAAGGAGGACAACGAAGAAAAACACTAAAAGAAGTCGACATAAAATGTTCTGCTACTACCTCCTTTGTAGTCTTATCCAAACTATAAATCTTATGAAAAGAGGTAGACAAGGTACTATCTCCTATCCAAATGACATGCAAGAAATTTGTATACTTCATATCACCAACTTTAATCTTGCAAAGAGAAATTAAATCATGTCCCTGGTCCCTCCATTGACAAACCACCTTTAGAATATCAAACCATGTCCTAAAACTGGTCCTAGAAGGGACCAATGATCTAAACCACCATCTTGACCATTAATAACTTTAACAACCCACAACCACAAAAAATATGTAGAGTTAAAGAATCTACACCACCACTTAAAAATCATATACTAATTAAAAGCAAACAAACTACCAATACCTAACCTACCTTCATTATGACTAGACAACACCTTATCCTACCTCATCTAATGTAAATTTCAATCATATATATATTTGCACCCCAAAATAATCACGCACAATAAGATTCTAAAAGTTTCAAAAATGACATTGGAAGTACAAAACATGCCACAAAATACAAACCCAAACTACCAAGCACATATCTCAATAAAGTAAGTTGACTCCAGTAAATAAAGCTTTAGCCTTCCAAGCCGTCAACTTACAAAAAAAAAAAGACCAATCACCAGCTACCCGAGCCATACTTAAACCAGTCGGTAACCCAAGATGAAAAAAAGGTAGACGAAAAGGAACACACCCATGAACACTAGCCACTTCCTCCATTTAAGCAAAAGAGACTCCAACTCCTATCAACTTACTTTTAAGTAATTTATCTTTAACCCCGATGCTAAGAAAGACATCATAAAATACTAAGAATTATCCTAGCATTCTCCAACTCCTAATCATTCAACAAAATTGCATCGTCTTTGTAAAAAAACGAGATATGACGATACTAGCACTGGTCATCCTAGTGAAAACCTAAGCATCTTTGGCTTGAATAAGAGCAACATGGAGACTTGTAACATCCAGAATTTCAGGTATTATATCTATTTATTTTATTTCAAGTTTTGTGGAAGAACTCGGCGAGTTGGTGCGTAGACTCGCCGAGTAGAGACGCGATTTCTCACCCGGATTAATGACCGGACTCGACGAGTCACATTTGTGGACTCGGCGAGTCCGCGCTATTTAATGAAACTCTAATTTCTCGGGTTTGGGACCGATTTAAAGGGCCTTATGGCCGTCATTTGTGCTCACCAGCCCCCAGAGCGAAACCCTAGTGAGCTTGAGCGTTTGGAGTGAGAGAAGGAGCCATTGTCGACCTTGAAGGTGTTGTCTAGCAAGGGAAAGGAAGCTATAGCCAAGAGGAAGCAAGAGGGTTAACTTCCTGAAGATTTGAGGTCCAGAACATCACGTTTGAGGTACTATTTTCGAACCATTTTCCGTTGTGGTGATGTTCATGTTGATTTAGGGCTTATTGAGCCCTTTTGTGACTAGATCTAGTGCCCCCATGGTCCCTTAAGCGAGTCAGGTTCTGGATCTGGACCCATGGAGGTCCAGAGTACCTCTTTGTCCAAGCTTTATATGAGTCTATGGATGTTTTAGTTTGGGATCATTGTATTTGAGGTTAAAACACCATTTATGAGTCAATAGGTGTGATATGAGCGCCAAGACATAAACTTTACGTGATAAATAAGCTTGGAAAGATTGGATCTATGAGTTAGTGGAACAGATCTGACCTCAGAAGGTCGTTTGGAGTTGTGCATGGAATGCACTTGTCAAGTCCATTGGCAGACTCGACGAGTTGGAGCGAGTTGTTCCGTGCTTTCAAACCAGGGGTTGAGTAACCGAGTTGGGTGAGTGACTCGGTGAGTCGGAAGGGATTCAGAGGAATCGGGTCCCCGTAGGGACTCGGCGAGTCCACGCCAGACTCGGCGAGTTGGGTTGACCGTTGACCATTGACCAGAGTTGACCGGTGTTGACTTGGTAGAATTAGTCAACCATAGTTGGGATAGTCTTAATTAGAGATTTACTTGTGTTATAGGAGGACTATAGCTCGGGAGATCGAGCACTAGTAATTTCGGATTTTTACGAGTTACCGAGATACGCGAGGTGAGTCTTCTCACTATACTTTACCTTGAGTAGGTAATTAGAGTTATGTGATACAGTGTTGTATGCTATATATGTGTTATGTGTTGCACTGCATTATTCTATGTGATTTATGTTGTGCATGCTACAGAGTTACAACCGGAAGGTTCACAGAGATAGAGCCTGAGGGTTCATAGAGTTGGGTGCATGGACCCAAAGAGTTATAGCCTCGATTGGCTAATATGTGTTATATATATATATATATATATATATATATATATATATATATATATATATGGTATTTTGGGGAACTCACTAAGCTTTGTGCTTACAGTGTTTGGTGTTATTTGTTTCAGGTACTAGTGAGGATCGCGGGAAGGTGCCGGCCTGATCAGTACACACACGAGATTTTTATGTTATGAGATCTTGGGATTGTTTTATGATATGAATTTGAGTTTCAAACAATGATGTTTTTATGAATAATAAATGAATTATGTTTTTATAAAATGCGAAAAATTGTTTTGAAATTTACGGTGTTACAAGTTGGTATCAGAGCCTTGGTTTGAGGGATTCGAGTACACCTTCGGGCGTATTTGAACTCAAACTAAGGATTTGAGAAATATTTTTCAAAAAGAGTAAAAGATTTTTGGAAAATGCAGAGCAGAGTCGTGTGTACGATCAGCCAGCGCCGGAACGGTGATTTCCCAAGATACCTTTATGTTATATGCTTATGATATTGATATGATGTATTCTCGTGCTAGAGTGGGCTAGGTACTCCTATTAGGACTAGAGTGGCCTGATTTGTGATGCCTTAGCCTAGGGAGAGGTGAGCTACTACGAGATGCTTGAGAGTGAGTAGGTAGCAGTGAGGAGCTTATGAGAGATCTGTTAGAGAAAGGATTTTGCATAATAGAGTACTTGGGACTTGGGATCCTAGGAAGAGGACTTGGGTTGTATACTGACGCGGTATGGAAGGTAGTATTGGGCCCGTACTACTGAAAACACCGAGACGGTGTACAGTTCAAGTAAGAATCTTCAGGATGCCGGGAATGAAGGAGGGACGAGTTATCGAGTGTGAGTATGCTCGAGTGAGTTTCTAATATATCGTATGTTGTTTTTCAGAGGTAGATCATGGTGAGGACACGTCATGCGCCAGAGAGCAGCGAGACCAGTGATGAGGAGATCCGTCGGATCATCCATGAGGAGGTGGCTGCGGCCATCAGGGCAGAGATACTAGAGATGTTCGGGTCTATCAAGACCACGCTGATTGAGACTTTTGACGACCGTTATGCCGCTCTTTCTGAGGCTGCTGTTACAGCGGCCACCGCAACCATTGTTGCTGCTAGGCCGCAAGGGGGTGACTCGTTGTTGTTCAGGGAGTTCAGCAACACGAAGCCACCAGAGTTTGATGGGACGTAGGATCCGATTGCAGTGATGAGATGGGTATCTGACATTGAGGGGTGTTTCTATACATGCTCGTGCCCGGAGCACTTGAGGGTTCGGTTTGCGCTGAACCAGCTTCGCCTGGGGGCGAATGATTTATGGAAGTTCACGACAGCACACTAATCTCCAGCAGAGCTTGTTGCGGTGACCTGGGAAAGGTTCACCACCATGTTTCGTGATGAGTACATTCCCCCGGTGGAACGGGGTCGGTTGGCATAGGATTTTTTGACCCTCAAGCAGGGTACGGAGTCTGTTACGGTTATTACTAGGATGTTTCATAAGAGGGCGATGTTCTGCCCTGAGCACGTGTCTACTGAGCAGGCACGTATGAGCCGTTATTTGAGTATTTTGAGGAGAGATATTCAGGAGTTCGTGGAGAACTCCTCGTACCGGACATTTGCCGAGCTTCAGGCAAATGCCCAGAAGAGGGAGATCGAGCTAGAGACTCAGGCTAGGGAGGAGGCGGAGTCTCAGGGGAGGGATCGGCGACCGACACAGTCCCAACCGACAGCCAAGTGGGCCAAGCCCGCTGATCCCAGCAGGGAGCCAGAAGGGCCGCATTTGTGGAAAGTGCGAAAAGGGTCATGATGGAGTTTGTAGAGTTGGATCTTGCTATAAGTGTGGCAAGGAGGGGCATATGGCCAAGGACTGCCCCAAGGGGTTTGCAGTGTCTTTTCACTGCAACCAGACCGGACACCGGAAGGCCGAGTGTCCGCTTCTTCGAGGGTTAGCACAGGGAGCTTCTCAGGGGACTGCCCCTGCTGCGATTAGAGCTTCGGATAGTCAGCCGGTGAAGACTGAGACGCCGAAGGCTCGGGGGAGAGCCTTCCAGTTGACTGCGGAGGAGCTCCGCGCAACGCCCGATGTCATGGGCTGGTATGTATTCTTGCATGTATTTATTTTAATGTTTGAGATTTTGTGCTTATTTTATGATATGCGTAGGTACTTTTCTTGTGAGTTCTGTACCTGCTTTGGTGTTATTTGACTCGGGTGCGAGTCGATCTTTTGTATCTTTGGATTTTAGTCAGCACATCAGTATTAGTCGGGAGGCGTTGAGTCAACCTCTGAGAGTCTCCATCGCCAACAAGAGCAGTGTATACCACAGAGGTGATTCGAGGGTGTGTACTCGAGATCTTCGGTGTAGAGTTTCCTATTGATTTGGTCCCGATTGTGATGGGGGACGTCTGTGTCACCGTAGGCATGGATTGGTTGAGCAGATTTGGAGCCGTTATCGATTGTGAGCGGCAGGTGGTGACTATACAAGACCCAAGTGGGGGAGTTCTTACGGTGTATGGCGAGGGTACCCGTCCCGATTCAGCGTTTTGTTCGGTTGCTAGAGTGAGACAGAGCCTACAGCAGGGCTGTAGTGGTTTTGTAGCATATGTGGTGGATACGAGAGTTGGTGCAGAGAGACTGAGTATTGTTGAGGAGGTTCCGATAGTGCGGGAATTCCCGGACGTCTTCCCCGAGGAGTTACCGGGTGTGCCTCCCGAGAGGCAGGTTGAGTTTCGCATTGATTTGATTCCGGGGGCAGCTCATATTGCCAAGGCGCCCTATCGCCTTGCACCTTCAGAGATGTAGGAGTTATCCTCACAGCTTCAGGAGCTGCTGGGGAAGGGATTTATTCGGCCGAGCAGCTCACCGTGGGGAGCACCGCTCCTTTTTGTGAAGAAAAAGGATGGTTCGCACCGAATGTGCATAGATTATCAAGAGCTGAACAAGCTAACGGTCAAGAACCATTATCCTTTACCAAGGATCGATGATTTGTTCGATCAGCTGCAGGGAGCATCTTGGTTTCGAGGACTGATATGAGATCTGGATATCATCAGATGAGGGTGCGTGAGGAGGATATCCATAAGACCGCGTTCAGGACTCACTATGGGCATTACGAGTTCATGGTGATGCCATTCGGGCTCAGCAATGCGTCTGCAGCGTTCATGGATCTCATGAACAGGGTATGTAGACCGATGCTGGATCGATCAATGATTGTGTTCATTGACGAAATTTTGGTGTACTCAAGATCCAGGGAGCAGCATGTGGAGCACTTGCGAGAAATCCTCAGTGTGCTGAGATCGTAGAGGCTTTATGCCAAATTCTCCA
The DNA here is from genome assembly GCF_002870075.4 of Lactuca sativa. Taxonomy (NCBI): domain Eukaryota; kingdom Viridiplantae; phylum Streptophyta; class Magnoliopsida; order Asterales; family Asteraceae; genus Lactuca; species Lactuca sativa. The sequence continues at coordinate 273,027,467 of NC_056627.2, forward strand.
AGTGTGATTTTTGGTTGCAAGAGGTGCAATTCCTTGGTCACCTCGTTAACCAAAAGGGGATCTTGGTCGATCCGGCCAAGATCGAGGCAGTCTTGAGCTGGGAGGTGCTGAAATCTCCTTCCGAGATCAGGAGTTTTCTAGGGTTGGCCGGCTATTATCGGAGATTCATCAAGGATTTCTCCAATATTGTTGTTCCTCTCACCAGGTTGACCCGGAAGGGTGTGGTGTTCAGCTGGGGCCCAGAGCAGCAGGCCTCATTTGAGACTCTTTGCCAAAGATTGTGCGAAGCCCCGGTGTTGGCTCTTCCAGAGGGAATGGAGGACTTCGTGGTGTATTGTGACGCATCGATATCTGGGTTGGGCGCGGTGTTGATGCAGAGAGGGCATGTGATAGCGTACGCATCAAGGCAGCTAAAGCCTCACGAGGCAAGGTATCCCACCCACGATATAGAGTTGGGGGGTTGTGGTGTTCGCCCTCAAGATTTGGCGCCATTACCTGTATGGGGTTCGGTGTATGATATATACGGACCACAAGAGTTTGAAGTATTTGATGGATCAGCCAAACCTGAACATGCGTCAGAGAAGATGGTTGGATTTAGTAAAGGGTTATGATTGCGAAATCCTTTATCACCCAGGCAAGGCTAATGTGGTAGTCGACGCCCTGAGTCGTAGGGTAGAGAACGCCCCGATTCGAGATATTTGTATGAGATTGACGGTGATGACTCCGGTGTTGGACATCATCAGAGGGGCTCAGGCTGAGGTAGTAAGACCGGAGAATCGTAAGAGAGAACGGGTTATCGGTCAGGTATCAGAGTTCGTAACTGATAGCAGAGGGCTTATGACCTTCCAGGGTCGGATTTGGGTACCGTTTGTTGGAGGAGCGCGTACCATCTTGATGGAGGAGGCGCATAGATCGAGATTCTCGATCCATCCCAGGGCCACTAAGATGTTTGTGGATCTTAAGAGAGAGTATCGGTGGCCCTGTATGAAGAGAGATGTGGCGTGGTTTGTTGAGAGGTGCCTAACCTGTCGTAAGGTTAAGGCCGAGCATCAGAGACCGCATGGTAAGTTGCAACCACTGGAAATCCCAGAGTGGAAATGGGAGCAGATATCCATGGATTTTATCACCAAATTGCCGAGAACGGCGAGGGGCGTCGATGCGATTTGGGTGATAGTAGACCGTTTGAAAAAGAGTGCTCACTTTCTCGCCACTAGTGAGAGTTCTTCAGCAGAAAAGTTAGCAGAGGTCTATGTGAGAGAGGTGGTATCGTGGCATGGGGTGCCGATCTCGATTGTGTCAGATCGGGATGTGCGTTTCACTTCCAGATTTTGGAAGAAATTCCATGAGGAGTTAGGTACGAGGCTGCATTTTAGTACCGCATACCACCCACAGACATACGGTCAGAGCGAGCGGACGATTCAGACGCTCGAGGACATGCTCCGAGCATGCGTGTTGGATTTTGGCGGAAGTTGGGACACGTATTTTCCCTTAGCAGAGTTCTCCTACAATAACAACCATCATTCGAGCATTGGTATGCCGCCTTTTGAGCTGTTGTATGGGAGGAGGTGTCGGACTCCCATTTGTTGGGGATAGGTAGGGCAACGAGTGATGGGTAGCATGGAGATTGTGCTTCAAACGACCGAGTAGATACAGCGGGTCAGGCAGAGATTGTTGACCGCTCAGATCCGCCAGAAGAGTTATGCGGATAGGCGACGATCCGAGCTTGAGTTCCAGGTCGGTGATTATGTTCTCGTGAAGGTATCTCCTTGGAAAGGAGTGATTGGATTCAGGAAGAGGGGCAAGCTAGAGCCCCGGTATATTGGGCCGTTCAGAGTAATTGCGAGGGTGGGGAGGGTAGCGTATCGCCTGGAGCTACCTGCGGAGTTGGAGCGAATTCATAATACCTTCCACGTGTCTCAGTTGAGGAAGTGTATAGCCGACGAGTCGGCGGTAGTGCCATTAGAGGACATTCAGGTGGATGCGAGCCTGAACTACGCGGAGAGGCCAATTGCTATTGTGGATCAGAAGATCAAGGTTCTGATAAACAAGGAGGTGCCTCTAGTGCAGGTTCAGTGGCAACATCGGAAAGGATCCGAGTTAACTTGGGAGCCAGAGCGAGAGATGCGTGAGCAGCATCCGGAGCTATTTCAGGGATGAGACTTCAAGGCCAAAGTCTGATTCAAGTGGGGGAGAATTGTAACATCCGGAATTTCAGGTATTATATCTATTTATTTTATTTCAAGTTTTGTGGAAGAACTTGGCGAGTTGATGCATAGACTCGCCGAGTAGAGACGCGATTTCTCACCCGGATTAATGACCGGACTCGACGAGTCGCATTTGTGGACTCGGCGAGTCCGCACTGTTTAATGAAACCCTAATTTCTCAGATTTGGGACCTATTTAAAGGGCCTTATGGCCTTCATTTGTGCTCACCAGCCCCCAGAGCGAAACCCTAGTGAGCTTGAGCGTTTGGAGTGAGAGAAGGAGCCATTGTCGACCTTGGAGGTGTTGTCTAGCAAGGGAAAGGAAGCTATAGCCAAGAGGAAGCAAGAGGGTTAACTTCCTGAAGATCTGAGGTCCAGAACATCACGTTTGAGGTACTATTTTCGAACCATTTTCCGTTATGGTGATGTTCATGTTGATTTAGGGCTTATTGAGCCCTTTTGTGACTAGATCTAGTGCCCCCATGGTCCCTTAAGCGAGTCAGGTTCTGGATCTGGACCCATGGAGGTCCAGAGTGCCTCTTTGTCCAAGCTTTGTATGAGTATATGGAGGTTTTAGTTTGGGATCATTTTATTTGAGGTTAAAACACCATTTATGAGTCAATAGGTGTGATATGAGCGCCAAGACATAAACTTTACGTGATAAATAAGCTTGGAAAGACTGGATCTATGAGTTAAAGGAACAGATCTGACCTCAGAAGGTCGTTTGTAGTTGTGCATGGAATGCACTCGTCGAGTCCATTGGCAGACTCGACGAGTTGGAGCGAGTTGTTTCGTGCTTTCGAACCAGGGGTTGAGTAATCGAGTTGGGTGAGTGACTTGGTGAGTCGGAAGGGATTCAGAGGAATCGGGTCCCCGTAGGGACTCGGCGAGTTGGGTTGACTGTTGACCATTGACCAGAGTTGACCGGTGTTGACTTGGTAGAATTAGTCAACCATAGTTGGGATAGTGTTAATTAGAGATATACTTGTGTTATAGGAGGACTATAGCTCGGGAGATCGAGCACTAGTAATTTCGGATTTTTACGAGTTACCGAGATACGCGAGGTGAGTCTTCTCACTTTACTTTACCTTGAGTAGGTAATTAGAGTTATGTGATACGGTTTTGTATGCTATATATGTGTTATGTGTTGCATTGCATTATTCTATGTGATTTATGTTGTGCATGCTACAGAGTTACAACCGGAAGGTTCACAGAGATTGAGCCTGAGGGTTCATAGAGTTGGGTGCACGGACCCAAAGAGTTATAGCCTCGAATGGCTAATATGTGTTTTATATATATATATATATATATATATATATATATATATATATATACATACATATATATATATATATATATAGTATTTTGGGGAACTCACTAAGCTTTGTGCTTATAGTGTTTGGTGTTATTTGTTTCGGGTACTAGTAAGGATCGCGGGAAGGCGCCGGCCTGATCAGTACACACACGGGATTTTTATGTTATGAGATCTTGGGATTGTTTTATAATATGAATTTGAGTTTCAAACAATGATGTTTTTATGAATAATAAATGAATTATGTTTTTATAAAATGCGAAAAATTGTTTTGAAATTTACGGTGTTACAAGACTCTACATAACTATAAGAAAAAGGAAAGGAGAGAAAGGATCTATATGTCTAAGACCATTCTGAATATGAACTCTTCCATAGTAAACCCATTAACTAGAAATAAGCTCTAGGAAAAGAAAGAACTATCCTAATCCATCGACACCAAAACCCATAATCCCCATGATATCAATAAGATAATCCCAAGAAAGCGAGTCATAAGCTTTCTCAAAATCAACCTTAAATATCATCAACTGCATATGATTGCCTTTACACTAAGCGAATAATAATTCCTTGAAAAATCTTTGACTTTTTATCACCCTCGATACCCCATTTGACTTTAACTTTTTGGGCAAGATCAAGATGATTCACATCATGCAATTCCTGAATCGTGGGAATACTAGACACAGACTATTCACACCTCCCATAAGATAATATTCCTAGACACTCTTATGATTTCTTCCATCTTCGCTCTTATATCGCTAGAAGTCCGTACTAACATCAATGGTGTCCTCATGTATGCAAGTCGTACGTAACCTATGGTTAGATAGATTGTCGAATAAATGATTCTACATTAAGTTCACAACCAGACAAGAAAAAGGAAGTAAGGATATAGAATCCTAGCTATGTACAACTCTAGAGCATACACTTAGCAACTAATAATATCAACATGAACCCTAAGTAGCACATAACAAAAAATTCCTAGGCTAAATGGCATCCCATATGTCAAGCAATTCTAACACGCAATTCCTGAAAAGATCTCTAGCTTACTTACTAGAATGCATTTCTAATCATTCACATATCAATAAATATAACTTAGTATGGATATATATATAGGGAATCACTTTCCTTCTCAAGCTCCGACTAACTATATACATCACATCTCTTTTCCCTTATAGTAAATTCTTTTTTGAAAATATTTTGTAATAATTACCAAATCCTAGTTTGAGTTTGGAATCATAAAAATGTCCATCCAACTCCCTCAAACAAGGGTTCTGATACCAACTTGTAACATATTAATTTTCACAACAATTTTTTTCATCCAAATCTCTCAAACCGTGGCTCTTGATTCCAACTTGTAATGTTCCGATTTTCACAACAATTTTTTCATTTTCAAAATAATATAAACACCCATTTTCATAAAAACTTAATTAAGATAATTTTTTTTCATAAACCACAATCCATATTCAGGTAATAAAGAAAATCATCGTGGAAGTCTCAAAACATAAAGTTGTTTATGTGTATGTACAATCATGCTTTCACCTTTCCCTGATCCGAAGTAGTACCTGAAAACATTTAATCTTCAAATGTAAGTAAAAATCTTAGTGAGTTCCCATAGATAAGACATACAACAATATACATACAGTGCATACCAATAATAGACTTTAGCAAAAAGTTGGCCTTCAACATAAAGTTGGTCCGCTCCTTGGCATTCAACATAAAGATGATTCACCCATGTCCTTCAACATAAAGCTAGTCTGTACCGAGTATCTTGTCCTTCGGCACATAGCTGAACAACCCTCAACTCACAACATGGTATAACAACATATACAACATACAGACAAACAACCAATCCAACAACAACAGACAACTAACTAAACTAGTTTACTTTCGTAACAGCACACTACAATATATCTGCATCCTAACATACAGAGGATGTATATTTTAATATATAATATAGTGAGAAAAATCTCCTTGAAAAGACCTGGAAATCACAACTACACGCTACTAAATGTGAGGGTCGGTCTCACGAACCACCTAGACATTAGATAAAGGTCAAACCTTAGTTTATGACCCAAGACCCTAAGGTTTAACCCAAGGTAAAACTTTGTTAAAAAGTCAAAAAGGGAAACTTCTAGTTGAAAGGTGCCTGACGCCCTCATCTGAGCACCTAACGCCCACTATACAATAAAATAGTCAGATTCCAGGCTAAAAATCAATCACGTTGGAAATTAACCACAAGCGCTCTGACACCTTAAAAAAATATGTGTCATGTCTGCGTCCATTTTAAAAGGGTTTTTGACTTATTCCATTAAGTCAAGGCTTTAATTTCTCAAATCTAATTCTTAATAACATCTTTATGGATAAAGTTTCCAACTTTATACATTAGGATGGTCCAAATAACCAAGATCTAAACTTCAAGTCTCTAAAATGACTAAATGAACCATAACTCCTGCATGTCTTAATGAGCATACATGAGATCCTATTTTTCAAATACCAAAATGTACATAGAGTATTCTAAAGTGCTCAAAAGGTGTTAGATTTCTCTCAACTCCAAGTACATAAGCAAAATGGACCAAAAGTAACAAAAAAACATATAACTAAGTCTAACCTAAAGAGCAAGATATGAAATCTATAGCCAAAAATATAGTAACTTTGTTGGATCTAAACATAGAATCACATTCCTTGCAACAAAGGAAATCTTCTTCATCTCAAAGCTTCACCTAAAAAGGAAAAAATAAGCTCTTAAATCGCCAAAATGCTCAAGAAAAAGAAATACAGGCTTAAGGTTTCTTACAAGGATGCTCTGTTGGCTGAGAATGATGTATCCTAGGGGTTTATACCTGTTAATTGTGACTTAAGCATTTGGAGATTTCTTATGGAGCATTTCGATTCAATGGAGCACTTGGAACTCAATTAAGCACTTGGAGTTCAATGGAGCATGTGACAAAGGAACATATCATCTGAGAATGGAATGGATCATCTGGAAAAGGACCGGATCATGTGACATATGAATGGATCATCTAAAAGGAAGAGTAGAGCACCTGAGAAAGGAATATAGTATATATGAATGGAATGGAGCATCTTGTAATGCTCTATGATGAAGATGTGTCATTCTAGAAGAAGTTACACCATCTATGATGAGGATGCACCACCTTGGGAAGAAAGTGTGCCACTCGTTTACAAGGTGCGCCGAAGGAGGATGCATCACTCATGAAGCAAGATACGCCATCTAGGAGAGGATGTGCCAACCTTGATGTTAGATGCTCCGTTACAGAGAAGGATACACCAATTAGGAATTAGATGTGCCATCTTGTGAACAAGGTGTACCACTTATGGTCTAGACATACCACCTCAGTACAAGGTGAACCACTCTAGTATATCATGGAGTACCTCGGAGTATTGATGTGTTGTCAATGTGTTGTTGGAGCATGGATGCACCACTAATGATTATGATGCACCACTTGTGCATCATGATGCGACATTAGGTGGTTTGATGCACCACACATGTTTCTGGTGTACCACATGTGTTCCTTGTTAATTCATGGTGTCCCTTGATGAGTCACTTATGTTATGATGCTCAAGATTATACAAGGATGCTTAGAAGTTGAAGATAGTCAAGGCTTATTGCAAGATGCACCACCACGACGGTTGATCATCCATGGAAATCTTAATATGCCACTCTTGCATCATGATGAGCCACTATAGATCATTATGCTCCATCATGTGTTTCGTTGATGCTCATGCAATGTATATCAAGGATGAAAGTTCCAGATGCTATTGCATGGCAGATTGTGATTAGGTGACACTATTCATGGGTCTATGGATTAAAAGCCTTGGCCCAATAGGGTTTTAGGTATGATCCTTAGTCTATAAATATGGATTAGGGATGAGATTTGGAACTAGATCAGTTCGGAAACGGGAAACGGATTTGCTATATTATAGAAACCAGGAACCGGACCGCCGTTGTCGTGTCGATTCCGGTTCTTGTCCTAATTTTTTGCTTATTTTTCAAACCAGAACCAGTTGATATGTTGTCTTCCGAGACTTGTATATATAATCCAATATTTTATGAAAATGTGACTTTGTACATTCTAAAATGATGTAAAAACACTAATTTACATGCTGAAAAAAAAAATCAAGTAATTCTGACTTCATATGAGTGATTTATACGTATTTTAAAAAGTAAGACAGATTCAAAAAAAGCAAACAAAACAAAATGTTGTAATGGAAAAATCATAGCATTGATATGTTGTCTTATGGGGCCTATATTTGATTAAATATCTGACCAAAATATGTATTTTTACAGTCTAATATGAAGTAAAAACACAAAATTACATGCTAGAAAAAAAATCAAGTAATTGTGATTTCATATGAGTGAGTTATGCATATTTTAAAAAGCGAGACAAATTAAAAAAATGTTGAAACAAAAAATCATAACATTGATATGTTGTCTTGCAGGGCCTATAGTTGATTCAATATCTAACTAAAATAGGTATTTCTATTGTCTAAAATTAAATACAAACACCAAATTACATTCTAGAATCAACTAAATCTTGCTTCATATGAGTGAGTTATGCATATTTTAAAAAGTAGTATTGATTCCCAAAAAAACAAAATGTTGAAATAGAAAAATCACAACATTGATATGTTGTCTTTTGGGGCCTATAATTGTTTCAATATCTAACCAAAATATGTATTTGTACAGTCTAAAATGAAGTACAAACACCAAATTACATGTTGGGAAAAAAATCAAGTAATTCCGACTTCATATGAGTGAACTATGTGCATTTCAATAAGCGGGACAAAATTCGGTCCAGTTCTGGTTTTTAGAACTGAAATGGTGTTCGAACAGGAACCAATTTTTATAAAAGTGGAGAAACGGTAACCAGACCTTATTACTAAATATGTTCCAGTTCCGGTTTGGTATCGGTCAAGTTCTGGTTTCGGTACTAGCGGTTTTAATGTTGATCCCTAATAGGGATGCATGCTAGTCATTTGTTTGTGTCTAGAATTCTAGAGCGATAGGCGAATCTATATTGAATTGTACTTGTAACCTCTATTTTAGAGCTTATAAATAAGAATACTCCCTTCCTGCTTGTAGACGTAGCTTACCTTGATCGAACCATGTAGATATTGTGTCTTTTGTGCTTTTTTGTTTCATGTTTTATCCCCATTACATCCTAATAAGTGGTATCAGTGTTGTTTGTGTTATGTTGATTGAAGATGGCATCTCATAAGCCCAATTTGAAGAATTTCAATCTTTCGAACAATTTCACTTTGTGAAAGTTAAAGATGAAGGCTCTTCTGGTTCAAAAAGGATGTGTAACGACAGTAGAAGGATGAGCGAAACTTCTAGATGACATGGCAACTGACGAGAAGGTGGATATTCTAGAGAACATAATGCTATTCTTTTGAGTATGACAGACGAAGTACTTAGAGAGGTTGTGGATCAAACAATGCATTTGGGATTTAGGAGAAATTGTGTGACAAGTATCAGAACAATTCTCTGACGAACGGGCTATATCAAAAGTAAATTTTATATACTCTTAAGATGTATGAAAGTACCCAAATAATCTGGATAACTTCAATAGGATCATCTTTGATATACAAGGTGTGAATGTAAAGATTGAAGATGAAGATCAAACACGTATCCTCTTATGTTCACTGTCAAATTCCTATGTGAATTTCATTAACTCCATGTTTATGGTAGGAAAATGATCATTGTGAATGATGTGAAGGATTCTTTGATGTCTAAGGAAATGAAAATAAAATTTTAGTTGGTACAGAAGTTTCTAGTTCCGGTTTGTTCGCAGTCAGAGGATGAATATTAGATAGAGGTGAAGGTAATAAAAGGGAGTCAAGTTCTGAATCTAAGGCCAACATTAAATGTTATAACTATAAGGAAAACAGACACTTTAAAAGAGATTTCCCATTGTTGAAGAAAGAAAATAATGGGGTTGAATCAAGCAATAACAACAATGTCGTTGTGGTTCAAGGAAATTTTAATGAAGGGGATGATGGTGAAGTTTTTACTATATGTACAAGTAGTTTCGTTGATGTTTGGATCTTAGACTCTAGAGCATCCTCTTACATGATGTATAATTGTGACTGGTTTGACTTCTTTAAAGAGTGGAATGGCACATTTAATGTGGGTAATGATTGGATGATCAACGTAAAGGGTAGTGGCACAGTGCAAATCAAGATGCAAGATGATATGGTCAGGAGATTGGATTGTTTGTTTGTTCCAAATCTTCGAAAGAATCTAATCTCTTTTGGCACTTTGGTGAAGGATGCACTAAAGTATTCTAGAAAAGGTGATTGGGTAAGAGTCTCCAAGGGTACTCTAGTACTTTTGAATGGAAAGATGAATCATAGTATTTATTTCCTGAAAGGTTGTATGGTTAGGAGAAAGATGGCGATATCTAAATCCTTGGATCAGTATGATGATAAAATAAAGTTATGACAACATAAGATGGGTACCTTTCCAATGAATGCTCATGGTGAATGTCAATAATCTATTAAATTTATCCATGGCTACCCAAGGAAGGGTTGGGTGTACTTTCTAAAGACAAAAGACAAAAGTTAAGTGTTTGGGCGGCACAAGGAGTGGAAGAATATGATTTAAAAATATTGGATTAAGGTGTCTAAGCTCATAAAAATATTTGTATATTCTTGTGATTAAAAGCAAAATCCTTTTTGGGTTGCCCTCATAACTGGAAACAACTAGAAAGGATATTATGAAGGAGAAAGAGAAAATTGATTTGTTGACATATTATATGATTAATATATTAATTGGAATAGATAGTTTATTTGTTAATTTATTATGTGATTAATAAATTAATATGATATCAATAGTTAAATAATTAATTTGTTAATTTATATGATTATTAAATTTATATGAAATAAATAAAATTAATTAATTATTAATCAGAACTAATCTAGAATTAATTTTGGATTAATTAGAATTAATTAAAGGTGCAATGGGTGAGCTGTAATTGCTCAATAGTTAAAAGCAATTCTAGAAGCATGGACAATTTTGGGAGCTCTTCTGGCGTTTCTGGAAGTCTCCTAGTTGCAAATAAGGAAATGATTTGAACTAGGATTAAATCTGTTATCTTTATTATTCAAATCTGACTTTGTCTGCAAGTTACCTAAATTATAAATGGGACACATTCGCTTGCAATTTTCGTTCATGACATTCCTTTTAGGATTATGAACAGAAATTCCCTCACATTCCCTCTATCATCTTCATTCTAGGGTTTCTAGTTTTAGGGTGTTAGCCATTAGCGGTATTATACTTTTGGTGCTTTCTTTCTAAAGATCTAAAGGAAAGGTATCAAAGAATTATTTTCTATAACAATTCAAATGTATGTAATCCTAGATCTACTTATTCTGATTATAGTAAGGTTCTTTATATTCATTGTATGTTACCTTCAAAGTGTTATTACATAGATCCTTATAGGTTGCATGTGCCTTTAAATGTTAAGTGATTTTTTGCATGTACATGTATTTTATAACATATAAAATCTATCATTGGTATTAGAGCCTTGGTATGTCTAACATTGATTGTACATGAGATGAATTGAACAAACAAAAAAAGAATTTTTGAAATTTTGTCTGTCACGACATGACATGATTTTTTGCCACGACGTGACACCAATCTAAAACCGATTTTCAAGATTTTTCTGCCTAATCTGATTTGTGGTGCTACTTTTAGTGATTATCTGGTTTTAATTATGCTGAAATCCGAATTTTGAATGTCTTATATGATTAAATATAAAACCCTAAGTATTAAGAGATAATCATGGAATAGATAATTTTAATTATAAGATTAATTAAATTGAATTATCCTTATGAATTTAATTATAAGATTAATTAAATTTAATTATCCTTATGGATTTAATAATAAATTTAATTACAAGATTAATTAAAGTATAATTATAAAATCCATGTTAGTCTTAAATTGATTCATTAATTATATGATTAATTTAGATAATTAATATTTAAACATTGAAGTTTTAAAAAAATTTAAATACAGCCTAAAAGTATGTATAAGAACTTTAATACTATATGTATGAGAAAAGTCAATAAAATCAATAATATGTCTCATTCACGAAGTCATACTATAAGAGAGGTATAAGGAAATAGCCTACAATATAAACGTTGATTGGGTGTCATTTTCACCCACCGCTCCTTTATATGGTGGAGGGTCGTTAGCCAAACAGGTTCGATAGGACCTAATCATATTAAAAGTATAATGTTATAAACTACTAGAACCTTCTAAAATCCCTCGCTAGTTAGTTTATGAAAAATGTGAAAATGTATGCTAATCCATGAAAAACGTACAAAATTTCTTTGTGAATTGTTAGTGGAGTGTATGTGGTTAACTGAAACACTAATGTGAGACTATAAAGATGAAATGATGAAACAACTCGTGTTTATAATTGTTGATGAAGTGTGTGTGGTTAACCGAGACATCAATGGGAGATTATAAATTGATTCAGGATGTTAGAGTGGGTTTGCATGGTTATTCACAGCTTAATTGTGATCCTCGACATCCAAGTCATAATTGGTAAGAGCATAATTTGATATTAAACATGTCATTGATGTTTCAATAACAATCTCAAAATATCTAGGAGTTTCATGTGATTGAAATCAATGAAATGTTTCTACCTACCTAAAATAGTTTCGTGATAAGACTACAACATCCTTCTTCATATTGCGAAATGAAAATATGGATCCTAGCCTTAATATAAATTTAGGTTAATAATTAAGGATTAAATCAACTAACATGAATTCTCTCTTCTCCTAATTATACACTTCTAATCAAGATAGAAATGGCCTTATTCGTTCTTATAGAAATGCTTTTTCTTAATCATTTGGAGATGCTATTCCACATTCGAGTCAATGTGAAATTGTCTTCCCTTCCTTAGGAAATGGTGGAACTGGACATCGTCTCTCTTCAACTCTTCCACCTCATCCTCCTGTGACTCTCCCAACATCATTTTTTTTTCAAGTTGAAAGATATGAAATAATCAATCCTTATTGGCATGTAAACAGAAAGATGGTGACTATGTGTGTGTGCATCTTCTAAAAATGAAATCGTACATTGAAAAGTTGGGAAGAACGAGTGTCGTATTCCTAAAGTAGCAAGACGGTGATTTGGTTCTTCTTTCGCTTCCTGAGTCTTATGGTCATCTCTTTGAGAACTTTCATAAAAGGAACCTCGACGCGACCCTAAATGATCTGACCCAAATGTTGATAGTTGTTGAAGCAGAAATACTTATAGGGTCTAATCGCAAGTGCTCCATGGACATTGACAATGGTGACATTGGTGTCAATAAAGGGTTTCTCTTCCCAATCAAAAGGGATCAACCAAGGTCAAACTATTTGATCGTATAGTAAAGAGAAAGGCCCATTCGATGATTGTTTCATATGTTGACCCCAATGATTCCATCTGTTTCTACTGCTAATTTAAGTGACATTGGAAGTGAAGTTGTCCAAAATACCGAAAAGCTCTTAAAGATGGTAAAGTCAATTTGTGTGACTATATTCCAGGTACATCCATTATCCAACTTCATTACCTTAATAAGTTCTTATTCATAGATTCTTAATACATAATTTGATGATCACATGGTATTAGAGGATGTAAAAGAAAGAAGGAAGCTTGAGCAAAGTGAGCTAAATCTGTTCATGGGAATGGACTTCGGTTGCATGGTTCGGTGGTCAGAATTTGACTACTAAGGAGTTAGGATAATTTAGTAGACTACTTTTACTTTTTTTTTTAATATTTCTAGAAACATAGTTTTTCCTTTTTATGCATTGATAAGGACAACTTCCAATTTTCTTTTTATCAATAAAAGTGATGTTTTGTTACCTTATTTTATATTTCCTTGCAATGTCATAAATGACTGTGTTCATAATGTTTCTAATAGTATCAATATTAATTATGTATTTGATTCTTATGAAATCGTGCTTGTGGTACTATCATAATCAACCAAGTGAAAAGAAATCTCATCACCAATTGGACAGAAACTTGGAGTCATACAATTTGAATCGAATGATGCATGAGAATCTTATTCATTTGAAAATTATGAATAAATCATTGTTCACATGTTTATGTGAGGCAAGTGAAGGATTGATAGATCTAGTACATATTGATATGGACTCTTTAGATCCACCACAATGGACGATAACTCTATTCATCTTGATTTACATATGCTTCAGTAAATATGATTTTGTTTATAAGATTAAATAGAATTCTAATACTTTTGAAAAGTTCAAAGAGTAATAAAACGAAGAGAAGAATCTATTGGCCACAAAGATAAAAGATTCTCCAATCTTAAAAGAAATCAAAGTACTTTAGTATCATGCTTTATGATCATCTTAGTAATTACGTAATTGTCTCACAATCGACTCCTCAAAGAACATCTTAGTGCAACTGTATGACTAAGAAGAGGAATCAAACATTTAATGGAAATGCTTCGTTCAAAGACGAGTCATACTTTGTCTAATCAAGTTTTACAGCTATATTCTAGTAACTATAAACCGTATCTTAAAACTCATTACAAACTAATAAGGTTGATAACATCTCATAATATGTGGAGTAATAATGTTTTCCTTACTCAAGCACATTAAGAATTGGAGTTGTGATGTTTTTGTTAATCGAAGTGTTTTCTTGTCAAGAATCTGCACAAACTTTTGAATACTTGTTTTAGCTTTTCGAGGAATGTTCATTGAGAGACAAATTTATATGTCAAGAATTCAGTGGGAGTCGTGTTGATCTTGACAATTACAAGAGAAAATCGACAATGATGCTTTTAGTTATCACTAGCATGCGACCTGAGGTTGAAAACTTGTTGTGTTTAATTGACACATTCTTATTTCTTTACACCTCCAGTTAAGTTGGCAATGTTTTTTATTTCTATTTTTTTCATTTAAATGGAAAAGTAAAGTATGTTGGTCACTGAATGTACACTGATCAATATGGGGTGAGCTGCTAATGACACAAAAGCACTGGTAGGCCTTGAGTTGCCAAAGAGGCAAGAAATTTTGAATAGCGAAGTTCGGTCCATGAAGGAAGCTAAGATTGAGCTTGGTTTGTCCTAAACCTTGTCTTAAGACTGTAGGTTGAAAATGAAAGATTCACATAGATATGAACGTATGCACCTTCAAATCCAAGTGGCAAAAGATTTCGCTCTGATTCATGAAAAAGATTATGAGGAAAACTTTCCCTGATAACTTTTTAAGATCCGATAAAGATCAATATGAATATTGGTTGTGTTAATTGCATTCTTAAATTCAAAATATGATTATGGCATCCCTCTTCATATTTCGAATTGTGAGGAATGGCAAGGAATTGTTTAAACTTTCAAGAGATATATCTATCAGTCTTAAAGGGTTTCAACACATACACACACACACACTATCTGAAGTCTAATTAGAGACTTAACAAAGCATCGCATAACATATATATATATATATATATATATATATATATATATTCACTTTTATATGAAATTCAAATGGTATTGATTTCTAGAAGTCTATTTTATTTCATAGTACATGTGAAAGCTAGTGGGAGCATAATTATTTTGTCGGGATTGCGTGAGGACAATATTTTTTGCAGGAAACGATGTCTCTAGTTTGCAGATTGCAAAATTTGGGAATTATTTTGCTATAGTGAACTTAAGGGATAGGGAACTCGTACTTTGTTTCAAATCTAAAGGTTTGTATCATATAGTTTAATGGAACTTAGTCAAAACATATGTGAATAGCATGTTGAAGTGTTTCAACATAGGAGATTCGATATATGGAAATATTATATTAAGAAATTGAACAAATATTAAATCCTTGTATAGGTAAAAATGATTTGAGTCTCATATGCTATGGATATAAGATTGACAACATATGCTATAATATGTACCTATTCTAATTTTTTCAGATGCCTTGAGCATTGTGAGAAAAGGACTAGAATTTTATGTGACTAAAGTTGTTAAATAATTGTCAAGAACATTCTAAGGTTTTACTGAAGATTTCTTGCTTGTGGACAGGTGGAAGTATAATTCATTGAAATGGACCATAGTGACACGTTTTGGAATAAGATGGTTCTTGGTCAGAATTGATGGTCATATGGGACAACGGAAATGTTTCCATAATGGGAGATGATTATAAATTATGCATGTGAGTTGGAAGCTTTAATGCAAGAGAAGTGTTCAAGGAGTGTTCCTTGAATTTGAGACTTCATAACCATGGAATTTTTTATAGCAACAAGTTCCAGTGGAACATTCTATAATATCGAAGGCTCGGTCTTTGTGAATTTAGAATCTCGACATCACAAAAGTACCATGCAAGTGAAGATGAAATTACACTACATCTTAGATTACGATAATAATTTAGAATTATGAAATGAGTATCATTGGAGTAATGTCTAGTCGATCTATTCACAAAGGAAGTACCACCGAGAGGCATAGTATGCATGTTTGTAACATGACACGACAGATGTTATTTAATTCAAGTAGTTAGTTGATTACTCGAAACAATATATAATGAATAAATTTGTAATTGTTATGGGGATTAGATAATATGAATTTATTTATATTAAAGGGGTATGATATTGTAGCTAATTAGTTTATTATAGGGATTGAATCAAGACGGCCATGAATTGTTTGTAGATTATCCATAGGGATTGCTGCAATATTCATGAGTACTTTGAAATAGGAATTTATGTATTGGATAAACTCACGCTTAGAGATTAAATCATTGATTCAATAACAATTCATTCGAATACAATAATATCTACTATTCTTAAAGTAGAGATATATATAGTTCTTAGTTTACACATCAGTAGTGTATTGGCTTACTCAAACACATCTCATAACTGGATGTTATATATGGTTATTCCATGTGTGATTTGGTATGTAAAATGTATAACTATATAGTCAAAGTAATCCATTCCTTTTTCCCTAACAGGAAAAACAATATCTTTAGGCCTCTCGATGATTTAAGTTTATCTATAAGAACCACACCTAGTCTAGACTAAATTGTTGTGTTCGATTTTGTAGTATGAATTTGATCATAAAATCGAAGACCGAGAAAAAAATAAATGAACACGAGGTTGATCATTTAATCCATGGATATGCTTATATGGTATCTTGTAGAACAATGGAATAAATGATCGCGTATCTTAAGGCCAGTGTTTGATTTAAATCATAAGTCGGCAGTGACTTTGGAAACTACACGTTGCTGTTTGGCTCAAGGTTATACTTGCAATTGTAGTTATAGACTTATCCAGGTGGGAGACAGTTGGGTTAAAGTGTCTAAGCTCGTAACTAAATTGGTATAGTCTTGTGATTAAAAGGAAAGTCCTTTTTGGGTTGTCCTCAAAACCATAAATAGCTAGAAATGATATCAGGAAATAGAGAGAGCAAATTGAATTGTTGATATATTATATGATTAATATGTTAATTGGAAATAAATAGTTGATTTTTCAATTTATTATGTGATTAATAAATCAATACAAGATCAATAGTTAAACAATTGATTTGTTAATTTATTTGATTACTAAATTAATATGAAATCAATAAGAATTAATTAACTATTAATCAAATTTAATCTAGAATTAATTGGAATTAATTAAAGGTGCAAGGAGTGAATTTTAATTGTTCAATAGTTGAACAAAATAGGCAATTCTAGAAAGGTCCAAACATGCACAGTTTTAGGAGCTATTCTAGGGTTTCTGGAAGCCTCCTAGTTATAGATAAGGAAATGATTTGAACTGAGATTAAATCTATTATTTTAATTATTCAAAGTTGACTTTTTCTGCAAGTTACTTAAACTATAAATAGGACCTCTTGTCTTGCAATTTTCATTCATGACATTTCCTATAGGCATATGAACGAAAATTCCATCATCTCTCCTCTTTCCTCTTCATTCTAGGGTTTCTAGTTTTAGGTTTGATCCATTAAATGTATAATAATTTTGGTGCTTGCTTTCTGAAGATCTAAGCAAAAGGAATCAAAGAATTATTTTCTATAACAATTCAACGGTATTTAACCCTATATATACTTATTATGATTATAGTACGGTTCTTGTAGTGTTCTTTATATTCATTGTATATTACCTTCAAAGTGTTATGACATAGATCCTTATAGTTTGATCCATTAAAGGTATACTAATTTTGGTGCATGCTTTCTGAAGATCTAAGCAAAAGGAATCAAAGAATTATTTTCTACAACAATTCAACGGTATTTAACCCTAGATATACTTATTATGATTATAATACGGTTCTTGTAGTGTTCTTTATATTCATTGTATGTTACCTTCAAAGTGTTATGACATAGATCCTTACATTTTGGATGTACCCTTAAATTTTCAGTGATTTTCCACATGTACATGTATTTTATAACCCATAAAACCCACAAAAAATAGACCAGAAACACCATAACAAAGTGGATTGATAGAACGGATTAACCAAACACTGATGGAGCATGCTTAGTGTATGCAATTATCTGCTGATTTATCGGAGCAATTATGGGTAGAAGCAGTTAACACTACTCGCTATTTGGTGAATATATCTTCATCAACTATAACTGACTGTAATACTCATCAAGAGGTGTGTTATGGGAAACCCTTTGATTAGTCTGGTTTACGAATATTTGTATACCATGCTTACGTTTGTGTAGATGATGGTAAACTGAAGTCGAGGACAATGAAGTGTATATTTCTAGGATATGTAACTGGAGGGAAAAGTCATCGTCTATGATGTACATAAGAAAGAAAGACTCCAAAATTTGTTATTAGCAGAGATGTGACCTTTGAATCTGCTATGTGTAACCCGATAGGAGGTGGTATAAGTATTACGGGGAATGATCAGGGTGCTAGCCAGAAGGTGGATCCTTATAACACAAACCTCATACAGTTTTGTGATAAATGAGGAACAAAAAGGTGGCATGGAACAACATAGATGTGAGGATCAATCCCTTGTATAACCCATGGAAGAAGTGTTTCGCTGATCTCGGGAAAAACAACTTGAATTAGCTTCTAGAGAATTAGCTTGTAATGAACGATTTAGGAGCTACAAAGAAGATAGCAGGTATGAAGATTCAAATGGATGGAAGAGTAGGAAGGTTGTATCTTTCTCACTACATTAAGAAAATCTTGTGGTCATTCTATTGTAATCAGTCCAATCTTGTTGGTACTTCTTTAGCGGTTCGAGGAAATCAAGAGAATAAAGCTCATTGGGAAGTAGTCAAGCGGATATTATGACACTTGAGGGGAACACTTGGCCTTTTTCTGGTGTATGGTACTAATACATGACATATATACTTGGTTGGATAAATAAACTCGGACCATGGAGGTGATTTAATGATAAGAAGATCATTGGTGGTTGGTCTCGTTCAGAGGCTTGTTTGGAAGGTAGAGAAACTTATCATGTTCTATTCAATATTTTTCATTCATATGGTCCCACGGAGAATCTGAAAGACGTGTTGAGAAGGTCGTTGCCAGAGAGAAGTTCAAGGCTTGTTTGGACTTGGTTGATGTTTTTAGTAGTTAAGTCCCTTTGGGTATGGATGACAGGAAGGGATATGAAGTTCTTGGCTTAATGTGGAGTTCATAGGATACTCAAGTCAAGTTGGAGATTGTTAAATGTAACTTGATCATTTAGAGCATTCTCATGTCGCATTTGGGATCAATGGATCATTTGGGTTCAATGGAGCACTTGGAGTTCAATGGATCACTTGGAGTTCAATGGAGCATGTGACAAAGGAACAGATTATGTGAATGAACAAATCATCTGAGAAGGGAATGGATCATTTGACAAAGGAATGGATCATGTGATAAAGGAACAGATCATCTAAACGACGGAATGGAGCACCTGAGAAAAGAATGGAGCATCTAGGAAGGGAATGGATCACCTTGTGATGCTCCATTAAGAATATACTTATCCAGTGCATGGATGCACCATTTTGGAGGAAGGTGAACCATCCATGATGAGGATGCGCCACCTTAGGAAGCAAGTGTGCCATTAATTTTCAAGGTGCTTCGCTTTGAATAAGGATGCACTACTCATGAAGCAAGATGTGCCATCTAGGAGAGGACGTGCCAACCTTAAAGCTAGATGTGCCATTATGGAGGAAGGTGTGCCATTATGAAAGTGGATGCGCTACCTCAGAGGTGGATGTACCATCTTAGGATTAAGGTGCACCATTTATGGTCTAGATATGACACCCCGGTACAAGGTGTGCCACTCTAGTGTGTCCTGTAGAACTTCGGAGTATTGATGTGTTGTTGAAGTATAGATGCGCCATTAATGATCATGATCTGACACTTGTACTTCATGATGCACCATTAGGTGGCTTGATGTGTTACCCATGTTCCTGGTGTGCCACATGTGTTCCTTGATGAGCGATGGTATCCCTTGATGAGTCACTTATGCTATAATGTTCGTTATGATGTTCAAGATTGTCCAAGGATGTTCAAAAGTTGAAGACGCTCAAGGAATATTACATGATGCGCCACCATGATGGTTGATCCGCTATGGTTATCTTGATGTGCCACTCTTGCATCATGATGAGCCACTATGGATCATGAAGCTCTATCATGTGTGTTGCGGATGCTCATGTAATGTATATCAAGGATGAAGGTTCCATATGTTAGTCTATAAGTAGAGATGCATGCTAGTTATTTGTTTGTGTCTTGAATTCTAAACCGATAAACGAATATCTATTGAATTGTACTTGCAACATCTATTTGAGAGTTCATAAATAAATTATATTCCCCTCCTACTCGTGGTCGTAGGTCACCTTGACCGAACCACGTAAATATTATGTCTTGTGTGTTTTTTGGTTTTGTGTTTTATCCACATTACTTCCTAATATTGCCTTTTAAATAAGCCCAATTCCCAAGAAAATGGCTACAATCCACAGCTCAGACACATCGCATCCATATATTGGCGCCTCGACGCCTTCGGATAAAGTCCCTAGTTTTCAGATTTTCAACAAATAGACAATTTTAAGTCATAATAAAATATGTACCGGGAATTTGGATGTTACACCATAACCATAACTTCTCCCTCTATTTCTAACATCAACTGGGAAATAAAAACCACAAGATTTTCTTACTTTCCAAATCTTACTAAGCATAAATCGTAATAAACATGATCGATAAGGAAGATTGGATCTGTTGTAGCTGGACCCTAATAAAATGATCCTGAATAATAACTTGCTTCTGCATGAACAAATCTTTGTCCCAAACGACAAGGGTTTCTATGTCCCGGTTAATGTTACAAGCAGAAGAAGAGGTTGTGTCTATGGTTATGAGACATTTGATTGAATTATTAGTTTAAAAATAACCTTTCTCCTCAACACCAAAAAAAACTCATCTTTCTCTCATTCTACTCATTTTAGTTTATTATTTCTCAAACGCACATCATAATTCAATATAAGATGATTTAAAATATCACTAGATGTTAGTATTGAAATAAATAGATATATTGCAATAAACTATTAAAAAATATGATTAAATTATTGCGTCTTTAGTTATAAAAATATAAAGAAAAACATTGATAATACTATATAATCATTATAAATATACTATTTAATAATTTAAATCTTATTTAATATTAAATAAAAAAATGTGAATAATTAAAAATTGGAATTCAAATATATTTGTATGAGTATAATTTAATATTATTGAATGAGAAGGTTAAATATACAATGTACAAGAACATAATAATGACTTAATAATTAACGTGGCTGATGAAAAAACAAAATCTGTTATATGCTCAGATGTTAATAACCTGTACAAAAACTCTTGAATCAGATTATTTTTTTAGTAATGCTATTTTTATAATCATTTAATATTTTCATTATATATATATATATATATATATATATATATATATATATATATATATAGAGAGAGAGAGAGAGAGAGAGAGAGAGTTAGGTTCAAATGTTTTCACTATCTATTGTGTGCCTGTATGATTGATTCTGGACCAATCATTTTAGTTATTTTAAGAAAGTAATTAATTCATATTGAATGTTGAAGATGTAATTAATATCTATTATATCTTCAACATGTAATATGCATTAATTACTTTCTTAAAATAACTAAAATGATTGGTCCAGAATCAGTCATACATGCACACAATAGATAGTGAAAACAAAATAACCTAACTCTATATATATATATATATATATATATATATATATACACACTAACCAAAGTCACCGATCCTACCCTCCCAACTAATATTAAAGTGGCTTTTTTGACCTCTTTTTCATCTCTAGTAAAAATCACCACAACTACCTTTAACCTAACCGACACACCATATAACTAAACTTTTAAAATAAATAATTACATGTACTAGAGTTTTGGTATGTATAATTTTATATTTTATAAAAGATAATGTATGTAAAATCGAATGGCATATTTGTTGGCATGGGCCAAAATCCAAGACTACAGAGACAACTAATTGAAAACTACCTGACTCTGAACTCTTTTAGGTCTCTTTTGCTTTGGTTGGATGTTAGACTACATTATTCTCGCATACCCACCAACCCATCAATCATACATACATGCATGTAATCATTACCCTTTTTACATACATGCATGTTATATATGCATATATCATTCATGCATATTTCTATTCATTTATCCGTGTATCTACATATATATGCTGCTACATGTTTTATGTACTTATTATTTTATTCTTAAATTGATACAGTTTTGTCCGAGTCATACTTAAATCATCAACATTTAGCTGAAATGAAAGACACCTAAATCAACACAAAATATATAGATCACGCTTTGTTATATTATTTGATAAAATGGTATGTTGTCTTTGATGGAGTTTGATGGAGTGAGGTTGAGGAGTGACAAGCCACATGGAAGAACAGACTACTGATAACGCTTTATATTGAACGAATCATGTGATCGGGTTTTTTCTGTTTTGTTGGGAGGTCGGGGACAAGAGAAACAAAATTGAATGTCGTGTTTGTCAAAGAAGGAATGAAATTGGCGATGTGACAACTAGCCCCCGTAATCATAATCATACTGAAAAGATTTCAATTTCCTGTGTGAATTGAGTTTGAATGTGAAATGTAAGAACTTTGCAAAGACATCAAATTTATTTAATACGTGGATACTTCCAAACAAAATTAGACGAATGATCTAAAAAAAGAACATAATATTTTATGCCACTCGCACTAGTAATAGGTGAGATTCACAATTCAGAATGGGCATAAGAAATATAAGAAACAAAAGAGTTTGAACTAGAAAATGGAAGACGTATATGTTATCGAAGTTGACCTGGATGACATGACAATTTCAAATTGTTTTTATTAGAATATAAAAAAACAACTAGAAATTAAGACCGAAGGACACGAGCACTGACTGACCAAAGTGTTGGTGCCACAACGATAAGCTGGAGGATAAATGAGCAACTGAACGGAAGGTGTGGCATGGAAAAGATCTTGTGAGTTGTCACACCTAAAAAGAGTTTTGAGTGTTAGGAAATCACTCATATAAAATCCAAATTCATCAATTTCAATGGTAAATTTATTGTTCACGGTAAATTTTCAGATATAAATAAGATATTTGATAATTTTGGGCGTAACCAAGACACTATTTAGGTGTAAAGCTTGGTTGTCGGTCTTAAATTTGGTAGTGGACGGAAACGGTGAAATAGATGGACGAACAGTTGTCACCGATGGTTATAAATATTATTTATAACGATTGAAAAATCGTTACCTAGATAGTATAAAATCAAATAGAAAAATGTAATATTATTAGCAGAAACTAACAATGGGAAGTGGTAGAGCTTCTCAAGACGATAGTGTGGATATAAAGAACATTAAAAACAAAATTTGTATGAGAAAGTTATGACTATTTTAAAAGTATGTTGCTATTTTGGAGAAATGAAGATTTCAACGCCACCATGACGTGGTGGGGTTATAGCCACGACGTGGGGAAAGGACAAATGGCTTGGACATGTGTCAACATCAGGGTGACACATGACATCTATATTCACCACGACGTAGACAAATTATGGCCAGGACGTGGCAAGGTGATGACGGAGCGGGACGCGTGTTAACATCAGAGCAACATGTGGAATTTGTCATAACGTGGCAAAGGGAATGCATGACGTGGTACCGACCAGACCACCCTATAAATATGGGTTTTTCATTTATTTCTTGTGTGTACGTGTAGTGGGGATCTCGGTCGGTTAGGAAGTAAGTTACGGGGTGCGTGTTAACAACGATACATAGGAATCAATATCGGCATGAGGTATAATCATTTATTTCGTTAATTACGTTGTTTGTTTAATTTTTTGATATCATAATTGTAGAATGAGAGTCAGGACCCAATTTAGACTATCGGGTTATGATATTGTGTTGTCGTAGACCTAACAACATAATAAGATTGTTAATCTAGTCGGTGTGAATGGCACACCTCCGGATTGCAGCTTGGACGGACGTGAACTAGTGGACTAATGGGCTACAAGATTACCCGTTTGATAGTTGTGAGATGAGATTCGATGAGTGGGGTAACAAACGATTACCTGATTTAGTTAATAGCTAAACAAAGGAATATCGTAGTAAGCGCATACAAGTTCTAAGAACTTGTTATCTTATCGTAATAGGTCCATACAAGCGATGGGTTGGAAGTGGCACAAGATGCAAGGTTAGGGTAGCAGATAGTCTTCATTAGCATCAGAAAGGTAAAATGGTTTATTATGTGTTTTATGTGAACAAACTGAGTCTTATGATATGATATTTGATTTGGGATTCATTATTGATTACTCATGATGAGTTTTCAATAATATTTATGAAATTTGATTTGCAATTTGGTATTTTTCACTCATGAAGAGTGAGTTTATATGATTAGGTTTGGTTGCTCAAGATGAACCTTCATGTATTGTGAAACGAATGCATTCATAGTTTTCGTGTTAGATACTGGACATGGTAGACAACATTATTGGGTGGGTAAATCCCATCACAAGGTAATACTTGAAGTTATTGGGTTGCGATGTTCCTAAGATTGGCCGCTCCCATGGTAGTAAGGTGATTCGTTCCTTTGCTGAGTTGGATTGACCCATCATGGATTACGAAGATACCATGAATCATGAGCAATTTGTTTACTCGTGGTTTGGGAGGCTATCAAATCCACTAATCCATTTTTATGTATGGAATATGTACGGTTTCATTTCGCATTTTGGCAATAAAGCCCCGAAGTAGATTTCTACAATTTGAACCTTGACGGGTCTGATCGACTTGCTTGAATTTTATTGATGTTTTATTTTATTTACAATTGATTTCAGGAATGAATTAGATTGGAATAAATCATGTTTGACTTGTGAAAAGTTATAAATAGAGTCTAAAACTCATGTAACTCACAAGTCTTCAGACTTACATAGATTTTGCTATGTACCAGGTATAGGAAATAAGGAAAGAGAAGGCGGTCAGTGAAGATGACAAAAGGTATAGAAAAGGTTGTAAATCCTTTTATTTTTTATTGTGGTTATTGATATTGTCTTATAACATCAGAAACCATAAAAGTATGATAAATATTTGAATATTTTGATGAAAGTATATTTTAATGATATAAAATGATGTCTAAAACGTTGGTGTTACACTATTAAAACCAAAGGGGTGAGAATACTTGTGATCAAGGCAAGGTGAGATGTAGCGCTCGTATCCATGTACCATCCGACATCGGGGTTGTCATAGAGATGAATAGTATTAAAATTCTTGGGCGATATATGTGGGTAGATCGTGCCTCATCAAAGGGAACCATTCCAAACGTGGAGTGAGAGAATATTTGCATGGGGCAGGATGCGATAGTTGTTGAAAGGGAGGCTGTTGGGTTAGCCATAAGGAGGCAGTATTGCAGTCGTAGTCGAGGTGTTTGCAACATAGTAGAGGCGAATGTTAGGGGGGCCCAAAGAATAACATATATTTGTTAAGAGTTTCATCTGAACGCCTTCCATAATGAGGGGAAAGGCTTCCACAAAGACACCGACATTGTTTGGTGGTCTGTTGTGCTGTGGTTGCCCTAGGTTTTGTCATTGGTGTCCCCTCGTCAGTTGTAACTTTGGTTTCAATTGTTCTTGCTTCATTTTTAACCATTTGTAGGATCAATTAAGACCATTGAAGGGAGCAGCCGTGTAGAGGATCGTGGATGAGGATGAGTAGTTGGAGTACGTTCGTTGAATTTGGCAATCACAGTTGAGACATTGGTCTCCTAAAAGTAGCAGAAATCAGGCTTGAAAGAAAGTTAGATTGGTATACGGTGGCAATGTTGGAGTTGAGCACTGAGAGACCATTGATCAAGTTGATAAATAGAGTTTTTTTCTCGATGATGGGTGATTCAATGTTGTCTTCAGAGAGTACCTTCATCTCTTGGAAATATTTAGAGATGGTCCGATCACCCAAAAGCATGGTAGTGATATTGCCATATCTATACATATATTTAGGCATTATTTGAATACTTGTTAAGTAATATTTTGGTTAATAGCAAAGATATTTGATACTTATTGAGTTAAATTACATTTTGCAGTCAAATAGGACATTTTTGAGGAAAAATGACCAGAAGTGACAAATATTGGAACCTGGAAAGACTGGAACTAAATTGGGAGCTTAATGGAGCTTAAAAGAAAGAAGAACCAAGCAAATAAACTCCCCACAGTGTGGAAATAGAGTAACACGCCATGTTTGTAATAAAATTCACGACACTTATGCAAACACAAACGTGAGTACAGATTATTATAGAAGATTTATACGCGGAATGCAGTTTCCTTGTCGAGCACGAATTGTAATGAGCTCACGACATGAGCCCTAATTTTCACGACGTGAGATGCGATATTTGGAAACTATAAATATCCCTTTGCATATCGACTCTTAGAGGTTGGAATCTGATATTCTAGAGAGATAATCGAGTTTAGAGGTCAGAAAAGTGAGAAAAACAAAATTTTGGAAGAGAGAACGTTTGAAGATTGAAGATTAGAAGATCACACATCGCATTCAGTTTGCATTAATTCAATCATGTCGAATTCTTATGATTTAGAGTGTTACCTTCTGCCATGAATAGCTAATTTAGTAGACTTTTGTTTAGTTGGATGAAACCTTAAACTATGTGCTAGTTTCTTATTTTATGGATTATATTAAGTTGGATTTAGTTTGTGTTTGATTATCGATTCCTAGCATGTTAAAGCTTTAATCTTTGTTGCTTACACTCAAGTTAGGTGTACTTAAATTATCAGTTTAGATTGCATGAGCTTGATTACCTAGTAGTTTATGATCATTAAACTATTAGAGCAAGGATTCATCAAATATTAGATTAGGTATAAATATAACAACTTTAATTATGTTAAAGAACATTAATTGATCATAATTGTGTTAGGTAAGTCGTCTTGATCATAGATATTTACCTTAGATATATCTTACATAGCTAAATTATCATTAATTATCAATTTTGTGTTTACTTATGTATGATCATTATATAGTAGTTCATGAATTGAGGAAAATATTATGAGGTCTCATCAAGACTACTTATGATATCTATTTTAATAACCAACTTTATTAATCCATAAATAAGAACTAACCATAAGAAAAAGGTGGATTCAAAACTAAACGAAAGTGTTTTTAATATCTTGATAACAACTATTCTTGGTTCAAGTGTTTGTTAGTTTAAGTTAATCTGACTTGCAAAATCAAATAAAAAATCATTTTTAGTTATTGTTTGATTTTAGATTAATTTTTAGTAATTATTTTAATAAATTGGATTTTGTTCCCTGTGTTCGATACCCAAATTACTTTACTATACTATAAATTGACTAGGTACACTGCCTATAGGTGCATTAGTAGATAGGTAGTTAGGTTTATAAATTTAAAGCTAGATAGGTATAATTTGTGCACAACAAGTTTTTGGCGCCGTTATCTGGGAACGACTATTTCAGTTGGCAGTTTAATTGTTTTTGATTAATTGATCCTTTTGTGAGGTAAAACCCACAAAAAGTTACTTTTCTGCATTAGTTAAATTTTCTGCATTTTAGAACTCACAATATGAGCATACACGCTCACGACGTGAGAACTGCAATCTTAATTTATTTTATTTTAGTTCTTTTTTACATTTTTTTTCGTTTTCTTTAAGTAGTATATGACATGCGGATCAAAGACACCACTGATATAATCAATATATATATATATATATATATATATATATATATATATATATATATAATCAAAATTTATTAATAGAAATTAAGGTGGATTAGGATGAGGTAAAAGAAGAAAAAATGAAAGGAAGAAAAGGAAAAAGAAATGAAACTGATTAATATATTAAAAATGGGGCTGCTAATTAAACCTTGGTCCATTAGAAGGAAACGAGTAAGCAAATACTCCCTCCGTCCCATATTAATAGTCCATGTTTCCTTTTTGGTTTGTCCCAAAATAATTGTCTACTTCTAAAAATAAATATGTCTTTTACCATAATACCCCTCATTATTAGTTAAATTACCATAAAATTAAACGCAACTACCATAGAATTAAATGTAACAGAAGGGTAAAACTGTTATTTCCTTTAATAAAGTTAATGATAATTAATGTTTTCTTAAACTGTGTGTTTTTTGTCTGTGGACTATTATTTTGGGACGGAGGGAGTATATCAAAAATAAGGCTGCCATGAATTGAACCTTGGTCCCTTAGCTTTTAGAAGACTCCTAACAAAAAGGATATTGGTTACGAGCTCGAAACAGAATCAGAAAAAGAAAACGAACCCGGAAGCAAGCCAAAAGACGAGATGGCCAAAATTGCCGACATGACTATGGAGGCATACAAGAAGAGAATTTGTGAGGACACCGGTCTGAGCCTTGTGCAACCCAAAATTCCCGTCACCACCAACTTTGAGCTAAAGGAACACATTTCTTATGTGCTAAAATATATCACATTCTATGGAAAAGATCATGAAGATGCATACAAAACACCTCAATGAAGTCAATGACATCACCGATTATTTTAAAATTCCAAATGTCCCACAAGAAACGGTGTTGTTAAGAATCCTTCCAGTCACTTTCAAAGGAGCGACTAAAGATTGGTTGAAGGCACTCCCACCCGGTGCAATCACAACATGGGCACAAATGCGTGAAGAGGTCATCCAGCAATTTTTCCCACCATCAAAAGTTTCTAAACTTAAGAAGGTCATAGCTAATTTCGAGCAACAAGCAAGGGAATCATTGTATGAAGCATGGGAGAGATATAAAGGGTTACTAAGAAATTGTCCCCAAAATGATCTTAATGAGAAACAAGAAGTATCTATATTTTATGATGGGTAAACATGACGACAAGGAAACTCGTCAATTCTCAAGGACCTCTCACAATGAAGAATCTTGCTATAATTAAAGAGCTAATCGAAGAATTATCTAAACATTCAAGAGAATACCACAACCCTCGACAAGACGGAGCCAAGGGAATCGGAAATGGTGCTTCGGAAGACAGGGAGGCGGTTTTGGCAATGTTAAATAACATGGATCGAAGAATGACGAAAATGGATCAATCCATAGACGCAATACGTGTGGGGTGCAAAAATTGCAATGGGCCACATATAACTAAAGATTTCCATTTAGACGAAAATTGCAATGGTTACCGTATGAAGAGTACAATAAGAAAAAGGAAGAAAACTATAGGAAAACTGGACGGGGTTATTACCAAAAAGAACAACCACCACCCGAGAAGAAGATGGACTTTCAGTCAATGCTTAATATGTTCATGGAGGCTTCTGAAAAACGACATGATACTCAACTCGGGCAATTAACTACACTAGTAAATGAACGGTTACTACCTAAAATTCCGGATCACAAACCGCAACCACATGTCATGGCCATATCCACTGAAGAGAACACCATCTCTGAGTTTTTAGAGGCATTAGATGAAGACACAAATCAACCTGATCCATAGTCGAAAAGACTTCCAAGGTGGTTCTTGGTGAACAATGTTCAATGGTAATTATGGAAGGAATACCAAAGAAAATGGGAGATCCCAGACGCCGTACTCTACCATGTGAGTTTGGAAATAACACGAAGACATTTTCCTTAGCCGATTATGGAGCTAGTATAAACTTAATGCCTTATTCGCTTTATCAGAAGCTCAACCTTCTAGAATTGAAGACTACAAGGATGACAATTTATATGGTGAATCGTCCGGTGACTCGTCCTTGAGGCATAATTGAAGATATATTGGTAAAAATTGGAAAATTTGTTTTTCCAATAGACTTTGTGGTAATAGATATGAAAGAGGATGAAGATGTACCTATTATCCTTGGACGCCCATTACTTAATACGTCGCGAGCCTTGGTAAATGTTCGTGAATCAAAGCTCATCTTGCGAGTGGGAAAAGAAAAGATGGCATTCAGAGCTGAAGGATTTGAGAAGTCTAAGATTCAAAATGAAGTGTTCTTTATGGATAAAGACAATAAACTTGAAGAATCAAAAAAATTAATGGAAGAAGAGGTTCAAACAAGAGAAAGGCCTAAAAACGAAGTCAAGCTTACCAAGCCGAGAACCTCAATTCCAATGGTATTAGAAGTCTTTGCCTTTACCACACCAAAAATACAAGATGAACATGTTTGTGAAATTGAAGAGCTAAGTTCAAGTGATGAAGAGAATGATCAAGAAGGAAAGGAGGTACATTTTAATAGAATGGAGATAGACAGAAAGGGACTCGCTGAAAATCAAGTGAAAAACTCGAATAATGAAAAATCCCAAGGAGTTAAAAGAAAGCATGATGCATGCAACGTTCAAACAAAGAAAGAAAATTCCAAGAAAGCATATATAAGAAGGGTGCAAGCTTACAAAAGAAAATGGAAGGAGAAAAAAGAAAAAAGAGAGATCCCACTTCCACCCACAACAACTTAGAGCGGGAAAGGAGTTCGGCCTCCAACTCCAATCCTCCATTCAAAAGAATCGCTTCTCGGGAGGCAATCCAAGCTTGGTTTGCATTTTCATTTTCTTTTATTTAGTTTTTCATTTTCATTTAAGTTTTAGAATAAGTCATCATATTCATCTTATTTTTAAAATAAAAGTAAAAAATCAAGTGTGAGATTAAATTCAAGAATGGTAAGAATTTTAAAGGGAAAAATTATAGTTTTTGGTAAAAATTCTCGAAACCACAGTGTGGGAAGTAAAATTATTCTTTTTTTTAATCAGTTTGAAACTCACGACGCGAGATTTAAAAAATACGGAGGGGACCAACTTACACACAACTTCAAACATTTGACTATCACTTTCTTAGAAACCACTTATGAACAGAAAAGGATATTGGTCCCCACACTTTGATTTTTCCACCAATTTTCTCAAAGTTTTCTCAATTTTGTGTTCCATCTTCGATTTCGGTAAGATACCCATACTTTAATCATGTTAATTTTACTAATTTTGTGCATTTAAAGTTAGGGTTTGTTCTTGAGATGCAATTGTTGAAAATGGTTCTTTTATTAGTGAATTTGTTGTTTCAAGTGTGTTCGATGGATTTAGATTTACACACTAAGGAAACTCCAATGCTTTTTTTCGTTTGATTTTACATCGATGATGCTCGATTCTGATTTTCTCAACGAACCGACCTCATGACGTGAGCTTCAAGTTCACGACATGAGAACTAGGTGGATCATTTTTTGTGTTTTCTGTTCACGTTTAATCTGTGGTTTTCCGTTTTGGGTTTGGTTTATTTTCTATTTTGCATGTATTATGGGTCCGATAGTAGCCCCTCAACAACAACAAAGGAATGTATCATGTCTACACCCGTTTTATGAATTTCTTGATGATCTCCCAAAAGAAATGTCGAACAACCTCACGAACAGGTTGGGGTCGCTCTACAATCGAGAGTTTGTCATTTCACCAACAATAGATTGGGACAAGCTGAATGAAATTGGGATTTTGGGAAGATTGAACCCATATTTCACAAATACATTCTTTGATAGTGGGGCATCTTTCACTTGTAACAGGTGGAGAAATTTATTTTCAATTAAGGATGCGGTCTTCAGGAATTGTGTGTGGAATTTTTCTCAACAATTTCTTTTGAAATGAACATGGTTGATCCCCACTTTTCCATGACCTTAGTTTTTCGTATCGGTGGTCAATATAGAGAATGTAGTTTGGCCGATTTCGCATGGAGAATAGGCTTGTACGAGCAACATGAAACAATGTCTCCCATTTTTGATAGGTTTTTAAGATCAGCTACTAGGGATTACTCTCAAGGTGTAAATGGGTATGGTTTTTGGACAAGAATTACTAATGGCGAGTTTCATTCCGGGGTCTCACAAGAAAGCCAAATCCGGTCACCTATTCATCATCTCATTCACCGCCTCGTGACATTTTCAGTTATTCATAAAAAACATGGGGATAAAGTCATGATTTTGAATTTTTTTTATATGGAGCATCATCACACCGACCGTTTGTTGCAATATTCCTTATTTTCTTGCACAATATTTGGCAAGTAAGGTGGCCACATCACGAGCCGGAGCCCAATAATGGGAGGACATTTTGTAACCTAATTGGCAAATTCATATGGGATATTTGTGCCAAGGGTGATGCGTACTATAACATGCACCAAGGGTACCGATCTTACAATGAGTTTCTTGGAATCAATAAATGTTGTCGTTAATATGGGCACACATTAGAGTATTCCAGCTGATAATAAGGGGGAACTAGTTGAGCAACCCGAGGAACAACCGAGACCAAGAGGGCGTAGGAACATGAGGGATGAAGGAGAGTGGGGTCCACAACAATAACAATTTGAGGGAGGTGTACTTATTTAGACAATCTTCGAGGGGAAGTAAATTATCACAACCAATCCATGGACGTATTGTTCTCACATTTCCATATCGAGTGTCTACCCACCATGCCACCTCACTATCCTTACATACCAACTTAGGAAGAGCTTTGGGCATCGGGACACCACGAAGGGACCAGGCCTATTGGAGCAGGAGGAGATGGAGATGATGAATGACTTATTTATCATTCTTATTTGAGTTTTGTTTCCATTTCTTAGTTTATTTTTGGTGTGTTTAATTTGTGTGTTATTATTTTTATTTGGTTTGTTTCAAGGACATGTAACCGAATGGTAGATATTTTTTTTCTTGTTACAACCAATGGTTTGTTTTGTTCACAAAATTGTTAACATATTGAGTGAGAAAACTAAAATAGAGAGTCGAGTGCGTCGGAGTTTCAGAACTGAAGACCACACTTTTTGATAAGTGCGGGGTAACAACCACGTGCAATTTTAGAGAAGGAAGGAAAGAGTGCAGAAAATGTATTCTTAAATGAGTTTTAACGATTTAATTGGGAATTAGAGTTTACACAACTTGAAGATTCAAAAGAAGAAAAACATTTTGCTCACATCTAGTTCTCACGTCGTGAGTTTCATACCTCATTTCGTGAGCCACATATTTTCATGATTTTTGAACCCTTTTATTCTATAATCATGTCATGGATTATAATCATATCATGGCTTACTATTATCATGACTTGAGATATCATAAATCTGGTTACTACTTTTTCTTTCATCCATAAAATGTGGTGTATGCTTTCCTATATTACGATGCACTGCTTTGAAGATTTTATGCACCACATTTTATGAGACTCTTTGGTTCACATTTTTTTATCAAAAATGAAGAGTACCTGCATGGTTCCAGTTTACAGTTACATTTTTGAGATGTCCAAGCTTTTCCACCAACAATCAGAAATCGATCTTGTCACTACTACCCTAGGAGAGTCTGTTCATTTTTCTTCATTTTTACTGTTTTTATAGTTTTATGCATACAATGAGGGCGTTGTATGAAATAAGTGTGGGGTAGGGGTCGAACAAGGAATTTAATTTTAAATTGGAAAATAAAATTGCTAGATAGGAAAAAAAATTAATTTAAAAATACTATAGATTTGAAATAATAATCTGAAAAATTAAATCTAGTGATAATTTAAAACTTAAATTGCTAGTATTGTTTGGGATGATCCAATGTGAGCTCAAATGCTTAATGGATAAAATATATGTTATAGTATATTTGTGGCTTCCCAGTTTTAGTGAAAAGTCATGGGATTTGAAAGGTAATTTGGTAGTTTGTACGATGTAAAAAGTTTTACAACGTGTACCTGAAATCTATCCAGGAGAGCTTATGTAGTCATTGCACTTAGACTAATACATCTAACCAATAATGGTTGAAGTTAATATCCCTTGCTTAAGCATGTAGGATTTGAGTGAAAAAAGTGATATATATATATATATATATATATATATATATATATATATATATATATATATATATATATATAAGAGAGAAATTGCAAAAGTTGAAAGAATTTTAGAGCTATCAAAGTATGAAGATAAAAAGATCAAAATTCTAAAGAATCAAAAAATTGAAGATGCCAAAAATCAAACAAGGTGTTGAATTCAAAGAAATCACTAAGCAATTATCAAAGAATAGATGAATTCGAAGAGCACCATTGTGGTATCAAAGTTGTAATTCTTTTTAGATCATATGTATGCTTGTGTAGCTTGACCAAAAATACCTTGAGGATAAGAAAGATTTTTAAGGATGGATTCGGAGGGTTGCAAAAATGAGTATCATACAAACTAAGGAGTGAATGTTCATAAGGATAGTGAGTATTTAGGATTGGTAAATAATTAGGCATTTTAGACACAATTATACGCATTGCGGTCTTGATGTAATGGTTGGGTTCTAAATGGATTGTCTTGAGCAATGTTGGTAATGAAGGTTTAACTTAAAAGATTAGTTTTTCTTGAGAGCAAGCAAAAGACAAGTGTACGATATTTTGATATTGCCATATTTAGACATTATTTGAATACATATTAAGTAATATTTTGGTTAATTGCAAAGATATTTGATACTTATTGAGTTAAATTACATTTTGCAGCCAAATATGACATTCTTGAGGAAAAAGGATCAGAAGTGACAAATATTGGAACTTGGAAGGACTGGAGCTAAATCGGGAGCTTAATGGAGCTTAAAAGAAAGAAGAACCAAGCAAAGCCATTCCCCACGGTGTGGCAATAGAGTAACACGACATGTTTATGAGAAAACTCGCGATGTTTGTGCAAAGACAGAACTCACGACGTGAGATCTATAGCTCACGACGTGAGTACAGATTATTCTAGAAGATTTGTACGCAGAATGCAGTTTACTTGCCGAGCACGAATTATACTAAGCTCACGCCATGAGCCCTAATTCACACGATGTGAGACGCGGTATTTGGAAACTATAAATATTCCTTTGTATATCGACTTTTAGAGGTTGGAATCTAATATTCTGGAGAGATAATCGAGTTTAGAGGTCAGAAAAGTACAAAAACGGCCTTTTGGAAGAAAGAACGTTTGAAGATTGAAGATTAGAATATCACACATCGCATTCAGTTGGCATTAATTCAATCATGTCGAATTCTTATGATTTAGTGTGTTTACCTTCTGTCATGGGTAACTAATTCAGTATACTTTCGTTTAGTTAAATGAAACGTTAAACTATGAGCTAGTTTCTTATTTTATGGATTATAGGAAGTTGGATTTAGTTTGTGTTTGATTATTGATTCCTAGCATGTTAAAGTTTTAATCTTTGTTGCTTACATTCAAGTTAGGTGTAGTTAAATTATCAGTTAGATTGCATGAGCTTGATTACCTAGTAATTTATGATCACTAAACTATTAGAGCCAAGATTCATCAAATCTTAGATTAGGTAATAAAGACAATTTTAAATGTGTTGGAGAACATGAATCAATCATAATTGTGTTTGCTAAATCATTATGACCAATGATATTTGCATTAGATATATCTTAAATAGCCAAATTATCATTAATTATCAATTTTGTGTTTATTTGTGCATGATCATTAGATAGTAGTTCATAAATTGAGGACAATATTATGAGATCTGATCAAGATTACTGATAATATCTATTTTAGTAACCAACTTTATTAATCCATAAATAAAAACTAATCATAGGAAAAAGGTGGATTTAAAACTAAACGAAAGTGTTTTTAATATCTTCATAAACCGTCCTTAGTTTTTAATATCATGATAACAACCGCCAACCCGACTATATATATTACATTTAAAAAAATATAATTTTATTTATGAATTAATAGAATATAGTCAATAGACTGCATTATAAACCTCTTTTTTTCTAGGTGTGTTGATTAAGTTGTTATGATAGATTAGTATTTGGTTGTTCATTTTTATCTAGTGAAGGTAAAATGTTAGTTGTTAATTAATTGAGAGACGTCTATATTTCATATAAATTTAACATGTAAAAAGTTATACAAAAATGATCTTTTGATTATTTGACCTGAAATCAACCCACTAACCCGCAAACTCATATACTTAAAGGGGTTATGTGGATTGGGTTGATATTTTTAGCCCGTTAACACATTTATTATTTGGGTTGGGTTTAGTTAATATATTATGACACGTCAACCCGCCAACCTGTGATCCATCAGCCCTAACTCAACCCAATTATCGGACTATCTATAAGTTGTATTGAGGATTGCGCTAGATTAAATTTTGTGATACTAAGGCATATAGTCAAAATATTAATACGGAAAGTTGTCTTACATGATCCTCAAGATCTATAGGAATCCCTTGAAGATCAAATCACCCTATTTTATATCAATTTTCTAAAAATTTATGCAAAATGTCTCAATAGTACATTGTGTTTTTTTGTAAAAACCGAATAAAATTTGATAATAAATTATATGAACTATAACATATATATTATTATTTCATGAATATGTTTGACAAAAATCTTTTTGATAAAAATCTTTTGAGAGTTTTTAGTTTTAAGCTTTTACAAAAAAGCTCCAAGTAAAGAAAAAGATTTGTTTAGAAGTAACAACTTAAACCTTTTATTTTAAACAAAAATATTTTAATTTTAAAACTACTTAAAGTAGTTTATGAAAGTTTTTAGCTTTAATTTTTCATGTTTTATGTTATTTTACATATTTTAACAACTTGTGATTATTATACCTAATATTTCTATACAAATAAAAGCTATAATTTTTATTTTTAAAATAATTTTGTGCAAACATACCATATACAAAAGTATATTCTTACAAATAAGAAAACCCAAAATATATTATTATTATCTACAATTAAATTGACATGTATCAAGAAAGATAAGACCAAGTCATAGGATTCTTAAAGGAATACGGTCAAAGGTGAAGACAAGCGTTGCAAATTGTCAAACAACAACATAATGTAAACTTCAACTCAAAAGACACACACTCACACACAATATTATTGGCTGAAACATGTGTGTAGTATCCAAGGCATATGGTTGTTTTTTCCCCGAGGGTTTTTTCATAGAGTCAACGATTTGACTTTGGGTTTAATTACCATACCACATTGTTCATATCACTAAGCTTATTCTCTATCGTAATTTTCGAAATTCATTATATACTATCATATATTATAATCAGAATGTTTTGATGAGTTGGATGCATATAACTCAAAAAAAAAAAAAAAAAACTAATTGACTTTATATGAGAAACACTAATACTATTTAATAAAAATAAAACAAAAGATTCATACAAATGTAAGACAATAACATAGCTTACTTGTAATATTAGTCTCAGTTAATGTCATAGCAACAATTTTTTTTCTTTTTTAAACAATGTTTTAGAAATTTATATTATATTAGAATGTAAGCAACAACTAAACTTTTGATTTACATAATACTTTTATTTTATGGTTTTTATATTATATGAGCAAACACATGATGATACACCACCTCTTTGGAGGGTGAAGCATGATGTGATACTGAAATGTCATTTAGATGAACCATACCTAGTGGCATAAGCAAGCAAGTAATTCAATACAAATGTTTTTTAGGAGGAAGATATGACATCATCTAATGGTACGGTTTATCACTATTATTTATAATATATTTATTTCATTATTTATATTATTAATATCTAATTAATAACTAAAAGGTTTTTCAAATTTTATATATATATATATATATATATATATATATATATATATATATATATATATATATATATATATATATATATATATATATATATGGAGAGAGGGGGGATGGGTTTAAGTGAGAAAAAAAAAAGTAGAGAAAGATAGTTGGTGGCGGCGACCGACAAAGGTGGCGATGGCAGTTGGTAGTTGTGGTAGTTGTGGTTGGTGGTGGAATCGTAGGTGGTTGATTCAAATATGAATATACATAAATTTATATTCATATATGAATATTACATCTCCCATGTCGTGCCGGTTCAATGGAGGTTTTGTAACAAGATACAAATGATTGGATGAGATTAATTCCTATATTCTCAACATTTTGATTTTTCTCAATTGAACTCTCTCTCTCTCTCTCTCTCTCTCTCTCTCTCTCTCTCTCTCTCTCTCTCTCTATATATATATATATATATATATATATATATATATATATATATATATATATATATATATATATATATATATATATATATATATATATATATATATATATATATATATATATATATAGTTTTTAAACAACTTTTGATAGGACACAATCCACTATTGTAAAAGGCAAAAGTATGTAGTTTGAATCCCTCCCCACCGATTAGCCACTTACCATACATTCAACACCTAAGTAGATGGACCATGGCTCCATGTGTATATTATGGTCCAAGTATGTGACTCTCCCATCAATACCTATCAAGTCCAACCAACTTTGAACTTGAGCAATACCCTATAGTTACATGTGACTTGTAGTTTTATCAATAGATCTTGTCACTTAGGGTTTTTTTTTTAATTTGATTAAATAAATTATTAGGAATGTTTCAACACTTGGGGTTTCTTTTTCTTATTCTAAAGTTATAAGATGGTTTGCATGTGTGATGTGTTAAGTGATGAGATTTGCATAAATACCATTTAGAAGCTTGTATTCAACTCTCATATACATGTAGCATTTTGTAAATTAATATGCATAATAAGCGAGTACGTAAAAGAAAAATCACATTATGATGTCATATTTTTGGTTACCCATGTGTTGTTAGAGGTGGTAAAATTATGGTTTGTAAATATTTAAATAAGTTGTAACTAAATATTTATTTTATAGACCGGGTCCGGTCAGATTGATTAGTAAATATTTTCTTTATTCAATTAAATTTATATATAGTTGATATGTTAAATGTGATTAACAAAATCCCACCAGATTCAATTCTAAGATGGTCTTATGATTAAAAAAATCATTAAATACATTTGTGGAATTTAGAACATAAAGTATACGATTATTTCAAATATATATCATAATAATTTAATTAAAGTATATTATGATATTGATAACTAATCATTTTAAATATCTAAAAATAAGTAAATTTTTTACTTAATACTATGATAGGAGTATTTTATACAAAAAGGTTTGACAATAAATTTTTTATCCATGAGTGTAACGGATCAAAAGCATTGAATATTGTAAACAATTAATAAACAAATACAAACCAACATTTTTCACTTTGCCCCAAAAAAACAAAAATATTGACATTTCCCTCCATATTAAATAATATTTTTATTATTAATAAAAAAATAACCCTCTAAGCATTGGTTTCTGTTCTTTCACACCCCCTTGGAATTTTGTCACTTGGGGTTTTCCCCAATTCGATCGATACCCCATGTCAAAAAATTCTGCACTCTACAAAAACCCTCGAATCCCCCTTTAACATCGATCAGTTTCACCTCTGCTTTTTTCGTAATTAGCATCAATGGTGCAGATTCGTGAAAATGGAAAGGTGAAAGTGAATGATGATGATGATGATAATAATAATAATGGAGAAAGTGAGAGGTTTTGTATAAACGATCACCTGGATTTGTTGATCGAGGTTCTGAAGAGGCTTGACGGACGATCGTTAGGTGCTGCAGCTTGTGTGTGTCGACAATGGTGTTCGATCGCACGGAACGATTCGTTGTGGGAGCATCTCTGCTTCCGTCACGTGTCGCCACCTCCAATTGGTGTTCGGCCGGTGGTTTCGGCGTTGGGTGGGTACAGGAGGCTGTACATGGTGTGTGTGAGGCCGGTTTTGAGTCGACTCAAAAGGAGGAGAATCGGTGGTGAATCGGAGGTGGTGAGACGAGTCTGGAACCAGAATGAGGTGGAGCTTTCTTTGTCGTTGTTTTGTGTTGAGTATTACGAGAGGTTGTTGGTTGGTGGTGGAGGTGGAAGAGTCGCCGGAGATTCGCCGGCGTCGTCGCTCAAGTTTCTATGCATGCCCGTGAATGTTTGAGAAAAAAAACGATGACGTTTCAAAATGAAAGCAAAAAGGCATTATGATATATCTATCGATTATTTGAAGCTACTGCCACTAGTATAGCGGGTGAAATTCTTTATTTTCTTCTCGTTTTTTTAGTTTCAAATTTTCATAATTATTTTTGTAATTTTATTTTTATATTATAAAGAAATTGAAATCTTTTTAAGGATGTTATTTTTATATGAGTTCGAACGTATTATGATGATAACATATACCTATTTATTTTCCGAAAATATTTTCTTTCAATTCTTTGTTAATTATTTTGTGCATTTATCATTTTTTAAGATACTAAAAAAAGAGAGGAAAATTAGAATTTTCCACATACTATAAGTTTCTATTTTGAGGCTATTTCTGATGGTCTAAAATTGATCACAAAGTTATTGAGCTAAGATCTAATTTTGGATATGAAATGTTTAGAAAATAGGCTCTCTGCACTAAAATCAAAATATAATAATAATTTTTATATAGAAAAAACAAACATCTTTTAGGGCTATATCCAAAAATAACAACTTATTTTAGTTTATTTCATGGTTTAAACAACTTTTCATAATATAAAAAGATAGTATATTTAAATATTCTTTCTTTTATGTAAGTTGTTTTAATCATTATGGTGCACTAAGGCTATCGACCATCATGGACATGTTTGGCATGGAACTTTTGGAAGCGTTTGGAAGCTTTTAGCTTTTAGCTTTTGACAGAACGCTTTAGTTTAAACAAAAAAGCTTCGTTTGGCAGTACGAGCGTTTAGCTTTTAGTTATAACAAAACGCTCCGATTCTAAAAGCTACTTCATGTAGCGTTTAACAAAACGCTCCTAAGCTTTTAAAATCAATTTCCATAATTACCCTTAAAAATATATTTATATATTTATTTATTTTTAATCAATTGTCCTTTAATATAATTTTATATATTTCAAAAGCTTCCAGCTACTTTTGCCAAACATTCATATAACAAATAAAAACTATAGCTTCCCGCTACCAGCTACCTGCTACACGCTACCAGCTTACCGCTACCCGCTTCCAGCTAACTGTTACTTTGCCAAACACGCCTCATATCTCCATATTACTTGGTTTTTATGGGATTGATGTAATGTTATTATTTTGTTTTGTTTTTATCATTTTTTTTTGGAAAGGGAACTTC
Organism: Lactuca sativa; assembly: GCF_002870075.4. NCBI lineage: Eukaryota > Viridiplantae > Streptophyta > Magnoliopsida > Asterales > Asteraceae > Lactuca > Lactuca sativa. The sequence goes on from NC_056627.2 coordinate 273,068,411, forward strand.
CCTAACGAGGATTTGTACTTCATATATGATTCAGGAAATTCAAATAGCAGTTTAACATACGTGTAATAGTCGCAACTATAAAATGAATATTGAGATAATTAAAGTAATTTATTATTTTATATATATCTTTACTTAGTTTTTTTTAAATATATCTTTATTATAAATTTATAACGGAAGAGTATTTTATATATATCTTTACTCCGTTTTTTTTTAAATACTCCATCTGTTCCAAAATAATAATCCACAAACAAAAAACACACAGTTTAAGAAAACATTAATTATTATTAACTTTATTAAATAAAATAACAGTCTTATATTTCTATTGCAATTATTTTTAGAAGTATATAATTATTTTGGGACAACCAAAAAATAAATATGGACTATTAATATGGGACGGAGGAGTATATCTTTGTTATAAATTTATAAGGGAAGAGTATTGAGTATAACAACGGATATGAGAGGCATGAGATTGTATTGTCACTTTCACTTTCTAGTGTGGTACCCATGAAAACTAGAATAGCTTTAATTTTCGTTTTTATATTGATGGTGCAGGAAGAAAAAACAGATGGATATAATCAGAAATTATTCCATTTGTTTTCTATATTAATGTTTTTTTAATCAATTATAAATAATTTTTTAACTCGGTTATGTTATCATGCAATAGTTGTAGCATGTAAGTTATATGTCTTATTAGATATTTATATAAAGCACACGGCACACAGCAATCGTTTCTACATTATAAACGATAACATTTTCTGGACCAATTATAAATGTTGGTCTTTGATTGGAAGTTAATCAACACAGTACAATGAAGCATTCCACGTAATTTTTTTTTTTTTTTTTGGAACATGAGAATTTTATTACTTCTAGCAAGATGCTAGAATAAATAAGACATTACAAAGAAGCAATAATACAGATTGAATTGTTAAACCAATCAATTTAAGTAATTTTGACACTAGTGCTTATATGAAATAGTGTATGACAATTTATCAAACAAAGTTTTTTCTTTTCTGTATCGAAAATCAAAGCCTTATAAAACTTCCAAAATATATAAAATTCCAAATAACAATAAGTCTAATAAGTCTCGAGAAAAACTGCATCCAATCTTATCGAAACAAAGTTTTTTTTCAATTATATATATATATATTGGTTTGTCTGCTCCGAGAATCAAAGCATTACAAAAATTCTAAATAACTATAAGTCCTGAGAAAAACTGGATCCAATCATTTTTGTTGAGTCGATGACAATGACATGGGAACGTGGTCGATTCAACTAATCATGTCTGTAAATATTGTAAAAGAATGAATATTGATTTTAAAGATATACCAATAAGATTCTCTCAAGTCCGCAAGAAAAAATAAAAATCTAGCGATTAGGGCGGCCAGTGGCCTGTTTTAACATCCCCATCATTGACGGAGCAGCTCTGACACCAACCAATATGGTGGGGTGGGGGAGGGGGGGTCTCAAGTGATAGGATTGATGTTGAAGGCTATTTTTCCATTCAGTGGAATCACGATGTCAGGGAGATAAGGAGTGGAGGAGGGTGAAGAGAAAACACACTCATATGAATCGAAATACTCACCACAGGTGGATGGCTAAGCCTAATTCACGAGATGTAAGTGATGCTCGATCTATTTATATTGCTAATTTCCCGAGTTCTATTTAGGCCAAAAATATATGGAAGGTGTGTGCTAGAGTGGGTCATGTGGTTGATGTTTTAATTGCTAATAAGTTGTCTTGGATGGGGAAGCCATTTGGTTTAGGGATCGAGATATCAATGTCATAGTAGACAAACTTTGTGAAATGTGGTTTGGTTTTTACAAGTTATATGCAACCGTTACAAGATTCTCATTGGGTGATTAAAGCCATAAAAAGCCTAATGTCATGTCCAAGGTCGAGAGGGCTAAAGGGCTGGAAAATTCTATGTGAGTGTTGTGAGGGGCCATTCGGAAGTGATAGGAAAAAGAACAAATAACCGATGGAGGAGATCTTAGAGTTTCAATATGGCGATTTTTTGGTGGAGAATAAGAGTTATGCATGTTTGGGCAAGGCTAGAGATTTTCTAACTCTTAAGGGGCGTTTGGTAAGGGGTAATGAGGGCAGGAAAGGAATGAACCATTCATAGGGAATGGATAAATAGGTGTTTGGTTGGAGTGAGGAAAGGATATCCTTACTTAAAGGGGAATCTCATTGTCAGTGAACGCGGCATTTTCATACATGGGGGTACCCATGATTATTTTTCATTCTATTGACGCCCTATTGCCAATATTACGATTTTGACATTCCTCATATTATCACGATTTGCAGAAAATTCAGGTAGCACAAAATCGATTTCCCTCCATTCGCAATTGATTGCTTATGATAAAGAATTAATATTTCTAATTTTCATTTAACGGATACTAGGTATAAGACTCATGTATTAGATGGTTAATTAAAAAAATTAAATATAAAAGTCTTAATATTTAAAAACTTTGGATTTATAAAAAAAATAAGAAAAATAATGAATTATTAAAATTGATTTTTTTTATATTTTAAATTTAAATAAATAAACAAAATAAACTAAAGAGCTTTTATTTATGAATTTTGAAATAAGATGGTAAATTTATTAATGAAATTGATATTCATTTATTACTAAATTTATTATAATTATTACATTTAAGTATTATGTGAAATTTATTAAAATAGAAAACTCATGAAATGACATGGGGAAAAGAAATTAATTCAAAACAACCACAAAATGACATTTGGCAATTGAATGAGAGTGTGACATGTGGCAAAAAAACTTCATTTACTATAGTAGATTCCTAGCATATAATACAACCAACAAATCATCATCTTACATATATATATATATATATATATATATATATATATATATATATATATATATATATATATATATATATATATATATATATATATATATATATATATATATACACATACTAGCCGTTTACCCGCGCAAAGCGACGGGTGACAAATAGCTTGTTTCGACAATTAATTTCTTTTCGATGGAGAATGATTATTTTCAATTCAATCATTAGTTTGTTTTAGGAAACATGTCATATTAAAAATAAAGAAAATTCATTAAATGACCAAATTGTAGGGTGTTGACTATTTATTTGGATGAAAAAAGATCTGGTCAAAACCTTGGAAGAGAAGATTTATAGGAGTTTGTTTAAATTTTAATATTATTTTATTAGTGATTAGTTGTATAATTACCTTAAGGATTTGGACGTCTTAAAAAATATTATTATTTTATTCAATCTATTTTTAGAAATAGTGAGATTTGTTTTATAAGATAGTAAATATATATATATATATATATATATATATATATATATATATATATATATATATATATATATATATATATATATATATATATATATATAAAGGAAAGTCACACTTTACATGATAAACATAATATTTGAAGAAGTTTCATTGCTTTTAGTGAAAGCTCGTTACTATCTTTTTTTTATTTGTCGTTAAAATAAAATTCAATTAATATCTGTTTATTATAATAGAAAAGTATAACTTTTGACTAGTTAATGTTGAAATTATTGGATTTTATGAGTTTTGTGTTATATGGGTATTTTCATCATTGTCAAATATTTTCATTCCATTCTTTTATCTTTTTATACATACCAAACATCATGGATGAATGATTCATTTCATTCCATTAACGTAGCCAAACATGACAATTGAATGATAATGAACGATTCCATCATCTTGTCCATTCCATTACAAGGTCCATTCCATTCCCTTGTCATTCCATTACGTCCAACCAAACATACTCTTACTAATTTATGTATGTTGTGCATGGATGAGGGGTTTGACGTAGTGGATATTCGTTATGTTAGAGGGTTATGGGTTGTTGTTAAATTTAAATTGGAAGTGGTGTGTAAGAATATCATGGCTAATGAGGCTACACTCCTCTGACCAGTTGTTGGTCTCAAACAATTGATTCAATCACAAGTAAATACGAAGAATAAAGAATGGTAAAGAATACTTTAAAACAAAACTTTATTGATCAATAATAGTTTCGTAATATACCAAGAAATAATAGGTGAACATACTATGATTATGAACACACTTTTGATGGATATCCTTCAAAAAGAGGGATATCGAATATATAACAAAATTTCCTCCTTTCGACGAAAACAACTTCGCCATGTGGTTGAGCAAAACCATGATGGTTCTAGAAACATGGATGTCTACATGACGGGTACCCTGAAATTTGGTCCTTATGTTCCTTTAAGAGAAGTCACAGAAGATGACAAACCACCACCTGTAGTTAGAGCTCATGTTCATTAGTGAAAAAAAATCTAATATGGATGTCAGGGCAAGGGCAATTATTTGCTTTCCTCTTCCTTATGAAGTGTATCATCTTGTTGAAAATTATGCATCTGCCAAGGATATCATCAGAACACTGAAGGCCGCTTACGAAGGGAATATTCTTACTCCAATTGGAGGAGTTATGATTTTATGAAAAGTAAATATTAAATGAGTAATTAAAGTCACTAACGTCAAAATGATGTAAAGAAATCGGTTGAGTTTTGGTTAAAGTCATTAAAAGGAAAATCGTAGTACTCCGAGAGATGAGAACTCTGAGATAAAGAATATCAAAACGGAGTCTGTATAAAAAAAAATACAATTTTTGGAAAAACATAAAATATGAATTAAAAATTAAAGTTAAAATTTGACAACACAACCTTAAGAAAGTTAACCATATGTGAATCTTACATGATATATACATGTGCATCTTCGTGAGTGTTCGTGCATTAATAAAAAAAAAAATCTTGTAGATTTTGAAGAAATTATGGAAAATATTGAAGAGATGAAAAGTGATAAATTGAAAAAAATATAAAAATCTTGATATGAAGAAATGATAACAATGTGAATCTTTGTAGCATTTTTTTATATTTTATATTTTATTTTGTATCGAATAAAATATTTGTACTATTATTTTATAAATTGATTAATTGATTAATAAAAACGATATTTTTTATTATTTACTTACGATTATTATAGTATAAAAAATATACATATATGCATTTGAAAAAACATGCATCTAAAACATTGATTTTTTTGTTAAAAAAAATAGAGTTATTTTTAAGAATATTCTAGTTTTTTTTTTTAAATTTGCTCATTTTTTAAAATTTACTTTTTAAAAAAATACAGTTTTTTTGAAAAAATTACAGTTTGTTTTAAAAAAATGCAGCTTTTTTAGTAAAATTACATACTTTTTTAAAAAAATGCATTTTTTTATAAAAAAAACTGCAATTTTTTTGAAAAAAAAATGTTGTGTTTTTTTTAAATGCAGTTCTTTTTTTTTTTTTTAAAATATTTTTTTCCAATTTTTTTTAAAAAGTGATGTTTTCTGAAAAAATTAAAAAATCTCCATTTTTTAAAAAAAAAAATCAAAAATTATTTTTCAAAAAAATCCGAAATTTGATTTATTATGTTAATTTTTAGAACTTTTAATTAATATTTCCAATAACAAAAAAAATAACATTAAATGAGATCGGTAAGATGATGATCATGCCCTTAATGTGTTAATTTTGATCTAACGTTCGACCTTTAGTTTTTAGGTTCTCGGAAAACTATGAGTTCTCAACGGATATCACACACACACACACACACACACACACACACATATATATATATATATATATATATATATATATATATATATATATATATATATATATATATATATGTGTGTGTGTGTGTGTGTGTGGAAAAGTTCAATAAAGAACCATAATTATTGGTTCTTCGAGGAACCAAATCTTTTTTTCAATTTCTAGAGTTTATTCTTTATCGAAAAAAAAAATCTGAAAATATCTAAATTCATATATTAACATAAAATATTTTTCGGATTGACTGTGTGAATCCGAATTCACGTTGTGAATTTTCAAAGATTCACATTGTGAATTTGACGTAAAAAATAAATAAATAAATAAAATTCGAATTTGATATCATTGGAAAAAAGATAAAAGGTTATGAATTTCTGTATTTTTAGTTTTTTTTTTTTTTTTTGATAAAAAATAAGTTTTAAAAGTTGAAAAAAAGATTTGTTTCTTGGTTAATTATGGTTTTCTATTGAACCTCACCCTATATATATATATATATATATATATATATATATATATATATATATATATATATATATATATATATATATACACACACACACTAGCCGTCTATCCGCGCAATGCGACGGACGGCAATAACTTTGTTTTGGCAATTAATTTTATTTCGGTGAATAGTTTCTAAGCAGAAGTTAAAAATTTGAATAAATAGATTTCTTGCGACGATTTGTTTAACTGTGGTAACATGTAAAAATCCATAAATAATACAATGAAGTGGACGATGTTTGCGCATGGTTTGGTTAAAAAGAAAAGTTTATTATTATCTTTCGTCAAAATAAATGTACATTTTTTTGTTTCAAAATAATTTGTATGTTGTTTTCGTTTAACATATAAATAAAATTATATTATTGTTTTGGATATAAAGTATGTCGATAGTTTCTTATTAAAAATCAAAATATGACCATATTATAAAGTTTTGTAAAAAATGTAGAGCAAATTACACATCTATTCCTTTTTATAGGATTGTTGATATTATCTATATATATATTTTTTATACTGATATACATATTAAGTTATAATATGAAACCTTTTTATTTAATAATTTATTGGTTAATCAATATATTAAAATAGTTGGTTTCCGGTCGATTTAAATTAGACATGTTTGATTTTTATTGTCAATAATTTGTTTTTATTTAAGATTTTCTTTCTTGTTTTGTCAAACATTTTCAAATATAAAAATAATAATAAATTTCATGTAAAATGCATAGTTTTATTTTCTTCATATTGAAATTATTTTTTATTTTTGATAATTCTTATTTTCAGATTTGATATAAATGATGTGTATATATGTATAATAATGCTTATTACCACTTTATTTATAAATGAGTAATTTACACGAATGGTTCCTATGGTTTGGGGTAATTTACGCGTTTGATCTCTAATTTATTTTTTTAATTTGGAAGGTCTATATTGTTTGTTTTTGTTACGTGTTTGGTGCCTACTTTTTGTTTTTGTTACGTGCTCTGTCTTACCTAAAAAAATTATTATTTAAATAGGGAAAAATGATGGGGTAAGTAAGGTAAGGTGAGGGGTGGGGTTGGAAGTGTGTTTATTTAAATAAATTAAAAAATCAAGGACAAAATAATATTTTTAGGTAAGACGGGGACTAAGTACGTAACAAAAACAAACAGTAGAAATTTTTCGAGTTAAAAAATAATATAAAGACTAAATGCACAAATTACCCTAAAGCATATGGAGTGACCATCTCATATGAGAGGTCTGGAGTTCAAGTCTTGGTGGAGACATAGGTGGTTATTTAGGAATAGATTAGTTAGTTTGTCGTCTAAAAAAAACAATGAATAACTTTGTCTCCGTTCATTTTCACTTTAAATTTATAATCTATATTAATAAGAAATAATTAACTTGTATTTTTGTGTATTTTGTATAATGAAGATAAAGATTATAATCAATATTTATAGACATAATTTAACTTATTATCCAAGTATTAATTAACCTCAATAATAAAAGCGTGAGTTATAACCTTCAATTTAAATTTTGAATCGTTGCCTAGCATTTCCAATTTTCCACAATATATAGAACACGTTTTTTATTTGCTATTTTACATAAGGATTTATTAATTTCAGCTTACGCATAATATAATTTTAAATTGAATATTTGTCTATCTTTTCCACTAAATAGGGTTAAGTTATAAATTTATTATTATTTTATTGGTTGTTACTTGTACCATGAGCTAAATCGTTTGGACGTTTTAAAAAAATAATATTATTATATTGAAGATATCTTTGGAAATAGTGAGATTTCCTTTATAATATACTAGCAATTGGCCCGCGCAAAGCGGCGGCAAAAGATTAGTTTGTTCTTAGAGAACATATTCCAAAAAAACAGTTACCACATTGGTCAATCGAATATGGAAATTTTTGAACTTTCGCGTTTTATTGGACATGTGTTCTAAGTCTATTGATTGTCTTTGTGTTTGTTCGGTATGTATTTTCTTACATTGGATTCGTTATACCAAAAACAGATAATATACAACTACATTTTCATCTGGTATGATACCAAGAAAAGTGTCACCGGTGAATAGTTTTTTTTCGGAGACATTTCACATTCCAAAAAACATATGGTGAATATTTTTAATAAAATATGTTGAATATTAATTGGGTAGGTTGGTTTTAACATGTTATTCTATCTCTTTGTTGATTTTGCAGCTTTTGAGTAGATTCTTTCTACAATTGTTCTAACAATAATCTCTTTTGTCTTTCTAAAAAAAACATGTGGCGAACAAAAAAAAAATTAATGGTTACTTTGCTTTTCGATTAATATATTTATCGATTTTGCATTTGTTGTATGTGTGTTTTTATATATTAATCGGTTTTGCATTTGTTTTATGTGTTTGGTTTGCTTTTGGATTGATTTAGAAATTATCAAAGATCACCTATAGTCGTTTACCCGCACAAAGCAGCGGTGACAAATAGTTTTCTAGCAATGATTAATTCATTTCGTTGAATAGTTTCATAGCAGCTATAAGATCAAACCATTACGTGTTAACCAAATTACAACATATTGATAATTCTTTAGTTCTTACAATCTTCAAACAGTGATAAATCCATTTATATGTTACTTCCTTGCAAGTTTCAATTAATCACTCATAAGACAAACTCCAAATAACTATAACATCTTAAGTTGTTCCGAAACTTTGGCCGGTTTGGTGGGTGGTGCGCTGGTGGTGACCACCGTCGAAGGTGTGCGCTGGTGGTGGTGACCTTCGATGGTGGTGAGAAGTCACCACCATCAATCATGGAGCAAAGAAGAATTGTTAATATTGTACATGGAACAGAGATGATGGTGGGTCAAGGGTTAATTTGAGAATGGTGGCTGAGAGGAAGAGCAGTGGCAGTTTGGCATGGTGGCGTTAATGAGTAAAGGGTGCAAGTCGCCTTCATTTTTCTTGTAGAGAAAGAAAAATTGTTAGTTCGAGGCTTTTGGTTTCTGAAGGAGTCTCCCACTTCAAATGAACTGGGAATTGCTCACGTTAACTAAAAAAAAGGGATTTGCCAAGATACGTGGAGAATTAATAAGTTAGGTCAATAGGATGATAATGTGAGATGAGCTGCGTCAAAGGTGGATAAGAGGGTGTTGTTAAACACATCCGATTTTAAAGAGAAAAACCACTTTAAAAAGTCAATACCATCTTTACATGGGTTAAATAACCCTAATTGATATGATTTGAGGTAATAATTACATATTAGCATAAATTGTTACATTTTTATTTTTATTTACCAATGGAAACAATATTTTATCAAAATATTAAATAACTTTTACATCTTTACCCCTTTCAATTAAAACATATTTTCAATTTATATCATTTTCTATTTTGAAAATTTACTTTGTTGTGTCGGTATTCGGAGGGTTTTGCGGAAAATAATTTACAAGCCGATCACTGTACCAAATAAGAAATTAAATAAAAATATTTTTTATACAAGTCGGTCAGTGTACCAAATAATAAAAATAATTGTTATTATTACTTATATTATTTTTTGGTTAATATAATTTTTATACAAAACGCTTTTAAATAAGAAACTAAATAAAAATAAAGTATAAAACAACCAATATATTCTTGCTTTTAATCTTAAATAATAATAATAATAATAATAATAATAATAATAATAATAATAATAATAATAATAATAATAATAAATTGTTAAAAGAAAATGAAAAAAAAAAGATTAAATTAGTCTTTTTATCCCAAAGGACCAAAACTGTTATATATATATAAACCATAAAGGTACAACCTATTAACTTTTTAACTTAGGGACCAAAGCTTTAATCAGACCAAAGCTCAAGGGTCATTTCTATAATTTACTCTAAGAAAAACTGGGAAAATAGTTTTCAAAAATGTATTTGAATGAGTGGTTTTGACTTTTTATTGGGTGCCTTTAAAAATCTCCCTGGATAAGATTTCAAAATATAGTTAGTTTAACTTTTAATTATTATTTTAATAAGAGATAATTATACTTTAAGCTTATATATTTGTACAACTTAAAAATATTATTATTTTATTAATGGTTACATGTACTGTTAGCTTAATGACTTGAACGTCTTAAAAAAATATTATTATTATATTGAATCTATTTTTAGTAATAGTAAGATTTACTTTATAATATAGTGTATATATAGGATGAGGTTCAATAGAAAACCATAATTAACCAAGTTGAGAACCCCATGCACATTCCATGCTCGAGTGGGTTGCCATAATAAGTTGTCTATTTGAGCTGATTTTGTTCCGGACTTTAGGAAAGACTCCATTATCTCATTGTCACCAAACAAATACTTTGCTTGATGTCTTTGTAACAATTTTTTGCTCAAGACCAAATTTGTGCGATTTGTGGTAGTTAAAACTGGAACCACCTCCCCAGGAAACTTTAATATGTCGCAGAAGCCTTCCAGATTTTTGGGTATCGGAGCAAATGAGAGCCTTCATGGATCCAAGAGTGAAAATACATGGTGTTGGAGGGTGTTTTTGATGTGGTAGAGCTTGAGTGGAAATTTTGGGTTACAAAAACCTGTCATTAAGCCCTAGGGTTTTGGGGCGCTTTTTGGAGAAGCTGACTTAGTGGATGCCAAAGCAGTATGTGTCAAAGTTTAGAGGTAGGGTGTTGATTGTTCCCCAATTAGTGGTTTTGTACATAGTGTCGTCGGGAAGGGAAAACTGGACTTGTCAATGATCTAATAGGTTTGAGTGTACTTGGCTTAATTTCCCCTTCAAATTAATTTTAGAGTCAATGGCCTTGTCTAGACTTTGAGGGCCCAATACTTTAATTTCAACCTTCATTTTATCATGACCTAGGGTTACCTTTTTTGTCCATCATTATTATGATCCGAACACAAGACCGAATGATTCTCGTACATCAATGGATTTAAGACACAAAACATTCACTGTGTTTAGCGCGCATTGGACTAACATTAATAATAATTACAGTTTTTTGTCACACTCTAAATGGAACAAAGATTTCTCATATTTGCATTTGATGTAAATGCCCTTCTCATTCATCATCATGACTAAAAATACCCCCAAAACATATGTCAAATAGATTGGCATGACCCAATCAAAGAGTTAACCAACACGGCATAACCAATTATTAAGGAGTGTGATACCCAATTACCAATATAGCTTTCCACAAGCTGAAAACCGGTTGCCTACCCTTGGGACCCCTTTAAAAAGGATATCAATGTACTAATTGAACAACTTATTAACAAAAAAAAAATTCAAAACTCAAACAAATCAAATTGTTCCATGACATCGTAAACACCATAGGCAAAAACAATTTCTTTCAATATCACCCATTTCTAGGTAACAAGACACAAAACACACACAACTAGGGCTCAAAAAGCATATAGATAAAAATTAGTAAATTACCCCTCTGTTAGCTATAATGTTCAGGATCAGCTTTGCTTCTTATGATAGGAACACCATCTTCTCTCCAAATCACACGTTCTTCACATATTGCAGCTGCCACCTCAGCATACATTTTATGTTCCTAACAAACCATGTATTAAAGATTACAAAAAGATTGCAAAAGGCACAAACTTGATTCCGATCAATGTAAAATTTACTACCTGGCGAAGAACCCTTGCAGCAAGTTCCTCAGCAGTGTCATTAACAACCACAGGAACGATTCTTTGAGCCAGAATTCGACCCGTGTCATAGTTCTCATCAACAAAATGGATCGTGGGACCCGAATATCTTCTCAAATAACAGAAAAACAAAAACACATAAGAGATCATATGAGGAAAAATACAGCAAAAAGGAAGATTGTGAAGAGGTTAAGAACATTCATTACCTAGCTCCAGAAGCAATAACAGCTTTATGCACCTTGGTACCATAATACCCTTTGCCTCCAAAAGCAGGAAGAAGTGAAGGATGGATATTCAAGATTGAATTTGGATAAGCTCGGATCAATTCAGATGGTATAAGCTTCAAGTATCCAGCTAGAAGAATAAAGTCAATCTTGTATGTACTACAGAGCACAATAGAATGTATTGAGAAACAAAAAGAAAAAGGGAACGTATGGTTATAGGAAGAAATTCACCTTAGAGCAGCTACAAGATCGTTTGAAGACAGGCCTTCTGGTTCTTTCTTTGTACTAGGATATATTATAACTGGGATACCATTCTCTCTTGCATACTGTGCACCTCCACAATCTATAGATTTACAAAATTGAAATTGGTAAAGATATTGAAGACGATGCATGCAAAATCGAAGAAGGTAAAATATGAGAAACAAGATGCTTTAATCTACCATGTTTGTTGGTGACTAATACAACAAACCGTCCGTGAACATCTCCACTGAGAATCGCCTGATGGACAGCTCGGAAATTCGAACCGCCGCCGGAGACAAAAACAGCAAGGTTTTTCCTTCGAACACCGTTCTTTAAACTCTCGCTTTCATCAAAACTAGTTTCTAATTGTTCATTGCTACTTCTACACTTCAATACTCTCCTCCTCGACGCTACAAGCGGCGGAAAATCATGAAAATCATGGGATTTTAAGGATACTCGGCTTTGCGACTTTAATTGTGAACTCGATAACCGAGAATCAGAAGTAAGGAACGGCAATAAGGTTTTATTTTTATGGTTTTGAAGTGATGAAAACAATGAATTTGAACAAACACTAAAAAGGGCTTCCATCGTTGTATAAAGGCTAGCAACTTTAGGGTTTTGGAATGGTAGTATAATGATTAATGCGATTCAAGAACCACCTAAATAGCGTGCTTAATACTGCCAATTGTAAGGGATTTCAGTGACAAAACTAATCGAATTGCAATAGATTTGTAGGAGATAAGGAACAAATAGAAGAAAGTGATGATTGATTCGAGGTTCTCAGAGAAGTAGCGCTGGAGGCGATGGAGCGGGAAGAGGGCTCGGGTTAGAACGTCAAAGTACAAAAATATCCCTAAACTATTGTAAACTTCAAAACTAAACCCTAGCCCATATAGAATTACAAACGTTATCCCTATACTATTTGTTAGTCTATAACCAACAGCTGTTTTTATACTTTGTGTCTAATCAAAAAGTCCTTATCGATATGACAAGTTGGATACATTTGTGGAATAAAGAGGTACATAATTATTCGTCGTTCAAACAATCTTTCGAAAAAGATTCAGTGTGAAAACAATCTTGGTATAAGAGATAAAAAAAAAAAATTGAAACATATAATATTATCAAAGCAAAATAGCAAACAAATAACAACATAAGGGAGGAGTTTGAGCCAAATTATAAGAAACAATCTAAAATAAGAGAGGAGTTCCAATTTCCAAATATGTTAAACAATAGAGTTACAATCAGATATATGTTTGATCCAATTGAAAGTGTTTAAACTAATATCATCAACCATAATCATGATCGTCCGTTTTTTGTTTCAGAAAACAATCGCATTCTTGTCCTTCCATATCATCCGGAGAGTGGTGTAGACTAAAGAAAAACGCAGCTTCTTGATTTTTTTTACTCCCCACATCAGATTTAAACATATTCAATAAGTCATCACAGGAATTAGGCAGCCTCATAAGAAATGAAGACGAGGTCACCACACCAGCTATGTCCACAGAACCGCAGCGAAAGAAGAATAGGAGAAAAAAACATGATCAATGCTCTCATTAGTTTCTTTGCAAAAAGGACATAAGGTAGACGAGACATTAATTCCATATATAACTAAGCTTAAGAAAGTAGGAATTATGTTTTTAGTCAATCTCCAAACAAAATAGTTGAATTTTAAAGGGACCGATTTTACCTAATTGAAAGAATCCAAAGTCTTATTACTAGACTGAATTGTCATCACCTTTCTTAAAGCTTTTACCGAAAACACATCTCCACCGTCGCCTCCCCAAATCCACTTGTAACAGTTGTCATCAAACCTGAAAACAATGATCTGATCCGCTAATGCCTGAAACTAACGTGTTTCCCTCCTACCTCTAAGTTGTCTCGCCCAGTCCCAAGAAAAGGACGAAATATGCACATTCATAATATTGACTCTCTTCCAAAATACATTCTTTCTTTTTCTCAATTGCATAAAAGTTTGGATGAGCATCTTTTAAAGTTATATCACGACACCAATGATCCTTCCAAAAGAGTGTTTTGTCGCTGTTTCCAACAACTCTTTTAAAAAAATTATCAATATAGATACCACTTTCAAAATCACAGTTGATTTGAGAAATACTTAATCAAACACCTTTGATAGACTTATTGGTTATCAATCTACCATCAATAAGCTTAATATTATAAATAACTTTTATATGAGAAAACCAAAAAATAATCATACCCATTTTTCAATCTTCACCACCACTTGGCGAAAAGTGTCAAGTTAGCCGAATAAAGACACCCAACTCCAAGACCTCCCAACGCCTTTAGTTTAATAACCACCTCCCAAGTCACCCAATTGATTTTCCTCTTGTCTTCACCTCCCATAGAAGTTGTCTCCTAATGTCTTCCAACACATTAACAAATTTTTTTGGGGGGTGGGGAGGGGGGGCAAAAAGGAGAGAAAATATATAAAGGAAGGCTCTTAAGGACCAAATTTAATAAGGTGGTCCGACCACCAAAGGAGAGACATTTTTCTTTCATTTCTCACAATAGCATAATTTCATTTCGGCATTTCTTTCTAAGTTTATGTTCTTAATGCTTCAATAATACTCCATTCTAGGGAACCAATACAGTGTATAAGAAGAAAAAGCAAAAGTATGACATAAAGTTTTAAAATCAATTATTGTTTTAAGTTATCGATACTTGGGACACACGTGAGTTAGGTGGGAATAAGGTTACCTATTAGTAACCGTGTAACGACCCGTTCCCGGCTTGAAGAAGGAGAAGAAGTGTAAAGCGAAGATTCAAGGGAAAGCAAGAGTTCTTTGAGGTATTCTTCAGATTTCCTTCCCTTTTATGCTTTAAAATCCCCTTTAGATCTAGTTGATGCTTTTCTCAAGCCTTATGTTGATATGGAAGCCATTGTATGTCGAGATATCCATAGATCTGTTCATTTAGGGGTTTTAGAGTCCAGATCTATTGTCTTTATGGAGCCATTGTGCATCATAACCCTAGATCTACCCTTTTAAGTGCCTTTTTAGCCTTTATTCCCTTGTTCATGTGTTTGTACACGTAAAGTTGGAGACTTTACGTGGTAAATCAGCTTATTGGACCCAGATCTATCATTTGTATGTATTGGATTCGAGCAGAATCGAGTGTAGAATAGTTGCATGGCGGTGACTCAGCGAGTCGAGTCGCGAGTCCCTGATTTCTTCCTTTTGAGCGATGTCGAGTGGGCCCAGTGAGTTGTGGAGTGGACTCAGCGAGTTCGAGGGTAGACTCAGTAATGGAGGGACTCGGCGAGTTGTTCATACAACTCGGCGAGTCCAAGGCAATCTTCTTAAGCTCAAGAACAACTCGTCGAGTTGTTCATATGACTCGGCGAGTCGGATGAAGATTGTCTGAGTTCTTGGATCGAATGAGTACTCGTCGAGTCGATGCCATGCTCGACGAGTAGCAGCGGGTAGGGTCGAGGAGTGAGAATAGGGACTCGGCGAGTTGGCGGCCCAACTCGGCGAGTCAGGTCAACTGTGGGTTGACTTTGACCGAGATTTGACTTTGTCTGAGAGTTGACTTTGGCCAAGGGTAAAAGATTCATTTTACCCAGTGTAGTGTTTAGTATTTGATTGAGTGTGTTTATGGACTTGTAGCCGGGGAGATACCGGAGCAGCAGCAGCTAGCTTCCAGAGCCATACACTCAGCAGCCAGTTCACGAGGTGAGTTTCCCTTCAGTAGGAACGGGTCTACGGCCGCAATGCCGGCCCGTGTAATTATCAGTAGTTCTGGTCTTTAGTGTGATGCAGTAACTAGAGTGCTTGATGTCTTTGTGATTCAAGCATATTCGAGTATGTGTTCCGGACTTCGGTCCGATGCAGTATGCATTATATGTGATTATAATAGTTGTTATGTGTTATGCTATGTCATGATCAGTCAGTTCCGGACTTCGGTCCGATGCAGTTAGTTCCGGACTTCGGTCCGATGCAGTTAGTTTCGGACTCTGGTCCGATGCAGGGGACAAGGTCCCAGTCAGTTCCGGACTTCGGTTCGATTCAGCTAGTTCCAGACCTCGGTCTGATGCAGTGGGCAAGGCCCAGTATGTGATTTATATGTATTGTATGGTATGTGGTAGTTTGGGGGAGCTCACTAAGCTTCGTGCTTACAGTTTCAGTTTTGGTTTCAGGTACTTCCGCTTGTAGAGGGAAGAGCTCGGGATGATGGCATCGCACACACCACAGCTTCAGCTTTTATTCTGGGAGTTGATTTGGTTCTTGATTTTTATATGACATGGATATGACACAGTTTTCCGCACAGTGTTTTTATTATTATTTTGAGATACATCATGTATGGTTTATGATATGACACTCAGATTATGGTTTTTGATTATGTTGAAAAAATGAAATTTTTGGGTTGTTTCAAACCGGCTCCATTGTGAAGTAATAAGGAATAAGTTAAAGTTGAGTTGACTTTGATAAAAAAAAATTAAGTCTAAAACGAAACAAAATAAAAAATCTATGGTATTTTATTGAATAAACCCAATTTACCTATTGGTAACCAGTTCCATGACTAAAATAACACATAATAGGTTAAATTTGGGTCTTTATCGACAAAAAAAAAGTTTTAGGTCTAAAATCGAAAAAAAAATGCAAGGTCTTTTATGGAATAAAACATGATTTCTAGGTATACATATCAACATATGGGCACTAGGTAACAATTGTAATCATCAATGTGACTTAGTAATGGTCACTTGGGAATCAAACACTTCATAAAGTGTCTCATATCCAAATCACAAAAACTTTAACTTTGAGTTGATATGTTGTTTGAAAAAAAATGTAACATTTTCCAAGGGTAATATATCTCACGTTTTCTTAAATTATTAACATATATATTACTTAAATGACCATGCATGTAACACCCTGTTTTTACTTTACTATAAACTATAATATAAAAAGTTTATTATAAAATTTGAAGTAAATATATAACTTTTTAGTCAAAATAATCTTAACAAAATTTGTAATAGTCATGGTGACGATTATGTAGGTATAAAGAATGCCCAAATCTGACTTCGTATGAGAAAGTTATGATTTTTCTAAGTTTCGCGTTCAACTCGATACAACAATATGTGTCATAAAAAGTAAACATGAAACGAGTTGCTTTTTAGCAAAAGTGATATAAATAAAAGTTTTAGTACTTGTTGATACGAAGTCATGGATATAAAGAACGTCAAAAGTGAAGTCAAAAGTGAAGCTCACATGCGAAATATATGAAACAAACTTGGCGCCTAAGCTTGATATGCAACGTCTTTTCGCAATGTTTACAGATTTGTATATTTAAAATATAATAAGAATTAGTCAACGAAGTCTAAATAAAAGTTGTAGTATTCATCGATACGAAATTAGGGATATAAAGAACTTAAAAAATGGAGCTCATACATGGAAGATACAAAGCAAACATGGTGCCTAAGCTTGAGGCGCGGGGTGGCTTACCAGCAGATTGCCTATAAATAGCAACTCAATCACCCCCCCCCCCCATTCATTGCTCATCCCCATTCAAGTTTCTATCTCTATGAACTCTTTCTCTCTATATAATACTAGATTTTTGAGTCACGAAGTGTTTGTAACAAAGTGGTGTGGCATCGGAAAGTCGGAAGAAAAATAAGTATTCGAAGTCGAAGTTCTGCCTGCGGCTTCTCGTAATTTCACTAGAAAACCTATAAGTTAAGTTATACTAGCTATACTTTAAGTGTAACTTATATTTATGCTCATAGTCATTGTTATAAACTTATAAATAAGATTTATCAATAATTTCAATTATAATACTGGTTAATCTACTTATAGGAGTAATGTCTAGGCTAGAACTAGTGAGGTGTTTAAAGTGGATTTTTCAAACAGTATACATGTATTCCAGACGGATCCTACCTCTAATATGATCTTATTTGGTCATTCTTTATCATCTATAAATTGAAGTATTCATTGGGATTAATGAATGATATAAATATTAGTCGTTATACTCAAGTAGATAATAGCATTTAAAGTATATTGCAGGTTGATTCGTGTTGGTCAATTTATCTGCAACTCTACATACTTAGTTGTTTCGAGACTGTTTATGTGAGTTATCTCACTATACTATATATTACAATATATGTCCATATATGATAGGATGTACGAGCTAGTAGAGCGAAGTTATATATATACTAATTAGTAGTCTATGTATGATTGAATGTTTCTTATATGATTAGTTCATTATGAATGTGTAAGGAGTTGATGGTAGAACGACAATAGGCCGTGAGCCTAAAGACTCGTGTTGACGACGAAACAGTAATAGTGTAACACCTTATTTCCGAATTCCTATTGAATTCAATATAAACCGTCATTTATAAAAATTCAAAGTAGATATATATTAATTTTTAGAAAAAAAAGTAATCAACATAAACATATAGGATACATCAATATGATTTCCGTACAAATATAGAACGCCCGAATCCGACTTCGTATGAAGAAGTTATGCTTCTTCGAAGTTTCTCGATTAAACCGACACAACTATACGCGTCATAAAATATGAATCATAGATAGATCAATTATTAGCATAAGTAATCTATATAAAAGTCGTAGTAATCGTTAAACCGAGAGCGTGCATATAGAGAACATCCAAATCTGACTTGGCATGAGGAAGTTATGGTTTTCAGAATTTTCGGCACAGTAGTATGCAACACTTAAACTAAAATTTAAATCATTCAATTATTAAGAAAAGCAATCTAAACGAGAGTCAAAGATCTCGTCGATATAATTTTGTCGATATGAAGATAGTCAAGAACGGAATTTGTATGGATAAGTTATGATTTTTATACGGACTTTAAGAGTCTAACCCTATTAAAAAATCTATCTAAAAAATGAAGTGAGATATATCTAATGGATGAAGGTTGTAGATATCATCGATAGCTACGCATGGATATAATGAACTTAAAAATGGAGCTCGTATGAAGGAAATATGATTTTTGTAAAAACTAAAAATACGTGTGTGCGCATCGCTCCCCGAGAAGAGGCACGACACGCTATGACACATCACCAGTTTACCGACATGTGTCACCACACAGACAACGCCACATGGTAACCTCTGGTATCACCCAAGATCCTGGCGTGCTTGGTAGGTATATACGGCACACTTTCCCAAAATTTTCCTATAAAAGTCAGTTTCAAGCCCCATTCCTCTCCTCACTATTCAAAACCTTCTCTCTAGTTTTAGGGCACGGAAATAAATTCTTCCTTTGGGATTTCTGAGTATTTTAGTTTGTGAAGCGTTGGGTATTCAGGCTCGACTAATAGAAGCTCTCGGGTCGGAATTCTACCTGCGTTTTTTTCCCGGTTTTCGCTAAAACCTCTGTATGTTAAGCTACACTCTTTTGATTTCAGTGTAACTTATATTTATAGTGATAAGTTGTTATTATGAACCTATAAATAATATTTATCAATAATTACAAGTCATAATACTGATTGATCTACTTACGGGAGAGGTGCCTAAAATTGTCACGTTGGCATGGTTGTTGGATTTCAGAAAGGCTATATGTCGAAATGGTCATGCCTCCCAAATGTCCGGCCTGGTTGATCCTTATTTGATAGAACTCTTGGTATTCATTAGGATTAGTGAAAGATCTAGTTTCATTACCAAATCACCATAGAAACTAATAGGTTAAAGTATTATAGGTTAATACTCGTTAAGCGCGTTGACCACCAGTGGGATCGTCCAAAAAGCTGTTAACCTTCTGAGAAACTGTCCGTATGAGCTATCTTAGTATATCATGTATTACAGTATATAGCCATGTATGTTAGGACATAGGAATTAATAGAATATAGTCGGTAATATAGCTTCTATGTGCATGTATCAGTAGAACTTAATGTGTAGTTCCTATGTATGATTATGTATGTCAAGCAGGGCCCGCCATGTAGTTTGGACGGGGCCCATTTGTATGCATGTATATGTATTGTGGTATATAGTATCTAGGGGAACTCACTAATCCTAACGCTTACCCAGTTGTTATAAATGTGTTTCAGGTACTTCGTGAGAAAGGCAAGGTTCGGATATACACACGCGTAATCGCAACATGTTTCTGCATAATGTAATTATAACTCTGATTTATTATAATAAATAAAAAATGAAAATTTGGGGTTGAAAATCGGGACGCTACAAATAGGTCGTGAGTCCAAATACACGCGTTATTGGTAGAACAACGAAAGGTCGTAACCGTTATTTGTATGCATGCATATATTGTGATATGTGATATTTTGGGGATCTCACTAAGCCTTGGCTTATAATTATTAAATAACTATTTTCAGGTTGTTCTTATAATCGTGGAAAGGCTTCAATATGAATATGCTCGCATCAATAAATAAATATGTTTATAAGACTTCCATTAAGACTTTATTTATATTAATAAATGTATGATGATGATATATTAATGAAAATGGGCTTTTGGAGTATGATATGTTTGCTTTAAAAATGAAAATTTTATGCTAAAAATTTGGGATGTTACAATGCAACTCTCAATTTCGATTCGATTAAGCCACTAAACATCTTATAGTGCTTAATTAATGGAGTGACTTAAATGACCATGCAACTCTCCTCAACGAAGACCACCCACCAAAGCAAACTCAATTGTAGGGCTCCAATTAACAAATATTAAAGCTTTAGAAGAAAGTAAAACCCCATGAATCCAACCAACCCGTTTATTCCCAAAGTGATGAATAACCAACATTTGTTCCTTAAAAAACTAACTTCTTGAATCTTGCACCTTTTTGAAGTCTAAAAAACCCATTAATTGCATTTTCTCATTTTGTAACAATCAAGAATTTTTTTAACCATAGGCAGACCATCTAGAGTATGATGACCCTTAACAAAATCTGAGTACTCACAACTAACGATCGACCTAATCACCATGGCTAAATAAGCAGCCAATACTTTTGAAATTATCTTAAATTATGCACTAATTAGACTAACACACTTGAAAGCTGACACCATTACCGGACTATCAAATTTAGGAATTAGGGTGATAAAAGAGGAGTTAGAACATGTCAAGATCCTCCCAGTGGAAAAGAAATTTTCCACGAACTCCATAATATCTAAACAAAGAAAATATCAATACTTCTTATAAAGATGAAAGGAGAAACCATCATGACCCAATGATCTGTTGTCAGAACCACACGCTCACACTACTTCTTTCACTTCTTTATTTGTACTCGTGGCTTCCAAGAACGTAATCTGCTTCGACGACAAAGATTTGAATATGGAACTTCGGTGAATAATTTTCACACCTTTTACAACCTTGAATTTTTCCTGGAAAAAAAAATTCAAAAAATAGATTTAACCCGACTGGAATCTGTGACCCATTCCCCTTCCTCCTTAACCCTGAGAAATGTAAGTTGTCGATGTATTTTGTTTATAATACCTTAAAGTTTTCATCGGCTTTAATGCTCCATTTTACCTTAGTTTTTTTAGATGCATCAAGATTCTCCAACATTTCAATCTCCTTGATATTATGGCGCACCTCGTGCATATGAAGCAAAATATTGAAACACCCAAAATTTTCAATTTTTATCATAACAAAAACATGAAACCAAGTATCACATAACAAAATTATACGTTGCGTGTTTCAAAAACCATGATAAAATACTGAGAGAAAGAAAACTGTATCACAACTATATCCAAACATATCAACTAACGGAATCAACTCCCAGGACAAAAACTGAAGCTGTGGTGTGTGCGATGCCATCATCCCGAGCTCTTCCCTTTGCTTGCGGAAGTACCTGAAACCAAAACTGAAACTGTAAGCACGAAGCTTAGTGAGCTCCCCCAAACTACCACATACCATACAATACATATAAAGCACATACTGGGCCTTGCCCACTGCATCGGACCGAAGTCCGGAACTAGCTGCATCGGACCGAAGTCTGGAACTAACTGCATCGGACCGAAGTCCGGAACTGACTGGGACCTTGTCCCCTGCATCGGACCGAAGTCCGGAACTGACTGATCATGGCATAGCATAACACATATCAACTAATATAGACACATATACTGCATATTGCATCAGACTGAAGTCCGGAACATATAACACACAAACACGCTTGAATCACATAGACATCAAGCATACTGAACTACTGCTTCGGACTGAAGTCCGGAACTACTACTAACTAAACGGGCCGGCATTGTGGCCGTAGACCCGTTCCTACTGGAAGGAAACTCACCTCGTGAACTGGCTGCTGTGTGAATGGCTCTAGAAGCTAACTGCTGCTGCTCCGGTATCTCCCCGGCTACAAATCCATAAAACACTCAATCAAATGCTAATCACTGCACTGGGGTAAAATGACTCTTTTACCCTTGGTCAAAGTCAACTCTCCCGGTCAAAGTCAACCTACAGTTGACCTGACTCGCCGAGTTGGGCCGCCAAATCGCCGAGTCTCTAGTCTCACTTCTCGACCCTACTCGTGGCTACTCGTCGAGTATGGCATCTACTCGACGAGTACCCTCTCGATTCAAGAACTCAGACAATCTGCATCCGACTCGCCGAGTCATATGAACAACTCGACGAGTTGTTCTTGAGCTAAGAAGATTGCCTTGGACTCGCCGAGTTGTATGAACAACTCGTCGAGTCCCTCCATTACTGAGTCTAACCTCCGACTCACTGAGTCCATCCTACTGCTCACTGGCCTCCACTCGGAATCACTCAAAGGGTAAAATCGGGGACTCGCGACCTGACTCGCCGAGTCCGAAGAACGACTCGCTGAGTCGCATGCATGCAGATCCTAAGAACTCGATTCTGCTCAACACCACCGCATACAAATTATAGATCTGAGTCCCTAAGGCTGATTTACCACGTAAAGTTTCCAACTTTACGTGTACATACACATGAAAAAGGAGATAAAGGCTAAAAAGGAACTTAGAAGAGTAGATCTAGGGTTATCATGCAAAATGGCTCCATAGAGGTGATAGATCTACGATTTTGGGACTGAAACATGGCTAGATCCGAAGGCTAATCAATCTAATGTGATCTCTCTACTAAGAACAAGCTAAGAAATGGCTAAAAGAGGCTAAATATGCTTGTTAAAGAGAAATCAATCATAGAAATAGCAGGAATTCGGCTAATACCTCAATGAACTCTAAAATGGGAGCAAGACCTTGGATCTTCTTCTTCTCCTTTGGATCTAGCCTCCTTCTTCTCTTCAAAACTTCAAGATTCACACAAGAAATGCACAAATAAACAAGGAAAAGATTAGGGTTTGCTAAATGATGCTCTGAGGGTGAAGGGGACGAGTTTGGGGGCTCATAAGGTGGTTTAAATAGGGTGCAAACCCGGGGATTTAGGGTTTCTACCTGGCAGGCAGACTCGCCGAGTACCGAATATGGACTCGCCGAGTCGCCGACTAACACGTGCTCGAAAACTCGACCCTACTCGACGAGTCAGGCCATAGACTCGCCGAGTCCCTCAAGAAAACTTCTAAATAAATGCCACGGAAACAACATACCAGAGATGGGGCGTTACAAATATGCTCAGATTCATCACCATTTTTGCATTAGTTTCTTAGCTTAATACATAACAATAAGAAGTTTTCACCTTTTTCTTGTTTTTTCCGAAATCTAATTATTCCTCCACATTCGAATTTGGCCTTTCAAAAACTTCATTTTATTTTTAAAATTAATGAAATTATTCGACCCAGCATATCTTTGAGTATCCAACCAAGCACCTCTAATCATGACATCAAAACCTTCCAATATCGTCGAAAGAGTTATAAAACTTCAAAGAAATTGGCACATAATCAACTACCTCCTGAGACAACATAATCGACCTATGATTAGACACAAGTCGATCTAACACCACAACCCTAAAATTCGGCAATATATCCAACAAATCCTCTAAGATTTAAAAAAAAAACCTTATAGTTTACTCAACTTATCCACTTACTACTTATCCTAGTGAACGCATGTCCACCTAGAAGGGACCTCCCATAACTAACTTTGATCAATAAAGATATTAAAAATAGTGGTGCTACTTGATTAAAGTATATCCAAATCTTTTTGAATTCACTGTATTAAAATGGTAAATAACATAAAAGTCACTAACTTTTTACTTTTTTTGGATTTTAATATCGCATTTTTTCTGTTACAAATAAATCATTATTTTTAAATTTGTTGCAATTCTGACTCGTTGACTAGTTGGCATTAGGTCGGCCGGTTGCACTACTGATGTGACATGATTACATGGCATGTTGACGTGTCATAAACGAAAAAAAAGTTAAGCAAAAGACACTATGTTTTCAACTTTTTGTGATTTTGACACTAAGATTTCAAACTTTTCCAATTTTGACACTAAGTTTTTAATCTTCCACAATTTACACATAAAATGAAATAAACATATGCAAAGACATAAACAACAAAAAACAATGGTTCACAAAAATATCATTCCATTGGTAGTAATTTCACTTTGGATTTTACTTAATATTGGTGCCATCAATGTTTAGCAGTAGTATTAAATTTCAAGACTTCTAAATAACATATATGAAATCCTGAAATAACATAAAGAGCACCGATCTCCATGGAGTTACTAAGCTAATTTTCATATATGAAATCATAATACAACATAAGATCGTTGGGTTAGATATTTTTAACTTACCAAGACACACTCGATTTGAATGATTGTTTTTTCATCCTTTTACCATATAGTTTAGGATGTCTATTTCTTCTGCTTTTTGTATGTGGTCCAAGTCTTGGTTCCACTTCAAAATGGTTTAATTGCAAGAAATAACTATGTAACTTACCAAGAGTTCCTGATTATGGAAACCTATTTCCGGTTTCTCTATAACAAACAAGGTTGTAAAAATCGTTCGACAGTACATCGGCGGTCGACTGGGGTCAAGCGACTAATCGGTCTAGGCGGGGACCCTTAATTCTAAAAAAAAAAAAAAACTTAAATATTACCTATATGATTATCTCCAAACAAAATACTAACAAAATATGTAAATATCCATAAACGTTTACATATTCAAGTCATCAAACAATACATGTCCAAAGTAAGTAAATATCCATAAACGTTTACATATTCAAGTCATCAAACAATACATGTCCAAAGTAAGTAAATATCCATAAACGTTTACATATTTAGGTCACAAAACGTCATACAAAGTCCAAAATAAGTTTTATAAGATCAAACTTTTGATTGTTCATAGGCTTCTACTCTTTATCTCTGCATTCTTCCATGATTTGAACTCCATCTGATTCATAATCAACTTCTTCAAATACTTCCTCCTCACTCCCTGACGCAAAATCTTCATCTAAAAGTTCTCTTGTTCTTGAACCATGTCCGAGTTCATCGGTTCCTTGACAATCACCAACTATGTCAACTCCATTTTCATCACAATCAACAATCCATTCTTGAGCCGTGTGACTATCATTAGCTAATAGCACTTCCATATTCCTTTCTTTTCTCTTTTGTTTTTTTCATCAAATTAGCATTAAATTGGACATAAACAAGATTGTTCATTTTACTTACATCCAACCTATTTTTTTCTTCGTGTGAATCTACAAACGTAAAAACAATAAATGGTAAAAAAAATATAAAATATTATGATATAAATTTATAATTTAAATAAATTGCTGAAATTTGAAGTATGAATTCTAACCCCTTCAAATGTGATCTAATTCCTTTCACATCCAGATGAACTACTAGTTAAAGAAAGAATCATTATTGCAATCTTTGTCAAATGAGGAGTTGCTCCACCAAACGTACCCCACCAAATTGCTATGATTTTTTAACATAAATCACATTATTAGATTCATAAATTGATAAAAATGAATTTTTATAAAATAATTAAATAAAAGTAAAATGTTTTACCCGGATCATAGTCACCGTAATTCACTTCACATGCTTTAACTGCAAGTTCCTAACCAAATTTATCCATTTTTTTCTTGTACTTTGGCAACTCAATAGTCACGACTTGCTTTTGCATATCTAAATCTTCGGAAAATAATGTATCAAAAAACTCAAGAACCGCATCCATTACTTCAGGATCATGTTGGAGTTGCGGATCCTTATAATGATAATAAGGATTTAGAAGATAAGCGGTCAAATGCAATTTTGAATCTGGTATACCTTTCATTTTCTTTGATATGGTATTTATGATAGGCTCATATGTTTTTTATTACCGCCTAAAGCATCAACGATTTCTTTTTTTTGATTTTTTAATCTCACCATAAACAAAACCCATCGAGGGCTTTCAATCCGCATCAACCATACGAAAGGTGTAACGCTCTAAAAATTCCAACCAATTTAAACTTTTCAAAAACAATCAAATTTCATTAAGTTATTACAAAAAGGTTTTCAATAAATTTATTATCAAAGTATTCCCAGAACCATATCATAAAACATAAACATGAGGAGCGATACGATCACGCCTTTGCCTTGCCACGGTCTCCTGAAATACCTGAAACGTTAAACCACAACTGTAAGCCCGAAAGCTTAGTGAGATACCCCCAAAATACCAACCACATATACCATACACATAACATGTCATATCATAACATAACATAACAGCCATGCACTTCGGGTCTACTGTGTGACTGGTCCGCTGCACCGGGCTTACAGTCCACCTGGTCCACCCTCCGAGTCTAGCCATATACATCGAGTCTACAGTGTGATTGGTCCGCCCGCACCGGGCCTTCAATCCACCTGGTCCGCTATCTGAGTCTACAGTATGACTGGTCCGTCCGCATCGGGCCTTCAGTCGACCTGGTCCAATTTCCGAGCCTCGGCACGTCTGGTCCGCCCTCTTGAGGCCTACAATCTATCCGGACCGCTCGCTGGGCTTTCGGGATAACCGGTCCACCCTGGGTATGTTGGCCTACAACACAAAGCAGGACCCGCCTCAACCCAACCCCAGTCCAACAACCATGTGCACATAAACATATAATCATATAACACTTCACATCTAATCAAACCAATCTTAGCAGATCGCATATCATAACAACATCCTAACCAGGATACCGACCTAACCGGTCACTAACATAGCATCATCCTATATACCAGAATACCGACCTTAACCAGGTCTCTAACATACACCGTCCTATAAAAACCAGGATACAGACATAACAAGCAATAACATATCAAACAGATACCCGAATTTCAATCCGATAAAGGGCCGGCCTTGGTGCCTTAGACCCTGTTGGTATAGTGAGGATAACTCACCTACAACTGCCGACTGATAAGATAAGACCAAGCTGCTTCGACCACCGACACGATCTCCACCACTAGCCAATACCAAATAATTGAACTCAATAAATACCAATAATTACCAAAATACCCCTGGAAGACAACTGGTCAACTCTTGGTCAAAGTCACAGTCAAAGTCAAACTTCCTGACTGACTCTACTCGCCGAGTCAATCCGCTGACTCGTCGAGTCCCTATGCTCTGAAAACTCTTAGAACACGACTCAACTCGCCGAGTCACCCCAAGACTCGTCGAGTCCAACGATCATCGAGTCCCATCCTGCTCAACTCACTGAGTCATCCCTCGACTCACCGATTCACGACTTAACCAGAAAAGGTTAGGGTTCCACGACCAGACTCGCCGAGTCCAAGCATAGACTCGCCGAGTCCCAGGCGATCTTTAACAGACTCGCCGAGTTGTTCTTCCAACTCGCCGAGTCCATGCACATATTCATACAACTCGTCGAGTGCACCCATGTGACTCGCCGAGTCTCTTCAGTTCTCATTCCAAACAGAGGCTTTTCAAGCCATACAGGGACTCAAATCCATAGATCCATTCCTCTACAGCCTAACCCTCACATAAAGTTGCAAACTTTACGTGAGAGCAAGGAGATATAAGCCCAAAACACTTCTAGGGCTAGGGTTCAAGACAAAAGGCTTCACCAATGGTTCCTAGACAGGAACTTTATGATCTTTTGGACCATCTCAAGTCCAGATCTGAGGTAGCAACCTCAGATCCAACCTCTAAACCCGAAATAACTCTAGAAATGCCCCAAAACTCAAGCAACAAAGGATCTAGACTCAAAGGAGCTTAAGTAATAGATTATTACCTCAAATGAAAGCCCCCACTGAAGTAGACCTCGGATCTATACCACTCCCTTGCTGCAATCCCTTAGTCTTCAAGTTCCCTTTTCAAGATTTCCTTTCCCAAAGCTCCAATTTCACTATCAATGGAGTTCCACTCGATTTCTAGGGTTTGTAGGCTCTCAAGGGTGGTAAGGAGGCTGAAGAAAGGATGTTATGTTCTTTATATAGGGCACAACTCCCGGGATTAGGGTTTTCTCTTTTCAGCACCAACTCGCCGAGTCCAGCCGCCGACTTGCCGAGTTGGTCACTTAACACTTGACCAGAACCGCGAATCGACTCGTCGAGTCTATCCATTAACTCTTCGAGTCGACCTTCCTTATTTACACCAAGAACCTTGAACTTGCACCTCTGAACTTGGGGTGTTATAGAAGGACTTTCACCAAAGGGGAAAACACCTTTAAGCAAAGTGTCACACCCGCCCAAAATGTGGAACCTGTCACCAATGTATGACTGGATCCCCCTTTAACTGTATATGAAAATTTACATTCCTCCCATTCGTTGCTAGAGAACATATGCCTTAGTTGCTCTTTTTTTCAGACAAACTTTGTAATGTTAGATAGACGGAAGCAAATTTCGTGACACCCAGTCGGATGATATCCCTTTTGTTAGTGAATTTTCTCATCATAGCCAATGTTTTGTGGTGGGCATAAATGAAGATGGTTACTTGCTTTGCTTGATCTAAGACTTTCTTGAACCTTGGAAGCCCACCAATACGTTCAATAAATAATCACGATTAAAAACACAAATAGAAGTATAAAACACAGTAAATAAAATTATAAATACCTTCAAGCATAAGGTTAATGGTATGAGTCGCACATGATGTCCATCAAATCTTTGGTCTTTTCTCTTTTAGCAACTTTGCGGCTCCCATGTTATTCGTGGCATTATCGGTTACTATTTGAACAATATGTTCGGGACCAACTTCTTGAATGCAAGATCCCACATACTCATATATATGTTGACTCATATGTGCTTCATTCGAACATTCTTTCGAAGATAAAAAATGGCACCCATCTTTGAATTGACACATAAATTCATAATGTTCCTCCTCTTTTTATCAGACCAAGCATCCGTCATAATCGAGCATCCATCTTGTTTCCATTCTTCTTCATTTTTTTCACTAAATTTTTTGTTCTTTCAACTTCTTTTTTAAAACTGTGTTACTCAACTCATACCTAGTAGGAGTTGCCGAGTTGGAAGCCCGGTTCCATATTGTCCAATTACCTCCACCATCATTTAAAGTTATCCTTTTTGAAGGCATGAAAAGGAATTGCACAGTCATATGCCCACCTACTGATGAAACTTTTCACAGTTGATATTCTTTCTTTCCGAATAGCATTGTTAATATCAACTTTTTTGCCTTTTCCTGACTTCAAAGATTCTTCTGGGTTTAATGTGCTTGCAAAGTTATCCATCGGGCCTATAACATATGGTTCCCTCAAGCTCCCAAAGGTATTATCTATTTCATCCGTGTCTATACTAATGTTTTCATTAGTATCAAATCTCACCTCCAATTTTAATGCTTCTTCATGTGCTTGTTTTCCCTTCTTTTTTAACTTTCCTTCGTTGATAGCATCCCAACTGATCATCTTTGGTAGAATTTTGACATGGAGCTACATTTCCTTTCACATGAGCAAGATGTTGTTTCATTCTTTAAACCCCCACTGTAAACTCTTTCACACAATGTACACTTCAATTTATCCAAATTTTTAGGATCTGGGCAAATAGCAAATTCCCAAGCAATATCATTTGAATTCCGCTTAAAACAAGTAGTTGTTGAATCCATCGACTGTGTAACTAAATTTTTAGATGCCATTAACAACCTTTAATCTATGAAAATATGAAAGAAATGGTAATGAGACATGGGCAAAAAAATAACTTGAAATAACCTTTAATATGTGTAAAGGAGTGTAATCTGTTTTGAAATAACCTATTTCAGTAATATGAAACAACAGTTATGTATCTCATAATCTGTTTAGTTTAAAAAAGGGCTAATGACTTTAAACATGAATGAAAAAACTGGAATGAAACAGGCATGAAAAAACTGGAATGAAACATGGGCAAAAATTAGGATTGAAACAGGGGAAAAATGGTCCAGCTTGTATGATCGTTTTTTTAAAACAGGGGCAAAAGTCAAAACACAGGAAGGAAAACCCAAACCAAAATGGTTGGACCATTATGCAACTTGTATGTTCATATGTTCGTAAGCAAACCAAAACAGGAATGAAAACCCAAACCAGGGGAAAAACTTACCGATGACAGCTGCTGGTCAAAGTCAATGGTGAAATATTCAGAATCGATGGAATAAAATGTGTGGACTCAAAGGTGTGGTCGGAAGAAGTTGCAGTAATGATTAGAAATCACGATGATCACACTGAAACAACACATTCATCAGTTAATAAGCTGAATAACCAATAAATCGCAAAAATCATAAACATACCTGCGATGTGTCGCCGTCCCATGTGTCGGTGTCTGATGGAGAAAGTTGTAGCCGGAGTCGAATAACTCTTGTCGCCGGACTCGAATAACGTTGGTATAGGTATGGTCGGAAGAAGTTGTAGCGATGATGAAGTTGTGATAGTCGATCACTGGAGAAGAGAACGAGATGATAGAGGCGCAAAAAAAAAAGACAAAGAATGAAGGTTGTATTTCTTTTAGTCGATTAGGTTAAGTAAAAAGGTTTAATTTTGACTTTTTTTAGTTGACTTATGTTGACCTATTTTGACCGCCTAGACGGCCATTTTCCGCTTTTGACCATCGTTGACCAATTCTGATTAATTACAACGCTTATAAAAAATCCTATACAGTTTACCTCCGCCAAGCGCCTAGGCCGATTTTTACAACACTGGTAAAAACCAATGAGGCTCAATGAAAACCAACTTAAGATGTGAATCGAATGTGTCATAGGAATAAGATCATGAATAAGTTCTATTTTGGTATTATGGTGATTTTTAGGTCCATAAATTGCACCTTTTTCTCATGTTTATTTATTGATGGGTTTTCTAGGTTATAAACAAAAAATCTTGTGGTGGAAAAACTCTTAAACCCATAAGTTCACATGCAACCTAAAAATGATCTATGTTTTCTTTATTGATAGCAACTAATTATGAAAATCAAAAAACCATAAGAAACCCTAGTAATTTTCGAAAATCACAAAAGTTTTTAGGGTCACATACCTTTTGAATAATGTAGAAATTAATCAAGTAAAACCTCATTTGAGTTCCTTGGAAAGCAAGCACCAAAAGTTTGGATGTCTCTAATGGCTTGTACCCCAAACCAAGTAACTGGAAGACCTTTTAAGAGGGGGGGGGGGGGGGGGGAGCTTAAAAATTCGGCTCTTGATAGGGTTATGGGATGGACGAAAATAATGAACCCTTTAAGAGGTTTATATAGGTGAGTAAGGAGGCTTGGATAAGACAAATATCCTTAGATAACCTTTATCTCTTTTTTTGCTTCCTAAGGCTCCAAAAACCTCATATCAATAAAAATAACAAACATAACAAACTTTATATCAGGATTCTGGACTATCACTTTGTGTCCGAATATAATATATATAAAAAAATTTGACCTTGTGCGCAAATGCCCCCTTTGATCCCTTCAAAACCGGCTCTGACACTTATAACCTTGAAAACATCCACTTTAGTCCGGTGAATATCTTGTAAACCCGACAAATAATAATAATACAAAGCTACCATGCAAAAAAATGAAAATATAAAACAATGCCATATCTATCGTACTAAATCAATATATACACCACTTCACAAAAGATACTTGCATATAACATTCTTAGTTATTGTTTGATTCGTAGAATATGTTGACGAAAGAATTTGAATTGAAACTGAAAAATAAATCTGTAAGGAATTTGAATCGCTTTTTTTTATATTGCGTTTGGTTGGAAAATAAATATGAAATTAGTTTTGGTTGGCAAAATTTGTATCTAAACAAACGCATAACTTGAAACCTCAACTTCCAAAAAAAAAGGTTCCTCTTAGATCCTCATTGGGACCAAACCAGGTTCACTTTTTCCCACTACCAAACACCACCACCCTACCCCACCTTGGGTGCGCACCACGCACATATGCGCACCTTCGCTTCCCTTTTATCACATGAACAAAAAGCAACTCCTTTTCCACAGACCTCAAATCTCCAAATTCAGTCCAAACCTGTTATAATCACTTGTACAAGATGTAGTAACAGTTGTATACTGTTTTGAACTAGGAAATCTTTGCTCTGTAACAAAGGTCTAACCTAAATTAAACCTTAAAGCTTCACTTAGAACTTTCACTACGCAATCATTACATGATCATATTTTATTTGTTAACCAAATACATATCGATATATCTGGTCGGCGATTTGCCGCTATCATAATTTCTTCCACCTCCTCCGTTTTCAGCGGCCGGAATCCCACGGTGTTTCCCTTTTCTGGTTTCGAGTTTATCAAAATCCTAGTCTTTAATCTTGGTATACATAACAAGCAATACTCAGTTTGGTTAGTTTTTAAGGGGAAATGTAATCTTTTTTCCCTTTCCATTTTTCAAGATTTACAAAAAGTTACTCCATTAACTGATACCCGAACAAACCAAAAGGAATCCACCGGCTGATTTGAGATCTAGTTGATGTTTGATTGCTGCAGAATGCGGATCTAAGTAAGTTTTACTTCAATTTCGTGTTTTTCTACCGCTAATTGTAAAACGGTTGAAATTTAGGGTTTTTAAATGTGTAAAGGTTTGATCTTTTAGCTCACTTGAGCTGCGATCGCAGTGTAAGGTAATGGTTGAGCTCGGATTTTCATATTGTTTAGACGAACTGGGTTATTCGTTTAACTAACAATTTCTTACCAGATTGAATCTTGTTGACTGATTATGAACATACTAACTCGTGATTGTTGAAAATCGGTTGTGAACTTGTATTCAATCTTACTGTTATCTGTAAATTCAACTTCTGTCGTGGATCAAACATGCGATTAAGTAGTTATTGACTCAAGCTTGAGTTATCACAAGGTCTCCCAATTCATGGATTTTGTACAATTGCACTAGTTAAAGTTCTATAGAGGACGACTCAAATGTCTAAATTGTTATCATATGCTCAGAATGTGATTTTCAAATTAGTAACATTTTGGATTTGGTTTATTATTTTACAGGATCTGGTTCGAGTCTTAAACATTGAAATGGAACAAATTGTAGAAGAAGCTCGTAGAGCTAAAGAGAATGCAGAAAAGCTATTCGCCATGAAAGACTTTGCAGGTGCAAAATGGTCTGCATTAAAGGCTCAAGCTTTTTGCCCCCAGCTTGAAGGTATCGCTCAAATGGTGGCCACTTTTGAAATACACGCTGCTTCCAACACCAAAATAAACGGAGAAATCGACCTTTATTCAGTTCTCGGATTAAACCCATCTGCAGACAAATCCACACTGAAAAAACAGTACAAAAAGATGGCTGTCCTTTTACACCCAGACAAGAACAAAACCATTGGAGCCGATGAAGCTTTCAAGCTCGTTTCAGAAGCATGGACTGTGTTGTCCAATAATACAAAAAGAAACATATATGATCTGAGAAGAAACAAGAACTTATTAGCCATGGTTGCACCTCCTAGACTTGACACGTTTTGGACTGTGTGCACATCGTGTCGAGTCCAGTATGAATATCTTCGAAAGTATGTGAACAAAAGATTATCATGTAAGAACTGTCGTGGGGTTTTCGTCGCCGTTGAAACGGGAGCTGTTCCAGTTACGTATTGCCCATGGTCGTATACTGTAGATAACGGGTTAGCAAGCCATACACACGGGTCGGATTTGGGTTTTCATTCTGGATATGGGCCCGAGTTCACCAACAACGTCTCGTTTCAGTGGAACACTTGTTCGATTTCAGATCCTAACGGATTCTCCTACAATTCCGTGAACACTGTTCATAACGCTAACGGAAAAGTCGCCGGAGCAAAAGTGAACGGAAATGGTGAAATTCCGATTGGTAAGGTTGGTAGAGCTCCGAAGAAACGAAAGAATGAAGTGAGTGATGGGAATGGTGAAATGGGTTCATTTACAGAACCAGATGCGGTGGTTGCTGCCACGTGTTTTGATGCCAGAAAGTTGTTAATTGATAAAGCAAGATCCGTGATTCGTGTCAAATTGGAAGAGATGAAGTTGGATTTAAAGGCCGAAAAGAATGGGAAATTAACGAAGAGAACTATAGTAGTACCCGACCCGGATTTCCATGATTTTGATATGGATAGATCAGAGGAAGTGTTCAAAGCGAAGCAGATATGGGCGATTTATGATGAAGAAGATGGAATGCCTCGGCTTTACTGTTTGATTCGCCAGGTTTTGTCTGTGAAACCGTTTAGGGTTTATATCAGTTACTTGAATTCAAAAACGGATTCAGAATTTGGTTGTTGTAAATGGATTGAATCTGGATTCACCAAATCGTGTGGCAATTTTAGGGTTTTTCATTCGGATGTTGTTGACCATGTCAACATTTTTTCTCATCTTTTGGGGAGAGAGAAGGCTGGGAGAGGTGGTTGTGTTAGGATATACCCGAAATCCGGCGACATATGGGCGGTGTACCGGAACTGGTCGGAAAATTGGAACCGGAAAACACCAAAAGAGGTGGTGCACCAGTACGAAATGGTGGTGGTTCTTGGTGATTATTCCGACGAACGTGGTGTTTGTGTGGCGGATCTGGTGAAGTTAGAAGGGTACAAAACGGTGTACATGCGGAACCCTAATGAGAATTCGGTTCGGTGGATTTCAAAGAGAGAAATGTTGCGGTTTTCACATCAGGTTCCATCTTGTTTGTTACAAGGTGAAGGTTTGAATATGCCAGATGGGTGTTGGGATCTTGACCCTGCTGCAACACCGGAAGAGCTGCTTCGGGCGGCAATGGAGGAATCGGCTGCCACCCTGGCGGCTGTGAATGGTGGTGGAGGTGGCTGAAGAGGGTGGTTAGGATATTTATTCTGACAAGTTGTGAGATTGATAATGTACAGATGATCTAAACACATATAGTGATCAATGAGGGAGAATTGGTAAAAGAATTTAGATATAGGTGCAAGCTCACATTTGTTTTTAGAGGGCTTAATTTGTATCATCTTTAAACTTTCCTATGAGAACCTTTTAAAACTAACATGCAACTTTGGGAGTCACTTTCCCAACCATCTACAAGAAATAGTCTAGTCTTTCTTCCTAGTTGTGAAGGTCCAAATGCATCCTACATTTATTTAAGAGGGTTCAAATATTGTGAATATTACCACTCACAATCTCAACTTCTATACTTTATTAGGTAGCTTTGGTGGAGTGATTCTAACTAGATATTGAGCTATGTAAGGGGTTAATTTAGTGCGAGTGATCCTAGTAGTAGAAGAAAGAAATCGTGTACAATAGTTTGAGTTCACCCTTTAAAAACCTCATTGTTTATCGGTGTCGGAGATCGAATCCAACATGCCAAAGTAATTCTAACAAAGTCGACAAGCCCCTTATTGAGGAAACCCACCATACACCCCCATTTTTTAATATTTACTTTGTATTTTGTAATTGTGATCGGTATAGATGTAATCACTTTGTTGTTTACTTTTTGATAGTAAATATTAAGGTTATTTGTATTTTATAAACCAATTTATTTGTACTGAAAACTTACACACAACTGGTAAAAAAGATTCCGGACTATAGTCTTATATGAGTAAGATGATGTGCGGTGCATACGTAAACCAGTTTGATCATGAACATTGAAAACGACAAGAGCCAAAGAGTCTTGTCTTCTTGGGGGTCAAGGGGAAAGAGCCGCGAAACTTGTACATATTTTCACATTATAAACGTAGTGGAAAAACCTAGATATAAATCAAAAAACCTAAACAAATGGTTAACTAGTTGACGGATGGGTCATCTTTGTCAATTTAATTTTATTGTCAGATATAATTGTCTAAAAAAGTTTCTAAAATCATTTTCCAACCGTGGTAAAAATGTCATGATTTTTATACATCTATGGATAATTACAAGTAGACATATAATAGCATTGAATAAATGTATAAAGTTGTTTAAAGTCGTTTAAACTTTTAGCAAGAGTCACAAAGACAACAAGCACATACAAACATATCAGTAAGTGTCACAAAGATCATTACTATCCTACAACATAATCCAGTAGGCCGACATTGGTGCCTTCGACCCACAAGTACAGTGAGAAAACTCACTTCAGTCTGAAGATGCATAATCACATTGTCGAGCTACTGCTACCACGGTTCCTCACACTAAACACAATCAAACCAACCCTAATCACTATTTAGGGTAATAATCCACAACTAAAGTTCCAAATCATAATCCCTATCACAAAGGGTAAAAGACCCTTTTACCCTTCCTACTCTAGGACCTACAAGCCATGGCCCAAGGCCCAAAATGACCCTAATGGGCTTCAGGTGAGTACGATGTGCGTACACGATGCCTACACCCAGCATATTGGATCTAATCTGAAAGGGGACAAGGCCTCAGCCTGTTATTTCGTGCGTACCAGGAGGCTACGCCCAACGTACTCATCAAATGTCCAAAACTTGACTTTAAGCACTTAATGCTTTAAGACCAATCGTCCAAATCACAGATCTTGCTCTTGGGGATGTCTTAAATGATAAAGTCGACAACTTGATGCCTTTGCATGGATTAATAAGGAATAAATCCAAACCCTAAGTCCAAAGTATACTTTATTGTCCAAGATCTCATGTATGGATGAATGGGGATGTCTAGGCCCCCAACTTTATGATTTTATAAGCTCAAAATGATCACAGATGACACTCAAGATGATTTAGAACAACCCAAGTCTCAAACGTCCAAATATTGGGACCAAAAACACAACATAACATGGTCCAAATCTAGATTTAGAAAAAGAAGCATAAATGTACAAGCTTTATACCCCCACAAGCTTGCAAGGATGATGGAAGTTCTGGATCTAAGAGCTTAAGCTTCTTCAAGCTTCAATGATGGACTTCTTCTTCTTCTTCTAAGAGCACTAAAAACCCACAAAATCACTCAAAGGTCTCAAACTTTGCTAAAGGGGGCTAGAGTTTCGAATATCAGCTTTGGGGTGAAAGGAGGCTGAGAATGAAAAGGCCACAAGGGGGTCATAAGATGTTTAAATAGGGTCAAAACCCCAATGATGCATTGAACTTCATAGAGTTCAATGGATTTCTCATTTTCCTACATTCCATACAACTCAATCAATTTTTGTCTACAATGCATTGGACTCTACAAAGTTCAATAAAAAGTTACAAAAGCTAATTTATAGTTTGTATTTAAGATTAGAAAACTTTCTTTTTTCCCATTAAAGAGTTTAATGACCATTGAACTCCGAATCCATTGAATGCCACGGTGGCATCTTACTATGGTAGAGTTTCATCCATTGAATGACAACTAGATTTGTCACCTCATTCGACCCTCCTATTGAACTCACCATGTTGGATGCTCTTAATACAAATAATTTCAAATGTTTTAAATAAAATTTAAAAAATGATTTAGAAGGATAATGAATTATATTTTAATAATTTTTTTTTATAGGATTGACCATCACACTTTTTAAATGTATTAAATATTATTATTGTTGCGAGCCAAATGACAATATAATATTTAAACATATTTAACAAATTTTATTATTAATAATATATAAAATTAATTAAATATAAACAAAATAAAAAATTCATTCCCAACTAATTTATTTTTTTTCGATCACCATAAACTTTTCCCGTGCAACGATTGCTTTGTAAAAAAAACACAATTTTATCAAAAACTCAGACGTTGAGTGCTTCCTCGCCTTACGAATCAGTTGGTGGGCGGGGGCAGTGCCAGTGTGTTGACTCTTGAAAGCAGAAACCGCTCAAAATATCATAAATTTATTTGATTTTGTTTGGTTCTAACCCTAGTTTGTGTATGCGCAAGAGCGAAGAACAATGAATCCTCTTATTTGGCACAAAGTTGCTGCAGTCTC
This sequence comes from Lactuca sativa, assembly GCF_002870075.4. NCBI lineage: Eukaryota > Viridiplantae > Streptophyta > Magnoliopsida > Asterales > Asteraceae > Lactuca > Lactuca sativa. The sequence goes on from NC_056627.2 coordinate 273,106,668, forward strand.
CGGTAAGTTTGTTAGTGTTCGCGTCAAACCGAAACCCTTGTTCAAAATCCATGATCTAATTCAATCTTGGTCGAATTGGTGCTTATCGAAATCGCAATTTTGATTTTTTCTGAAAAAACAGGAATGGCAGCTCTTGGATTAGGCACATATGGTGCCCATGGCTTCAAACCAAACAACCCTTCTTACAAAGAGGTTTTTACTTCGATTAACCGTTTAGTTTGTATGATCTGAAAGGAAAGAAGGAAAACCTAGATTGATTCTAACTATTATGTTGTATGATTGTGGAAAACGACAGGTTTGGAACACAGCATCTCTTTACCATTTAGCTCATACAGCTGCATTGATTGGTGCTCCTATAACTAAAAACCCCAATATAGTAAGTTCCCTCTTCTACTTCTTGCTTCTTTCTGTTTATAACATGTTTAGATGCGCGTTTTGAAAGTGATTATCAATTGTCATTCGTTTTACATTTATATTGATGATAATTAGAATCATAATCACTTTTGCTGAAAGCAATCAATTGTAATCTACTAATCTGTTTCAGAATCTAAATCCATTCTTTCTTTTGTTCTTGTGAGTTGTAGTTTGGAGGGCTTTTGACTACTGGAATTGTCGCCTTCTCGGGGACGTAAGTTCTGGTTTTGTGTTTCCTCACACTCTTAGTTGTCATTATCTGAATTCATTACATATAAGTATGAAAACAGTTGATAATTGGTGAACATGATAAGTATATATTGGTATAACAGTTATTCATTTTTGAAGTGTTGGAATGTGATTGTATATAGCCAAGTAATGCTTTATATAATTGATTAGATTTTAATCTTTGCAGGTGTTATGTGGTGGCGTTTCTTGAAGACAGAACATATGCTCGATTAGCCCCATTTGGTGGATTTGCATTTATTGCTGCCTGGGGAAGCTTGCTGTTCTAGAATTACCTTCCTACCCCTGAAGATGAATCAAGCTAGAAATAATCCCCCTATAGATTTCAGTGGGGGGTATTAAAGGCATGTTTTTTACATGTATTTTTGAACTAAAAAACTGTTGCTTTTATGATCCCATGCCTTAGCAATTTGTAAAGAACCAGTAATATTCCAACATATATCTATTAAAAAGGATTCTTTTCAAGACAAATGAATCAAGAAAGTGAAAAGTAAACATTCGTTTGTGATCTGTCTTCTTATAATTTGTGATCTGTCTTTTTATAATTTGTTACCCATTGCATCAAGGAGTGTAATCATAGTGGCATGAACCATAACCTGTGGGAATAATTCAGTGAAAAAGAATGAAAATTAATTATTATTAACACAGCTTGTAAAGACAAAAGCATGCATGTGAATTTAAGGGATCTGTTTTCATGCTTTAAAAGATAAAAAAGAATGTTTTCATGCTTTAAAAGATAAAAAGAAAGCCAAAAAGGATGGAGGAAAAGAAAAGGAAAATGGAATTAGAATATAGATTAAAGATTAGGTTGCTATAAAAGAAATGGGTAACCTTTTTTAAATTGATATGAAATTCCACAAAAAAAAAGGAAGATTAAACTAAACTTAAAATCCTTAACACCTACAAATACTTTTTCTTTCCTTAATCACATGGGTTAGCAAAGGGTTAAAAGTTGAAACTCTAATGTTTGATATAATATATGAGTAATCAACTATGTCCAATGCACACATAGTCACTATTGTTTTAGATGTACATCCTATCTCCTTAGTTCAAGTAAGGGACTCTTTGATATGTCTTTGGGTCTGACTTGTAGTCTCTGATATGTGTTTTACTAGTCCGATTAGAGACCGAGTCTAACTCAATCAGATCTTCACTCAATCAGCAACTATCAATCAACTATTTACCGATCAAAATATGCAATTTTTACCCTTTTTTGTACCTTATACTCAAAATTACTTATTAAAATATACATTTTTTTATCCATATATAACCTTAACCCTAAATTATATATAAGAATCAAGAAAAAAAATGCTTACTGGGATCTTTTTCGGTTGTCATTGCAGCACTATGAAAGTAGCAAGAAGCACCATTATGTTTAAATTTTTGATAATAAGCATTAAATGCAAATGAAGCATGATCTTTTAGTGTGTTTGGTAAATAACAAGATTGGTTTTCTTGAATCTTGCTACAATCTGCACCACCTTCCCCACATGTGTAATCCAATGCTGCCTGTAATTCTGCATCTGTTGCTTGACTATCTGATATGCACCATTGCTCAAAATCTCCTTCTATATCATTACCCAAAATGCAACATATAGATAAAAACAAAGTTTCATTAATAAAATGCAAAAGTCTTTAATTGTTTATACAATAAAACTATGGATATGGTTCAGTGGGGTCAGTGATGTGTATATATAAAAATGTATATATGTATGTAGGGATAGCATGATACTGGATTGAAATGCACATGGGTATTGTGGAAGATGGAATAAGAAACTGAAAATGGCAGTTTTGAGATTGATGTTAATAATTTCTTATTATATGTCTATATATGTACATATGTATATTTATCAATTTATGTATATAAAACCAAAAAAAAAAAAAAAATCAAGAAATGTATGTATCAAGATTGACACAAGTGATCAATTAGATTACTTACTAGATCTTTGTGGAAGCATAACCACAAGAAGCATCAATGGAAGCAACATCTTCAGAACAAAAGGTGACATTTTTAGAGAGAGAAAATGGTCGAGAGAGAGAGAGAGAAGGGAAATGGGAAGAAACAGATGGGGTTTATATATATGACAAGGGAAGTGAACTTTTACAGATCAAGATCCAAATATGGCTGTTGTTTGTGTTGGATCATGTGGAAGGTGTCCCAGTTCGACTACAATGTGTTACATATTCCACATGGGAAGGTTTCTCATTGGTGTCATGAACATTGAATCTGCACCAATCATATTAATCAGTAAACTGTAAATCATATATTCAAAAGTACGTATATGAAATTGGGTTGATAGTATAACTTTTAATGCATAAAGTACAAATCACTAAATATATATGGATTCCTCTTCATATTGTTGCTTTGTTAGCGAATCAGATCATGTTTACACCATCCTAACGGATCTTGATTCCTGGAAATCATTACAGTCGCGTAATTCAAGATTTTCTAAGACTAAATTCCACTTTGGTGTTTTCTTTTGACTTTAAATATCAAATATATGTTATCATAACTATATATATTTATAATTTTGAATATCTTTAACATAATTAATCGTTTTTTCTTAATAATATAAACATATTTACATTTCTCTTTTAAAATTGAAATTAGCCTGTTTGACCCTTAAAAGTCAAAAGTAGAAAACTTTTGAAACAAAAGCAGATCAAAAGTCATATTGTTACTAACCCACTTTCATCTCTCTCTCTTTTTATATTTATATTTATATATATAATATATAAATAAAGATTTATAAATATAATAGATAAATAAAATGAAATGGTCATTATCTTCTCGCCTTCTCGGCCTGAATTTTTTTTTGTCTCAACACCCGTTTTTGATGGAGAAAAGGTGGACTTTTGTCACAGATGCTTACAAATTATTATTCAAGGATGGACCCCATTAATTTAAGTTGTATACAAACTATACGAAAATTGTGAAAATTTTATATTATATGCCACAACGTACAAGTATGTAAAGCATTGTTACCATCAAAATTCAACCACCTACAGCTATATTATTTTCATTGTGCTTTCCGTCTCTCAGTAGTCCAAAAGCATCTTTCATCTCATCTTCTGCTTATTTCCTCTGGTTTCTTGAATCTCCCTCTCCCTCTTCATCTTCATCTTCTCTCATTTCTTTGTTTCGGCTGCATGGGTTCGAGTTTTCAAGATGAACCCAGAAACAAGAAACCGAAGCTTGCTGATGAAGAAGAGAAGACGGGGATCTTGATCAAGAACCACCCTTCTGGGTTCGAGATTTTACCAAGAGATTTGCTTCTCGATGTTCTTACCAGGTTGCCGATATCCTCACTGATGCAATTCCGGTTCGTAAGCCGGTCATGCCACGCCTTGTCTCACGATCCTGAACTGCCGCGCCTCCACCACCCCACGGCGGCGAAATCAGACCCCATCCTGGTGTTCCACTGCGATTATCCGATCCGTAACCAGCTTTATTTTGTCGGCTACAATGATGACCACGGTGGTGATAAGATTGTACGAAAGATATCCACACCCTTTTGTCGTTCCATGCCGGAATTCAACGTCGTGGGCTCTTGCAATGGCTTATTGTGTTTGTCCGATTCACTTTATGGTGACCCGGTCTACGTGTTCAACCCGTTCACAAGAAACCACATCGAGCTACCAAAATCCAAACAGTTTCAAGACCAAGAAGTAGTATTCGGATTCGGGTTTCACCCTCTTACAAACGAATACAAGGTTGTTAGGATCGTATACTACAGAACCCCACGTAAGTTAACTCGAAACAACAGGAGTTACCCTAAATCCGAGGTTCACGTCTTGACCATTGGCCAACAAGATTCCAACACGTGGAGATGCCTAGGGAAAGTACCTTATCAACTAGACAGGCAAGCTAAAGAAGTAGTAGCGGTTAACGGGCGGCTCCATTTTGTGAGCCGCCCGGGCCGCCTGGGCGGGCTTCCAGGCCGAACGATTGTTTCGTTCGACCTGAAAGACGAGCAGTTCAAACTCGTCTCGAAGCCTGTCAACAGGAGCAACTACCACCTCGCGGTGATTGAAGGGTGTCTGGCGGCGGCGGTGTCGTGTGGATACGGGAAGTTGGAGATTTGGGTGATGAAGGAATACGATGTGAAAGAGTCGTGGGTGAAGCGTTTTGATATCCATGGGGCTTATCTTGCAAAATTCCCGAGTCATAGTCATGATTATGGGATATGGCGTAAAGCAATGCATGAGAAGATGGTTAGGGTTTTGTGTGTGTTGAAGAATGGTGAGATTTTGATGGAGTATAGAGGTGGGAGTTTGGTGAAGTATGATCCAAAATGGAAGGAGTTTAAAGATGTCGTGTTTCATGGGATGCCTAAGTTGTTTCAAACAATTGTACATGTAGGTAGCCTTAATTGGACTCATACACCAATCTATAATTGATATATATAAATGATTTGAAACTTGCTTAAAATAGCAAACATTTATGTAAGTATATGTATACAACAAATAAAGAGTTTTCTTTATTATTATTATTATTATCAATATCATTATTTTTACATATGGTTCGTTACAAACATTTACAAACAACCCATATCGGGATTTTAATTTTTTATACACCAGAAAGTTAGATTTCCGAGTTTTCTGTCAGCAGGTGAATGAAGTCTCTCGTATATCCCATGCTCATAATCAACTGAAAAATCGAAAGAAAAAGCGCGTTTAACCTCAAATTATCATAACATATTCTAAAAACTGATCCAAGATTGTTTATACCCATAAACAAAAAGAATGATTAGATAAAGAAAGTAAGAAACTTTTTTCAAAAATCAATGATCTTGGAAGTGTGTTACCATGGCAAGAACAGCGACTTATAATATGATGCAAGCTTCAATTGCAATGCTGCTGGTTTTGCCATCTAACCAGACTGTTAAAGTTCTTAACCAAGGTTAGAGGTCAGCCTGGTGCAAACCACTATGGTGGAACTGGACCATGGTTAAGATGTTAACCAGGGTTAACTTACAGTGGAAGTGGGACCCACTAAACCATTCAGATTTCAGACAATCAACCAGACTTAAAAAAGGTAGCTGCAGCTGAATAGAGCTGTTCTTCCTCAAATGGCTTTGATACATAACCATCCATTCCACATTTCATGCATTCTTCATCAGTAGCCTGGATGACATCAGCAGTCATTGCTAAAATAGGAGTATGCCAATAAGCTTCACCAGATTTGATTCCTTCATTAAACTTGCTCTCCAAGCTGCGAATCTGCCTTGTAGCTTCAAACCTATTATAACAAAACATGGTAATTAAAGGTTATTTTAGACATTTGAGTATACGATTACAAAAAAAAAGATAAGAATTTCTTAATTTTTACCCGTCCATTTCGGGCATTTGAAGATCCATGAAACACGCGTGAAAATCATGAGGTGGTTTAAGCTTCTGTTTAGCAGCCTTCCCACTATCTACACAAGTAACAATAGCTCCATACTTTTTTAAAGCACCTTCTGCCACTCTTCTATTAACAACATTATCATCAACTACCAAGATTCTTTTATCACGTAACAAATTCCCTAAAGTCAACGGTTTTCTTCTTGCTACAACTCTTTTGTTTCCTACATTAAACGTTTCTTGAAAGCAAGAAATTAACACACTTAATCTTAGTGGCTTTCCCACAACAGTTGCCACCAAATTAGCCGATTTCATCTCATTGTTTACCCTAGGGTTTAGGGTATTAGCCAATAGAAACAATTTCGTGCTACTTTTAACGCCATGAAGGAACACAAGACCCTTCTCCTTTTCCCATACTTCTTGATCAATAAGAATCATCGCAAAACCAGAATCACTACAAAAAAGAAAAAAATTAAGTGCTTAACCCATTAAGATTATTAAGTAAAAAAGAACCCCTAACTATCCAAATTCAAAGTCTTGAGCAAGATAATTTACCTTTCGGATAGAAAAGATTGTGCAGAATCAAAACAAGATGCAATTTCAACTAATATTCCCATTCTTTGAAGATGGTATCGAGTGACTTGTGCTCTTATATTTTTCGAATCAATCACCAATGCTTTTAGTCCCTTGAACTCTGAAATGGCTGGATGATATTGATGTAATCCAGTATCAAGAGAAGATGTTTCTTTTTTCATGAAAACTGTAAATGAAAAAGTACTTCCAATACCCGGTTCACTAACGAATCCAATCTCACCATTCATTAATCCCACCAATCGTTTACTAATACTCAATCCAATTCCAGTTCCACCATAAGTTCTTGATGTTGAACTATCAGCCTGCATAAAAGGCATGAAAATACGGTTTTGTGCATCTATAGGGATTCCCACACCCGTATCTTCAACTGTCACTAATATTTTAATCTTTTCAGGTTCATTTATCGAATCTTCACCACTTAATTTCAAGAATTTTTCCCAACTTTTTGTCCTATCAACCACAGTAAGCCCACTTAAAGTGTTACATCTTTCTATCGACCCATGAAGAGAGGCCAAGATTTCATCTTTTGTATTGGATTCATTTGTCAATTCGTCTGCTAGATGGATTGACACGAATATGTGTCCTCTATCGTGTGTGAACTGCAAAGGGCAAAATGGTAATTTAGAGAATGTGACATGGAGAGTGGCGTGTGTTGAATTGAATGTAATAAAGATGAGAAAAGATGCTAACTTTAAGTGAATTCGCAACAAGATTTGTGATTATTTGTCTGAATCGAGTAGGGTCTCCAACAACCATGTTGGGAAGCTGATTAGAAACATATACAGCCAACTTCTCGCACAAAAGAACAAAATTTAAGATTTAGTTGGAACACATGCATCATACTATCATAGCAATAAGGGTTTATGTTACATATGACCATAAAAGTTTTACCCATTTGACCAATTTACCCTTTTGACGATTCAGGGTTTTGAAAGTTGAATGGTGGGTAAAACTTTAAGATATAAACCCTAGTAATATATAATGGAGAATAGGAAATTTGGTATGTACCTCGATCCCCTTTTCTTGAGATTTAGTTGAAAATACAGATAAAATGTTATCAAGAATGGTGCGTAAATCAAATGGGACAGCTTCAAGTTCGAGCCTTCCAGATTCAATTTTTGCTTGATCAAGAACTTCGTTAATCAATTTTATCAAATCTTTCCCGCTAGCATGAGCAGTTTGTGCAAAATCCAATTGCTTCGCGTCCAGATTTGTGTCCATTAGCATCTGCAACATCCCTAGAACACCATTCATTGGGGTCCTAATCTCATGTGAAACCGTTGCAAGAAACTACAAGAGATATTATTCATGATTATGAAGGGGAAAAAGCAGATATGGAAAGTTAAAGCTAAAACCCTAGCGATGTGATTATGTGAATGTTGTAATTCGTTGATGAACCTGAGATTTTGCCACATCTGCAGCTTCAGCACGATTTCTGAGCTCCATCATCTCCCGAAAATCACTCTCCACTGTTGCAATTCGGTTTATAGCTGCATAGAAGATATGCCCAAGAAGAAACGTGATTGTAAGCACTCCAATCGACGCTATTATTGCTGTCATAGGTACAGAAGGCCTCTGTTTAAACCTGTTCAAAAAAACGGAATCCAATTAACGTAAATTCAAGTGGACCAATTGTTAAAAAGTCAAAACCTTTGTTCAATATCACCTGCAACGCATTTCATGCTTCCTAGCAGGATCACCAAAATCAAGACTGCTGATGTGGAGTAACCCTGTATCAGTTTCATTAGGACCAAACATGTTAATGGCTGCTGAAACATTTGTTGTGTCATAAACATTGACAACAATGGTTTGTTTGCTTGCTAGCTGGTGTAGAAGCTTTTCAACTAGAGATGGCACGTCATAAGATGCACCGAGGTATCCCACAGTGGATCTAATTCGCTGTTCTGGTGTAGCATCTTGATGAAGATGAGCATTATAGACAGCGAAAGTAAGCACAACACCTAAGTGGTTTGATTTTAGTAGCTTAAATGGAGATGTCAAGACTCCCTTTCCAGATGCCCTTGCTCGTAAAATGTTTTCACGGTCTTCCTAAAGCTCATTGAAAAAAAAATGAAAATGCGGCAATAAACATGCATAAAGGCGGATTATTTGTTATCCAGTTATAAATTTACTAGTGAAATTAGCCAAGAATGAAGAAACTAAAAAGACCCTTTTAACCTTGATGAAGTTAATACCTTTCCAGACATCATATCAATAGATACAATATGAGAAACGGTTTCTTGAGATAAGATAACAGGGGCATATTCGTCTTGAATAGGTGAAGGATCCAAGTTCTCAGGGTCACAATCTTGTGCTAACGTTTGATCTTCAGTTTCCATCTTCTTTATAGTCCATCCATGTTCTTTCTCAAATTTCTCCCTTTCAGAATGAGGCACTCTAAGAGCATATGCAACTCCACTAGTTAATGGCCTCTCGAAAGATGTTCTTTCAGTATATTCCCCAAAAGTTTTCTGTACAACAAAAAGTTTCTTAATTTAGAAAGAGTGTGACAAAATCCAAGGTGTAAATGTAAAATTACCTGATCAATAGCAGGAGGTTCTTTCCCATGATAGAAAGTGGAAACGAGAATAGCAAGAGCATGAACATGATTCATGCTCACATTGAATTGATCTTGCAACATTCTTGCACGTTCATCACACATGTTTTCTAGCGTTTCTGTTCTTCTAATGCGTGTACCTTCATTTAAGTACCAAAACAACCAAATCGATACAATAATTCCAGTTAATACAAATAGAACCAGAAGCTTCTTCATCCATTTTCCTGCTCCCTTTGACGAGGTCAATGCTTGCTCTTTCTTCTTAAGTTTCCCTTTACGATTCTTCCACAAAATCACACAACAAAGTGCGATTACGAAAATGGCCAACAGGGTGACCTTCATAATACTGTTGTAATGCTCGATTGTAAGTTTTTCAAGCATCATAGGATTGTCGCCATGGTCAACAGGGCATTGGCCCCACAATTCGACATTTTCTGCAGGATTTGGCGCTGTGAGAGCGCAGGTGATTTCATTTTTTGTTGATGTTTCGTATCCCATATGCTTGATACATTTCAAGGTGGTTATCTGAAAGATACCCACGAAAATTAGAACATAATTGAAATGTATAAATCGAACAGTAGAAAGATGAAGCAAAACAAAGAAGATATAACCTGATCTGATTCAAAGAATGAGGAAGCAAGCTCATGAAGAAGGTCTTTGCTGACGTTAAATTGTTCAACCAAAAGTAACGATTTATCTTCACATGTTCCTGTTACTGTTATATCCGTCTTCTTCCTTAAAACGCCACTGAATAAAAATAAACCAAACCCAGTGACAATAAGAAAAACCCACACAAAAAGGAGCAATCTTTTCTTTTTCCAGCCGCTATGAGATCCCCTCGAAGGCTCTTTAGTCTTCCTCATCTTTGAACTGGTCACCAATCTACCATTTAACCCAGAAATCTTGGAATTCAAAGACATTGTAACAAACACCCACTTGAGAAAAAGCTTTGGAAACTCAATAATAGCAGAAAATATCATCAAAAAGCAGAATCTTTATAAGGTACAGATGGATCTACCAGCAAACCCAGCTCACAATTCATCAAGAAACAAAGATTCGCAGCTACAGTGAGATAATTACAAGAACACATGATTCCATCTCTTTCCTAATCATGTAGTCAGTGTTGAAGCTGCGAAACCCAATCAAAATCACGTCTTTTTTTGGTGGAAGAAAAGGGAAAGGTAAAGGGAATCATGGGAAATCACAAGCCTTTGTTTGAAACTCAGAAGTAGAATTGGGCAAAACTGGAAGGCATCATCAAGAAAAGACAAGAAATGAGGAGAAGAGAACAAGGGGGGTTATGTAAATTTCCTAATATGAGGTACGCCTGCCTCACCAAAACCTGAGGGGAGCATAAAGAGACATCAAGAACAAACCTTTTTTACTTACGGAGAGAGAAGAGGGCCATGATTAAAAGATAGGGGGGAAAAGAGGCGCCTTTGCTTTTTAATCTCTCTTTCTTTTTCTCTTTCTCTTTCTCTTTCTATCTCTACAAATGCTTGTTTGGTTGTGGCTGGGGATATATGATTATCTCATCATCTTGTGGGAGGATAACTTAGATGAATGTTAATAATACTATATCTATTTTTAGTATTTTTTTAAGAAACAATGCTTTCAATACAGATTGTTCTTAAAAGTAATGAAAATAATATATATTTAATTAATAAATTATTTGATAAAAATCTGTAGTGACTATGCAACTCTTGGTGATTCAAACCAACACGATCGTTAAATATTAGTATATCTCTTATTCATATAAATAATATAATTAGTTTAATTTTATTGTTTATTAGCAACCCAAATCAACTTAATATTTTATTAAAAATATTTGAGAATTCTTATGACAGAATATTAACAAAACATCATATTTAAAGTTAATATAAAGAAAATAATCAAAGATAGTTCTTTTTTTTTGTTCAACATGATCGATTTTTCAAAAATGGATCATTCTGGGTTCGACATTGGTTGGACTTGGGCACCCGATGCAGATTTAGTGGTCCTTCTATTTATACATTGTTTCGGAATGTGGTACTTACTAGATCTCGAAATATCATTTTAGACTTTGTGTTTGTTGATGAAAATGACTTTAAATGATAAAAGATTGGGGTGTTGTAAGTATGTTCTCTCTATTTATAGATATATTTTTTTTAATATTTTATTGATTCAGATAATGTAAAATCATATCATAATAAAAAAAATTGTCTGCAATATGATAATCATATGCGAAACATGCAAAATCATTCCGAAATTCATCAAATTTACGGTCAAAATAGGTAGATGTCTAGTTATCATCAATAATTAGTCTTATTTGGCATTAATAATGAGCATATACTGGTTTCAGGATAAATCGTTTTGGAACATGTAAAACCAGAATATGCAAAACTAGTCATAAATAACTGGTCTGGAACACGCTATCATAATATTTTTCTCAACTTTTATTTTTCTGGAAAAATTATTCTTAGCTTTTTATTTTTTTTAGAAAAAAACCTCATATTTAATAAGTTTTTTTCGGAAATAAAAATCGAAATAAATGAAAAAAATAGAATGTCTTTCAGATGAAAAAATAGGATATATAATGTATATTTTATGATATTAACTTTTCTTTTAGAAGCCGATAAATTAAACTAAATGTTTGGCTATTGACAATGACTTTTTAAAATAGTTTTTTTTTGTCGTCACTAATAGTAAGTTATCAAGAAGATTTTTGTAACATCTAGTTTTAATATGTTTCCAATTTCAGGATAACGAACCGTAATTTGATCGAATAAAGGTTTTGTGTTTCAAAGGAATAAAGTTTAGACCTTAACGGATATTGATAATGTTTGTTAAGTGGGGTAAAATTGGAAAGGTGATAATTTGGGCTTCTTACATGAATTAATGATTTTAGTTCGGTATGTTTTAGTCAAAATTAACTAGATAGAATTGTGAGGCTCATCAATACCTCACGTTTATATAAAGATCACTGAAAACAGAGTTGAAATGAAGAAATTATGACCGTTTGAAGCTGAAGTGGATTTTGGGAAAAACAAGTTCACCACGGCATGGTGAGGAGCGTTGTGCAATCCAAGCCCATTAAATAGGGGTTGACTTGTATTTAAGGGCTTTAACCCCTTGTTTTAGGTCGTTTTCCAGCCTCCATTGCACCAAAAAACCCTCTTTTTAGCCAACCCCAACCTCCCTTCTTAGATTAAGCTCCTCCTTTATCATATGACCTCTTTTGGAAGCTTTTGGTGGTGATTTGATGAAGCTTGAAGATCAAGAAAATTCTTTTGGTTGCAAGGAATGTTCTTTCAAGTTTGGATCCATCAAATACATTTCATTTATGGACTATTATGAGTATAAAGTTCCTATCTTGCTCTTTAGTTCTTTAGATCTTTTTATTTGGGATTTTTGGCACTTTTGGTCCATTTTATGGATGATCTTGGAGTTGAGTGGTTCTCCAGATGACAAAGCTTATCCAACTTATCTAGTATTGGTGCACCGTCGTACAAGCTTCTATATGAGAGGAAGTGTTGTAACATCCGAAAATTCGGGTATGATAGTTTGTGTTTTCAATTTTGAGGATTCAGGAGGGACTCGACGAGTCAAGGATCTGACTCGCCGAGTCACATCGAGTTGAAACGCGGATTTAATGAGTGAACTCGACGAGTCCAAGGATGGACTCGTCGAGTAGGTACTAGGCAGAGAAAAACCCTAAGTTCCAGGGTTGGAGCCTATTTAAAGGAACTTATGACCTAGGATGTGCCTCATATCTCTTGTGAGAAACCCTAAACCGCCATAGAAGCCATGAGAGAGTTCTTATGATGAAATCAAGTAATTTGGTGGGCTTTATGGAAGGAAAAGAGCACGAATTAAGCAAGAGGCGGGATGGGGGTTGTGGATCTAGCATTTCTTCATGTGGGACTGCTGTAGAAGGTATAAACTTGCATCCTTTTCATCTATTTGGCTAGATCTCATGATCTTGGGAGTTTTAGGGTTTTACTCCCCTTCTTTTGTATCTATGAGTTAATTGAAACATGATCCAAGGTGGGAAACCTTAGATCTGAACATTTTGAGGTCCTTGAAAACTATATGCCCCAACTTTAGTTGTCCAAATAAGAGTTGATGAACTAACTTCTTCATTAAGGGCATATAATCGTGTTTTGAAGCAATAGCACCATGTATGAACGTAAAGATCGAAGCTTTACGTAACCATTGAGCCTTGAGATGATAGATTTATAGTTTAGAGTGGCAGATCTGGGTGAAAACGTCTGAATGAGAATAAGTCAGGATAGACTCGTCGAGTCCATAAGCTGACTCGACGAGTTGGTTAGGGTTTCTTGACCAGGCTGAATCGCATGCTAACTCGGCAAGTCGTGGGGTTGACTCGACGAGTTGAGATGGATCTTCATGAGATTTCAAAGAGAATGAGTGGACTCGACGAGTCACAAGGGTGCACTCGCCGAGTCGGGTCAGATCTGGACTGTAGACTTGAGTTTGACTTCAGTTGACTTTATGGTTGGGTCAACCATGTGTAATAGAGATCATGGAGAGGTAAAATGGTCTTTTATCCACTCCAAGTGTTAAGCAGGAAGAAAGAGTGATCCTTATTATATATTGAGTATAATCAAGTGTTATTTAAGGGCATGTAACATATGTGTTAGGCGGAGGCTAGCTCGAGATGTCCGAGTGCGAGATTATACTGGTCGGCTTATGAGGTGAATCTTCTCACTATACTTTATCTAGAGTGGTAATTAGAGTTGTGTGACAGAGTACTTTATATGTTATTTGTATGATGTGATACACAACATTATTCTATGTGATTCATGCTGTGTATGATTTAGAGTTTACAGAGTTAGGGCCGGAAGGTCCACAGAGTTAGGGTCGGAAGGTCCACAGAGTTAGGGCCAGAGGGTCCACAGAGTTATGGGACTGGAGGGTCCACAGAGTTATAGCCTGGAGTGGCTAATATGTGTGGTATGTGGTATAGTGGGGAACTCATTAAGCTTCGTGCTTACCGTTTTATGTGTTATGTGTTTCAGGTTCTTATCAGGATCGCGGGAAGGCGGCGGCTCGATTGTACACACAAGAGAAAAGAGTCACGAATGGGGATCCTGGATTTTGATATGTTTTGAAAACTTTGTTGATTATTAAATGGTGTCTATGTAAAATGACATGTGTTTTATGAAAATAAAAACGAAAAATTATTCTGAAAATTTCCGGTGTTACAAGTGTCATACTCCAGTTTGCTAAAGAGAGGTCGGCCATAGGGTTATGGGGATGACTGAGGTGGTTCTCCAAATGACAAGGCTTCTCCAGCAGATCGAATAGAGGTTAAACACAGCTCAGAGCCGAAAGAAGAGTTATGCTGATAGGCGGCGGTTCGAGCTGGAGTTCCAGGTTGAGGACTTGGTTTTGCTGAAGGTATCACCCTGGAAGGGTGTTATATGCTTCATGAAGAGGGGCAAGTTGGGCCCTCTAATTTATTGGATTGTTTCGAGTAGTGGCAAGGGTAGGCATGGTGGTCTAATGATTGGATCTGCTTGAGGAGATTAGTCAGATTCATAGCACCTTCCATGTTTCTCAACTTTAGAAATGTGTGGTTGATGATTCAGTGGTGGTTCCATTAGATGATATTCAGGTCGATGAGCACCTGAATTATATGGAGAGGTCGGTGGCTATTCTAGGTAAGAAGATGAAGGCCTTGCGTAACAAGGTGGTATCTTTGGTCAAGATTCAGTGGCAACATCGGAAGGGTTCCAAGTGGACCTGGGAACCCAAGGCGGAGATGTGTGATCACTATCCAAATTTATTTGTAGTTGAGGATTTCGAGGACGAAATCTAGTTCAAGTGGGGGGAGAATTGTAACACCGTATCTTAGAGGTATTATTTTTTATTTTATTTAAAAGCTTAATTTCAAGAATCCTTAACTCACGTTGGGCGTAGGGCAGTTCCCTTCGTTGAGCGTATGAGGGAGTATGGATACAGGAGTTAAATGATCTACGCATGGCGTAGATTGAGCTATGTATGACGTAGGAGCCCAAAACCAAAACCCTAATCTTTGGGGTTGTGAGCCCTATTTAAAGGTTTTTTTGGGTATTAGAGTTGCGTCTTATTGGGCTTAAATGTTTTTGTTTATTTATCCGAATTGGGCCTGTCCAACCGTCGTTTATGCTTAGGGTTAGACTATATATTATGCATGCATGTATAGCGTTAAGAAAGAGATCTCATTAATTGCTTTTGCATTGTAACCCTATACACACCTCTACAGTCGAAGTTCTTCATCGGGCTCTTCTGAGGTGTGAGAGATTAATAATTCGACATCAATTGTCTCATTCTTGTGTTCTTAATTACTTCTTTCCTGTTTATCTGTTTTGAATCCATCGATCTAATAGCACAATATTCTCATCAATTGGTATCAAAGCAGGAGACTGTGTAATACATACGCATCTCTTCTGTTTGAAGAATCCATTAGGGTTTCCACTTTTATCGAATATTTAGAAGCCGTCTTCTTCCTGTCGATGGAGTATTTTAGTGTTCGATAAAACCCTAGTCTCATCTTTACAAGTCTGATTCAAGCAGATTATAATAAGAAGTTTTTCATCATGTCTCATGATGATTCTCAAGTCAATCCAATCAACATCTCCAATAGTATAGGATCCACTACGAGAATTCCCATTCTTTATACTCAAGATTATAAAGTATGGGTGCATCACTTTGAAGACTACGTCATTGGATCTGAAGACAATGGCTATCTAATCTGGGAAGCAATTACACTGGGTCCGTTTGTTCACTCTAGAACGAACAGAACGATCAAATCTCAAAAGGAGTATAATTAACTCTTGGTGGACGTAGAGAAGATCCCTCAAGACGAAAAAGACAAGTTGCTATGCAATGTTAAAGCCATGAGAATGATCAGATTCTCTTTGCAAGCCGATACTTTCCGTTTAGTGAGCTCATACACTACAGCTAAAGAAATATGGGATAGGTTGAAAGAATTATATTCAACCGATGAGGATCTAGAGCACTCCATCCAAACCCTTTTGCTCTCTGAGTTCAGTGCTTTTGTATAAAAACCCGAAGAGAAACTCATTCAGACATTCGATCGTTCCAACCATCTACTTAGCAAGATGATGAAATATGGTATTGAAAGGAAGTTTATCGAACAAAAGGTGACATTTATATACGGATTAATACTCGAATGGATGGCAGTAGTCTCAACTGTAAAGGCTCATGAGCAATTTAAGTCCTACTCATTGGAGAAATTGATAGGAATACTTAAATCTCATGAAAGTGTGGTGACTAAGGAAGCGAAAGTTGTTTCGGGTGTGGGTTCTCTGGCCCTTGTTTCTAAAAGCATGAGTGTGGCAGACGAAGAAGAAGAATCTGATATGTCGGAGTGCGATCTGACTAATGATGAATATGAAATGATGGTTACAAACCCAAAGAAGTTTGCTCGTAAGAAGTTCCCTGTCAACTAGAACCGAAACTGGCAAGGAAGCTATAGCTCTGAAAAGACGAAAGAGGAGAGCAAAAGTACTACTCATAAGAATGATGAGAAGAAGGGATAGCAAGCTTGTGGGAGATTCAGGATATAATTGTAACTACTATCACGACAAGAACCACTTTGCCAAGGATTGAATGCTGAGAAAGATGTCTGAGAAAAGGGATGATGAAGATGACGAAGAATACCACATGCGAATGTTGGAGGAGATAAAGAAGAAGAAAACATATAACGTTTCTATGAATGCTTTAATTGTGCATGAACATGTTGTTGATGATGATTTTGGTGGAGTAGAAGTCTGGTCTACAGACTCTGAAGACGAAGAGGTACGCAGACCTTCGCATGGAAGAGCTTATGTGGCAAGACAAGGAGTTAATGAGTCAGATGGTAGATGATTAATGGTTACAACTGAAGGTAAGACTGAGAAAATGAAGCTTAAGGAAGACAAATGTTTCGCAACCAAGCTTATGAGCGAAAGGATCAGCGATTGTGATCAGTTGATCAAAAAGGTATAGTCTATCCTGGAATCACTTAAAATACCAGTAACAAATTACGAAAAAGAACTAAATGAATTAAAATTCAAGATTTCTAACTTAAGTGGCAGTCTTATGCAAACTCGCTCAGCAAATTCTAACCTAACTGACCAACTCAACAGGGAGTCTTCCAAGAGTGAAGAGAGAAGAATATGGATACAGTAGAAGGAGTCAAAGTTAGTTAGGTCTAGGGATGAACTTATTTATTTGCAACGAGACAATTTGAAGTTCTTGAAACAAAGAAATATTTTCTGTTTAATTGCTAAACGCTTATATACTAATATCACCCAGTTGCATTTAGATTGTGAGATAGGTAAAAAGATTCACAAAATGATTTTGCCTTTCCTTGAATTTAAGGAGGACGAAGTCATCGCTGAATGTGAATCCATAATGTCCTCAAATGAGCTTTCAGTGACTTGTAAATATGGACTGGACAAAACTGAGACTTTTATTGAGTCCAATGAACATAAATGTATGGTAAAAAATTTACTGGACGAAAACGATAAATCAAAAATCAAAACTGAGACCTTACAGAAGTTCGACTCATCAAATGCCAAATTAAGTTTAGAAAATAAAATGAATTTGGAAACCACTTCTGAATTTGATGGGGAAAGTGAAATGAGCGAAATTTCAGTAGAAGACGAGATTGACTGTTCAGAATTTCTCAAGAGCGAATCAGAAAAAGCAAACTCGCTTGTATCTAAAAATTCTGTTGAGTTCGCTCGCATTTCTAAAGATAAGTCCAAAGTCCTCAAAGAAAAGGCGGTAGTTTATCGAAAGGTGCAAACAGTGCCGAACCAAGTATATACCGTTGAAGGAATAACTAAGAAACAAACGACAGAGTTGACCTCCATGGTTGACAAAGATAACGCTGAAGGTTGTGACAACTACTTCTGGCCTCCAATAGACAATGCAGAAGAAACGGTTGGTCTGTCGGAACGCACCTCATGGAGACTCAAGGGTAGGTACGTGGTTGAAACCATCAACAAGCCATCAAGCTTTGATAAACCCAGTACAAGCGGTACAAAAGAAATACCAAGCGAACCACCCAAAGCTTGAAGCAAATCATCAACAACCGAAGATCATAGAAAGAGAAAGGATCCTAAGGCTAAAATTCACTTGACTCAAGAACAACTTGCTGAGCAGAAACGCCAGAGGAACAAAAGATACATGAAGAACCTCAACGAGAGAAAACAGTTTTGGCAATCCCAAAACCCCACTTATGTTCGCTCTGAAAAAGCTTCTAATCTAAAGATGAAAAAGGAAGCACAAGTTAACCACTGCCATACATGTAGTTAGGAGAACCGAACAACCTGTTTCGGTCCTAATGATGTTCACAAGAACCGAAAGTCAAGTTTCGGTCCCAACTCTTACTATGCCAAAAATGGAAATTCCAATTTCGGTCCCAACACAAGCGCAAAGAACTGAAAGACAAGTTAAGGTCCAAAATCCAATCCTTCTCACTTTCAACCAAAACCAATCCCGGTGAAGGACATCAAGGGAAAGGTTGTCTCTAATGATGAAGGACAAGTTAAGAAGAAGTCATCAAACCTTAGGTCTCCAAAGAAAAACTCAATTGAAAAACCAACTAACAAAAATATACCCCAAATAAAGAAAAACAAAAATAAAATCAAAGTTTACACCATCAAATGAAAAGATGAAACCACATTAATAAAAAGAACATATATGGTTGATCTTTCTGTTGCAATTCCCTATTCTGTGAAAAACTCATCAGGGCCCAAGAAACTTTGGCTTCCTAAATCTGCTTAATTTTGCAGGTTATAGGTGACGAGCAGTTTGACGACGAATGGTATATTGACAGTGGCTGCTCTCGTCACATGACAGGAAGGAGGGAAGAGCTTAGGGAGTTTTGGTCCCTTAAGGATGGTGGATGTGTAAAATATGGAAACAACTCATATGGATGATTACAAATGGCGATTTCTCAATTCGTAAAGTAACTTACGTAGAAGGATTACAACATAACCTAATCAGTGTCTCTCAACTAGTTGTGGGAACTGGATTAAAGGTTTCGTTCGATGACGAGGGTTCAGAGATCATTGAAAAGAAAACTAAGAAAGTCCTGTTGAAATCTATGCGCTAAGGTGAGACGTATCCACTGAATATCAATCCAATAAGAGGAAAGCCAACTATATGCCTCCTGACAAAGGTGAACTCAGATGAAAGCTGGTTGTTACACAGAAGACTTTCACACCTGAACTTCAAATATATTAATAAACCGGTGCTTAGTGATCATGTGCGTGGACTTCCTGTTCTCAAATTTGACAAAGAACATTTGTGCGCAGCATGCGAGATGGCCAAGCAGAGCAGAAAGAGTCACCCTTCTCGTATCAATACAAAAATCATTGAACCACTTGAATTGCTGCACATCGACTTATGTGGTCCTTCGGCTATTAAAAGAATTGGTGGTAGTAAGTTCATACTTTTGATTGTAGATGATTTTTCATGCTTCACCTGGGTTTTCTTTCTTAAACAGAAATCAAAGGCGACTCCCAAGCTGAAGGTTTTCATCAAGCATGTGGAATCGCAGCTGCGAAAGGTGGTAAGAAACATAAGAAGCGACAATGGTCTTGAGTTCAAAAATAAAGACTTTGAAGAGTTTATGGATGAAAAGGTAGTAACTCACAACTTTTCTGTTCCCTATACTCCACAACATAATGGGATCGTTGAAAGGCAAAATCGTTCATTATCTGAAGTGGCCCGAACCATGCCGAGTTTCACTTCTCTTCCGTTATACTTCTGGGCAAATGCTATATCTCTTGTTAGGAATAAATCCGAGATGACAAATGCGGAATATCAAGAACAATCAGAATCAATCACCATAATATGCAAGAAATCTAATAAAGGTTTTCCATGTATTGATTATGAGATGAACGTACAGAGAAAACCCTAATCTTGTCAAAAAGCTTACACCAAAAGTAAACTTAATGATTATTTATAGGGAACAATAAATATCTACCATAAATAAAAAATAAATGCCTAATATAAAACCAATGCCTTAGAAGAGCTTGATTAAGAACTTCTACTATAAAGGAACCATAGGGAATCATAAAATGATTAACCCTAAAAAGGCTTCCCTAAATAACCAAATATGCCAAATCAGTTTCAATATCTCAAATACTCAACAAAGATTATACAAAAGACTGGTGAAACTACTGATGAAACTGAGTAGAAACCGAAACCCAATCCCAATGACCAGAAGGGTAATGAAGCTTCTGCATCAGGGAAAGGAAAAGAGAAGTTTGTTGAAGAAGAAGAAGAGCTCTCTGAAGGTGAAAAACTTGTTAGAAAGAAACAAGACAAGGAGCTTGATGATATTCTGATTCTTCGACCTGAGTTAGAAGCAAAGGAGGCTGAAGCTAGAGTTGTGAAGGTCACCTTGGAAACTCAGAAGTCTCTATTTCCTTCATGGTATTTGGAAAGAATTCAGATGGAGGCTATTGATGATTCGAGCATCCATTGGTGGGAGCCTTCAGTATCATTCGAGGTAGATAACACTGTTGATTCTCAACTCGACTTTCTGATCATTCCTAGCGCTTTTTTATTCCGATGCTTTGAGAAGATTGAGAGGGCACCACTCTCGGATTATGATGTTAATCACATGCTCTGCTCTTTCTATCTTAAGTATGGAAAGCCTCAATACACATTATGGAGTTTGTTGAAGACAGTTGTTGTGAAAGTTTATGCTCCTGTTATGACTGAAAACTTCATCAACATCAATTTTATAGGATTCAGAGGAGAAAAACGTATTGAAGATGAATTTACACTCGCTGATTTGCAACGTATGAATCCACACGACTGTATTTTTTTTATTTTGTCAAAGGGTAAACAAAATTTGAGCCAATCTTAGCTCATCTGAAGAGGATGCTAGTGTGTTACATCCATGAGTTTGCAAAGATGGATGTGGAAATCGTATCTATTCTGAAAAAGAAGCCAACTTAAAAACATGAAGAGGAATCAAAGGATCTCAACATGATGAAGCTGGGCAAGATCCGAAAGGAAAATTTGAGTGTGCTATATCAAAGAAAGATTGATCAAAAAGTTCAGAAGTGTATGTTCTTTTTGTTGGACGAAAACTTACACTCAACTACTGCTTTGAATTACATAATCGGTCTGACTGAAGCTTGTAAAGCGAATAATGGTGCAATTAGAAGTGCTTCTCGGATATGATCAAGTGGTACATTGTTGTCTGAAACACTCTTATGGGGTTAATGCCGAAACTTTTCAAGGTTCAGAAACGACAACAACAATGAAGAATCTTCTTCGCAATTTGACACAAAGGGGAGATTGTTAGGATTGATTGTGTTGTGTCAAATGTATGTGCTAGTATAGGTTTATTGTCGAGATGTGTAACATCCAAATTTTCAGGGTTATTATTGTGTAGTTTAATCTTTTGATTAAAGGAGAGACTCGACGAGTTGAGGATCCAACTCGCCGAGTTGAGTCGGGTTTTTCATGTGGATTTAATGAGTGGACTCGACGAGTCAGAGGAAGGACTCGTTGAGTAGGTTCTGGGCAGAGAAACCCTAATTTATCGGGTTTGGGACCCATTTAAAGGTCCTTATGGCCTTCATTTGCGTCCACTACACCCTGAGAAACCATAGAGAGCAGAGAGGAAGCTTGTGGTGCAAGAGGAGGGCTAATTCATCATCCTTTGGGGTGTCTTAGCAAAGGGAAGGAAGGATTTCGAGTTGGGCTGTCTTGTGGGACTCAAATCCTCCATCATTTCGTTCAGAGCTACTGTGAGAGGTAAGGATCCATGTCCATCTTCGTTTGATTTCATGAATCTAGGGTTTCTTCATGCTTTATTTAGCTTGAATCTAGAGTATGAGAGGTCACATGGTGAAATGATTCCTAGATCTGGACCTTAAGAGGTCCAGAGAGTCCCTTCCGTTATATTTTATGCCTTTTCCTTGGAGTTATGAGCTAGGGTTGTCATGATATGAAGGATTTCACCAAAATAAGCATAGAGAGCCTTGCATGTGTACCAAGATTCGACCTTTTCATGGTTGTTGGTCATAGGGAAGTCAGATCTATGGATTAGAGGAACGGATCTGACCTCAGAAGGCCAGATGAGTGTTGTCATGGGAGCAACTCGCCGAGTTCATGAAAGGACTCGACGACTCGAGTCGGGGTTGCCCCGCGATTCATACCAGGCGTAACTCGTCGAGCAAGGGGTTGGCTCGACGTGTCAAGCGAGGCTAGAAGGAGGATTCCGTGGACATGTGTGGACTCGCCGAGTCGCCCATGTGCAGTCGACGAGTCGGGTCAAAGTTTGACCGTTGACTTTTGTTGACTTTAGGGTTTTGGTCAAGACTGACTTAAGAGAGTTCAGGGAAGGGTAGAATGGTCTTCTACCCAATCTTTAGAGCTGAGACAATGAAAGAGTGTTGATCGAGGATGTTATTTGAATAATAGGAGGAGGCCAGGTCGGGACGTTGAGCACGAGAGTTCATCCGACTTCGTTTGAGGTGAGTCTTCTCACTATAGTTTACCTAGAGTGGTAACAGAGTTATGTGACAGAGTTATTGTATGACTATGCGATGTGTGGCACTGCATTATTTCTATGTGATTTATGTTGTGTGTATATTAGAGTCAGGACCGGAAGGTCCACAAAGCTAGGACCAGAGGGTCCACAGAGTTAGGTTTAGAGTAATGTGCCAGTGTATTTTTATGCTATTTATATTATGAGATTTATTGTGATATGTGATATGCATGATTCAGAGTTATCAGATTTAGGACCTTTGGGTCCATAGAGTTAGGGCCAGAGGGTCCATAGAGAGTTGGGACTGGAGGGTCCCACTGAGACACACTGACCAGAGGGTCAACAGAGTTATAGCCTTGAGTGGCTAATATGTGTTAGAGTGGTATTTTGGGGAACTCACTAAGCTTCGTGCTTACAGAGTTTTGTGTTATATGTTTCAGGTTTTCTCAGGATCACGGGACGGCACCGGCTCGATTATACACACCAGAGGAAGCGTTTGTTTTGGAGGATCCTAGTTTATTAATTGATTGAACAAAAGAGTCATGATTTGTAATTTAAATAAAAATGAGATTTTTATGAAAAGTGTTAAAGAGATAAGCGAATTTAAATGAAAATTTTGTTTTGAAAATTACGGTGTTACAAGATGGGCCCATCCATTCTCGTGTTTTTACTTTAATTTTCTAGCCTATATATAGAGTGCATGCATGTATTATTAGGGTTAAGTCTTGTAAAACCCTAGTTGCCGCTCTATGCTTTCACAGAGAAGTTCTCTTGAACTCTTCTAAAGTTTATTAATCTAAGCATTCGACACACATTTGTTATTTATTATTCTTCTAATGAATTCATGTATTCATTATAGAATCTGTCGATGTGACATCCCCATTTTTACGGCCAGAAAAGACCGATTTAGTTTATGCTTTTTAATAAAAACCAGAGTAACTTCTTAAGAAAAGTGTTGCGGAACTTTGCTCCCAGAAAAACATGATAAATATGTTATCAAAGCACTTCCGAAGAAATGTATTTTATTCCTGTTAAAACCTTGGGATGTCAATGTCAATACAGAAACATAATCATAAACAGAACTTACATTCATTTACACTAGTGATCTACATCTCTTTAATCCCTCAGTGAAGTGTAGTGATTCAAATAAATTGAGTGGGTCAGGTTGGGAAACCTGGTGAGTACATAGGGTTTTCAACCCACAATAATAAAGTTATTATGTTTTATCATCAAATAATTAACCCAATTACCCATCCTCATTATCTTATTTAATTCCTAGGGATATACCCTAAGAATCATCTGTCACTCATTCCTAAGGGTTTTCCTAAGGAATAGGCATGAAGTCCATCATTGCCAAGGTTATACAATAGACACTAAATCCATAGCTGTCAGGGTTGATCCAACGGGTGCTATGTCCATAGCTCTCATTTATCGACAGTATTATTTGCGGGAGTCCACCTGCAATACATGTCAATGGGTTTTTAGAGTACACCGGGTGAATATATCGTTCACAACACCTACAAGTAGCGAGCCTGCTAGTGTTCCACAAACTGTCTAGAATAGTCCATGGTTGTCATCCGTACTCTGCTAGATGACGGGGCCATCGTTTGGGTAAAGGTTTCTCTCATTTTTCACCTCTCACCCTTATCTCATAATCTATATTACCTTTTATCTCATCCTCTAACTCATCTTTCATTACACACCAACTATTTCATCTACCCATGTTTTACCCAACATATTTGTAGATATAAAATACATATACAGTTTAGATCTGAAGAAATAGTTTCGATCTGTAAAGAAAACACATATACAGTTCAGATCTGAAGAGAAAGGTCTAGATCTGAAAAACAAAGTTTAAATCTTTCATCATATCTTTCAAAGCATAAAATACATATACAATCTAGATCTGAAGAAAAGTTTAGATCTGGAAACGAAGAAGTTTAGATATTTCATCCAGCACAGATCTCAGATCTGCAGTGAGAAAGTCTATATCTGAAGGAAAAAGTTCAGATCTG
This sequence comes from Lactuca sativa, assembly GCF_002870075.4. Taxonomy (NCBI): domain Eukaryota; kingdom Viridiplantae; phylum Streptophyta; class Magnoliopsida; order Asterales; family Asteraceae; genus Lactuca; species Lactuca sativa. The sequence goes on from NC_056627.2 coordinate 273,131,359, forward strand.
AAAGAAAATGGTTAGATCTGACAAAAATACATATACCATTCAGATCTGAAGAAAAGTCTTAGATCTAAAAAGAAAAAGTTTAGATCTGAAGAAAAAATCTAGATCTGAAGGAGAAAGTTCAGATCTAGAAGAAAATGTTTAGATCTAAAGGAATAAGTTCAGATCTGAAAAGAAAGAGGTTTAGATCTCTCATCCAGCAAACATCTCAGGTAAACCGACAACATATATTTATACACATATCACATAATTTATATAAATTACTTCATATCTATGTGTAAGATGAAAGTAACTATGCACTCACCTGATAAAGAGTGATTCTGACAGCACTTCGCTTCTTAAAATAATCTTCTTTGCCGAAACCGGGAAGTTTGCTTGAAAACCGGGCTCTACACGGGAAAAGTTTCGAACTGAAAATCTCTTTTTCTTGGACACTTTGGGCTCTCCGAGGCTTCCTTGTAGAGCTAGAAAGGTTTCCTAGGCTTCTTGGGATGTTTTAGGAGGTTTAGAGAGTGAGTAGAGAGAATAATAAGTGGGTTTTGGTATGAAAAATGAAGGAAATCTTGGGGGTATTTATAGGCTGAAAAAGGGGTGAACTCGTCGAGTTTCTGACCCCCAACTCGTCGAGTTGCTGGTCCAACTTGTCGAGTTGGTGCCACGTTTCGTCACCAGATTGTGCCACGTCACCCACTTCGTTGCAGCACCCTGACGACTTCTAAACCCCATAACTTTCTCATACGAGCTCCGTTTTCGACGTTCTTTATATCCATACGTAGGTAATGACAAGCTCTACAACTTTCCTTTTGACCCCATCGGCTAATTATCGACAGATTTTAAATTTAACAGTATGAGAAGATTTCATCTGTCTTTTTATCGTTGAGCTCCTATTAATGAGATATTCAATTCTCATTTAGGTTGTGTCGGCAAAAAATCGAGCGATCTAAAATTCGAATTTCGGGCTGTGCACTGCTATGCTAAATCTTAGAAAAATCATAACTTCCTCATACAAGTCAAATTTGGACCTTCTTTTTATGCACACTCTCGGTTTAACATATACTACGACTTTCGTGTAGATCGCTAAGGCTAAAAATCACTTTATCGTAAACTCACTTTTTATGTCACACAGCGTCGTGCCGGTTTTGTCGCAAAACTCCGACAGGTCATAACTTCTTCGTTATAACTCGGATTTCGGTGTTCTTGATATCTCCAGAGTCCTTGTCACCACCACTACAACTTTCTTCATCGATATCGGGCTTATCTATCATTTTATTTTTGACGCTTATTTTATTATATCTTTATAAATAAGTATATAATCACATAATTCACATAATATTCAAATAATTCATCTTTATTACTTTAAAATAGGTTACAGTGGTTGACCTAGACTATTACATCAACTACTAATGCTTAGCCCAGAAACACGGACGTTACAGTCGATCTCATTTATTGTTCCCACATTAACGCTTCAAGAAAATGGACTCCAAATAGCGGCTAAACGGGCACTTGAGAAATGTATTTGAGACTCCTCATGCTATGGCAGAGCGTAGCCATGCCGTGGTCTTCGAATAAATTCAGAAAATGGATTACAAAAATTCTCATGGTCATGTCATGGTCTCGTGATTCCACGTCATGGCCACTGGAACTTCAAAAAATGTTGCATTATGTCCATTCATATTTTGGTTGAGAAAAGGCAATGTCGGGATGGCATCCCCTTCTATTATGATGTTAGATCAATTTCTTCAGATATTATGGCGATCAGACTCAAAAACTCGCTCAAAAACTTTTCTTAACTCGTACGTCGTACCCCTCACTTAGGCTCTTTATTGTCGTCTTCTAACAACTCTCGACTTTTTTTTTCAATTAAGCTCTTTTGCTTCTTTCACTTATTTTAATACTACAAAATGAGAATTAGATTTGGAAAAAACACATCATCATTTGGTTAATTGAAAATAGAACTCATAAAAGAAAACGAAAAAAACTAAAAATTAAAATTAAAAAAAATGAAAACTCTAAAAAAACGTCGGACTGACTCCTAATAAGCGCTTCTTTTTGATGAATTCGTGAGCCGAAATCCTTCCCACTCTACATTGCTGTGGGTGGGAGTGAGGTATCTCTTTCCTCCTTTTGTTCCTTCCACCTTCCTTTGTAAGTCTTAACTCATCTCATACATGCCTTCTTTTAGTTTTCTTTTTTTTCTTCATGTTGGCTTTATCCTCGTGTTTGCATTTCAACCCTTTTCTTTGTCCATACATCGTAACCTTCTTTTCCTTTTCTTGGTGGTTTTTTATTTCCACTTCCAAATTATCAAGGATTGGCTCTTTTATGTCTTGTTCCATCTCCATGTCAGTCAGTTCCCCATCAAAAAAGTTTCCTTCATTTTCCAGCTTTGGTTTAGTGAACACGAATACTTTAAAGGTCATTGGAATTGAATCTCTAGGTTTTTTGGGCTTAACATCCTTTTGCGTTTATGGTATCTTCCAAACTTATATCTCCTCCTCCATAATTTTCTCTATTTCTTCTAACTCATTGACACTTTCCTCATTTTCCTAGTTCTCCGTTACCCATTCTAAATCATCTGCTTTTAACATTTCATTCATAGATTGTTTTTATTTGCTCGTTGGTTCATCCCAAAAGTTATTTCTTCATTGTCCACTCTAAGTGTAAGCTTGGAGTCATGGATGTCAATAAGGGCTCGTGCAGTACTCAAAAAATGGTCATCCCAAAATTATGGGAAGATCCTCATCTTTTTTCTGTCGAGCACAACAAAGTCAACTAGAAATTGAATTTCCCAACCTTGACTAATAAATCTTCTTCAATTCCACATGGATGGGTACTTGAGTGATTCACCATGTGGATTGTCATTCTTATGCTTTGCAATTTGGGCAACCCAAGCTTCTTGTAAAAGGAATAAGGAATTTGATTAGTGCTTGCCCCTAAATCAGCTAAAGCATTTACATTTGTGGAATTTCCAAATTAAAAAGGTAAAGTCAATCAGCCCGGATCTCCCATTTTTGTTGGTAATCCGTCAATAATTTCCGCAAAACACAATTTGTTAAGCACGATGGTTGACACTTTTTCCAATTCCTTCCAATTTGTCATTCCATCTTTATCAAATTTTAGAAGTTTAGACATGGATTTGAGGAATGGGGCGTTGATTGAGAGATATAGTACTTGTTCCATAAACTTTTTCTGCTCTGACTCTAGTGGGTTTCGCATGGATTGAGAGGGAGAGGCTGATACGGTTTCAAAAAGGAAGGACTTTCATTCTCCAGTGGCCATGACGTGGCCTCGTGGTCACCACATCGTAGGCGTTGGGCACAACTTGTTTTTCTTCTTTTGTTTCTGCTTCTTTTGGTTGCTTCGAGGCTTCATTTAAGATCACTAGAGGCTCAGAGATAGTGTTTTCTCCAGTGGTTATGGTCATAACGTGAGGTTGTAGTTTTGGATGGTAACCGTTCGTTAACGAGCTTAGTCAATTGCCTGAGTTGCATCTTGATGGTTTTTTAGTGGAAGCTTGTTGGTTTCTAATGGTAACATAAATAGCATCGTGTTCTTTTTCAGAAGCTTCCATGAATCTATTGAGCATTCACTCGGAATATGGTTTCTTCTCTGGTGCTGGTTGTACTTTTTGGTAAAATTCTCATCCGGTTTGTCGATACTTTTCTTCTTTTTGCTTCTTTTATTCTTCATATGGTAACCATTCCCTTTTGGGCTTCCTCCAATCTTCATCAAATCGATCACCATTAAATTTGAAAATTGTGCTTTTCGGTTCCCATTCTCATATAAATTACAATCTTTTGTTAAGTGTGGTCCATTGCAATTGTCACACCAGACTTGTATGTCACATATTGATTGACCCATTTTTGTCATCCTCTTTGTAGTTTTTCCATCACAACTTCTAAATCCTCCGAAGCTCCATTGCCTTTACTTCTTGTAACATCCTCTCGAGGGGTGTGATACTCTTTTGAATGTTTGTGAATTCTTCTTTTAACTTTTTGATCGTAGTCGGATCTTTCTTCATCATTGGTCCCTTGAGAATCAAGGATTTTCCTTGTGCTAACATTCACCCTATCATAAAATATGGAAATCTCTTGTTGTATATATAAATCATGTTGAGGGAAATTCCAAAGGAATCCTTTGTATCTCTCCCAATCTTTGTATAAGGACTCGCCATCGTTCTGGTTGGAAATTAGCAATCTTCTTTTTGAGTTTGGCTATCTTTGAAGGAGGGCTGAATTGTTCAATGAATGCTTCACGAAGGTTCTTCCAGGTTCTTATAGTTCCAAGTGCTAATGACTTCGGCCAAATTTTGGCATCTCCTGTAAATGTCAATGGAAGCATCCTTAACAAAACTGCATCTCTCGAAACATTTGGAACATTGAAATAGTTTTCAATGTACAATACTTCATCAATATTTTTAAAGGCATCTCATAATCTTTCTTGGAAAATGGTATGTCTTTGAGCATTGCGAGAATGTGACCCTTGAGCTCAAAGTTTGTGGCAGTTGGTATTGCGGGTAGAACAAGACCGAGACCATTATCATTATGCACTCTCCTTTTGTATTCCTACATCGTCATTATTCTGATATGTGCCATTTCTTCTACCTACTCTTGACCTCTTCTCACAAAATTTTCGAATTTGTCCAAATGAAAAGTGCTACTCAATTCGTCAACCTTTTTGTCTTTCTTTATATGGAAAACAAACTTTGGATCGTCAAGTGGTGGTATGATAAGAAGTTGTGATCCACTGGTCATAATTCACTGAAAGGAAATAGAAGATAAACGCGTAAAAACAAACTAAAATAAATGAAAACCTATTTGTGTAGTGATCACAACATGGTGGCTGGATACACGAAAAAATTAAAACAATGCAGAAAAATAAACTTTTGTGGTTTTTACCCCACAAAAGGATCGATTAATTAAGAGTAATTAAATTAAAAATTAAAATAATTTGTCCCGACAACGGATCCAAAAACTTGATGTGCAATTTATATACTACCAATTTTAAATTTATAAACCTAATCTACTTAAATAACTAATTGCACTTAGCCAGTGTACCTAATCAAAGTTATAGAATAGTTTAGGTAAGTCGTGTGTCGAAGACAGGGAACGAAATTTTTAATTTAGAAAATAACTACTAATAATTAAACTAACAACAATAACTAAAAATGGGGGGGGGGGGGTTTAATGATTTACAAGATCATAATAACTTGATTACTTAATTAACTCAAAACTAAGCAAACATTTAACTAAAGACAATTGTAATCAAGATTATGAAGACACTTTCGTTTAGCTTTGAATCCCTCTTTTTCATATGGTTAGTTTCAAACCATGGATTTATTCAGTTGGTTACCAATATATATATTATTAAGAATATTGATCCAATCTCCTAATGTTTTCACCAATTCATGGACTTCTATGCAAAGATCATACACAAGTGAGCACATAATTGATTATTTAAGATTATTGGGCTATGTAAGATATATATATATATATATATATATATATATATATATATATAATATAATTTTCTATAATCAAGACAAATTACCAAACATAATTATGATCAAATTATGTTCTCTACACAATTAAAGTCGTTACCCTTATTACTTAATCTAGAACTTGGTCAATCCTAGCTCTAGCATCTAATGATCATAAACTACTAAGTAAACAAGTTCATGCAATTAAAATGGTCATTCAACTACACTTAACTTGAATCTAAGAAACAAAGATTAAAATTTAGCATCGTAGGTATTGATAATCAAACACAAGCTAAAATATCTTCATAAAATCCATGAAAGCTAGAAACTAACACATAGTATTAGGGTTCATCTATACTAAATGAAAGTATAAGGGTTTTAGCCCATAATCATAGCAGAAAAAGACATAGAATCAAAGCATATAAGACTAGACACGATTAATGCTAGGAAACCAAAAGATTTAATGTTATTTTCTTCTATATCTCTTCAACACTTAAGCTTCAAATGAATTCAGATATTTCTCAATCTTCCAGCACGTCTTTGATCTTTAAAAGTTGAGAATCAATTCAAGCATAAGGTAGGTTTAAAGGCAAAACCATAATATATATAGTTTCCGTAAATCTGCCTCCTATGCCGTGGTGAAAAGGCTCCACGGCATGGCACCCATGAAAAACTCGTATTCCCCAAGGTGGCTCTCTGATCGCGAATCTTCTCCTCACCATGGTGTGGAAAAGGATCTCCATGTCGTGGGCTCCAGAATTCATAGAGTTTTTTACTTTGGTTGAGTTGACCCACTTTTTCTTGCTTCTAGCTCCACATTTTATTTCCTTTTAATCCCGAGCATGTATTTGCTGCTACAAAACATATTTTAAACATATTAAGCACCTTTTATCCAAAACTAAGCACAATTGTAACTAAAAATATTAATATAATGATCAAAATATATGAATAAATCTGTAAATATCACTAACTAAGTTAGATTTCAAGGACGAAATCTAGTTTAAGTGGGGAAGAATTGTAACATCTAGTTTCCATGATGTTTCTAATTTCAAGATAATAGATTGTAATTTGATCGATTAAAGGTATTGGGATTCAAAGGAATAGAGTTAAAACCCTATCGGATATTGATAATGTTGGTTAAGTGATTAAATCCCTCGAATTGTGCCATGAAGCAAAGGGTAAAATGGGAAAAGTAATAATTTGGGATTCTTTCATGAATTAATGATTTTAGTTTGGTATGTTTTTGGTCAAAAGTAATTCGATATAATTGTGGGGCTCATCAATACCTTCATGTGCATATAAAGATAGCTAAAAACGGAGTTGAAATGAAGAAGTTATGGTCGTTTGAAGCTGAAGTGGATTTTGGGAAAAACAATTTATCAATGGAATGGTGAGGATCGTTGTACAGCCCAAGCCCATTAAATTATGTTTTGGCTCATATTCAAGGGATTCAACCGCTTTTTTTAGGTCATTTTCAGCCTCCATTGCACCAATAAATCCTCTTTTTAGCAAACCTTGTCCTCCTTTCATATATTAAGCTCCTCTTCTCTACTATGACCTCTTCTGGGAGCTTTTGGTGGTGATTTGATGAAGCTTGAAAATCAAGAAAGTTCTTTTGGTTGCAAGGAATGTTGTTTCAAGTTTGGATCCATCAATGACACTTCATTTATGGACTATTGTGAGCATAAAGTTCCTATCTTGCTCTTTAGTTCTTTAGATCTTGTCATCCGGGGTTTTTGGCACTTTTGGTACATTTTATGGATGATCTTGAAGTTGAGTAGACTCCAACATCTTTTGATCAAGCTTGGAATGCTTCTTGGACCTCATGGACTAGGAAAGTTATGATCTTTTGTATTCCCTTTAAGCCATACACGTTATCTTGGTCCTTTAGGTCATTTTGGTGTATTAAAGTTTAAATTTTAAAAGTTTGTGGCATTGTTATGTATAAATTTGGAAAGTTTATCCATTTAAACACATGTTGATTCAGATATGAAGGTTGGAGACTTGGACTTAATGGATTAAGTTGAGAAAAATGCATTCTTGGTCCCTTTGATACTTAAAGTTTAGACCTTGGTTGTTTGGATCATCCTAAATGAAAAACTTAGAAACTCTAGCCATTATGAAGCTATTAGTTACCATAAATAATGTTACGAGTCTTGATATTTATGGATTAAGCTCTTAATGAAGAGAAATGCATTCTACAAGAGACCACGATGTGGCCAAGGAAGGCCCACGACGTGGTGATGGTCTGCGTATTGACTATTTCGTCATGACTTGGCGACAACATGGCCAAGAGTTCACCACGGCGTGGCGGCTATTTAATTGGTTGACCATTGTATTTTTGACCAATTTGAATTTTGGTCAAACTATGATAGAATTGAGTGTTTAGCTAAGGGCTAATTCCTATTTGGTTTTAGGTATCTTTCATTAGTTGTTATGTTACTAGGTGTTGCTGCTAAGCCTCTACTGGTTAGCTCAGGTGAGTTTTCTCACTATACTTTGTACTGTAGTATGTATCCTAGTTTGTAGGATGTTGGTATCCTGTAGAGATTTTTTAGATTGGTAGATTTTTTATGATTACATGTGCTTTGCTGTTTATTGTTTATCTGTATGCATATGTCGACATATTGTGGTTGGCTTGAGGTCGTCCCTCTTTGTGTTGTAGGATAAGATTCCCGGGCGGTCCATGTGTATTGTAGGTCTTGTGAGGCGGTCCAGTCAGACTTTAGGTCCGAGGGAGTGGTCCACCTGTAATGTAGGCCCTGATGGGCATTCCAGTTAGACACTAGGCTCGAGAGAGCAGTCCAGGTGTACTGTAGGCCTTGCAATGCGGTCCAGTCAGACTGAAGGCTCATATGTGCATGCATTATATGTGTATTGTTTATATGGGGTATTTTGGGGGAACTCACTAAGCTTTGGCTTACTGTTGTGGATTCAAATGTTATTGATTTGTGAAGGCGAGGCTGTACACACACATCGGTGATTTTATAATTCGAGATTCCACATTTTTTCCCTTATTACTCTGAGTATGATTTATGGTTTATGAACATGGTTTAACTTGAATGTAACTTTATAAAAATGGTTGTTTATTCTATTTTAAAAATGAAAAACTTATTCTGAAATTTGGGACGTTACACTTTTAAAACTACTTATTATTTAAGATAAGAGAGCTATATTTTTTGTAGAACGAAGTAATTATATAAGAAACACAAACTGGGATTATTAGATTATATAACCAACGATCCCAAGACAAATGCCTAAACATACTCCTAAGCAGAATCCAAAAGTAAGAATACAAAACAATGTCATCAAAAATCACATCTTGTTTAGGCTACACCATTCCAAAAATCAACTTCTTACAATACTTCTACATAATCCAAAAATTAATGTAGATCACCATATCAAATGGCTTTGTCGAAGCAACATTAAGTTGAGTGATATCAACCTAGTGAATAAAGAATTGCATAGAGAGAACCATCAATATAGAAATATCCCACCAAAAAGTTACCTGCAACCAAAAAGGAGCTAACTTCTAGCACTCCGCAAATAAGCGGGAAGAAGATTCTTGACAACTAAACAAACTAGACAGCAAAGTGAATCTAGCAACATCCATTTATCTCTCAACTCTAGTCTCGTCGGCAGTCTATCAATTCGAAGTCTCCAAAGCAGAATGTTCATCTTTCTTGGCACTAAATTGTTCCATCTAGTAATGTACCCAGAACTATGAAGGAAAAGTCATCCAAATGTACCATGACAGAAGAGATAGAAAACAAACCACCCATATCCAACTCCCACTAAAATAAATCACGTGAACCATGAAATGAGTACTCATGAATAGCCAAAATAAGCACTTTCCACTGAGAAACTTGAGCTTCCCCTCCCTCGACCCCCTGCTACACACTATCATGATCTTTTCGCTAGAATTCTGATCCGACACCAAAGAGAAAGGATACGACCTAAGAACAAAAATCTTAGAAAATCGTTCTTTTAGAGACTGATTTCCAGTCCAAAATTCACGCTAGAACCTTGTATCTTTTTCGATCCCCAACCTTATTGTTACACAAGGATCCCAAGTCCACCCCCTTAAAAGTCATGTCTTCCATAACTTTGCAAATGTAGACGCAACGATGCTTCTAACTGGAAAAATAGCATGAAAGTGATCCCCACTTCAACATCACCATGAACGGATCTAACAACCTTAACCCACAAGGAATCTGGATGTTCAAAAAACTTCAACTGACATTTAAATAACAACGTATTTTTAAAGAAGAGAGGCTACCAATGTCAAGACCCCCAACTTCCTTTCTAACTAGCACTTTCTTCCAATCCACCGAATAAATCCTTCATTTATCCAAATCAGTGCCCCAAAAGAAATTTGCTCTAATCGCCTCAAGTTTTTTTTAACACCATCTCATGAAATCTAAAAATCGACATATAATATATGTCAAGGCTATCGAAAACAGTCTTGATGAGCATTAACTAGTCCCCAATCGAAATAATCTTAGCTTTTCCAATTTGAAAACTTCGATTTAAACTTGTTAATCACCAGGTTCTAAGAAGAGATTTCCACCCACCTCTCCCTCGAGATAATTAAAAGGAAATTAAATTTCCTCACACCCAATGAAATATTAATATTCTTGAACCACGATAAAATCTACCCATACCCCAATTAATTTACTTTTAAATAAGTTAATTTTGAGACTTGAAGCCATATTAAAAAAACATGTAGAATACGAACAATACTCATCGCATTATCCCACCCCCACTTACATAAAAGAATCGTATTATCTGCATACAACGAATGTGTGATCTCTAACCCATCTTCTTCAATGTTAATGCCCTATAAAGCCTATGTCTATCTTGTATCTTTGAAAAGCGACATGAAAACCCTCTATAGCCAACACAAACAAGAAAGGGGATTACATGTCACCATGTCTAATATCATGCTCCACCCCAGTCTCAGAGGTCGGGACACCATTATCTAGAACCAAAACCCCAACCGAACAAAGAGTAGCTCTCACCCAATCACACCAAATGGTTCTAAAACCCATCTTACCCCATGACTTTAGGTAAAAAAACGCATGATAAAGATTCATAGCTTCTTTAAAATCTATTTCGAAGACCATGAATTTAACCTTATTGGCCTGGTACATTCCAAAAATCTCATTGAACATATAAGGGCCATCAAGAATTTGATGGCCCTTTATAAAAGTATATTGCTCCAGGTTAACCACTGAGTCAATGAAAATAGTAATTCTATTAGTAGGAAACTTGCGAATGATTTTGTATAGACATCCAATGAAACTAATAGGTTGAAAATCATTTGTAACTTATGGTTCATTAATCTTGGGAATGAAGGCAATAAAATACTAAATTACGTCCCTTCGAAATACAACACTATTGTTAAAACAACTAAACAATATTAAAGATATCTTGTGTAGTCACACCCCAATACTCTTAATGAAAGAAAAGAAGAATCCATCTAGACTCGACGCCTTATCACTCCCACAATCCCACACAGCTGCCTGAATCTCATCATAGGAAACGAGAGCATCTAATAAGCCAATCTTCTCAGAAGATAGCTTTTTAAAGCTATCTAACACCAAATTTGGACGAAACACATGATTCGAAGTATAACGGTCTTCGAAATGTCGTAAGAAAATCATGTTTAACTTTATTCAGGTCAACCACCCATACACCATCCACCATAAGTCCATAACACCCCTAATCACCACCTGTCTTCTCTTCCGGTTAACCTAACATGATTTTTTTGGAGTTATTGTCACCCTCATCCCCAACCCCTAAATTGATGTTCGCCTTTTGAGTGTTGGAGGATATTTGAGTAGGGTGATGGTGGACAAGTAGATTTCTCTTGGATCATGTAATTCACTTTCCGAACTAATATTACTCCCATGTGCATGAGTTACAGGAAATCCAGTTTGCGATAATCTCGGAGGACACTTGTGTATCTAGGCATAGAAATACAAGCCAAATCTCTAGAGGGTTCTGAGTTCTTATAGAAGAAGAAGAGCTGAGAAGGGTATGATCTATGACTAAATAGAAGAGTCGTATTTATACTTGAAAGATTAGGATAAATCTTCTAAATTAGTTATACATATCTTGAAATTAATGACATAATCAGTGGTTCCCGAAGTTGTCGAGATATGTCAATTTTACCATATTTACTCACTATGTAAATCTTCTAAATTTGTTATACAAATCTCGAAATTAATGACATAATCAATGGTTACCAAAATTGACGAAATTTGTCAATTTTAACATAATTTCCATCCTCAAAATTAGTTAGGAGAATCACGAATTTAGTGGTATAATCAATGGTTACCAAAATTGATAAGATTTATCAAATTTACCATAATCACCCATTAGAATTCAGTTTTTCCATAATGTAACTAATTCAAATTTCCAAATACCTTTCGGGGTGCTACCCCAAACCCCGTGTTTATGTCGTACCGACTTATAATTTAATCTGACATATGCATGCACTCCACATTAAGCAAACATATAATATGGAGTACAAATGATAAGACGCTTAGCTCACATGTAGTTCCAATTACATAAAATGACAGGTGACACTAAAATCAACAACAATCCTCCCCCATTTTAGTGTAACCCACGAATTAACATAAAATCATATGAACAAACCAAACTAGTATATGAAAATATCGAAACGATTGAATTCCCATTTTAGTATCAAACAATTTAAATACTCGTGAATGTTCAAACATCGAAACTGAAAGTAAAATGCGTACTAGTTTATTGAACATTTAGCGAAATACAAATTGACATTATTATAAAGTCGCATGTCCTCATCCTATCATGATTGTATCAAGGAAAACTCCCCAACCTCTTGAAATGTGGCTACACTTCACAATCACGTAGGTAATTCCTTTAATTCATGTATCTGCATATGCATTTTATCAAAGGAATTATTAAGAAGTTAAACTTCAACGTGGCTAACTTGAAGAACCAAACACATACCCATGATGTATAGTTAATGTGTTCCAATCTATAAGTGCGAGATTTCCACATTGAATTCAACTCCTAATGTCATATTATAAGGGAATTGGATGTCTCACCATTAAAGAATTAAATGGACTCTAATCACATCTCTATAATAAAATTGTGCACTAAGTCTCTTGTCAGACCTTTAGTCAAGTGATTTGTCAAATTTTATTGCGATTTCACAAACTCTACCGAAATCACACCATTCATGATTATTTCCATAATCATACCATGTCTAACACCTCAGTGTCTAGACTTTCCATTATAAACCTGGCTATAAGCCTTAACCAAAGCGGCTGTATTATCACAAAGGATATATATAGGTGATATAAAATTTCACCACAAAGGAATACCATGGACTAAGTTCCTTAACCATTATGCTCTTTATGTTGATACATGAAAAGTGAACCTCTAGTAATCCCAAGCAATCAAGTTCCAAAGTCAACTTGTGTCCGAGATATGATGAAGTTTCGATGCTAGATCAATTCTGAGATCAAGATGTTCAGAAGTTAGAAGTCTGTACATGCATTTAATGCATTTTTGTCTTTTGTATGATGTAATAGTTCATAGGTCTTAAACATATGTATCTTTTAGATGTCAGTTTGTCAAACATTGATCATTATCCAGTCCTTTGAATGTATTTCAGTTTGTACTAGGTTCCTCCTTCACTATTTAAAGAGTGATTGTTTCATGAGTTGATATTAAAGTATTAATCCAAGAATAGCAATTATTCTCTTCACATCACTTTCGACTTTCCTTCCAGTCAAATTTATTTCTTAACATTCTTCTTGTTCTTAAATTACCTTTCTGTTGATTATACTCAAGTTTACTTCTTTTGTTACTTAAATACTTTGTTGATTATTTATCTTCAAGTCATAACTGGTTTACCAGATTCGACTGGAACTACATATTAAGAGTAGACGTTGATCTTAAAGATTAACTCAAGGTTTGTGTTTTCATACCTTTTCCTTGCACATTGATTTTTATTCTCATAATTGGCATCAGATCTTGAATGGTTGTCCTTTGAATCCATAAGAACAAATTATAGTTGATCTAAGATTACCTTGGTATTTCAATCATTTATGTGTTCAGGAAAAAAATTCTTCTATATGCCGCTTCTCCTCTAATAACCTAACTTTAATGGCTACTCCTAATTCATCTCATCAAATGTATTCAATGCAAATAGCAAATAGTGTGGGTTGCCCTTCTCGTGCCCCACTGCTAGTTGTTGAAGAGTATGATCACTAGAAAGTTAGAATGGAAAGATTTTTATTTGGTAAGGAAAAAGGTGAAGAAATATGGAGATCTATGAAAGAAGGTACACATGTATTGGTCAGAAAAATGGTGAGAGATGCCTCTGAAATTCTCATGGGCCAAGAAGAACAAATCCCAACACCTCTCACTGCTACAAACATCGAGAAACTGCATGCAAATCAGGTTGCATTTTACGAGATGGTGTTCAGTGTTCCTCCATCTATATTTGAGCACATTAAGTTGTGTAAATTTGCAGAGGAGATATGGGACACTCTTCAGGATCTAATTGAAGGGCCTGGTAACATGAAAGATAAACGTTTGACTTCGATTTTCAATGATTTTGATACCATCACCACTACTCGAGGTGAATCTGTAGCCTCGACTCAAATAGGTATCGGATTGTTGTAAACAACATGATTGTATACGGAATAACCAGAACTCCTCTAGAGTACAACATGAAGTTCATCAAAATCCTTGGAAAAGGCTAGGGGAATGTCAAATCGTGTCTTCAGAGTTATGGATCTCTAAAGAAATTGAAGCTTTACCAAATCTTTGACGAACTACAAGGCCATGAATCAAATGTTGCACAAACGCAAGGAGAACTATCAGGAGGTCCTCTTGCCTTGGATAGTAATGTTAACCCACTCATTCCAACCCCATCCATGTCAAATCCCTTTAGAACTATCCCACATGTTACTGTTGGATATAGTGTCTAAGTCCATAACTATATTTGGTATGTACTTGACCCAACCCGGCATGGTCCATTTGGGTTGCACTTCACCCGAACAATTTATGGATAATCTGTTGAAAATAGTACAAGTTATGATTTATTAATATATGATAAGTTCTAATATATTAATATAAGATCATATTATTTAATTAGTATTGATCTATAATTAATCTAGTATTAATTTAGAGATCAAAGATATTACTAATTAAATATGGGCTTCTATATTTATATAGTGTGGGCTAAGGCTTATTTGGAATGGGCTAGGCTTGCATGGAAAAATCCATGGATACTCCATGGAGCTTTAACCCATGGATCTCATGGAAATGAAGAGACATGGGTATTAGGGTTTACATGGATGTAACCCTAATCCACCACACTATATAAAGAAGGCTTTGGTTCTTGAAATCACACTAGTTGACACTTGTTGAGGTGAGGGCCAATTTCAAGATAGTAGTGACTATTCTCTCAAAGTTCCAAGTTTGTGGTGATTTGTGATTTCCATTTGAGGCATCCACACTATTGGTGCTAGGCTCTAAAACTCCAAACAATCAACTACAACTACAAGGTAAGTATTTCTACTAGCTTTATTTGATTCATGTTCCCCATGCCATGCTAGTTAGGATATGAACCTTGGAAAAATAATTATTTGCATGTATCTTAGAAAAACATAGATCCAAGGTTTATTAGGGTTGCATGTACACTTAGGAAATGTTAGAATGCTCAAAACCCATCAGTGGTATCAGAGCCTAGGCTTGTTTGTTTGATACTTGATGCAAAATAGTTGAAAAAGTCGAAAAACTTGCTGTCTGCCTGATGAACTCACCGAGTCCATGGGGGGACTCGCCGAGTTCATGTGTATCTTCAACCTACTCGCCGAGTAGGTTCATGCACTCGGCGAGTAGAAGCCACAGAGTGCAGATTTCGACTTTAGTTGCTGGAAATGGACTAGAAACATTACCTTAAACTGTTTTGGTACTTGAAAAGTTGTTTTAGATGGTGTAATGTCTTTGCTAATCCATTTACAACAACTTGTTATCAAAATTACAAAGTTTTATGTGTAATTTTTGATTCATGAAAGTGTTCATATTCATGTTCTTGATCTTATGATGTTTAGATGATCATAGGAATTATTTGTAACCTATGTGGTAGTTTAATTCTTGATCATAATGTGTTTTAATGGAGTCCATAACTTGTCCTCAAGTTATGGAAAACCAAAAGTCACTTGAATTAAAAAACCATTAAAAGAACACAAGAGTTAGAAAAATGAAGAGTCTTCATTTTTATTACTCTATTAAACTCATAAGTTACAAGAAATGAAAAGTTTTGAAAGTTTACAAAACTTGCCCTCAAGTTTTGGAACAAGTAAAGTCATATTAAAAACTTTAGTTCCAACCCTTCGAATTTTAAAAGTTAAAATTCAACCCTTATACTTATAATATTATAAGTAAATAATATATATATATATATATATATATATATATATATATATATATATATATATATATATATATATATATGTATAAGATTAAAGTCGTCTTACCGCTAGTACGTCTCATTCACGAAGCCAGTCTATAAGGTGGGTATAAGGTTGTTGCCTATAAAATGGCAACTTAATGGGTGTCCACTCTCACCCACCGCTTGCTTGACTGGTGGAGGGTCGTTAGCCGAACGGGTAAGACAAGGACTTATAAATTCTCATTAAAAATATGATGAATATTATAAAGTAACTAAATGTTTTATTAAATTCCCAATCTTAGTTACTTTAGGAAAATGTGAATAAGGTGCTAATCCATGAAATTACACTTTACACTTTGTCTAAGTCGTTAGTGGAGCGTGTGTGGTTAACCGGCACACTAACTTGGACTTAACAAGGTAGGTAAAGGGTGACTTAATATTTATCATAGTATCGATGGAGCGTATGTGGTTAACCGGCACATCGATTGAGGGGTAATTTATTAAGGGTACCAAGTAATTTGCATGGTTACTTCACACCTCGTTTTGTGATCCTCAGCATCCCAGTCACAAAACTTGGAGGGCACACTCGAGATTGAAACATGCCTTTGAAAAGTTCATTGACTCTCAAAAGAATCTAGGAGTTTCTAAGAACCAAATTAAATATTTTAATATTTCGACTTTGGTGGAAATTGGTGAATCGTCATTCACCTACCTTTCAAATATGTTATTACTTAGATTAAGACATACCTCTTCTAAGTATAATATATTATGATTGGGTCCTAGCCTTAATATTACATTTGGGTGTTTTATTAAGGACTATCTCTATATCTAAACTAATTCTTTCTTTCTTCTCCTACTAGATGTCTGCAAACAACGCTACTTCTGGCTCTAATCCTAGTGGCTCCTTTTCTCTTATGAACTTGTGTGGGAAAGTCACTTTTGATGGATCCAACTTTAATGAATGGATCAGAAACATCAGAATGATTACTCGCTACGAGGACAAGGAATATGTCCTCGATAAGGAGCTTAAGGAGATTGATGAGACAGTTGCTACTCCTCATGAGATCGCTGAGTTTAGGGCACATGAAAGGGATGCCACCAAAGAGGCATGCATCATGATGGCCACTATGACCGCGGATCTCCAAAAATCCTATGAAGATTTCTACCCCTATGAGATGCACCAAGACTTGATGGAAAGATACCATCAAAGTGCTCGTCAAGAGAGGTATGAAATCATCTCCTCCATGATAACAACTCGCATGAAGGATGGTGAACCCATCACGGGCCACATGCAGAAAATGCAAAGATTTGTGGACCGTTTGCTGAAGCTTAATGTGAACTTCCCGGAGGAGCTAGCAATAGATATTATTTTGCACTCCTTACCTTCATGTTATGATCAATTCCGCATGACATACCACATGAACAAGGAAGAGGTCACTCTCAGCAAACTTCAAGGACTCTTAAAGACTGCGGAAAGTGGTCTTAAGGGTAAGACGGTTGTTACTATTCCTACTCCTACCAACTCCGCCCCTGTCTTGGCAATCGGGAAAGGACGAGGGAAGAAGAGAAAGAGTTCTTCGAAGGGTACCAAGATTAGGACCCTTGATGGCTCTTCTTCAAGTGGAACCAAGAAAGGTTTCATCACTCCTTCTTCTGACCCAAAAGAGGCTGAATGCTTCTATTGCCATGAAAAGGCACATTGGAAGCGGAACTGCCCAAAGTACCAGCAAGATGTGAAGGATGGGAAAGTTAAACCCAACCATGCAGGTATTTACACTATCTTATCTAATAACTCACCCCATTCTAATTCTTGGGTCCTTGATACCGGTTGTGGTATTCATATATGTTCTGATTTACAAGGACTAAGAAGAAGTGAGAATGTGGAGCAAGGAAGAATAAACTTGATCATGGGAAACATGAAAGCTTCACCTGTCACCAAGATTGGAGTTTATACTTTATCGCTAAGTAGTGGGTTTAGTTTAGATTTGAATAAGTGTTGTTATTCGCCAGAAATGGCAAGAAATATTATTTCCTTTCATGCATTGTATAAACAAGGTTTCACCTTTTCATTTGATAATGAAGTTGGTTCGATTAATGCTTTCTTTAATAATGTTCTTTATTTTAAAGCATTACCTTGTGATGGCGTGTATGAAACAGTATCTGTGGTTGATAACTTAGGAAATAATGTATTGTGTATTGATTCTGTTAATAATAATAACTTGGATAAAGCATCATTATGGCATTGTTGTCTTGGACATATAAGCAAGAAACGCATAGGCCAACTCCAAAAGGATGGAGTCTTGGAGTCATTTGACCTAAAGTCAGATGATAGTTGCGAATCATGCTTACTTGGGAAAATAACAGAGTCACCCTTCACAGGTTCTTGTGAGAGGGGTGAAGGTTTGTTGGACCTTGTACACACGGATGTGTGTGGACCATTCAAACATGCCACAAGGGATGCTAATCGTTATTATTTGACTTTTACTGATGATTACAGTAGATATGGATATGTCTACTTGATCAAGCATAAGTCAGAGACTTTCGAAAGGTTTAAGGAATTTAAACAAGAAGTCGAGAATCAATTGGGCAAGAACATTAAGATGCTTTGATCCGATCGAGGTGGTAAGTATCTTAGTTCAGAGTTCCTCGACTATCTTAGGGAATGTGGGATTGTCTCACAATTGACACCTCCCAGGACACCACAGTTGAATGGTGTAGCTGAGAGGCGTAATCGAACCTTGTTGGATATGGTTCGTTCCATGATGAGTCGAGCTTCGCTACCAATCTCATTCTGGGGGTATGCCTTAGAGACTGCCGCCCATATTCTTAATCTAGTCCCTATAAAGAAAGTTGCTAAAACTCCTCACGAGATGTGGACTGGTAAAGTACCCAACCTAGACCACATCAAGATTTGGGGTTGCGAGGCTTTTGTGAGGCGCGAGACTCATGACAAGCTAGAACCCCGAAGCGAGAGGTGTATTTTCATTGGCTACCCACAAAGATCCTTTGGTTACCTCTTCTACAGACCTAGTGATAATATGGTCTTTGTAGCAAGAAGAGGAGTCTTTCGAGAGAGAGATTTTATAAGCCAAGGAGACAGTGGGAGGAAAATTGATCTTGAAGAAATTCAAGAGTCGAGTGGTGATGGAACTTCAAACGCTAGCCCTCAACTTGAGGAGGAAACTCCTATTGAGCCAATTGACGAATCTGTACCTCTGAGGCGTTCCACGATAGTTAGGAATGCACCTGAGCATTACTATGGTTTCCATATTACTGCGGAAGGTGAGACACTTATTAGTTATGAGACACTAGTAGGTCTGGATGAGCCTAACAGTTACACGGAAGCCATGGCAAGCCCTGAGGCTGCTAAATGGAAAGAGGATATGGATAGCAAGATACAGTCCATGTATGACAATCAAGTTTGGAACTTGGTTGAGAATGTACCAGGTCGTAAGACTGTAGGGTGCAAATGGATCTTCAAGAAGAAGACCGACATGGATGCTAATGTACACACTTATAAGGCTCGACTAGTTGCAAAAGGTTATTCTCAAACTCCGGGAGTTGATTATGATGAAACCTTTTCACCAGTGGCCAAGATAAAGTCTATTAGGGTTCTGTTAGCCATTGCTGCATTTCATGACTATGAAATATGGCAAATGGATGTCAAAACTGCTTTCCTTAATGGAAAGTTGGCTGAAGATGTTTACATGGTTCATCCAGAGGGTTTTGTCAGTACAGAGTACCCCAATAGAGTGTGTAAAACTCGAGAAATACATTTGTGGATTGAAACAGGCACCTCGCAGATGGAATCTTTGCTTTGATGAGAAAGTCAAGGAATTTGGCTTTTCAAGGAGTGAAGATGAATCTTGTGTCTATATCAAGGCTAGTGGGAGCATAGTCAGCTTTTTGGTACTGTATGTGGATGGCATACTACTCATAGGAAATGACATCCCAACTCTGCAGGAAGTTAATTCCTGGCTTGGGAAGTGTTTCGCTATGAAGGACCTTGGTGAAGCTGCCTATATCCTAGGGATAAGGATTTTGAGAAACAGGAGTAAAAGACTAATTGGACTTAGTCAAAGCACCTATGTGGACAAAGTGTTGAAAAGATTCAACATGCATAACTCCAAGAAAGGTGAGTTACCCATTCAGAGTAATGCCAGATTGAGTAAGACACAAGAAATGAGTCGACTACCTTATGCTTCAGCTATAGGATCGATCATGTATGCTATGACGTGTACTCGACCTGATGTAGCCTTTGCTTTGAGCATGGTTAGCAGGTACCAGGGGAACCCTGGCATGGCACACTGGACTGCGGTAAAGAATATCCTCAAGTACCTGCGGAGGACTAAGGATTGGGTCCTTACCCTCGGTGGGAGTGATGACTTGAGAGTTATAGGGTATAGTGATGCTAGCTTCCAGACTGATAGGGATAATTTCCGCTCTCAGTCGGGCTGGGTCTTTACCTTAAACGGAGGAGCAATCACTTGGAAGAGTTCCAAGCAGGAGACAGTGGCTGATTCCACTTGTGAATCAGAGTATATAGCAGCAAGCGAGGCAGCAAAGGAGGCTATATGGATAAAGAACTTCATCGGAGACCTTGGAGTTGTACCAACTATAAAAGAGCCAATGGAGATTTTCTGTGACAGTAATAGTGCGGTTGCCTTAGCCAAGGAACCAAGAGATCATGGGAGATCCAGGCACATTGACAGAAAATATCACTTCATCAGACATCAAATAGGAGAAGGAATCCTCGTGGCAAAGAGGGTATCATCAGATGAGAACCCAGCAGATCTCCTCACGAGGGGACTAAGTAGGGTTAAGCATCTCCAGCATGCTCGGAGCATAGGGCTGAAGGATGGTATAAGATTTAGTAGTTAGATAAATTATGAAATTTGCAAAGTGTAATTGACATTAGATGATGAATAAAAGGTGTTTTATTTATGAGTAAAGTGTTGCTATCTCTTGTCAATCGTTTACTATATTTCTTTTGCATGTTTTGACTTCCAGAATAATTATGTTTGCTATATCATATTATTCAAACCTCCACAGTCGGTCATATGTCGGAAGTAGGTATGAATCAAGACTGTCATGATTGGTTGCAAAGGTCTAAGGTGTTGGACATGGCTACAACAATCATGAGTGCTCATAAGTTCTGAGCATTGGACTCAACCCACGCTCACTGGAATCACTTCATGGAATTTTATCTCGAGTGATTGTGAGACGGTAATATCATATAAGTCTTCAAACCTAGAGATATGATTTGTTACTTACGAGTTGGTTATGCATTGATTGTACGAAAACGCATTGGTAACTCGATGTTATAAAACGTGCCTAAGTGTATAATTCAATGAGTGGTAGAACAAACATATGAGTCGAAGTTTATCTGTTCCTTCTTGGATTAGAAGCTGATATCTGGGCCCCTCGATGATTTTGTTTTCACCTATGTACCGGGCCCGGTCAAAACTAAATTGATGTGTTCAGTTAAGTTCTATGTCAAACAAATCGGAAATCGGGAAACAAATGTTGGGCAATAAGTAAGACCATGTTCCATGTATTTGTCCGGCTGATATCTAGAACAGAGGATTATATGATCACTTATCTAAAATGGCACGTTCTAGTTCAACAGAGTTTAAAGAGCTACGATTGCTGATCGGTTCCTGAAGTCATACTTGCAACTATAGTTATTAGACTTATCCAAGTGGGAGACTGTTGGATATAGTTTCTAAGTCTATAACTATATTTGGTATGTACTTGACCCAACCCGGCATGGTCCATTTGGGTTGCACTTTACCCGAACAATTTATGGATAATCTGTTGAGAATAGTACAAGTTATGATTTATTAATATATTATAAGTTCTAATATATTAATATAAGATCATATTATTTAATTAGTATTGATCTATAATTAATCTAGGATTAATTTAGAGATCAAAGATATTACTAATTAAATATGGGCTTCTATATTTATATAGTGTGGGCTAAGGCTTATTTGGAATGGGCTAGGCTTGCATGGAAAAGTCCATGGATACTCCATGGAGCTTTAACCCATGGATCTCATGGAAATGAAGAGACATGGGTATTAGGGTTTACATGGATGTAACCCAAATCCACCACACTATATAAAGAAGGCTTTGGTTCTTGAAATCACACTAGTTGACACTTGTTGAGGTGAGGACCGATTTCAAGATAGTAGTGACTATTCTCTCAAAGTTCCAAGTTTGTGGTGATTTGTGATTTCCATTTGAGGCATCCACACTATTGGTGCTAGGCTCTAAAACTCCAAACAATCAACTACAACTACAAGGTAAGTATTTCTACTAGCTTTATTTGATTCATGTTCCCCATGCCATGCTAGTTAGGATGTGAACCTTGGAAAAATAATTATTTGCATGTATCTTAGACAAACATAGATCCAAGGTTTATTAGGGTTGCATGTACACTTAGGAATTTTTAGAATGCTCAAAACCCATCAGTTACGCCATTTCAACCAACCTTTCCCACTCCCAACTCCACCTGTTCCGAATCATCCAAAGAATTTCGATCCCGGTGAAGCTAAGTCTGAACTTCACTTTCAATAAGAGTTTACATTACTGTCCATGAAATACAAGCGTCCATGGAATCCCACTCACAAACCATATCATAACCATTTCCAAGCCACTCACCAGAATAATCCTCAACCATTTCCAAAACTTCAGAGAACCTACCTGCTTACAAACCCAACATCTCGTCATCAAGTCACCCCTCAGAATCCCAAGATAATCTGAAGTCGGACAAACCCAAGATAGTTTGTCACAAGTGTGGTCATGGTAATCAGTTTGACAAAGATTGTATGGATAAAACCACTCAGAAACTAAAGATCAAGGATTCTACATACTATGTCCGTAGAGCTCAAGAGATGGCTGCAAGTGAGAAAGCTTTCGTCACTACTATGTAAAGAGATGTTGAACGATATTGGTATTATGTAGACGAGGACGATGTGAGTACTGGAAGAAATATGTGTCTTATGACAAGACAATCGATCGAATGTGAAGAAGGCTGTTGGTCATCAGGTTCAAAAGGAGATGATGAAGATGTTGAGCCAAACTTTTACTACAAGGCAACCAATCATTTAACAGGTAAATTCTATGATTACTGAAAGTAATTTTGATTTATCTCTTTGTAAACCATATATAACCCAGATCCAATCAGATATGACCATCATCCATAAAACCTATGAGTCTGCCATAGAAGTAAGTGAGAAGTTGGAAAGTGAACTGACTCACCTTAGATTACGATTCGAAGATAGATATCTTAAGATATAATCACTAGAAAGAGAGCTTGTAATGTCTCAAGATGAATGTATCATTTTAAAAGACAAATGTGAAATCACTTATTCTGAAAGAAAATGTTTTTGTTTCTGATAACAAATGTTTGAATGGCAAAATTGATGCTTTAGATCATGCAATAGATATTATTGAAGCAAATGAACGAATGACCCATAATTTTCATCATCCATGGTCCAAAGCATCAGGCCTCGGAAGCGAGTTACCGAAACTTTTTGTTTGTCCCTTGAAGTAGTTACAAAATCTAAGTTTCATAGGAGACATTCCGAACCGCAAACATTCGGATACCCTTGTCTCACCAATGTCACCCCTTCATGAGATCTCGGACGAGTTTCAATCTATGTTACCTGAGTTTCAACCTATAGTTGTCAAATGTCCTGATTTCACGCCTCTTCCGCTTATGATACACCTGGACCTGAATCAGACCTTGAAATCATTCCCTAGCATCACCCATACTGGAGATCAAGTTTCGAACTTCGGTCCTCCTAACAATTGTGTTGTTGAGGAATTAATTCCATAGACAACTGGACCTGAATTTGATAGATCAGATTTCGTTTGGTCATCTTTAGATAGTGACATTGATGAAGAAATTATAAGTGATGATTCATATGGCTCGTGTGTTTCTAATCCTTAAGTGATTTCAAAAACAACCCTAGTGTTAATCGAGCCTAAGTTTGACAACATATCAGCTGGACAAACTTCCAAGTCATCATCTGAATCTGGAAGAAACCTTGGCTAAATAAGAAAGATGTTTTCGACCCTAAGATCGAATCCAAAAATGCTCTCAAAAAGTAAATTAGGTAAAGGCACGATTCCATATTCATTGACAGATCCAAAAAGAAAGTATCTTGGACAGTTAGCCCAACCACTAGGAACCACAACACCTTTTCACCTGTTAAAATTCTTAAAAGTCCATCCAATCCTCCTAGTTTGGTAGCTCAAAACAAGTCTGTCAGTCCTAATCCGAAAAAGGTTACTGTTGATACTCATCCTACCAAAACTGACTCTTCTTGGACATCTTCTTCTGTATTCATTGCTAAATCTGATAGTACTATTTTTAAACCACAACAATTTCAGAAATCAAATGTACCACCAAAAGGAGCAAGCAAAGAACGAGTTAGTAAGAACAATGTTGTTATAAAATCCTAAAAATATTGAAAACAAAATTTTGAGTGGAAAATTAAAAAGGTTGAAAATACTTCTGTAACTTTTGACAACATAGTGATTCCTACATCTCAAAAAACTATTGGTCCTAGAAAAGTAGTGTCCAAAGCACCATTGGTTGAATATGATTTCTCGATCAATGAAAAGACCATGGCATTTTGCTTCTTTCCCAAAGGTTCTCGGAACACACCCTCCGAAACATTCGTTGTTCCAAAGTCACAGTTGATGTCCAAAGCCCTTGCCAAAGTCCCAAAAGCTAACTCGGAGCCTAAAAACTCCAAATTCATTGATTTTGCAAGAACTCCGTGCTTCGGAACAAGATACAATATGGTATATTGATAGTTCTTGCTCCATTCACATGAAAGGACAAAAAGACTTTCTGCATGATCTCAAACTCACTCCCAACGTTGGCTATGTGACGTATGGAAATAACTCTAATTCTCACATCCAAGGTTATGGCATCCTCACCAATGGAAACTTCTATGTCTCAAATGTGGCATATGTAGCTGACCTAAAGCACAACCTGATTAGTGTGGTTCAACTCACTAACTCTAACCAAAGAGTTGAGTTCTGCAAAAAGCATAGCTACGTCATGACAGAAGATCGGAAAGAATGTCTAATCAAGTCAAATCACAACAAAAACATGTATCCGTTAGAAATCAACATGATCATTGGCAAGCCTCAACTCTGTATTCTCTCAAAGGTTGTTCCTGAGGTCAGCTGGTTATGGCATCGAAAACTTGCTCATCTAAACTTCCGATGTATGAATGATCTTGTTTCCGGTGAAATGGTCAAAGGTCTACCACTCCTCAAGTTCGAAAATGAAGACTTATGTGTTGCATGTGAACGTGGGAAGCAATCCAAAAAAGGTCATCTTCTTATTATTGAAAAGTGAATTTCGGAACCATTAGAACTTCTGCATATTGATCTTTGTGGACCCTCCACTATAGAAAGTTTGCATCACAAAAGTACATTCTTGTGATTGTTGGTGATTTTACAAGGATCACCTGGGTCTTCTTACTCAGTCTGAAATCTGAGATAGCCTCGAAACTTATCAACTTTATGAAAGGAATTGAAGTTCTCGTCAAACTTCCTGTAAGACGGGTCTGAAGTGATAATGGCTCAGAATTCATCAATGTCACCATTGAGAAATTCCTCTCCGATAAAGGCATCAACCATAATTTCTCTGCTCCGTACACTCCTCAACAAAACGGTGTAGTTAAAAGAAGAAACAAAAATCTCGTTGAAGCTGCTTGATCAATGCTAAACTTGGAAAATATTCCACTTTATCTATGGGCTGAAGCTGTGTCCACTGCCTGCTTCACTCAAAATCAAAGCATCATCAATCGACGCCTCAACATGACACCGTATGAAGCCATGAATGGTCGCAAACCGAGTATCTCGTTCTTACATGTTTTTGGCTACAGGTGCTTTATCAAAAACAACAATGTTCAACTCACGAAGTTTCAACCTAAAGCCGATGAAGCAATCTTCTTGGGATACTCAGCAAAACCCAAAGCCTACTGAGTACTGAATTTTCGTACTCATGTTCTTGGAGAAATCTTTGATGTCACCTTCAATGAGAACTATGTTCATAATTCAGGCCCAACTCATGTCACAATCCATATCATGGAGTCTGATGGTCCATCTCCAAGTTTTCCGAATTCCAAAATTATCAATGAAGTTGACATCGATACCCTGTTCGGACCTTTAGAAACAAATCTTGCATCAGAATCTCGATCAAAACCGTCTTCATCAACTGTAGCTCTAATCTCTCAAAATGTTTCTGGTCCGACACCTACTTTTCCTCCATTTGATTATGATCCATTTCAACCTTCTTAGGTTTGAGGGGGGGGGGGGGGGGGGGTCATCCTTCCCTTGAATCAAATGTGGATGGATTTCAAGATGCAGCAGATCAAGTCGCTGAATTTAATCCCACTCCGATCAACAACGAAGACAATGCTCACTTATTTGACTTTCCACTTGAAGATGCTGTAAACCTATCTAGTTCAGAAGTACAGGGGGAGCATCATCCACAAATTCAAAATATTCAGGGGGAGCAACACAACCCCATTGTTGATGTCAGATCATCCGCTGCACAGGAGCTTTCGAGATTACAGATTTAGACAAAGGATCATCCTCCAAATCAGGTCATCAAAAATCTCAACGCTGGTGTTGAAACTCGTTCTGCTACTAATATCCAAAATGAATGTCATTTTTCAGCATTTATCTCAATGGTTGATCCAAAATCCATCAAGGAAGCATTAGAACATGCTGACTGGATTACAACCATGCAAGAAGAGTTGGTAGAATTTTATAGAAATGAAGTGTGGACTCTCGTCCCTCCTCCTCAGGATCAACCTATTGTTGGTACGAGATGGGTCTTTCGAAAAAAGCTAAACGATGCTAAAGTTATTATCCAAAACAAAGCAAGACTAGTGGCCAAAGGATACACTTAGACTGAAGGACTTGATTATGATAAGACCTTTGCTCTTGTTGCTCGTCTTGAAGCCATTAGAATCTTTTTTGCTTATGCAGCTCAAAAAGGCTTTAAGGTTTACCAAATGGATGTTAAAAGTGCTTTTCTCAATGGAGAACTCGATACATAAGTGTATCTCTAACAGTCCCTCGGTTTTTTCAATCTTTATTATCCCAAATATTGCTACAAACTCCAAAAAGATGTTTATGGCCTTAAGCATGTTCCTCGTGCTTGGTACGAGACTCTCACCGACTTTCTCAAGTGTTCTGGTTTTCAAATAGTAATTCTCGATCCTACCCTATTTTGAAGATCAAATGGAAACAACCTCATGTTAGTCCAAATCTATGTTGACGATATCATTTTTGGATCCACAGATTCATCAATGGTTGCTGATTTTCCCAAGTTAATGATTAGTCGATTCCAAATGAGCATGAACCGCGAATTAAATTTCTTCGTCGGACTCCAAGTCAAGAAAACCAACAGAGGAATCTTTATTCACCAAGAAATACATTTCCGAGCTTCTAAAAAAGTATTCAATGGACACCTGTGCCTTTGCAAAGGTTCCTATGGGTTTTGGACACAAGATCTTCTCGGACCCATCAGGTGTTGCTGTTGATCAAAATAAGTACATGGGAATGATTGGATCACTACTCTACCTTAAAACAATTCGTCCGGATATCATGTTCTCCACATGCCTGTATGCCAGATTTGTGGTCAATCCGAAGATGTCGCATCTTCTGACAGTCAAGAAAATATTCAAATACCTTAAAGGTACAAGGAGTCTCGGAATCTGGTATCCAACAAATGAGAGTTTCCTTCTTCAGGCATACTCCAATTCAAACTATGGAGGCGTAACAACGTAAATTTTCAAAACAATTTTTCATTTTTAAAACATACATTTACTCATAAAATAATGTCAAAACATATTGTATCAAATGTTATCATCACAAAACATCTCCCCAAAATCTCAAACATAAACTCCACAAGTGTGTGTGTGTGTACGAATCATGCTGGCGCCTTCCCGTGCTCATCATTGGTACCTGAAACACATAACACAACAACTGTAAGCATAAATGCTTAGTGAGTTCCCCAAAATACCGAATACAACACATACGCCACTCAAGGCTAGAATACGACCCTCTGGTCGATGAGTCTCAGCGGGACCCTCCAGTCCCGTAGCTCGTTGGACCCTCTGGTCCGGTCATAACTCGTTGGGCCCTCCGGCCCGGTCTGTATCGTTGGACCCTTCGGTCCGGTCTATAACATCATACAACATACATACAACACATAGCACATAATCTCATACATAACACATAAGACCCTCTGGTCCACACAATATACCGATCTAGGTAACGTATAGTGAGAAGACTCACCTCGGTGTCTCGGTAAATATCTGACTCGGTAGAAATGTGATCTAGCCTCCGCCTAATCACACAAAGCAAATAATCTCATAAATACAACTGTACTCAACCCTAAAAGTCAACAAGGTCAACGGTCAAACTTTGACCCGACTCGTCGAGTGCACTAGGGCGACTCGGTGAGTCTACACGTGTCCACTGACTCTCTTAGTCCCTCTCTTGGCACGTCGGGTACTTCCCCTGACTCGACGAGTTCCACCTGGGATGAATCGCGGGGCCACCCTGACTCAACTCGCCGAGTCTTAAGAACAACTCGGCGAGTTCCACCTTGAACTCAGTCCCCCCTGACTCTCCCTGACTCACTGAGTTATTCCTCAACTCGGCAAGTCCATTCACTGAGTGATTTACGGGAAACCTTCATACTACTTGCCGAGTCTGTTCTTCAGACTCGGCGAGTTCATGCCATGCACAAACTCCATACAACTCCTAAGGTCAGATCTGCTCCATACATTCATAGATCTGGCCTTCCCAAGCATGATAATCACGTAAAGTTCAGACCTTGACACTCATATAACATCTAAATGGTCCAAATTTGTGATTTAGCCCCAAAAATGACATCCCAAGCCCATGGCTCCCAAAATGACTCATAAAGCTCCAAGTTCCAAGGTCTCTGGACCTCTTTATGTCCAGATCCAAGACATAAACTCGAGAAGGGACCAAATGCTCCACTTAATCAACCTCTAAAAGGGTTAGAAAACCCTAACACTAAGAATTAACACAAAAACTGAAGAAGGTCCGAGCAAAATACCTCAATATGGTCTCTATGAGCTCAGGAATCCCCAAAATCGCACCTCCTTCAGCCTCCTCTTGCCTTGGTCACCTCCTTCTTGCAAAAACACCCACAAAAGGATCAAGAATGGCCTCTCCTTCCTTACAAACACTCTAGATCTCTTAGGGTTTCTCTCTGGGGGTTGGTGGCCGCAAATGACAGCCCTAAGACCCTTTAAATAGGTCTCAAACCCTGGAAATTAGGGTTTCATTAAACAACATGGACTCGCCGAGTCCACTCATGAACTTGCCGAGTCCAGCTGTGAACTCGCATACGAATCCGCGACTATACTCGGCGAGTTTAGACGCCAACTCGCCGAGTCTCCCCACAACATCCAAAAATAAAAGAACAAAATATAATACCTGGGAATTCGGATGTTACAGGAGGTCTTCAATTGGAAAGAAAAAGCACCTTAGGAGGCTGTCCATTTTTGGGTGGAAGATTGGTTAGCTGGTCATCTAAGAAATAGAGTTGCATTGCTCTCTCAACAGCCAAAGCGGAATACATTGTTGCTGCTAGTTGCACTTCTCAAGTTCTTTAGATGAAATCTCAACTTTTGGACAATGGTTATCGATTTCAACAAATTCCAATCTATTATGATTATCGAAGTGCCATTATGATTTCTCACAATCCAATTCAACACTCCATGACGAAGCACATCGATATTCTATACCATTTCATTAAAGATCATGTTTTAAAAGGAAACATTGAACTTATTTTTGTTCCATCCGACGATGAAATTGCTGATGTCTTTACTAAGGCATTAGACAAAACCAAATTCAATGGTTTTCTGAACAAAATGGGTATGATGTTGCCTGATCCTCAATTCTTCCAAGAGGCTTGTACTCTCTTATGGAAACACCAAAAAGTGAAATAATTCTGAAGTCAAAATCTTTTTCATCTTGGAATAAATATGATCATTTTACGTATCTTTTTGTCTAACCTCTTCTTGTAGTTTTAAGTTGTACAACTTTCCTCATCTCTTGAAGATTATGACCTATATAGTTGCATTGGTATTTTGCTTTGATCTCCCATCAAAATCTATCTCAAATGAAGTACATTTTGGTTCATCCCGAAATTCAAATCTAAAATGGTAATAAGTATTCATCTCTTATCCTTGTCCGAGATCTGATCCTTCATGTCTCGGAATCTCAAATCTGTTTAAAAGTTTTCCTCTAAGATCTTCATTCATTTTACCTCTAATATTCAGTACGAGATTGTGCCATCGTGAAGTCTATATCATGAACAAGTGTTGTGTTCATCTTTTCCTCGAAGTATCTTATGACATCTCGTCTTGAAATTTCCTTATTCCGAGATCGACTGTTGTGCAAAGAAGTTTAAAGGTTTTCATTCAAATTTTTTCCCAAAATGTTTTCTTAATTGAATTAAAGGTTAATTTTTTTAATGATTATCCTTAACTCCTGAATAAACGCGTTTTTGCACACGTCTCGATAAAGTGCACATCAACTCAACTGAAATGACAGTTTTCTTATTTCTCACGAATGGACACCCCATCTTTTGCCCTTGCAGTTTATATGCATGCCAATTTTGGCAACACATTGAATGCAATCCATTTTCCAATCGGGTGTCATCATTGCACTTTTAACTAACACGAATCGAAAGTCCAACCTGTAAAAGGTTTTTAAAATCCAACTGTTCAGGTTTTACGCTTAAACCATCTTCTTCTCCAATATTCTCTCTGCAACTGTTCTTCAAGCTTTCACACCTGCAATAATGGCTTCCTGTCAAAATGTCACAGAAATCCTCAAACCTGTCTCCAAGAAGAAATTTTCGAAAGGTTTCGCCTCATCTTCATCCCAAGAACCGATCCTTCGCGAAATGATCCACTTTTCTCACTCGATCCTATGGATTATGATGAATCCATTTGAGTGATGATCGAGTTCATCTCACATCACTTCATTGTCATTCCACTCACCAAAAGCCCAAACCCTTAAATCCCTCCACGCATCCTTCACACTACCTTCGAGAGAATCAAGATTCAGAATGATGTTCTAGAGACAAAAATCACCGAAGATAGAATTGTTCCTGTTTCAAAGCAAACTTTCCTCAAAGCCATTAGAATTCCAGAAAACCCCATGGTTTTTCAAGAGCAAGAACCCACGTCTGAAGAGTTTTAGACATTCCTCAATGAAATTGGGTACACCGAAGAGTTTATGGCTAAGAAGTTCAAGAAATCGCAGTTCATGGACTATGGAAAATGTTGATGCACCTCATTATTTGAGGTCTTTCAGGAAAATATGGTGACACAGATACGATGAGAAAAGACTGGCTGTGTGTTGTTTACAACATCTACTCTGGAAGGACCAACAATGTTTATTTAACTGAGGTCCTATGGAAAGACTTTTAGAAGTTTTCCATCAAGAGAAAGCCACATGAGATTTCTAGCCCAAGGTTTTGGGCTCTTACACTTCAATAAATCTACAGGGAAAAAAAAGAGTCAATCCCTATCAACACAAAACCGAAAGAGGTATTTCTATCTTTTAAAGCTATTAAGATGTATAGACTTCTGAATCAGTCCACTTTCGGACCTATTCGTAGGTTGCCTCAACACGTGCTTGCAGTTCTTCCATCCGATTCACAATTTCTTAAACATCACTTATAGACTTTGACTGTGTATGACCCAACAAAGTCCACCCCATTCTCTCGTGATCAGCCCTCAAATGTGACTAAGCCAGCCAAGACTAGTGGCAAAAAGAAAAAGGCATCCAAACAAAAAATATCTCCTTCCAAAGTTCCTGCCAAAAAGTGATCCAAAGTCAGTAGTTTCTCTCGGAAGGAATCACATACTGACATTTCGACTGACTTCGGTCATCCGATTACCCTACCTAGACACTCTTCTGAAGTACCCTTTGGAGTTTCAATACTACTTGCACACACTCATGGGGAGTCTCCAGATGATACATCCCCATCTTCCCAAAAAGATGATGCCGGTGTTGAACAAAGTTCCTTGCACCCCCTGGAACAAACCTACGTGTCATATTTGAAATCCCATTTTCTTCAACACAAGCATGATTTGGGGCCCCTGCCTCGGATCCTAAGCTCTTGAAAGTTAGGGTTGTCCCTCCGACTTTTCGAGCCCTAACCGGTCTGATACCTGGTTCAAGTAATGGACGACCAGGTTCTACTGATGAAGATTGGATTGACTTTGTTAACAGGGCTCATACTAGACATCCTGAGCCGACTCATGCTCAAGTTGAATCACTCTCATTTCCATGAGAAAATGTGCAATTCAGAGCAACCTGCCATTCGTTGGTCCCACAGACGAAGAAACATATCAAGAATTTGCAACAGGAGAAGTTCATCAAACCACAATCATCTCGGATGATCCTCCTAAGTCTCCTCGTACCGATGTCTTCGAACCTCACTTGACCGAAGAACACTCAACGGAGTTTATGTGTGATGATGATAACGCTTCCATTGGTGCTCTTCCACTATTCTCCTCATTCAAGTCTCTGCAAAGACTTCTTCTTTAAAGCCTATATATGACTTTGAACTATCATCATCTTCCTCATAACATGTTGATGAAGAAATCCGTATCGATGACAATGTCAAAGCAAGTCTACGAGGTGAAACTGAAACAAATCCTTCTCAAGGAAATCAAATAGAAAATAATCCCTCTCCTTCCGAATCTCAAGTCAACAAATATGGTAATGATGATAAGTCCGAGAGTTCCATCTCGAACACTGGATCATCAGATGAAAATATTGTTGATCCATGTTCCCATCTGGAACTCCGAGACAACATGGCTACAACTGCATCCAAGGTTGACTCAATCGACAAATCAGTGGCACAGTTGGATTCCAAGCTTGATGAAAAAGTTTCTATCCTCGACTCTAAGCTTGATGTCATTCTCCAGTCTCTTTCCGAGATTAAAAAAATTGGGCCTCCGAAGCTGAGCGAGTTGATCAACTTGATAAGCTCATGTCATTACAATTCAATCACACTTTGGAAGAATTCGAACAAAAGTATAACGACAGCTTGGATCACCACATCTCAACCACCTCCATCATGATAAAAATCCACGACGACACGATCAAAGAGACAAACACGATGATTCAACAAACACATGTCCATCATGAGAAGCAGATCCAAAGGTTAAAGAAAGAAATCAGGAAGAAGGACGAAATCAATCTCATCATGCAATAAGTCCTCATCAAGTTACTCCAAGCTTGTTGGAACATCATTGATGTTCCAAACAACAAGTTCAAAGAAATGTTATCCATCTTGAGTACATTGTTTGATCATCTTAAAGCCCAAGCCCTCACTTCTGAAGCCTATAATGCTCTCTCCAAGCAAATCAACATGAGCTTCCAGAGAGTATTCGAAAGGTTGTCTAAAGTCCAAGCTACAGGTAGACTTGCCACAAATGCAGGGCCTTCCAAAGCAAGAGGGGGAGAAGGACCTAGACGAAATATCCAGACCATTCAATGGAAACCTGCCTCGGAGTTCAGTCTCTGAGATGAATCCGATGATGATACACAGGTTATATCCATGGACCCTCCATCGAAATATGAAGAAGAAGATGAAAAGTTAATCATAAATGTTGTTGTAGGACTTCAAGCTCCTCGGAAATTTCCAGCTAAGGTTCTATCTGAGGGAGAGAGAAAGATATGGTTCGTTGTCACTTGGCCATCTTCCTTGGCAGACGTTCTTCAAAGAAGTCGTCACCGTCGATGAATTCCGAGTCACTCAGTCTATGCTGCCTCCTATTCCTTCTCCAAGAATCATTCCAATCGATGAAGGTTCTCCTATTCGGAAACCAGACGATATTCCGGAAGAGCCTCTGATTCCTCCTCCTCCATAGTTCGTCATCCCTGGAACCATTCAAAAATTCATCTCTGACTTAAACAAACCACATCAAGACAAAGGGAAAAACATTGCCTCGGAACCTCACAACCCTCAAAGGACCTTCAGAAAGTCTGAAGGCTGGTAAAAAGCTTAAAATGATCAAGCACTTGAAGAGAGCATTTGGATTGAAGTGCTAAAAGATAATCCCAATCCTTTGCTAGGGATATCGCCAATATTTCGAGAAGGGATAATTCATGATCAAGACATAGTGCCTTTCATGTACTTTGATCTTCCTAATCAAGACTCCGACCAGATCGATCTCTCAATCTCACCATTTGGAAACTATTACATGATGTTCGCTCCACTTCATCCCAATGATGATCCTCAAACAATCATCAGAACTGAGCAAGAGAGATTGAAGACATTTTACTCCGTTAACGCACGTCCTCAAAAATAAGTGTGGTATTGGAAGAGAATAATAAAGATTGTTGGGTTTGGAAGAAAGATTCAAAGCAAGTTCGACCTGAATTGCATGTTGTGTAGATATCACATCAATCGGAAAAAAGAAGCCACCATCACCATCACAGATGCAGATTTCCCATCCATCAACCCAAATGATATTCTCACTATTGTTGCTCATTTCCGAAGTCATCAAAATGATCAAATGAGCATAGCATACACTATTGCAATCAACTTTTTGAAGGATTATGTAGCCGGATTCTGTAGATCCTACATTAAGTTCTCACACTTGTTCGGAACTGAAAAAGTGTTGGCTAAAATTTCATGTGAACTTCCTAAAGCCCAAATTCTAACAGAAGGTCCGATTGAAGAACCAAAACTCGGATACATCTATTGGAGAAAGAGGACCAACAAGAAAGAGTTCTTCCGAGTCATGGACAAGAATCTCATTCCTACAACCATTCTGCAAAAGTTCATCGCCAATGCTGCCAAAAGTGATGCTCTAGAACACGTGAAGAATAAGTTTATCAATCATCTCAAGTGGTATGTGGAAGTCCGAAGTTGGCTCTACAGTGCTTACCTTTTCATATCAGAAGAAGCTAACTAAGCTGACAAGATTGCTAAATTCACTTACGGGGAGATTATTGATACATGGAAAGTGAACCTATAGCAATCCTAAGAAATTAAGTTCCGAAGTTAGCTTGTCTCTGAGATATGATGAAGTTCCGAGCTAGTTCAATTCCGAGTTCAAGATCTTCAGAAGTCAGAAGTCTGTACATGCATTTAATGCATTTTGTCTTTTTATGATGTAACAGTTCATATGACTTAAACATATGTATCTTTTAGATATTAGTTTGTCAAGCACTGATCATTATCTAGTCCTTTGAATGTATTTCAGTTTGTATTGGGTTCTTCCTTCACTATTTAAGATGTGAATGTTTCATGAGTTGATATCAAAGTATTAATCCAAATAACAATTATTCTCTTCACATCACTTTCAACTTTCCTTCCAGTCAAGGTTCTTTCTTAACATTCTTATTATTCTTAAACTATCTATGCATTGATTATACTCACGTTTACTTCATTTATTACTTAAATACTTTGTTGATTATTTATCTTCAAGTCTTAACTGGTTTACCATATTCGACTGGAACTACATATTAAGAGCAGACGTTGATCTTAAAGATTAACTCAAGGTTTGAGTTTTCAAACCTTGTCTTTGCGCATTGATTTTTGTTCTCACACTTTACCACCACCAGCTAACGCATCAAACTTAGATTCCATTGTCAAGTTTCTAATGAAAGATTGCTTC
This sequence comes from Lactuca sativa, assembly GCF_002870075.4. NCBI lineage: Eukaryota > Viridiplantae > Streptophyta > Magnoliopsida > Asterales > Asteraceae > Lactuca > Lactuca sativa. The sequence goes on from NC_056627.2 coordinate 273,167,033, forward strand.
ATGGAAGCCCAAGAAATAACACCTCCCCCAAGCAAAAATATCCAACCAGTTGTTGTGGGATGGTCCTCCATGTTGGTTATCCAACTTGCATCCGAATGACCTTCTAAGAATGAAGGACTTCCCAAATAACTCAATCCATTGTCCATGGTTCCCTTGAGATACTTAAACACTCTATTGACTGCTTGCTAATGTTGAGCACTAGGATTACTAGTGTAGCTGCTCAACTTTCCCACTACATAAACAATATCTGGCATGGTTCTGGTCATTCCATACATCAAGCTATCAATAGCTTTAGAATATTCTAATTGTGAAATAGGAATGCCATTTTTAGGCATTAATATCATACTTGAATCCATGGGAGTACTCACATGAGAACAATCACTGGAATTAAACTTTAATGTCCCAAAATTTAAGACCAAAAATTTAAATTTATAATAATAAAACCATCATCCAAATCGTATCATAAAACCATACTGAAATCATAGTATAACAATAATCATCCAACTACATCAGAGTCAATAAAAAGCGGAACAATGTGGTGTGTGTGATGCGATCATCCCGAGCTCTTTCCCCTCTATTCGGAAGTACCTTAAACATAAACTAAAAACCATAAGAACAAAGCTAACTAAGTTCCCCAATATACCACATACCATACATATCAAACATATAATGGACCATGCCCAACCACCATCGGGCCCTGCTCGACATTGAGCCCTACTATAATGCCGTGTTTCAAATTGTTTCTTATTGCGGGGTGATGATCACGGAGTGAGTATTAGTAGACTTAGAACCCTTGAAGAATTGATTATGGGCTCATTTGGAGGTGGATGATGTAGTTTGTGTGATATGGGTATTCGGTTTGTGTTTCGAAGCCCAAGGGTATTGGTAAACACGTTGGTTTGGGTATTTTATGAATTCTGGATTTAATTTCGATTGATTTTCAGACTAAATAAAGTTTATAGAAGTGTAGGGCTTCTCATTACCTTTTCGTGGATATAAAGAATGCCGAAAACGGATAAAGGATGCAAAATTTATGACCATTAGAAGTTCGAAGGGTTTTGGGCCAAATCAGGTACGCATGGCGTACCAAGTGGGAATGCATGGCGTTCAGAAGGGAAATGGACGTGGGCCAACTTGGGAACGCAGGGCGTTCCCTATGCTGTTTCAAAGCTTCGTTTTTAGGGTTTTTCCTCTTTATAAGCATCATTATGGACCCAAACCTCTTTCATTCTTCAACCTCCATCCTCTCTAACTCTAAGAACGAAACCCTAGCCTCCATTTGTGTATTTCTTGAGACTTATGGTGATTTATGAGTGTTTTGGTGCTTGAGGAAGAAGAAGGAACTTCCTGACAAGTCATTTCTTGACTTGGAGCTTTTTAGATCCAGGCTTTGTGCACCTAGATCTATCTTATGGAGGTATAAAGTCTCAACCTTGACAACTCTTTCATGTAGATCTAGATAAGTGGTATTGTGTTATGGTTTTGGTCCCTTTGAGGTGGTCCTTGTGAGTAGAAGTTACTCCGTGACCTTTGAGCTTCATATTTGGTCCTTGTTGAGGTTATGTAGTCATACAGTTTGGATCTTGATAGGTATAAACCTCCCATGCATAATTTGGTAGTCATTTGATGAGGTCCCTATAAATTAGATCAAGAAGTTTAGATTGAGGCCTTAAGGTATTAAGAAGTTTTAAGACACTTTTGAACTAATTTTGACCTTTTGGAGTTCATCTTTAGTGATTGGGCTTCATTAAGCCATGCAAAGGCTTAAATCCTTTGACTTTATGGATTAAGTCTCCGAGTTTATGCTATTCTGAATCTTGGACGTCATGGCTTAAGGTATTAAGACCTTGGGGTGAATTTTTGTTCAAAGGTCGAGAACGCCACACATTCATCTCAGGAACGTAGTGCGTTCCGACAGGCGGTCCCGATCCTCGGTCAAACGACGAACACCCAATGCTCCACCAGGGAACGCGACGCGTTCGTCTCATCAGTAGGTGTGACAACCCGATATTTAGAGACAATGTAATGTAAAACCAGTCAAATTTAGGTCAAAATATAACTTTAATAAAATCTTATTTGGGTTAAATCAAGTGGTAGTAATCGTAACAAGATTTTCATACATTTAAAGAACACAAAAATTCGAGTTATAACGAGGAAGTTATAACCATTCTAAAATTCCCGACAAAACCGGCAACACAGATTAAACGAAAAACGCGAAGTTTCAATACAATAGTTTTTAGCCTTAAGTATCTAAATAAAAGTTATATATAACATCAAACTGTGACCGTACATAAAAAACGTCCAAATCTGACTTCGTATAAGGAAGTTATGATTTTTCCAAGATTCGGGTATAACAGTAGACAGCTAAAAACTCGAAATAGAGCTCGAGATACTTTTTACCAAAACAACCTAAATGAGAATCTAAGGTCTCAACATTAGTAGCGCAACGGCGAAAAGTCTGACGAAAACGGACATAGGATGAAGAAGTTATGGATTTTTAACGGACTTTTCATGTCCCGGCCCGTTAAAAATAAATAATTAAAAATAAAGTCAAAATTTGCCAATCAAGTCTAAACGAGAGTTGTAGATAACATTTTCAGCTACGCGTGCATATAAAGAACGTCGAAAACGGAGCTCGTATGCGAAAGTTACGGATTTTACAAGTTTGGGGTCCAAAATCCGAGGCTGTCAGGCCCCCACGACGTGGCACAAGCTTGCTGCAACCCGGCAAGTGACCGAGGACGTCCAATCAATGGAAGAGGATAAGTTTGACTCCCCACGACGTGGCCATACCTTTCCACGACATGGCACACCCCAAAAATGCCCCTATAAATAGATTTCAAGGGCTCCGAGTTTTATTGCTCAGTTCCCTTCTTTCTCGCGCCGAAACTCTGCGTTTAAACCCCCAAGACCCTCCCAAAGCCCCGGGTTTTCACCTTCAAGTCCCAAAGGAAGGTTTTGTGTTCCCGAGGTTCCCGAGAATCCTGAGATTTTCCCGCGTTTTCAGCTCTTCCTGTCGAAGTTCTGCTCGATTCTTCTCTCGACTACTTCAAATCAACCACTTCAATCAAGTGAGTTCATACCCCTATAACTACGCTTTCAAATGTTTTGTAAATGCTTTTATACACTTTTAAGGGGGGATACAAGTAAACACACGACTAAAATCGTGTGAAACATCGATCTTTTGCTATACTTTTGATACTGTTGTTTTAACTATCTTATGAAGTTATTATCATGCAAAATACCTCACCACACAACTTTACCCTCTTGGGATACAATATGTTTTACAAATAGAAATATGTTTTATTTATACGTTTGCATAGTACATCATCTCAAGGGTAACCATTTCAACTATAAGATGATGCTTTTACAAGAAAACTCAACTCATCATCACGTCTTTGTAACACGGTAGAAAAGGAAATCATTTCATACAAACGATTTTTCATCATATTACTCGTGAACTCGTTGTTAGCAATCATGTGGTGTCATATGGCTTTGTTTGTACCAAAAGAAAGTCCCCACCTATAACCAGAGTCTCTTGGAGGGAGAGCGTGACAAGTGTGTATAGATCTATACGGGGCTGACAATCCGCACCCTGACTGTTGGCTACAGTCCGTCATTAGGGGTGACAAATGTCAATATTAGGTACTGCGTCTAGTATGGTTATGAGGAACTCACAACACGCGGAAACAATGACTCAAGCACGTAGTAATACATAACTCAATCATTGTTAGGGGGTAATAACTATATTCTAGGGTATTATCAGCATAGTCAAAAAATCAGGATAAACACTTCCACAACTAGTTTTACTTAACAATAAAACTATACATCTTCTTTTTAGCATGTCATAATTGCTTACAGGTTACGGTCTTGGTAATTTGAGACTGCATTTCACATTTAGGAAAATATAGGATTTTCCTGGTTCATATACATTCATTTTGTACAATAACGATTTACAACATCATTCTTTTGAGCATGTCATAGTTGCTTACAACTTACGGTCTTGGTCATTTGAGATTGCATTTCACTTTTAGGAAAATAAGGGATTTTCCTGGTTCAAATACATACAATTTATACAACAATCGTTCATATTCATTTCATACACCCATAAGAAAATATCGGATTTTTTGGAAAACACACACGCACTTTAGAATGGCATACATTTCCTCAAAACACTACTTATGAACTCACCAACTTAAATGTTGACACTTTTTATTTGAAATAACTTGTATTCTCAGGAAACCGCTAAACCAAGTAGCAACTACTTTTGAAGACTAACGCGCTGGCGTTAGTAACATATTTTGGATCACCATATTGTATTTGATTTCTTTTGCAAACATGTAACACATACAATTATGTAAACTTTTAAAATATATTTATATTATGGTGGAGTGTACTTTCTTTACTATTCATTTGTTATGATACTTGACATGACGTCCTCCGCCCCCGAACGTTTCCACCGTTCTGGTTTTGGGGGTGTGACAGATTGGTATCAGAGCATTGTTTATAGTGAACTAAGTATATCAAAACCATTTTTGATATACAACTATAAACACAACTGGGCAAAAACACTCTGAGTAAGAGTCATACTTTTAAAATTAAATTTATTTAGTTTTTGTAAAGTAGGCATGCATTCATTTCATATTAATAACAAGGTCAGTGTCATAATTAAAACAATATAAAAGTATTATAGATGAGTTGTGCAATACATGTATGCCTTGGGATATGTAATCGGGACTGGGATAAATATAGCCTGATCAACTATATTTGTCCGAGAGCCGAACTGTGTATGCCTGGGGATAGCTACAATGGACAACAAGTCTAAAACTTACCAAACTTATAAACTTTAGAATCAAACATAACATTTAGAATACTATAGGAGTATTTTATGCATACGATAGTTTAACTTTGATGTCAACCTTATCTGCCTTAGTTCTAGACAATCCTTATCTCCTTATTCTCGTACAAACACAGTGGCTGGACTCCATCCCCATGGCAACCCTTACCTTCCGAACGACGGCAATGTTGGAGGGTTTGAAGAAGAACCCGAGAATGATCATCCAATCCCTTTGAATGATCACTATGCTGAAAAACTTTCGGATGTTGATAACTCCGAACCTGAGGTTGAGAACCTACCCCCGGTAGCTCCATTTCTAAATCCTAACCCTCGCCCCGCTTTTCATGGCCCGACGCCTCCTTGGGTAGAATGCTTGGAAACATGGAGCGAAGAGCAAGATCAACTTATGCCGTTTAATGGAGACCGAAGCTTCTACAACTTAAATGAAGGGAGCTCAGCAGACAGAGTTCTACCAATCCTAATCCGTAGAGCTGCCCGAAACAAAATTCAGGGCATGATGGCTCTCCAATGTATCAAAGAGGTTAATACTAATGCAAGAATGCATACCATTCACACCAATCGCCTTGATCACAAGTGAGAGATCTGATAGAAACCATGAGACCCTGCTGCAAGCACTAGCTGAAACCCGAGCCGAAGTCATAGAGCTCCAAGTACGCCAGAGGGTGTACGAGAGATACCTGCTTTATATGGAACGTCAACTAACCGAACTAAGGGTTCACCATAGGGGTGACCGTCGCCAGTAGGAGATACCGTGTTCCTGTCTATGTTCTGTGTAGTACTTTCTATGTAATTACCTTGTACTGTAAGTACTTTTATTTAAGTCTTTATGCTGTCGAAGACTTTTCTACTCCGAATATGATGTAAGACCTACAACAAGGTCAATTTTCCCAAACCTATTGCGTCTTAAACATCAATGATATCGACAGTCGGCTAACTTCCGTGTCAATCTTTATTCAAATGCTTTCATCATGCTTTCATTTGAGTCTATCTAAAACCCCATCTAGTCAAGTTATTGGACTATGGTAATTTAACTCCGGGATCATTTCCAAGTTTCTCGCAAAGGTTGGATCATGTTATCCACCAACCAATAATACCCTGGTTTGGAAGATAAGCATTTTTGAGACCATTCTATTAATTTACTTCTACTCCATACTGGGACTGCATCATAGGGATGTAGGTCAAACCTTCGAGAACATACTTTTATTCTTTACACGAACGATCGAACTACGTCTAGGTTCAACCATACTCTCTCACAAATTCATTTTTTTTCCGTGTAACAGAATCATGTCGCCGAAGAAAAACGATCAACCCATCAACCAAACACCAACTCTTCAGATTTATGCAGCTACCTTTCAAGCTGCAGTCTCGGCTGCCGTGTTAGCTGTTCTGACCCACCTTAACGCTAACAAAGCGAATGTTAGCGGGATTGTTAACGATAATTCCAATCCAAGTAACAATCAAGTACCTCAACGAGCAACAAACTACCACGACGCCCTGAATCCCAAGCCCAAGAATAACAAACGAAAGTTTTGGGCTAAGGCTAAAGGCAAATCACCCTAAGGGGCAAGCAAAAGACAACAACCTGTAGCAACCTTCAAAACCACGACTTCTGTACCTCCTACTACCATCCATTCTAGTATCCCAGTTATCCCTAACCCGGCCAGACAGTATGCTTGCAATCTCCCAAAGTTCAACAAATGCAACTATCACCATCATGGACCTTGTCGGAAAATGCAGTACTTAAACTGCAATAAAAAGGGACACACTGTACGTTACTACAAGACTCGGACCCAACACATTACTTCAACCACCAATGTCGAAATATCTTGAATATGCCATATATGTGGCGTAATGGTACACTTAAAGAGGGAATGTCCAACAGAGGAGAGCGATGGTGAATCCGGAGAAGTTTGACCTCATAATGGAAAGAGGCAACGAAGGACCCTACTATAGTATAGTTTCACTTCCAATCGTCAGTATTATGTATGTTTTTTAAACATGTGTAAAACTAGTGCAACTCGAGTCTTATCTTTTGCGAGATCCCGTCAGTTAAGGGACCCTCGTGCTACGTATACTTGCCTTTTGTAGTATACTTTGTTCGCAGCAGTATTCCTGTAGTTACTCTAAAGTACTGTAACTCTGTTAAAAAGTTGCATTGTTGTGTTTTGTCTGTAACGCCTTAGTGATCAAATCTAGTGCCTTATTTCCATGTGATTCCGATTTCATCATACGATCAGAGTCTATTTGTTCGTCACAATACCAGTTTCGTGCGTAAATCTCTTTCTCCAAAATCATCTTTCTAACGAAACTATCACTTTAGAACTCCGAAGTACTCATGCGTAGAGTACCCTATGTTTCTTATCCTTTTCCAAAGAAACCTCAGCAAACCTCCCCGAAGTACCACTCGTGTAGTACGTCAAGTTCAATCCAAAGACCCACCTTTTCAATCTTAATTATATACGACTCGTATACCCGAGACTATAATTGGTGAACCTGGTATGGGTTCTACTATGAACTTTAGGACGGAGACTGCCCAAGACTGAGAGTGGTCGTGCTTCCGTGAGAATAAACTTAGAAATACCTATCCTTTTCCCTAATTCATGAGTAGTCATACTTTCTTTTAGATCTTCACGACATCTAATCCACCCCAAGGCTTTGACATCATAATCAGTAGGAGTTGGTTAAGTCTACATCGAGCCGACATCAGGTGCTTGGATAAAGTAGTTCATCCTAACCTCCCTAAACAACGAAGCTCTAGTTATTTACAGCGACGAACCAAGTACGAACCCTCTCATCATTTCGTGTATGCAAGCTCAGAAATGCTTATGAAAGGAATATCATGCATTCCTTGCACACATCGTCGATACGAGCCAAGAAGTGAAGGACATTCAGAACATCCCAAAAGTACGCGACTTCCCCAACACCTTTCCAGAAGAACTACCGGGATTACCACCACAGCGTCAAGTCGAATTCAGAATCGACTTAGTTCCAGGGGCTACCCCAGTAGCCAAATCACCTTATCGTCTAACTCCAACTAAGATACTGGAACTTCCTAGTGAGTTTAACAAACTCCTCAGAAGAGGATTCTTTAGGCCAAGATTCTCACTTGGAGGAGCACCAGACTTGTATGTAACAAGAAAGAGCGTTCCAAAAGCTAAAGTGAGCTTGGTGTACCACACCGATATTATCCCTCTCAAAGGGGATAGAAGATTTCGTGGTGAAAGGCGATGCATCCAATCAAGGGCTTGGTTGCGTTCTTATACAAGAGGAAAGGCCACTGCCTATACCTCAAGACAGCTTAAGATGCAAGAAGTTAACTATACAACACATGATCTTGAGTCAGGAGCAATGGTAATTGCTCTGAAGATCTGGGAAACACTACTGGTAGGGTACAAGGTGTAATACTCTCACAGACCACAAAAACATTCAACATACATTCGACCAAGAAGAGTAGCACACCAGTGAAGTCAAACGAAAGAAGCAAAGCCATATCCCGATAGTGAAAGGTTCACTGGAATGCTAAGCGACGACCTGAGTTCACTTAAGAACACGAGGAGCAAATAAAACTTCTAACTGTAGCATGATTATCAATTCTGCTTAAACTTTAATTTCGGGACGAAATTCTCTCTAACGGGGGGATGATGTGACAACCCGATATTTAGAGACAATGTAATGTAAAACCAATCAAATTTAGGTCAAAATATAACTTTAATAAAATCTTATTTGGGTTAAATCAAGTGGTAGTAATCGTAACAAGATTTTCATACATATAAAGAACACAAAAATCCGAGTTATAACGAAGAAGTTATAACCATTCTAAAATTCCCGACAAAACCGGCAACACCGATTAAACGAAAAACGCGAAGTTTCAATACAATAGTTTTTAGCCTTAAGTATCTAAATGAAAGTTATATATAACATCAAACCGTGAGCGTACATAAAAAAACGTCCAAATCTGACTTTGTATGAGGAAGTTATGATTTTTCCAAGATTCGGATATAACAGTAGACAGCTAAAAACTCGAAATAGAGCTCGAGCTACTTTTGACCAAAACAACCTAAATGAGAATAGAAGGTCTCAACATTAGTTGCGCAACGGTGAAAAGTCTGACGAAAACGGACATAGGATGAAGAAGTTATGGATTTTTAACGGACTTTTCGTGTCCCGGCCCGTTAAAAATAAATAATTAAAAATAAATCAAAATTTGCCAATGAAGTCTAAACGAGAGTTGTAGATAACATTTTCAGCTACGCGTACATATAAAGAACGTCGAAAACTGAGCTCGTATGCGAAAGTTACGGATTTTACAAGTTTGGGGTCCAAAATCCGAGGCTGTCAGGCCCCCACGACGTGGCACAAGCTTGCTGCAACCCGGCAAGTGACCGAGGACGTCCAATCAATGGAAGAGGATAAGTTTGACTCCCCACGACGTGGCCATACCTTTCCACGACGTGGCACACCCCAAAAATGCCCCTATAAATAGATTTCAAGGGCTCCGAGTTTTATTGCTCAGTTCCCTTCTTTCTCGCGCCGAAACTCTGCGTTTAAACCCCCAAGACCCTCCCAAAGCCCCGGGTTTTCACCTTCAAGTCCCAAAGGAAGGTTTTGTGTTCCCGAGGTTCCCGAGAATCCTGAGATTTTCCCGCGTTTTCAGCTCTTCCTGTCGAAGTTCTGCTCGATTCTTCTCTCGACTACTTCAAATCAACCACTTCAATCAAGTGAGTTCATACCCCTATAACTACGCTTTCAAATGTTTTGTAAATGCTTTTATACACTTTTAAGGGGGGATACAAGTAAACACACGACTAAAATCGTGTGAAACATCGATCTTTTGCTATACTTTTGATACTGTTGTTTTAACTATCTTATGAAGTTATTATCATGCAAAATACCTCACCACACAACTTTACCCTCTTGGGATACAATATGTTTTACAAATAGAAATATGTTTTATTTATACGTTTGCATAGTACATCATCTCAAGGGTAACCATTTCAACTATAAGATGATGCTTTTACAAGAAAACTCAACTCATCATCACGTCTTTGTAACACGGTAGAAAAGGAAATCATTTCATACAAACGATTTTTCATCATATTACTCGTGAACTCGTTGTTAGCAATCATGTGGTGTCATATGGCTTTGTTTGTACCAAAAGAAAGTCCCCACCTATAACCAGAGTCTCTTGGAGGGAGAGCGTGACAAGTGTGTATAGATCTATACGGGGCTGACAATCCGCACCCTGACTGTTGGCTACAGTCCGTCATTAGGGGTGACAAATGTCAATATTAGGTACTGCGTCTAGTATGGTTATGAGGAACTCACAACACGCGGAAACAATGACTCAAGCACGTAGTAATACATAACTCAATCATTGTTAGGGGGTAATAACTATAGTCTAGGGTATTATCAGCATAATCAAAAACTCAGGATAAACACTTCCACAACTAGTTTTACTTAACAATAAAACTATACATCTTCTTTTTAGCATGTCATAATTGCTTACAGGTTACGGTCTTGGTAATTTGAGACTGCATTTCACATTTAGGAAAATATAGGATTTTCCTGGTTCATATACATTCATTTTGTACAATAACGATTTACAACATATTTTGAGCATGTCATAGTTGCTTACAACTTACGGTCTTGGTCATTTGAGACTGCATTTCACTTTTAGGAAAATAAGGGATTTTCCTGGTTCAAATACATACAATTTATACAACAATCATTCATATTCATTTCATACACTCATAAGAAAATATCGGATTTTCTGGAAAACACACACGCACTTTCGAATGACATACATTTCCTCAAAACACTACTTATGAACTCACCAACTTAAATGTTGACACTTTTTCTTTGAAATAACTTGTATTCCCAGGAAACCACTAAACCAAGTAGCAACTACTTTTGAAGACTAACGCGCTGGCGTTAGTAACATATTTTGGATCACCATATTGTATTTGATTTCTTTTGCAAACATGTAACACATACAATTATGTAAACTTTTAAAATATATTTATATTATGGTGGAGTGTACTTTCTTTACTATTCATTTGTTATGATACTTGACATGACGTCCTCCGCCCCCGAACGTTTCCGCCGTTCTGGTTTTGGGGGTGTGTCAGATGGCTTTTGTGTGCTTTTGGACTTGGAATCTTGAAATGGGTTTTCGTTGGGTTGGATTATTTCTTTGGGCTCTGGTTGGGCCTTAGGACTTTGAGTGGGCCTTAGGTTGGTTTGGTCCCAATCTGGAAAATTGGGCCACTGGTTGATTAATTGGCCTTTGGGACTTTTAGATTATAGTTTTGACCATGGTTTGGACATGGATAGGTTAGGGTAAAATGGACTTTTTACCCAGGTATGAAGTTATAGTTATGGATTGGAACCCAAATTTGTAATTGGGTGTCATTTGGTATTGTTAGTTCGGGAAGTTGTCAGGGTAGCGACTAGGGATTTCTTCAGAAAGATTTTGCATTCGAGGTGAGTCTCCTCACCATACCAACGGGTTGAAGGCACCAAGGTCAGCCCATTATGTGTTATGTGGTATGCTAGTTGGTTATGTGTTAGGTTGTATGCTAGTTGATTATGTGGTACGTTATATGTTAGTTGTCTTTGTGATACTTACATGAAAGACCATGGGGGTGCCCATGACACTTGGTTATAAGACCATGTGGGGGTGCTCATGGCATTCTAGGTAAATAACATGGGGGTGCCCATGGCACTTGGTTATAAAACCATGTGGGGGTGCCCATGGAATTCCAAGTAAGACCATGGAGGTGCCCATAGCACATAGGTGTAAGAATATGTGAGGGTGCCCATGGCATCCTGGAGTAAGACCCTGGAGGGTGTCCAGGGCATCCCTATCTATTAATATGCATGGCTTATATGATTGATATGGTTTATGTGGATTATGTGGGTATGCTCTGGGGAACTCACTAAGCTTCGTGCTTACAGTTTTGTTTATAGTTTCAGGTATCATCGGTTTGGAAAGGAAGGGCTTGGTTTGATCGCAGCGCACACACCTGTGTTATCTGTAATATTTGATTTTGGGATGAACTTTGACAAATGTTTTTAATTAGAAATGTTTTTGGAAAACTTGGATTTAAAAGATATATGCGTTTTAACTATAATGAAAAATGAAATTTTTACCCTTGATTTTTGGGTCGTGACACCTACTCGGAACAAATCTATCAATAACATGTGATGTGCCCTGCCTCATCGTATTCATCAGGCCCTACTCGGTATAAATACAATCAAATAAACAGAATAATCATTCAGACAAGTAGCATACAATACACTCATCAGTCCCCGCCTGGCATCGAGCCTCGCCCGGTATACATATCACATACAACGCATGAAAGAGTCTCACAGAAAACTAGCATCCTAACCATAATAAATCACGGGTCGACATTGGTGCCTTCGACCTGCCAAGAATAGTGAGGAAACTCACCTCAAGCTGCTGAATTTCTCAAATAAAAGCTCAAACTGCTGATCCGGAAAATCTCCACACTATCCAATCAAATAAACCCAATTAATAAGTTGGGTCAAAATTATGAATCTCATTCAATTGTCCAACTCCCAGGGTAAAAGACCATTTTACCCTTTCCTCAATTGGCCCAAAAACCAAAGCCCAACCCATTAGCTCTAAAAGCCCAATATAGCCCAAAATCCTAAAAGGGACCCAAAGCCCATTATAAGCCCAATCCAAGAAGGCATAATACCATACAATAGCACAAAGGTCAAAAGACTATTAGACCAACAAGGCCCAAACCTCAAAAGTCCAAATATGGCCCAAAACATGAAAGTCAACAAAAGTCAAATTGCTAAGTATGTCCGGCGTACCCAAACTTACGCCTAAAATACTCCCTCCGGGGCTAGTACGTGCAACGTACGAGCTGGGTATGCCAAACGTACTCCCCAGGCAACCAACCCCTTCTATTAAGCACTTAATCGATTAAGCCATTAAGCCAAACTCTCAAATCTGATCCAAAATGGTGTCTTAACATGTAAAGGTACCAACTTTACACTCTTTTATGACTTAATGGGAACCATAACTCGAAAAGAACAATAAGAGTAAGTCTAACTCATGCATGGGAAAAGATGATTCATAAATATTGCATTATTATGAACAAGGGACCTCAAAAATACCAAGATCTGCTCTTCCTAGCTTCTGGAGTAGCTTATACTCTCAAACATGGATTAAAGGACCGTAAAAGGAATAAAACAAGTTCTAAGCTAGATATTATCATAGGGAATCATCAAGTTAGGATCTTTATACCTAAAATAGCTTGCTAAGTTGTTGAAGATTCTGGATCTTCGAGCTCCAAGTCCACCAAAGCTTCACTACCAAGCTTCCATTCCTTCAAAGGCTCCATAAACACATCAAATCACAAAAAGGCTCACAAACAATCAAATAAGCACTAGGGTTTCATTATAAGGGTTTTAAGAGATGGGGGTATGTCATAATAAACCCCAAAGGCAACTTAAGGTGTTTAAACAGAGCACAAACCCTAAAAATTAGGGTTTTCCCCTACGAAGCGTACGTCCCGTGTTCTCCCACATACGCCCAATGTATGTGGGTACCTCTGCGACCAACGTGAGAGCCAGTACGCCCAACATACTCATAGAGTATGCCCTATGTACTCAGCTAGGTACCAATTTTGCAAAGATTTGATATAAAAAGGGCTTAAAGGAAAAACTTGGAAATACAGCGTTACAGTTCTCCCCCACTTGAATCAAACTACGTCCTCAAAGTCCGCTGACACAAATAACTCTAGGTAATGGTCCCTCATCTTGTCCTCAGGCTCCCACATCCATTTTGAACCCTTGCGGTGCTACCATTGAACTTTCACCAACTCAAAAACCTTGTTCCTCAAGGTTTTTTTTCTTCCGGTCAAGGAGCGTCACCGGTCTCTCGATGTAATTTAGGCGGTCATCCATTTGAATATCCTCCAATAGAACCACTACGGAATCATCAACCAAGAATTTCCTCAACTGAGAGACGGGAACCATGCTATGGATCTGGCTAAGCTCCTCGGGAAGATCCAAACAGTAAGCAATTCGGCCCACCCGGACCACAACCCTGAAAGGACTGATGTACATGGGGACCAACTTGCCCCTCTTCTTGAATCAGATGACGCCTTTCCAAGGTGACAACTTCAGGAGAACCATATCCCCAACCTGGAATTCTAGGCCTGATCGACGCTTGTCGACATAGCTCTTCTACCGAATATGTGCTATCTGACGTCTACTCTAAACCTGTTGAATTAACTCAGTGGTCATGAGCACCACTTCAGTACTCTCCATGACTCGCTGATCGATCTCACCCAAACATATCTTGGTCCTGCACTTCCTCCTATAGATCATCTCAAAAGGAGGTTGATGAATGTTGGCGTGATAACTGTTATTATACGAAAACTCCACCAAAGGGAGATACGTATCCAAACTCCCACCGAAATCCAATACACACACTGAAGCATATCCTCCATGGTCTGGATAGTTTGATCACTCCGTCCGTAAGTATGCGGGTGGAAATTCATGCTGAAATGCAGACGAGTACCTAACTCCTCAAGAAAACTTTTCCAAAACCTGGAAGTAAACCGGGCATCTCTGTCTGAAACCACTGAAATTGGCACCCTATGTCGTGCCACAGCCTCCCTGATGTATATGTCGGCCAAATTCTCCGCAGAGATACTCTCCTGAATCAAAATAAAATGGGTGATCTTGGTCAATCGATCCATGATGAACCAAATCGAATCCAATCAGCACGTTGTCCGAGGCAACTTCGTGATCAAATCCATAGTAATCTTTTCTCATTTCCAAACAAGAATGTCTAACAGTTACATATTGTCATGAGGTTGTTGATGCTCGGCCTTGACTTTCCTACAAGTCAAGCACCTCTCTACAAACCATGCTACATCCCACTTCATACATGGCCACCAATAATGGGGACGAAGATCTTAATACATCTTTGTCGCTTTGGGATGAATTGAGAACCTCGAATTGTGTGCCTCCTCCATCAACACCTGCCACGCACCACCCCAATTAGGAACCCACACCCTTCGATGGAGAGTCAATAATCCCCGACTATTATAATCGAAGGAAGCCACCTAACCTACAATGTGCTAACTCTTTCGGTGCTCTTCCTTCATAGCATCAACTTAAGCCTCTTGAATCCGCTCTAGGAGTGGGGTAATCACTATCATCCTTAAACATATATCCCTGATCGGATAAATGACTGCTTTGCGGCTGAGAGCATCAGCCACCACATTAGCCTACCCCGGATGGTAGAGGATCTCACAATCGTAATCCTTTTTCACATCCAACCACCTATGTTGTCTCATGTTCAGATTTGGCTGAATCATCAAATACCTCATGCTCTTGTGATCTATGTAGGTAGTACAACGGATCCCATAGAGGTACTGTCACCAAATCTTGAGGATGGACACCACATCCCCTAACCCTAAATCATGCGTAGGATAGTTCGCCTCATGAGTCTTCAGCTGCCTCGAGGCGTAAGCAACAACATGACCCATATGCATTAGAACTGTACCTAGACCTGTGACCAACACATCACGATAAACTACAAAGTCCTCAACACTCTCAAACATGGTCAAAATCAGTGCCTCAAACAAATTTTTGCTCAATGTCTCAAAAGCTGCCTCCTCCTCAGGCCCTTAACAAAACGCAATGGTCTTCTTCGTCAACCGAGTCAAAGGAACCGCTATCTTGGAGAAATCCTGGATGAATCTTCGATAGTAACCTGCCAGACCAAGAAAATTATGAATCTCAGATGGAGACATCGGAACCTCCGATCCCATCACCGCCTTGACCTTGGCCGAGTCGACCGGAATACCGTTCTTGTTGACAAGGTGCCCTAGAAACAACACCTCACACAACCAGAACTCATGCTTGGAGAACTTTGCAGACAACTCCCCCTCCTCAAGGTCTCCAACTCTCCTTCCTCAAGGTCTCCAATACCTCCCTCATATGCTCCTAATACAACTCCTGGGTCTTAGAATAGACCAGGATGTCATCAAAAAACACAATCACACGACGATCCAACATGGGTCTGCATACATGATTCATGAGGTCCATGAATGTGGCTGGACCATTGGTGAGCCTGGAGGTCATCACCACAAACTCGTAATGACCATAACGAGTCCGGAAGGCTGTCTTTTGTGTATCCTCTTCTCTGACCCTACACTAATGATAACCCGAACGCAGATCAATCTTGCAATACTAAGATGCACTATAAAGCTGGTCAAATAAATCGTCAATCCTCGGGAGTGGGTAACGGTTCTTTACCGTTAGCTTACTCAGCTCCCGGTATTCGATACACATCCAATGTGACCCATCATTTTTGTTCAAAAATAGGATCGACGCTCCTCATGACGAACTAATCGGCCGAATGAACCCTTTGTCTAACAGCTCATGCAGCTGTGTAGAAAACTCCTATATCTATGTAGGTGCTAACCGATATTGTGCTTTGGCTATCGGAGTTGCACCGGAAACCAAGTTAATCTAAAACTCTACTTGCTTCTCTGGAGGCACTCCAGACAAATCATCAGGAAACACATCCAGGTATTCACGGAAGACCAACACATCATCCATAGTCACCTTACTCTTCTCCTGGGTATACATAACGTAGGAGACAAATTTGGAACAACCCTACTGAAGATAGCGTCTGGCCCTAGCTGCCAAGCATAAAATCGGCCCGTGCTGAACACCCTCTCCCTGAACTACCAACTCTCCCTCACTTAGGGTCCGTATGCGCACCAGCTGCTACTTGAAATCAATCATTGCCCCATTGTGGCTCATCCAATTCATCCCCACAATAACCTTGCTCTCACGCAGGGGAATATGAACCAAATCGATCGGATATTGCTTGTCGAACAACTCCAGAATACAACCCCAAGGAACCCTAGATACTCGCACATGATGATTGTCTGCAATCTCAACCTCTAATGGGTAATCAAACTCCACAGGAGCATCGACAAACGTCTTGCTGAGCGTTAAGATACAAAACATTGGGTAGCTCGCGAATCAAACAATACCAAGGCAGAGATACCGTTCACAAGGAACGATCCTAAAACAAAACACACAAATATAAGCAGAGAAATCAACATAAATAAAGAGATAAGGAGAAGAAACATACCCATCACCATATTTGGTGCTACACGAGCCTCCTCGGCTGTCAGCTGAAAAGCCCTGCTCCTTACCCTCACAACATGCGTACCCGCCTTACCCTAGCGGCCATCAGTAATTCGTAAGGTCGTTGGAGCGGGTGCTACCATTGGTCGCGTTGCAACCAAACTCGGTTAATTGGTCTTATTATGGCCCTACTGGCCTCTTAATCTTGAGTCAAAAACCTTGGGCATGTTGCCCAAACCCTATGAATCTTGAATCTAAACTGATTTCTTCTCCCTCTCCATCTCCAAGTCAATCTCTCTCTCTCTCTCTCTCTCTCTCTCTCTCCCTCTCTCTCTCTCTGGCCCTCACTACCATATCATCCAGTGTCCTGCAACTGAATCGACTTACAAATTGCTGAATATCTCTCCTCAAAATCTCATGGTATCTCACCTTCTCAATCTCTTCATCCTCCACATACTGTGAAACCAACAATGCCGTCGCGTGGAACATAGCAGTGATCTCAGCCATCTTCTCAGTAGTAAGGCAAAGGTTCTGGAACTCCCTCGCCAACTGTTGGACCTCAATCACAGGTGCGAACTCGACCCAAAATATCATCACAAAATCCTCCCAAGTCATGGACTCAATCGTCTCACCTCCCAAGGCATGTCCTACCTCCTCCCACCAGTCTCAATCTCTCTCTTTCGGAAGACAGGATGCAAGTCAGACCTTCGCCTCCTCGGGACAAAAACTAGATTAGAAGGTGTTCCCAACGTCCGCCAACCAACGCCTTCTCGCATTCAGGTCCATCTTCCTTAAGAACTCCGAGGCTCCACATGCCAGGAACTCATGGAAAGTCAAAGTATGACCTCCCATCATCGCTATAATATCATAACGGAATGAGCCCAAGCGCTCCTCTAAAACCTCCATGATAACCTCCTTGAACGTAACAAAGATCACAGGATTCTGCTCGAGTATGCTGCGGGTAAACTCAGACGAAATGAACTCTTGTATCTGCTCATCCAACGATCCGACCCTAGAGCTCGAATCCTCACCAGCACCAGAGCCATTACCAGATCCTCTTCAAGTGACCACCATACTGAAAATAGACCTTTCAAACCATAAGAACACACACAAGTATATACATCGAGGAATCCCATACTCTACAAGCTTCCTGGGATCATCGCAACTTTCCTTGACTCGAGTACGGATCCTCTGCTTTTAGTAGTACGGGCCCATACTACCTTCCACATCTATTCATACTTTCCTAAAGGATCGCTTCGAATCCTACAAGACAAGACTCCCATCACTAAGTCTCATCCTACATTTTCCTAGGGCAACCACCACACTACTCCCCGCCATCAGATGCAGACGTAACTCCCTCTAACACCCATTAACTAGCTCACAAATACAATTACATATTACTGACACCAGATAATTCTTTGAATGAAAGGTCTCACACTACAACAGTTGGACTCAAACAAGAGCTGCACAATGAGTTAAAACCTAATCTTCTAAAATTATTTAGTCTCAATAATATGTAACTTAGCATATTCACTTACTAGTTAGTTGAAGTTAATGGAAACTCCTAAAAGCACAATGCAAGCAACATTCGAGCATCGAGTAATCAGAACAAACATAACCTAAACATGCCATCCTATCATTGACTGAGCAGTACTAGCATGCAAGTCTACAAGCTCATACAATAGGCATACAAAGGCATCTCTCCTAGCATTCTATCATGCAAATCCTGAGCAAATCCTTATCCCTAAACTAGCATGTGATTCACAGATTCACAAATCAAAACATATCATAAAACATGTATGGGTATT
The DNA here is from genome assembly GCF_002870075.4 of Lactuca sativa. Classification (NCBI taxonomy): domain Eukaryota; kingdom Viridiplantae; phylum Streptophyta; class Magnoliopsida; order Asterales; family Asteraceae; genus Lactuca; species Lactuca sativa. The sequence continues at coordinate 273,185,855 of NC_056627.2, forward strand.
TTGGGAAAACTTACTTGAGCTCGGTCAATTGCATGCACCACACCCCTTTTATTTTATTAGAAAACTATTTTATAAAACATTTCCTTTTGAAAAATCTACCAAACCCTCAGTTTGAGATTATACACACCCGAGAGTATGCATGAATACCTCAAACCAAGGCTCTGATACCAACTTGTAACGTCCCAAAATTTAAGACCACAAATTTCATTTTTATAATAATAAAACCATTATCCAAAACGTTTCATAAAAACCATAATGAAATTAGAATATAACAATAATAATCTAGTTTCATCAGAGTCAATAAAAAACAAAACAAGGTGGTATGTGCAATGCGATCATCCTGGGCTCTTCCCCTTCCATCTGGAAGTACCTGAAAAATAAACTGAAAACCATAAGCATGAAGCCTAGTGAGTTCTCTAAAATACCACATACCATACATATCTAACATATAATGGGCCATCCCCAACAACCATCAGGCCCCACCCGACATCGAGCCCCACTCAGAACATATTTGTCAATAACATGAGATGGGCCCTGCCTCATCGTATTCATCAGGCCCCGCCTGGTATACATATAGGCACATAAACACATGCAATAATCATTAAGACAAGTAGCATAGAATACACTCATCAGTCCTTGCCTGACATTGGGCCCCGCTCGGTATACATATCAAATAAAACACATGAAAGAGTCTCACAGACAACTAGCATCCTAACCATAATAAATCATGGGTCGACATTGGTGCCTTCGACCTGCCAAGAACAGTGAGGAAACTCACCTCAAGCTGCTGAATTTCTCAAATAAAAGCTCAGACTGCTGATCCGGAAAATCTCCGCACTAACCAATAAAATAAACCCAATTAATAAGTTGGGTCAAAATTATGAATCTCATTCAATTGTCCAACTCCCGGGGTAAAAGACCATTTTACCCTTTCCTCAATTGGCCCAAAAACCAAAGCCCAACCCATTAGCTCTAAAAGCCCAATATATCCCAAAATCCTAAATGGCACCCAAATCCCATTATGGGCACAATCCAAGAAGGCCCAATACCATAAAATAGCCCAAAGGTCAAAAGACTATTGGCCCAACTAGGCCCAAACCCTAAAAGTCCAAATATGGCCCAAAACACGAAAATAAAAAAACTCAAACTGTTGAGTATGCCCGACGTACTTAGACTTACACCCATCATACTCCCTCCGGGGCAGTACGTGCAATGTACGCGCTGGGTACGCCCAACGTACTCCACATGTAACCAACCACTTCCATTAAGCACTTAATCGATTAAGCCATTAAGACAAACTTTTAGATATGATCCTAAATGGTTTCTTAACACGTAAAGTTGGCAATTTAATACTCTTTCATGACTTAATGGGTCCCAAAACTCAAAAGGAATCATAAGAGTAACTCTAACTCATGCATGGGCCAAGATGATGCATCAAGATTGCATTTTAATGAACAAGGGACCTAAAAAATGCCAAGATCTACCCTTCCTAGCTTTTGGAGTAGCTCATACTCTCAAGCATGGCTTAAAGGACCATAAAAAGCATAAAACAAGCACTAAGCTAGATCTTATCTTAGGGAATCATCAAGTTATGATCTTTATACCTCAAATAGCTTGCCAAGTTGATGAAGATTTTGGATCTTCAAGCTCCAATTCCACCAAAGCTTCATCACCAAGCTTCCATTCCTTCAAAGGCTCCAAAACACCTCAACATCACAACAAGGCTCACAAACACTAAAATAGGGGCTATGGTTTCGTTCTTAGGGTTTTAAGAGATAGAGGCTAGTCATAAGAAACCCCAAAGGCAACTTAAGGTGTTTAATTAGGGCACAAACCCTAAAAATTAGGGTTTGTCCCTGCCATGCGTACCCACCGCGTACTCCTACGTATGACCAATGTACGTGGGCACCTTCGCGACCAACTTGAGAGCTAGTACGCCCAGCGTACTCATAGAGTACGCCCAAACGTTCTTGGATAAGGAGCGATTTTGCAAAAAAAATATATAACAAGGGCTTAAAGGGAAAACCTGGAAATGCAGTGTTACATAAACCATTTGAGAGTTTTCTCAACATAGTGACTTTGAGTCATCATTAGGCCTTTGTTCACCCATTTAATTCTTATACCAAGAATTAAATACGCCTCTACCAAATCTTTCATGGAAAACTTAGATGACAACAATTGCTTTGTTTCGTCTACTTGTTCTTGGTTAGTACGAAAAAACAACATATCATATATATATATATATATATATATATATATATATATATATATATATATATATATATATATATGCAAATGATCACTCTTGCACCAGTAGCATCATTGAATCTACTGTATACACATTTTTCACATTGGTTTAACTTAAAACCAAATGACAAAATAACATCATCAAAGTTTTGATGCCATAGTTTGGGTGCTTGTTTCAACCCATACAAAGATTTTACCAGTTTAAATACCATATGCTCTTTACCATGCATAACAAGACGTTCTGGTTGTTTCATGTAAACTTCTTCATCAAGTTCACCATTTAAAAAGTCAGTTTTGACATCCATTTGATGGATAACCAGATTGTGAATGCTTGCAAAGCAATTAGCAATCTAATAGTAGAACTACATGCAACAGGAGCATACATATCAAAATAGTCATCACCAGGTTTTTGTTTAAAACCTTGAATGATCAACCGAGATTTGTACTTGTCCATAGTCCCATTAATATTCATTTTCTTTTTACTAATCCATTTGCAACCAAGTGATTTAGAAACTGGTGGCAAATTAGACAACACCCATGTATTGTTCTCAAGAATTGATGACATTTCATCATCAACTGCTTCCTTCCAAAAGACGACATCTTGAGATTCCATGGCCTCTTGATATTTCTTAGGATCATCCTCAATATTGTAGCAATACAAATATTTAAGACTATTTTCATCTCTTGAACCTTCCACCAAATACAATTGGAAGTCGGATCCGAATTTTTTTGCAATTCGGCTTGTTTTGCTTCTATGAAGTTCTTGTGGTTCTTTTCCATTACCACCATCTCGGCTTTCTGGATTTTACACTTAGTTAGTGCCACAAGTCAGATCCTTAGGCCTTTGAATCGATGAAAAACACATCTAATCAAAAACTGCATCTCGTGACGCGATAACGATGTTAATTTGTACCGAATCATTAGGTTCTATTACATAGAACCTATATGCCTTGGAATGTTCAGCATATCCAATGAATATGCAATCTATTCCACATTCTCTCAAAGTTTTCCTTTTGGGCTCGGTGAGTTTTACAACTGCCCGACATCCCCAAACACGAAAATAACTCAAATTTGGCTTTTTCTTGAACCAAAGTTCATATAGGACTGTTTTGTTCCTTTTGTTTGGAACCCTATTCAACAAATAACATGCCGTTAACATGGCCTCTCCCCAGAATCCCTCACTCAATCCCGAGTAAGAAAGCATCTAGTTTATTATTTCGTTTAAAACTTGATTTTTGTGTTTGGCGATTCCATTTTTTTGGGTGAGTATGGTGTGTGGTTTCATGAATGATACCCACTGATCGGAAGTATACGGGATCCACATATTCACTTCCCCGATCAGTTCTAAGACATTTAACCGGATTGCCCAATTGCAATTACACATCGGTTTTATATATTTTGAACTTTTCCAATGCTTCGTTTTTAGCATTAAGCAAATACACATAGCAAAACCAAGTACATTCATCAATGAATGTGACCAAATACTTTTTATTTCCCAAAGATGGAGTAGAGTGGAAACCACATGAATCATTATGTACAAGTTCCAAAATAGCCGACTTTCTAGAAACACTTGGAAATGGTTATTTTGTAACTTCTATAAACATGCATGTTTTACATTTTTCCAGATTTATGTCAAAGGATGGTATAAGACCATCTTTTGACATTTCATGCATCCTTCTAAAATTTACATGAACCATTCTAGCATGAAAAAGCATAGAGTCATCAATTTTAGAAGAAGATGTTGACACAAAAACATAATTTTGAATAGATGTCAATTTATCAATCAAATAAAGAATCAACCATACCCTTCAGAATGTATCCTTTGCAGATGTAGTAATCGTAGTCCCACTTGCTCCTCCTTTTGGTTTCATCCAATGTCTCATTCTCCACCACTTCTGGCCTTGGAGTACTCAACACATACACAACCTTCAGGTTGGTCAGCATGAACAACATCTTCTGCTGCTAGTGCCATAAATCATTGCCTTCAAAGTTTTGTAGTTTCGTGAGTTTCGTTGTCAACTAGTGGATTGATTCTGCCATCTCCACCAGACGAGGATATCCGTTCGATTGTTGGAGGATATTTGAGTAGGGTGATGGTGGAGAACCGGATATCTCCTGGATCGTGTAGTTCACTTTCCGAACTGATATTTCCATCCTATGCCTGAGTTATAGGAAATTCAGTCTAGGACATATACTTGTGTATCTAGGCACAAAAACACAAGCTAAATTGTCATATGGTTCTGAGTTCGTATAGAAGAAGAAGAGATGAGAAGGGGATGATCTGAGGCTCAATAGAAGAGTCATATTTATATTGACAGATTAAGGTAAATCTTCTAAATTAGTTATACAAATCTCAAAATTAATGGCATAATCAATGGTTACAAAAACTGATGAGATTTATCAATTTTACCATAATTACTCATTAGGTAAATCTTTTAAATTTGTTATACAAATCTCGAAATTAATAGCATAATCAATGGTTACCAAAATTGACAAGATTTGTTAATTTTACCATAATTACGCATCTTCTAAATTAGTTAGAAGAATCACGAATTTAATGACATAATCATTTGTTACCAAAATTGATAAGATTTACCAATTTTACAATAATCACCAATTAGAATTCGGTTTTTCCATAATGTAACTAATTTAAATTTCCGAAGACCTTTTGGGGCGCTGCCCAAAGCCCGCGTTTCTATCGTACCGACTTATAATTCGATCTTATATATGCATACATTTCACATTCACCAAACATATAAGATAAAGTACAAATGATAAGCCCATTAACTCACATGTAGTTTCAATTACAGAGAATATTAGATAACATTAAAATGATCAGCATTGAGCAATGTCACTGTTCTCCAAATGTTGAATCTCCTAAAGTTACTGAATAAATGAAGTCGGTTATGTTAATCAGATTCATAAACCGAATCTAGAGCCATCCAACTATCAATACTATCTATTTATGAATCCAACAAAATCTTTTTAGCTTCATCTGCCACTTTGAGTGCTTATTCCGATTTTTAATATTATTTTTTAAAAAAGTTGTTTTTTCTTAAAGATTAACATAACATTGAAATCACCCTCCAACTGACTTCTACAAGTCAAATTCACAATATCATAAAAAATCCCTATAATATTTTTGCTGCCTCGCTCTCTTTTCTTTTTGTTAACTATTTCTTTCCCTTTTTGATCATTCAAAAATATAAGCAGATTTAGCAAACACAAAATATTTGTAAATTTATAGCTTTTTGTCACCGCACCACATAAATTCATCCAAATTTTTAAAAGAAAAAAAAAATTCATTACGGTACCATATAACTATATAAACTAAGAAACAATTTTACTAAAAAAATGCTCTTTTGTTTACAAACTCAGTCTCAAAATATACCCATGTATATCCGATATCCTTATTAAACCGTCATTAAAGCACAAGCAAACAAAGTGCGACATATACCATATGATGTTCCTTTTACTTCACACATACTTCTATTTTTCGTTTTTGTACAATAAGATATTTTATACTCAATTATCATAATCAAGATTATCAATTGCAAGTAATAATTATTAATTGATAAATTAATGTTTCGTAACTATGTCCAATGATACTATATGGATTATCAAATAACATCTTCAAATTGTCAAGTCCATACAATATATATCATATTCAGCAGAAAATAACAAATAATATATTATTTGATACAAAAGAGACATTTTCGATGAATAAGCAAATATATGTTAATAAATAGACGGCAAAAGATTTTGTATTCCCAAACCTCAATCAGTCAAACAAGTTGAAAGAACTTTAATAAAATTAAACATAAAAATTTATCGATTAAAAATTCACAAAATGCAAACAACCAAAATGGAAATTTTACTAAATTACGAAAATTTGTTGAGAAAATAATAATTTATATTTTAAATATGAAAAATCAGAATCCACAATTATTAACATGAAAAAGACCAAAAAAATAAATAAATAAATAAATGTTTACACAATTAGGATTTAGACGTAATTTTAGATTCTATCCGGTAATCTTCACAAAATTTCATATATTATAAATTCATTAACGATAAAATCATTGACTTTTTTTTTTCAATGTAGCATTTTACAATAACTTTAATGTATTATTAATGTATGATATGATATTATCTTATTGTAATTTTTTTGTATTCTCTGTGCCTAGCACATGTATTATTTTATTTTGATATTATTTTATTATTTTTTTTGACATGACATGAGGTATTATCTTACTGTATTATCGATGTTTTACATAAAGTTTTGTCTTATTATAATCTTACTCTATTATAGCGGTATGATAGATGATATTATTTTATTATATATTTACCATATTTTTTCGATTGACATTAATACTATTTTATATGTTTACTATATTTTCTTTTAACCGACTGTATGTTTACTATATTTTATTTAAACCGATTACTCTTCTTGAAAAAAAAAACTTGTATCAAGAACTTTCGGTGTTGAAAGTCACAGTTTTGACCGTTAGGTAAAAGAAGTGTGTCTCACACTTCTCTGTTTGTCGGGTGTTAGTTCTATCCGTTGGGTACAGAGGTGGGTCTTCTTCTCCAGCAGGTGCAAACGTCGGAAAACCTCCTCTGTTTCTTCGGACAACTCTGACAGATCGTGTAAATCCACAAACACTCTTGAATTTCTCGGTATCGGCGAGTGTGGAATCCTCGGTACTAGCGGTCCTCCGACGAGCTCAAAAGTTGGTTGGCTTTAATTTCTTATCTTTTGGGGATCGTCATTATGGATGACAGTGAATGGAATAAGGTGCAAGGTAAGAAATGCTCGTCTGTTTTTAAACAATTAGGGCAACAACATTTCAACGATTCCAAAGAAAAGAAATTATAAAAGATTACGTTCACTGCTTACGTTTCCAATTTCCCCTCTCACTTATACGTTCATGAAATGTGGAACATTTGTGGTCGGTGTAGTGGCTAGTGTTTTTATTGCAAACAAGATGAATAAGTTGGGGCAAATGTTTGCTTTTGTCCGATTCATTAAGGTTTCGAATCAGGAAACTCTTATAAATTCATTGTGTAATATTCAAGTAGAGAACTTACGATTGCATGCAAACAAGACTAGATTTTTTAGAGAAGCCAAAAAACCTAAGGTTGATCCTCCTTAGGATCAGTCACGTATTGATTGTAAGAATGTTAAGGGGAGGATCCCTTATGCTCAGGTTCTTTCGGGAGATAAAAATTTGGATAAAAAGGAAAGGGGGGGGGGATCTCCTTTTCCTCCTTCTAAAATTTTGATAAAATGTGATGCTAATCAGAGACTAACATCCCTATGGCATTATTGGGTTGTTTTAAAGATTAAAGATCAGTTGAAAACATTTGTGGTATTATCCAAGGTGAAGGTTTTACAAAAGTTGATTTTTATTATCTTGGGGGTATATGGGTGCTCCTGGATTTCAATTCCAGCGTTCCTAGAGATAGATTCTTGAATCATACAAGCTTTAATACTTGGTTTTCTAATATGAAGCCATGACACAATGACTTTTCTGTTTCCAATAGAATTGTTCGGGTTGTAGTTGAAGGTGTACCTTTACTTGCTTGGTGCAATTCTACTTTTAATAAATTTTTATCCAAATGGGGTAAATTATTGACTTTGGAGAATCAAGATGATCATAAAAAATATTCCACTAATGTAATCATGTTTTCTTACTTTGCTTCCTTTATGTATGAATCAATATTTGTTACTTTAATTGGAGTTAAGTACTTAATCCGTGTTCGAGAGCTTAATTCTTGGGTTCCATCATTCAAAAAAGGTTTTAAGGAGGATGATGATACAGATGTGGAAAAGGGGGAGATGGTAGAGAACGAGGATGATATGTATGTGCAGTCATTAAAAAGATAAAGTATACGATGTTTCAAAATCGTGTGATAAATCTTTCCCTATTTCTCATGGAATGCATGTTGATCCAGTATTTAAATTTCATGCGGATAAAGATAGTGATCCATTCCAGCTTGATCCACTTATTGCAAAGGAGACTGTGAGTCATTTGATTCATGTTAAGGATGATTTTATAACAGAATTAGACCCCCAATTCACACCAGGTTTCATGCCTTCTATTTCTGCTATGGGAAATAGGTCTGACGGGTTTGCTGATCATATTCCTAATAGGAATATTAAGGAAGAGGATGGTGATTCGGGTTCTAATGGTGATGTTTCAACCATGAGAAAGAAAGAAAGTTTTTCTGGATTTAATTCCAAAAAAGACACTTCGGGTTTCTCTATGATTGACCAATTGGAAGCTACCATCACTGTTGGGAATGCTTTGAGTTGGGATATGTCAGGTTGTGAAAAAAATCTTAAGTACATCATAGCTTCTAATGGAGAACACTTTTGGTAATCAATGAATGTTCTGTCCATTAATGTTTAAGGGTTTCAAGACTGGGAGAAGAGAAGATGGTTAAAAAAACTTATGTAACATTCATCGAGTTAATTTTCTAGAGATTCAAGAGACTAAATGTGTTCATTTTGATCTTTGGTCTATTCGTCAGTTGTGGGGTAATGAGTTTTTTTTTTATTTTTTTTATTTCACTTGTAGTTCCGCTAGAGGTTTTTTTGGAGGCTTTTTATGTGTTTGGAATAAATTGATTTTCCAAAAACATAAAGTTTTTTGTGATGATAACATTGTTGCGGGGGAAGGAGTTTAGATTTCTTCTAATTGCCCTTTGATGTTTGTTTCTGTATGCTCCCTAATTGTTGTTGGATAAAGGCGTCTTTGGTCTACGTTACTAACTTTAATTAGAAAATGGAGTCTTTCGGTGGTTGTTATGGGTGACTTCAATGAGGTCCGGGAGGCTTCTGAGATATTTGGGTTGTTTTTTTTTTTTTTTTTTTTTTTTTTTTTTTTTTATCAAAGTAATGTTGATTTTTTAAATGAATTCATTTTGGAGGCAGAGTTGGTTGAGGTTGATTTGGGTTGTTAAGCTTTCACATGGACGGACAAGTGGGCTTCCAAAATGAGTAAACTCGATAGATTCCTGGTGTCAGATGGTTTCTTGGGTATTTTTGGTGGTGTTTAAGTTGTGGTTCTTGATAAGTTCATCCTTGATCACCGACCTTATTTACTTAAAGAAAAAGCGATAGATTTTAGCCCTACCCCGTTCCAGTTCGTTAATGCGTGGTTAAATATGGAGGATTTTCACAAAATGGTGATTGACACTTGGATAAATGATGACATTAACAATGTTAGTGAAATTGTTTTGCTAAAAAAGAAGCTCCAAAATTTGAAGAAAGTTATTCTTCTATGGAATGCTTCCATTCGAAAATCTCATAGGGAAGAAAAAGAGAGTCTTTCATCCCATATTGCAGCCACATATATGAAGGGTCTTGATCATTCTAACACTCGTATGGTGTACATTCAACCCTGGAAACCTTGGATCTATGTTTTACTAAGATACATGCAAATTTGCTTTTCCAAGGTTCTTAACCTAACTAGCATGGCATGGGGAACTTTGAAACTTAATAAGCTAGTAAAGTTACATACCTTTTAGTAGTGGTTGATTGCTTGGAGTTTGAGAGCCTAGCACCAATAATGTGGATGCCTCAAATGGAAGTCACAAATCACCACAAACATTGGAAACCTTTAGAGAGAGTATGAACACTTGTAGAAATCGGCCACCTTTGCTTACACACAACGAGTGTGATTTTAAGTGCCTAGGAATCCTTTATATAGTGTGGTGGATTAGGGTTACATCCATGTAAACCCTAATACCCATGACCTTTCATTTCCATGAGATCCATGGGTTAAAGCTCCATGGACTTACCATGCAAGCCTAGCCCATTCTAAATAAGCATTAGCCCACACTATATAAATACAAGAGTCCATATTTAATTAGTCACACTTTTGATCACTAAATTAACTCTAAATTAATTTTAGATCAATACTAATTAAATAATATGATTTCATATTAATATATTAGAACTTATAATATATTAATAAATCATAACTTATACTATTCTCAAAAGATTATCCATATAAATTGTTCGGGTGAAGTGCAACCCAAATGGACCATGCCAGGTCGGGTCAAGTACATCTCAAATATAGTTATGGACTTAGACACCTTATCCAACAGTCTCCCACTTGGTTAAGTCTAATAACTATAATTGCAGGTATGACTTCAGAAACCGACCGACAATCGTAGCTCTTAAAACTCTGTTGAACTATGAAGCGCCATTTTAGATAAGGGATCATATAGTCCTCTGTTCTACATATTAGCCAGACAAATACATGGAACAATGTCTTACTTATTGTCCAACAATTTGTTTCCCGATTTACGATTTGTTTGACATAGAACTTAATTAAACACATCAATTTAGTCTGACCGATCGTTGTACATAGGTCACAACAAAATCATTGAGGGGCTCAGATATCGCTTCTAATCCAAGAAGGAACATATAAACTTTGACTCATATGCTTGTTCTACTACTTGTTAAATCATACACAAAGGCACGTTTTATAACATTGAGTTACCAATGCGTTTTCGTACAATCAATGTATAACAAACTAATAGACAACAACTCATATCTCTAGGTTTGAAGACTTATATGATATTACCGTCTCACAATCAATTGAGATAAATTCCATGAAGTAATACAAGTGAGCGCGGGTTGAATCCAATACTCAGAACTTATGAGCACTCATGAGTGTTGTAGCAACACTTTGCTATGTCCAACATCTTATACATCTACAAGCCAACTCATGATAGTCTTGATTCATATCTACTTCCAACATATGACCGACTGTGGAGAATTTGAATAATATGAAATACCATAACATAATTATTCTGGAAGTCAAAATATGCAAAATGAAACGATAGTAAATGATTGACAAAAGATAGCAACACTTTAATCATAAATAAACAACTTTTATTCATCATCAAATGTCAATTACACTTTACACATTTCGAAAGCTATCTAATTACTAAAAATAATATCATCCTTCAGCCCTATGCGCCTCGCATGATGGAGATGCTTAAACCTACTCAATCCCTTCGTGAGGGGATCTGTTGGGTTCTTATCCGATGATACCCTCTTTGCCACGAGGAGTCCTTCTTCTATTCAATGTTTGATGAAATGATATTTTCTGTCAATGTGTCTGGATCTACCATGATCTCTTGGTTCTTTGGCTAAGGCAACCGTACTATTGCTATCATAGAAAATCTCCATAGGCTCCTTTATAGCTAGTACAACTCCAAGGTCTCTGATGAAGTTCTTTAGCCATATAGCCTCCTTTGCTGCCTTGCTTTCCGCTATATACTCTGATTCGCAAGTTGAATCAACCACTGTCTCCTGCTTGGAACTTTTCCAAGAAATTGCTCCTCCGTTTAAGGTAAAGACCCAGCCTGACTGAGAGCGGAAATTATACCTATCAGTCTGGAAGCTAGCATCACTATACCATACTACTCTCAAGTCATCACTACCACCGAGGGTAAGGACCGAGTCCTTAGTCCTCTGCATGTACTTGAGAATGTTCTTTACCGCAGTCCAGTGATCCTTACCATGATTCCCCTGATAACTGCTGACCATGCTCAATGCAAAGGCCACATCAGGACGAGTACAAGTCATATCATACATGATCGAGCCTACAACGGAAGCATACGGAACTCGACTCATCTCTTCTATCTCAGCCTCTGTACTCGGGCTCTGAGTCTTACTCAGTCTGGCGTTACTCTGGATCAGTAACTCACCTTTCTTGGAGTTCTACATGTTGAATATTTTCAACACTTTATCCACATAGGTGCTTTGACTAAGTCCAGTTAGTCTCTTACTCTTGTCTCTTAAAATTCTTATCCCTAGGATATAGGCAGCTTCTCCAAGGTCCTTCATGGCAAAACACTTCCCAAGCTAGGACTTCACTTTCTGCAGGGATGGGATGTCATTTCCTATGAGTAGTATGTCATCCACATACAATACCAAGAAGCTAACTATACTCCCACTAGCCTTTACATATACACAAGATTCATCTTCGCTCCTCGAAAAGCCAAACTCTTTGACTTTCTCATCGAAACAAAGATTCCATCTGCGAGGTGCTTGTTTCAATCCATAGATGGATTTAACAAGCTTACACACTCTATTAGGGTACTTTGTGCTGACAAAACCCTTTGGCTGACTCATGTAAACATCCTCAACCAACTTTCCATTAAGGAAAGCGGTTTTGACATCCATCTACCATATTTCGTAATCATGAAATGCAGCAATGCCTAACATAACCCTAATAGACTTAAACTTTGCTACTGGTGAAGAGGTCTCATCATAATCAACCCCCAGAGTTTGAGAAAATCCCTTAGCAACCAATCGCTCCTTATAAGTGTGTACGTTACCATCCATGTCGGTCTTCTTCTTGAAGATCCATTTGCACCTGACTATCTTACGACCTGGTACATTTTCAACCAAGTTCCAAACTTGATTGTCATACATGGACTGTATCTCGTTGTCCATAGCCTCTTTCCATTTAGTAGCCTCAGGGCCTGCCATGGATTCCATGTAGCTGTTAGGTTTATCCTGACTAACCAGTATGCTATCATTGATAAGTGTATCACCTTCCACAGTAATATGGAAACCATAGTAATGCTCAGGTGCATTCATAACTCTCGTGGAACACCTCAGAGGTACAGAATCTTCTTTCGGATCAACAAAAGTTTCCTCCTCAGGTTGATTGCTAGGGTTTGAGGTTCCTTCACCACTTGCCTCTTGAATTTATTCAAGGTTAATTTGCCTCCCACTGTTTCCTTGGCTCATGAACTCTCTCTCGCGAAAGACTCCTCTCCTTGTTACAAAGACCACATTATCACTGGGTCTGAAGAAGAGGTAACTAAAGTATTTTTGTGGGTAGCCGATGAAAATACACATCTCACTTCGAGGTTTGAGCTTATCGTGAGTCTCGCGCCTATCGAAAGCCTCGCAGCCCGAAATCTTGATGTGATCTAGATTGGGAACTTTTCCAGTCCACATCTCATGAGGTGTTTTGGCAACCTTTTTGGTAGGGACTAAATTAAGGATATGGGCGGCAGTCTCTAAGGCATACCCCCCAAAATGAGATTGGTAGCGAAGCTCGACTCATCATGGAACGAACCATATCTAACAAGGTTCGATTATGCCTCTCAGCTACATCATTAAGCTGTGGTGTCTTGGGAGGTGTCAATTGTGAGATAATCCCACATTCCTTAAGATAGTCAAGGAATTTTGTACTAAGATACTCACCACCTCGATCAGATCGAAACATCTTAATGTTCCTACCCAACTAATTCTCCACTTCCTGTTTAAACTTCTTGAACTTTTAAAAGGTTTCTGACTTATGCTTGATTAAGTAGATATATCCATATCTACTAAATCATCAGTAAAAGTCACATAGAAGCGGTTAGCATCTCTTGTGGCGGTTCTGAAGAGTCCACACACATCAGTATGTATGAGGTCCAACAAACCCTCACCCCTAGCACAAGTACCAGTGAAGGGTGACTTTGTCATTTTCCAAAGAAAACAAGATTCACAACTATCATCAGACTTTAGGTCAAATGACTCCAAGACTCCATCCTTTTGGAGTTGGCCTATATGTTTCTTGCTTACATGTCCAAGACGACAATTCCAAAATTATGCTTTATCCAAGCTAGTGGAAGAATTGATACACAATACATTATTTCCTAGGTTATCAACAACCGACACAGTTACACACCATCACAAGGTAATGCTTTAAAATAAATAACATTATTAAATAAAGCATTAATACCACCACATTCATTATCAAATGAAAAAGGTAAAACCTTGTTTGTACAAACCATGAAAGGAAACAATATTTCTCGCCATTTCAGATGAGTAACAACACTTATTCAAATCTAACACTAACCCACTACTTAGCAACAAGGAATAAACTCCAATCTTGGTGATAGGTGAAGCTTTCCTATTCCCCTTGATCAAGTTTATCTTCCCATGCTCCACATTCTCACTTCTTCTTAGTCCCTGCATATAAGAACATATGTGAATACCACATCCTGTATCAAGGACCTAAGAATTAGAATGGGGTGAGTTATTAGACAATATAGTGTAAATACCTGCATGGTTGGGTTTCACTTTCCCATCCTTAACATCTTGCAGGTACTTCGGGCAGTTTCGCTTCTAGTGCAACTTTTTGTGGCAACGGAAGCATTCAGCCTCTTTAGGGTTGGCATAAGGAGTGATGAAACCTTTCTTGGTTCCACTTGAAGAGGAGTAGGAGTGGTAACAACCGATTTACCCTTAAGACAACTTTCGGCGGTCTTTAAGAGTCCTTGAAGTTTGCTGAGTGAAACTTCCTCCTTATTCATGTGGTATGTCATTCGGAATTGATCATAACATGAAGGTAAGGAGTGAAAAATGATGTCAATTGCCTACTCCTTAGGGAATTTCACATTCAGTTTCAGCAAACGCTCCACATACCTTTGCATTTTCTGCATGTGGCCCGTGATGGGTTCACCGTCCTTCATTCGAGTTGTTATTAAGAGGAGATGATTTCTTACCGCTCTTGACGAGCACTCTGATGGTAGCGGTCCATCAAGTCCTAGTGCATCTCAAAAGGGTAGTAGTCCTCATAGGACTTTTGGAGCTCCGCTATCATTGTGGCCAACATGATACATGCCAATTTGGTAACATCTCTCTCATGTGCCCGATATTCAGTGATCTCCTCAGGAGTAGCAGACGACTTAAGTTCCTTAAGCTCCTTGCCTAGGACATATTCCTTGTCCTCATACTGAGTGACCATCGTGATGTTCCTAATCCAATCCATAAAGTTGGATCCATCAAAGATGACTTTCCCACAAAGGTTCATGAGAGAGAAGGAGCCGGTAGGGTTTGAGCCAAAAGCAGAATTGTTGGAAGACAAAAGAAGAACAAGTTTAGATTAGATATAAAGATAATCCTTAATAAGACACCCAAATGTAATATTAAGGCTAGGACCCAACACATTATTTTATAACTTAGAAGAGGGATGCCGTAATCGAAGCTATAAAATATTTGAAGGTAGGTGAATGACGATTCACCAATTTCCTCCATGAAAAACCAAATAAATTATTAGGTTTTAATTGGTTTCGAAACTCCTAGATTCTTTGAGATTCATTGAACTTTTCAATGACATGTTTCAATCTCGAGTGTGCCCTTCAGGTTTTGTGACTGGGATGCCGAGGATCACAAAACAAGGTGTGAAGTAACCATGCAAATTACTTGGTACTCTTAATGTTTATCACTCAATTGATGTGCCGGGTAACCACACGCGATCCACCGACCTATGATAAACCTTAAGCCACCCTTTACCTACCTTGTTAAGTCTAGGTTAGTGTGCCGGTTAACCACACACGCTCCACTAACGACTTAATCAAAGTGCAAAGTGTAATTTCATGGGTTAGCACCTTATTCACATTTTCCTAAAGTAACTAAGATTGGGAATTTATAAAACATTTAGTTACTTTATAATCATCATACTTTTAATGAGGATTAAAGTCATTATCCTACCCGTTCGGCTAACGACCCTCCACTAGTCAAGGAAGCGGTGGGTGAGAGTGGACACCCATTAAGCTGCCATTTTATAAGCAATAACCTTATACCCCCCTTATAGACCGACTTCGTGAATGAGGCCTACTAATGGTAAAACGACTTGTTCTTGTACGTATATAATTATTATTAAACTTATAATATTATAAGGTATAAGTGTTGAATTTTAACTTTTAAAATTCTAGGGGTTGGAACTAAAGTTTTACCAAAGTGTGTGACACTTTACATGTAGCACCTAGTTCTTGGTATGCTTTCTGTTATTAAATGTACTTTTATTTTTTCATTTTAGCCTTGGACTCAGCGAGTCAAAGGACTGACTCACTGAGTAGAAGTGAGATGAGGTGCAAGGTTTAAGTTGCGGACTCGGCGAGTCGGGTCCCGGACTCGGCGAGTAGCCGCTGTTTGGACAAAAACCCTAGTCCAGGGGTTTGCACCCTATTTAAACAACCTTATGCAGCCTCCTTTCCCCCTTTATGCTCCCAAACACTCCTCATAGCAAACCCTAGCCGTTTTTGAGAAGATCTAAGGCTTTTTGAGTGACTCTTGTGAGTTTTGACCTCAAGGAAGAAGGAGAGCATAGAAGGATCAAGAGGGGACTGGAGGATTTGATTTTGGTTCATCATTTGCAGTCTTTGGAAGGTATAAAGTCTGAACCTTTCTCATTCATTTGTTAGATCCCTCTTTGAGGTGATTTAGGGCTTTTATAAGCCATTTTTGGTAGCCAACCATGTTTGCAAACATGGTTGGGGGTTTGGGCTTCTGTATCATGTCATTTTATGAGTCACAATTCAAATCTAGGTTGCTTTTGCACCAAGGAAGGCCCCATGAACAAAAGAACCATTTTAGAGCCTTTTAAGCTCTAATTTCCCATGCATGCATGTAAAGTTTGTAACTTTACGTGCTAGATCGAGTTTAGGGGCCTGGATCTATCATTTGGTTAAGTGTTGTACATCAGAAATCGAAGTTCTTAGTGAGGGATGTGACCAACTCGGCGAGTCCATTCCTGGACTCGGCAAGTCTAAGGGTTTTGGCCCCATATCAGTGAAGGTCATAAGGACCAGTTGAGTGTGGAAGGGTTATAGAGAGTCCCGGGGAGTGACCCAACATTCTGGACTAAGCATAGTGTTCTGGGAATTCATGGTACTCGGCGAGTGCATGAATGGACTCGGCGAGTCCAAGACAATCTTCATAGAACTTGGCGAGTTGTTCATCAACTCGGCGAGTCAAGGACAGAACGTGTTCTTAGGATGAAGAGTAACTCGATGAGTTGTTCATACAACTTGGCGAGTCAGGGCAGGACGTGAATATCAGTTGATGATGAACTCGACGAGTTGTTCATACAACTCGACGAGTCGGATGAGAATTCAATTGGTGTTCATTTAGAAGGAAAACTCGTCGAGTCATCGCCTAACTCGATGAGTAGAGACGGGTATGAGGTATGGTGGAACGATAGAGACTCGGCAAGTCAGGTCAACTAGAAGTTGACTTTGACTTTGACTTGTTCAAGGGGTAAAATGGTCATTTTACCATAAGAGTAGATGGCTGTTTCTGACTAAGTGTTTTGTGGGAATTATAGCCGGAGGATTTCCGGAGCAACAGTGGCAGCAGTCAGAGGATTCCCGCACAGTTCAGCAGCTACGAGGTGAGTTACCTTGCAGTAGGGGTGGCTCTAAGGCCACAATGCCGGCCCACCATTGAGGAGTATTTAGAAGATAGTTGTCTTTGTGATAATTTATCTTGGTCTGGTATGCGTTTGGTTATGATCTATATCTGTATGATATGTTACCTGATAGGGATAGTTTCCCTGATAGTGGTCCTTAGGACCAAGGGGTAGGTCAGTACCCGGATATGCCTGACTGTGTGCTTATATCTTGCTATTGTATGCTAGTGGTAGGGGTGGAATAGTCCCTAGTTACCGGTTGAAAGATACCGATGACAACTACCGGTTGAAAGATACTGATGATGATTACCGGTTGAAAGATACCGATGGTATTGTATGGTATGTGGTATGATGGGGGAACTCACTAAGCTTTGTGCTTACCGATTCAGTTTTTGGTTTCAGGCACCTCTTCATCTAAGGGGAAGGAGCCGACGACGTAGCATGGCATCACACACACACACACACATTTGATTTTCCGCACGGTGTTTTCTGGGATTGTACTCTGATATGTTATTTGCTTATGTTGTGGGTTTTGAAACATGATACATGATTTTATGAGATGACGTGTTGATTCAACATTTCTTAGTGAATATTTTATAAACAACTTAGTTAAAATGAAATTTTTGGACTCAAATTTTGGGATGTTACATTACATGTTCCAAAATTTGAGGGCAAGTTTTGTAACTTTCAAAAATTTTCATCTTTCATAACTTATGAGTTAATGGTTTATTAATATGAGATACTTTTCAATTTAATGTAACCTATGTGTTTCTTTAATGGCCTTTAAAAGAGTGACTTTTGGTAATCCATAACTTGAGGACAAATTATGGATTCCATTAAAACACATCAAGATCAAGAATTAAACTACCAAGCAAGTTGCAAATAATTCCTATGATCTTCTAAACTCACAAGTTCATGAACATTCATATCAACAATTTCAAGAATCATAAATAAACCATACAAAACTTGAAATTTTGATAATAGCCATTGAAAATGGATTAGCATAACCATTACACCATCTAAAACAAGTTTTATAAGACCAAAACAGTTTAGGGTAATGTTTCTAGTCCATTTCCAGCAACAAAACTCGAAAATCTACATTCTGGGGCTCCTACTTGTCGAGTGCACGAACCTACTCGACAAGTAGGATGAATTATCACATGGACTCGTTGAGTCCCCCTATGGACTCGACGGGTTCATGTTGTAGAATGCAGAAAACTTGAGTTTTTTTTTCAACAATTTGCATCAAGTATCAAGAAAACAATCCTAACTCTGATACCATTGAAGGGTTTTGAGCATTCTAACACTCTTATGGTGTACATGCAACCCTATAAACCTTGGATCTATGTTTTACTAAGATACATGCAAATTTGCTTTTCCAAGGTTCTTAACCTAACTAGCATGGCATAGGGAACTTTGAAACTTAATAAGCTAGTAGAGTTACATACCTTTTAGTAGTGGATGATTGCTTGGAGTTTGAGAGACTAGCACCAATAATGTGGATGCCTTGAATGGAAGTCACAAATCGCCACAAACCTTGGAAACCTTTAGAGAGAGTATGAACACTTGTAGAAATCGGGCACCTTTGCTCACACACAACTAGTGGCATTTTAAGTGCCAAGGACTCCTTTATATAGCGTGGTGGATTAGGGTTACATCGATGTAAACCCTAATACCCATGACCTTTCATTTCCATGAGATCCATAGGTTAAAGCTCCATGGACTATCCATGGAATTACCATGAAAGCCTAGCCCATTCTAAATAAGCATTAGCCCACACTATATAAATATAATAGTCCATATTTAATTAGTCACACTTTTGATCACTAAATTAATTTTAGATCAATGCTAATTAAATAATATGATTTCATATTAATATATTAGAACTTATAATATATTAATAAATTATAACTTATACTATTCTCAAAAGATTATCCATCTAAATTATCCGGGTGAAGTGCAACCCAAATGGACCATGCCGGGTCGGGTCAAGTATATCTCAAATATAGTTATGGACTTAGACACCTTATCCAACAAGATATCCTTGTTAATCACGACGTTGCTTCTGGTGAAGATTTAATTTCTAGAAATCATGCGATACAAAAGTTAACCGATTTACAAAGGATTGATTCTAAATACTTAACTCAAAAAGCTAAAGTCAAATGGGCTATTGAAGACAATGAAAATTCTAAGTTTTTTCATGGCATTCTTAAAAAAAAGGCAAACAAGGATAAAGGGGGTTATGAAAGATGATAGTTGGATTGAAGATCTAACCTTGATTAAATCTGAACTTCTTGAGCACTTTAAGCAACATTTTTCTCCAGCTTTTGGTCCTCGGATGTGGTATGATGCAGAGTTTCCTAAAAGGATGGCCTTTTCTAATAAGATAGTTTGGAACTTCCTTTTTCTTGGGAGGAAATTAAACGTGTGATTTGGGATTGTGGTAGTGATTTTGCCCCGGGTCCAGAGGGGTTTTCTTTTGCCTTTTCAACGCTTTTTGGTTGACTATTGAGGAGGCTGGTGTTCATTTTATAGAAGATTATTTTGCTACAACTTTCTTTGCCGAAGACCATGATGATTAATTAATTGCTTTGATCCCAAAAGTCTTTTCTCCCAAGCTGGTTTTTGATTTTTGACCAATTAGCTTAGTAGGATGTCAAGACAAAATTATTGGCAAACTGTTAGCTAATCGGCTTAGTTTGGTTATTGGGGATTGATTAGCTCTGTGTAGGCTGCTTTGTTAAAGGCATAAATATCTTGGATGGTCATATGGTTCTTAATGAATTGATGGAATGGTATAACAAGGAAGAAGAGCTTGTTAGTCTTTAAATTTGATTTTGAGAAATCTTACAATTCCTTGCGATGGGACTTCCTAAATTTGGTCATGACTGAGATGGGTTTGAGAATAAATAGAGAATATTGATTAAGGGTTGCCTTTGGAATTCTCGTGCCTCCATTTTGATTAATGGGGCCCCAACAGATGAGTTCAAAATTTGTAGAGGCCTTCGTAATGGTGACCCATTGTCTTTTTTTCTTTTTATCATTATGATGGAAGGTTTACATGTCACTACTCAGAAGGCTATTTCCATTGGTCTTTTTTAGACTTGCTTCTATTGGTTAGATTCCTTTCAAGATATCACATTTGATGTATGCAGATGGCATTATTTTCTTGGGGGAATGGTCTTTTTCGAAATGCTAGCAATTTAATTAACATGTTACACTGTTTTTTTCTCTCTTTGGGACTAAAGATAAATGTTCATAAAAATAAGTTGTTTGGTATTGGTGTTTTTATTGGGGATATTAGGGATATGGTGTTGGTTTTTTGTTATAGGGCTTATTTGTTTCCATTGATTTATCCATGTGTTTCGGTTGGGTGCAATATGACTCGTATTGCTAATTGGAAGGGAGTTTTCGACAAATTTAAATCTAAATTGTCGTCTTGGAAGGATCGTACTCTTTCTATTGGGGGAAGGCTTACCTTGATTAAAGCAGTTTTGGGGAATCTCCCGGCATATTACATGTCTTTATATAGAATGCCAGTTGTTGTGGAAAAAACTTTGGAGTCTATGCCCAATAAATTTTCCATTGTTGGAGACTGTTGGATTAGGTGTCTTAGTACATAACTATAATTGGTATGTACTTGACCCGAGAGTAGCATGGTCTATTTCGGGTTGCATATCACCAAGACAATTTGTGGATGGATATTCGAGTAAGAGGTTATTTATGATTTATTAATATATTATAAGTTCTAATATATTAATATGAAATCATATTATTTAATTAGTATTGATCAAGAATTAATTTGGAATTAATTTAGTGATCAAAAGAGACTAATTAAATTAACGGGGACTGATTATGTAAATCAATGATATATATATATATATATATATATATATATATATATATATATATATATATGTATGTATGTATATTCTTTGGGTTATTGATCCATGATGGGCTAAGGTTATGTAAGTTTCCATGAAAAGTTAGCCTACATGAAATATGGATCATAAACCAAAATGTATGGATTAGGGTTTACCCATGACTCTTGGATTCCTATATATATATATATATATATATATATATATATATATATATATATATATATATATATATATATATATATATATATATATATATATATATATATATATATATATATAGAGAGAGAGAGAGAGAGAGAGAGAGTTAGGTTATTTTGTTTTCACTATCTATTGTGTGCATGTATGATTGATTTTGGACCAAGCATTTTAGTTATTTTAAGAAAGTAATTAATGCATATTACATGTTGAAGATATAATGGATATTAATTACATCTTCAGCATTTAATATGCATTAATTACTTTCTTAAAATAACTAAAATGATTGGTCCAGAATCATTCATACATGCACACAATAGATAGTGAAAACATTTGAACCTAACTCTCTCTCTCTCTCTCTCTCTCTCTCTATATATATATATATATATATATATATATATATATATATATATATATATATATATATATAGGTTTAGGTTCTATGGAAAACAAAAAAACTCTAAAAATCATTAAAATGCATAAAATATACTTAGAGATCACGAAGCTTTTTTTTTGAATTTTTTATCAAAAAATCACAACTTTTAGGTCAAAATTGTTGATAAAAAATTTTGAATTTTTTTTTTTACAAAAAATAAATTGATATTTTATTTTTTTTCAGCGAAATTGTAAAAAATGGCGATTTTTTGATAAATTTTTTTTTTGTGATGTCTTGGTATTTTTTTATGCATTTTTATGATTTTTTTTGTTTTCCAAATAACCCCTCCCTATATATATATATATATATATATATATATATATATATATATATATATATATATATATATATATAACCCCATGACTAACATTGGTGACAAACAAGTGTTCCTGAAGTTCATAAGTGATTTGTGTGCCAAGTAATCTCTCTCAAGTCATCCAATTGTTCAAGGGTGTGTTGTGAACCATTTGAGGCATCACACTCGGGGTGCTAAGTTCTTATAGGCCAAAAACTACAAGCTACAAGAAGAGGTAATTCCATAACTCACTTTTATGTTGTTTATGTCAATTGTATGCTAGTTGTAGGCTTAATGCTTTGGAAACAATATTTCATGTATAATTAGAGAAAACATAGATCCAAAGCATTTAGGATTGTATGTGCACCGTGGGATGTTGTAGTATACAAAACCCAACAAAGACTTGAAGGATCGAAAGATTACTTGGGTGGCTTGGAAAAAATGTTTAGCTAGTAAAGCTCTTGGAGGGTTGGGTAATTGAAGTATGATTGCCTTGAATAGATTTCTTATATTCAAATGGATTTGGAACTTTAGAATGCATCTGAATGAGTTATAGGCTTCTGTGATTATAAGTATTAATGGTTAGGATGGTGGAATTGGCAATGCTTCTCTTAGGAGTGTTGCGTATACTTGGCTCAGATTTATTAGATCTTCTAAAAGTCTTTGTATTAAACACATTGATCTATTGTCCTTATGCAACTGTAAAATTGGTGACGGTCAATCTATTGCTTTTTGGCATGATGTGTAGCACCCCGTTTCAGGTAAATTTCCATTTTTATCCATAAGTGAATATTTGTTACATTTTGGGTCCTTACGCCATGCGTACTTGGGGTGTACGCATGGCGTAACTCTTCAAAGTAGGATGCAGATTCAAGTGAGTATGGTGGGTGTACTCCTTGGTATGCAGGGAGTACGTGAACATTGAGCAAACTCTAATTTTTAGGGTTTTAGCACTACTTAAACCTCCTTAACTCCTTGAGACTCCTTCATTCATTAACCTCCATCTCCTAAAACGCCCCTTGCAAACCTTAATCCACTATGTGAGTATTTTGAGCTTGAGAGTGTGTATTTGGTGTTATTGAAGGAATGAGAAGATTGTGGAATCATCTTGGAAGCTTAAGGCATCTTGGATCTAGAAGTATCACACCTTCAAGCATCCTTTGGAGGTATAAAGTTCAGATCTTGCTGCATATTTGCTTTAGATGTTGCTAGTTCTTAGGTTTTTATGCTTTTTAGTCCCATAATCTTGGTGTTCATGAGTATGGCTTACTCTAACCCATAAGGGATGTCCTTCAAGACATTTTTAGGTGCTTACAACCATATAAATGTGATCTTGGTCCCTTGCCTTTCCTCATGCATGAGATATGAGGTTTAGGTTTGTGTATTAAGTTAGGGTTTAGTTGTTGGACCATTTATAGCCTGGGAAGGTCATAAAGTTGGAAATGTTACGACTTAGAATGTTATTTAGAACTAGATCTGAGTTTTGGATGTGTTGTCTTAATAGATTAAGCACTTTATAGAGAAAAAGTATGTCAACCGAGTACGCTAGTCGTACATGATGGTATGTTACGCGTACTTGGTCGAGACCTTGTAATGTGGCCAAGAGTGCACTACGCTGGGCATAGTGATTGAGTACGGTGAGTGTACTCAGTCTAAGTTGACTTCATTGACTTTTTTACTTTTGACCTTTGACCATAATTTTGACCAAGTTTGACTTAGGGGTATTTTGGGTATTTTAACCTATAGTTTGAGTTTAGGTTACTATTTGTTGTATAGGTGACCTGTAAAATTGACACCTGGAGCAATATTCTTTTTATGCTTTCTTTTCAGACTATGAGGTGAGTTTCCTCACTATACTTGTGGGTCGAAGGCACTAATGCCGACCCATTCGGTTATGTATCCTGGCATATAGGATGTTGTCATGATGTAGTGATATGTTAGATCTGTATGATTATCTTTTTGATGGTTATATGTTTATTTGTTGCATATGTTGACATAATGTGGTTGGGTTGAGGCAACACTACTCTGTGCGGAAGCCAACAAACCCGAGAGCAAGCCAAACATAAGTTGTGGGACAGAAAGGCAAGCCAGACTTATGTTGTAGGTGTTAAAACATTGTTGTGGACGTATTAAGAAAATAATAATTTCATTGTTGGTTGCACTAATTGATAGCACGGGGAGGCACGGTCAAATCCTCATGGAGACAACCTAACAGTCAATGACTTTTTGTGTAAGGCACATTCTAGTCAAAACAGAAAATATAAAAAAGGGAGATTTTTGATTTAAAATTTAAACTAAGAACTGTAGTAAAAATAAACTAAATAAAATTCATTAATAAAAACAAATCTGGTTCTGTTGCGTCTTTCCTGATCATGCAATCAACTTAAATCTGGTTATTCAAAATGAGTTCTATCTAAGCTGGCACTGAGAAAAACTAACAAGCTCTAGTATAATCTCTTTTACCTAGTTAAATTAAGCAATAAAAGCTCTTCAATTAACCTTAACTTTTTACTATCTAATTAAATAAGCTCTTAATTAAGATCAGAAAAGTTGCATAAAGTTCTGTGTAAAATTCCTAGCAGTACCCTGTACTTCTCACAGGCTCTAAAGCATAAAGATTTGAACTTTCAGTATATATTAGAGTTAAATCGCTAATACAAAACCAATGATGCTTGTTACTTATTACCAGTTGACAAGAACAATTATACACTCTATTAACTAATTAACTGGAATGATAAAACCCTTGCTAGGTAATTCATACTAACAAGAACTAAAAATCAAGCATTCATTAAGCTCAAAATTGAAAAATCTAGATAGAAACACAAGTCAAAAACTAGATCTGATAACTAATCACATGAAAAGTACTAGTTTATGCAGAAATGAAAACTAGGGTTTAACCAGACATGGCTAAAAACGAATCTAAACTAATAAAAAGAAACATTAACTGATTAATCTTCTAAACTAAGTGTATACAAAGATTCACATCCTTCAGATCTTTAGAAATCATTGAAAAGTGTCAGAAATCACCTTCAGATGAGTTTTTCGTTGCCTGGAGCCGTCTCTTTTCGAATCTGATTATGAGGGCCATATTTATATGCGAGCAGGAACCTTCCGGAAGAAGTTATCAGAAAATGCAATTGCAGATTTGAGAAATGGGATTGCATAAATTCAATTTTTTTCCAAATTTTCCCTTAAATGTAGTACCATGCTATTTTTGAAGTTTCGGGAGTTGCATCACAAAAATGTGATTGCAGAAATAAAAATATGATCGTAGATTTTTCTATTTTTCTTCAAATGACTTCCAGATGATTTTTTTAGACCCTGCAAAACTTTGACTCATTTATGTGATCGTGGAAGTCAAAATTGCGATCGCATTTTTGGCTTTTTTGCTCGCTTCGGTTGTGATTATTCAGTTTAAGTAAACAAGAAAGTCGTACAAAAAATTTTCTTTTTTTTTCGAAAAATTTTGAATCTTGTCAATCGGAGTTACATGTCATAAGAGATGGTCAAAATACTGACAGGGGGTCAAAGTTGGCAGTAACATCCTTTAGGCTTTAGAATGTAGCAATCTATCTTCTTAAAATCAATTCGATCGAATGTTTCTTGACCAAAATAGCTTCTAAGAATTAATCCTTCATAAGTTCCAAGCTCCATTTACCTCCAATTCTCCATCAAACGCATCCAAAGCAGCTCTCAAAATATCGCTCCACTCGAATTATCTGAAAATGACATAAAAATGCTAGTAATACGAGAATTCGGATAAAAGACATGAGCTAAACATTATTTAAACTAATAGCATGCAAACGTACAAAATAGATGCAAAATGTTAATAAAAACTACCTAAAAGATGCATAAAATGACATTTGACAGTGGGCTCGGGGATAATCCTGTCCGATGGCTGTGGGCCCAATATGTATGTTGTTATATGTTTGTGTGGTGGTGTTTTGGGGAAGTCACAAAGCTTTGGCTTACGATTTAAGTGTTATGTTTCAGGTACTTTAGATGACTGAGGGAAAGCAAAGGAGTGATAGTACACCATCCTTCAGTGACATGTTTTGGAGATAATGTTATACATTGATTTTTGAATATTTGTACTTGACATTGGTTTCTTATGACTTGGGTTTTGGTTGGAAACCATGATTTTACTTTAATTAAAAACAAAAAATTTTATTTTGATTTGTGGGACGTTATAAGTTGGTATCAGAGCCCTGGTTTGAGAGAATTGGATGAGCATTCGTATGAATCTAGACTCAAACTATGGATCTGTAAAAGTTTTCAAAATAAATTCCAAAAATGTTTTTTTAAATATTTTCAAAATTGTTTATAATGATGACCGAGAAGGATGAGATGTGTTAGATCATCTGGAGCAAGAAAATATACCCCAAGATACCGACACTATTATTTGTTTATGATGATTTTGATAGAACTGCATGCTAGTTTATAGGATAAGGATCTTCAGGAATTTCATATTAGAATTGCCTGAGTTACGATGCATGATAGCCTAGGAGCATCTCTTGTATGCTAGATGGAATTGACATCATTACTATAGTTGCTTAGTTTGTGCATCATAGTTATACATAACTAAGATTTTATAGCTTGAGAATGTTTAATTTAGCCTTATATTCTTGTTCCTTGTTTGGTTGTGGGCTTAGGGTAGAATCAAGTATTTGACTGTCTATGGAATCAAGCGTTATGTATGACTATCATACACGAGCGGCTACAGGGTTGGTGGAAGTTTCGGGAGTGAGTATGTGAGCAGCCGGCTAGATGAGGAATGATTAGCCACTCTCGAGAGAGTGAGTACAGGATGTATGAATATCCTAGTTATGGGTTTGTTTTTGGGCAGTTTGTGATGATACATTGAGACAAATACAAGTAGGTGTGGAAAGTAGTATGGGTCCCATACTACTGAAAGCACAGGACCCGTATGTGTAGTAAGGAATTCACAAACTCCGAGGGTTTAGTCTCTTTGTGATGATTGTAATATTATGAATTAGGGCATTTTTCTATATATTTTGGTTCATTTTCAGTACGGTGTTGATGAGAGGATCTTGTTCTATAGCTGGTGGTCAGGATAGGCTATGATTGACAAATGATGACATCCAGGAGTTAATCGTTACTGAGGTAGCTGCTGCTACCTGGGGTGCCATCCTCGAGGTATTTGGGTCCATTAAGACCGCTATGATTGAGTTGTTCGATGCGCGGTACACCACTATGCTTAGACTACTGTTGTTGCTGTAGCTACCGCAACTGTTGTTGCAACATGGATTTATGGGGGGGGGGATCATTCTAGTATCGGGACTTTAGCAAAATGAAGCCCCCGAGTTTAATGAGGTCAATGACCAGATTGTGGTAATGAGGTGGTTGTCTGATGTGGAGGGTTGCTTCTTAACATGTTCATGCCTGGATGACCAGAATGTGAAGTGCGTCCTGAACCTTCTTCAGTTAGGGGTGAATGATTGGTGGAGGTTAGCGACAGGTACTTATTCTGTAACGCCCGTAGATTAGGGCTAGTCAATTTAGAGATGATAAGTGTCAAAAATGACTTTTGATAGAATATTATTTAGGATGAATAATCTTAACTAAGTTGTAGTATATGTTACAACGATTCCGTACATATAAAGAACGCCGAAATCCGAGTTATAAAGAAGAAGTTATGACCTGTCGAAGTTTCACGACAGAACCGACATGACACAGCGCGACGTAAATAGTGAATTTACGTTAGAGCGATATTTAGCCTTAGCAATCTAAACAAAAGTCATAGATTTCGTCTGAGTGTGCATAAAAAGAACGTCCAAATCTAACTTCGTATGAGGAAGTTATGATTTTTCTAAGTTTCAGCTTAGCAGTATGCAACCCGAATACTCGATTTGAGACCGAGCGGTTTTTAGCCGAAACAATCTAAACGAGAATCGAAGATCTCGTTAATTGTAGTGAAACGATAAAAAGATAGGCGAAAACGGACGTCGGATGAAGAAGTTATGAATTTATAACGGAGTTTTCTTGTCCCGGCCTACTAAAAATAAATAATAAAAATAAATTCAGAATTAGCCGACGGAGTGTAAATGAAAGTTGTAGAGCGTAGTCTCACCTACGCGTGGATATAAAGAACGTCAAAAACGGAGTTCGTATGAGGAAGATATGGATTTTCGAAGTTTATTAAATAATTAATATATAAATTTAATTATTAAATCCGATATTATCCGAAGAGGAGTCACCGGACTTATCCGGGTTACGCCTAGCGTACAGCAAAGCATGACCAACCTCGCACTCGAGTTCTTCCGATGACGTAAGTGCTGACGATCCGAGGTGTACACCCCGCGTAGCCTCATACGCCCAGCGTACTTGCGAGGGTTCAGCCCTATAAAAGGCTTGCGAGGGCAGCCGATATTTTTGCTCTTTTTCTCTTCTCTCTCTCTCTCTCTCTCTCTCTCTCTCCCGTTTTGCATCGTTTTTCGTGCCCGAATTATCCCGAAGCCCCGGTATCAATCCCGAGCCCCGAAGCAAGTCCCAAAGCCCCGAAGATCCCAAGTAGTGAGATTTCCGAGCCGAAGCTCTGCCCGCGAAAAGCCAATTTTTGTGAAGATCTTCCAGATCTACCGAAGAATACTACTTCTACAAGTCGTAGTGTTGTCCGATCATCTTCTAAATCAAGTGAGTGTGTGGTCACTTTCCTCTAACACATAAATATTAATTATTTGCTATGATATACGTGCTATGTGTATAATATATTGTTGTTTATTTGAGATGATTGTGGAATGGATGAATTATATAAGTTTTAATGAGTTAAACTATATATGTATTTTGTATCTAAAAATATGTTGGGCAGAACATGAGTAGATGCGGTTGTTGGTAGGTGAATAAAGGTGGGTTGGACCATGAGATAAAAGGATAAAGAGATAAACTTGTTTTAGATCCGAGAGTATGGATCAGCGTAGGAGGTTAGTTTTAGATCCAAGGGTATGGATTAGATCAAGAGGTTAGTTTTAGATCCGGGAATATGGATTAGGTAATGAGGAAAATTTAAGATCCGGGAGTATGGATTATGTATTTTAGAACTACGTATTCATTCTATAAGGTATCATATGTATAGTCCCTTTTAGGAACGTGATTTTAAATACGAGTATTGATTATAATATGAAATATACATATGTATGTGAAGTATTTGTCATTGTCCGAATTACATGTTAGATATATTTGATAATATACAACGGGCGAATCAGATATGGTTCAATATGTGTTAAGATGTGTATATATGATACTATTACTTAAAACCTTGTGTTAAGTATTCACTAGTTAGCGTTTCCTAAACGGAGATAGTATCAAAAATTGATTATAAACATTATAGGGTTGCCTAGTGATGGGTTAAGACTTAAATGGGATGTTTAGTTCAATTAAGATTGGAATTTGGGTAGTCTCTTATTAAGAGTATGTGTGGGGTGAGATTGATGATCGGTGGAGTACGTCCTACGTACAGAAGTACATTTTATGTACAAAGTATTTTTCAAAGCTCTGTGTCTTGGGTGTTGCTTGTGCCAGGGTACTATTATGTTCTTAGGTATGATTCTTTTGCATACGAGAGTACTATAATGTGCCAGAAGTACTATCACGTACAAAGTCTTTTTGACAATTTTGTGTGTCGGCTATGGGAGCGTACGGGAGTACTCTAGTAGTATTTCCCCATACTTTTATTTTGAGAGAGCTTTGGAGTCAGCGTTTCTTTTTATGAAGTGATCGACCGAGCTTCATATGTCAGCATTTTCTTTCATGAAGTAATTAAGGGAACTTCGTAGACTGCCTAATAAAGTGTGTCGGTAATAGACCATTGATAGGTATGTCTGGCGTTATATTGGTGGATAGGGTGCGTCTAGGGGTGAAATACCTCATGTATTCAGGCCACTGCTAGGCAAAGTTCGATGATGGGATAGGTAGAGTCTGAGTGTATAATACCTCATGATAGTCGGACCACACCTAGGCATTGTTATCTAGATAACTACCCCTGACTTAACTGTCTTGTGGTCTTTCTTTTACGAACGAAAGTTCGTGGTGAAACTTATTCCATTCCCCTCAATTAATGTCTTTATTGATCCTCGTTTGCTGGCAGGGAATTTCCGAAGCAGCTTCGTCATTTTGTGGTTCATATCGATTCCATAGGATATATCTCGTAAGATCATTGTATAGGGTCAGTATGTGGGGATCGACGGGATGGGATATATTGTTTTAGAAATATAATTTATATGTGTTTATAACATTAGTGGTTTCGCAGGATCGAGATATACTTTATTATCACGTTGTTTGAACTAAGAGCGTTCATTCCTTAGGTGATTGGGTTCACCAGGGATATTCGAACTAAGTGTTCATTAGATATTTGAACTTAGTGTTCATCAGGGATAATTGAACTAAGTGTTCATTAAGTGTTTGTGAACTAGGTGTTCATTGGGTAATATTGGACCTAAGTGTTCATTAGGTGTTCTTGAACTAGGTGTTCATTAATTATTGTGAATTGCGTGTTCACCAGAGGTAATCTAAGAACCTTGGCAGCACTAGACATTGTGCCAGTTCCTTAGGGAAATCCTTAGGAATGAATGGGAGAAGGGTAATCGGTTCTTAGGATAAATCTTTAAGAAATAAATGAAGATAATGGGGGTGGGTAATTGGATTGATTGTTTGATAATTAAATATAATAATTATATTATTGTGGGTTGAAAACTCTATATGCTCACCAGGCTCCCAAGCCTGACCCACTCAGTTTTCTTTGCATTACAGGTAATGGCACAAGAGTATAAGTTGGTGGACTTGACGAGAGATTTTGGATTATAGGCCAGTAGTTGTGAATAACTGTTGTAAGGTCTATCTTGTTCTGTTTATGCTTTTGGTCTGTATTGAACATGACATCCCAGGATTTTGTTATATAATGAAAATACATTTCTTTAAAGAAATGCTTTGATAATTTTTATCATATTTTGTTTTGGGAACAAATTCCGCAACTGTTTTCTTTAAAAGATTACTATGATTTTAAAAACAAAGCATAAACAAATCGGTCTTTTCTGGCCGTGAAATTGGGGATGTCACATATTCTCCTATGGAGAAGGTTGTAGTGACTTAGGAGCAGTTCTCTGAGGTGTTCCGCACAATGTATATTCCTTTGGTGGAGAGAGAGAGAGAGAGAGAGAGAGAGAGAGAGATCAGCTTAGGAGTATATCTATATGAGACAGACGAAAGAGACGGTGAAGGAGATTACCAAGATGTTTATTGAGAGGTTTTTTTATTATCATGAGTATGCTTCATCAGAGAAGGCTTATATGTCACGATACTTGAGCATGCTCAAGACCCAAATTCGGGAGTTTGTGTCTAACCAGCGATATAGTACCCTCACCAAGCTTTAGGGTGCTACAAGGAGGCGAGAGATTGAGACTGAGACCCAGAAGAAGGAGCAACGACATGCTCCAGTTAATCCCAGCCTACAACAAAGCGATTCAAGCCCGCTGATTCACGATCAGGAGGTCATAGGGGCCACACTTGTGGCAAGTGTGACAAGGTTCATGAGTGTTTTTTTTGGTTTTCTTCGAGGTGTCACAAATGTGGTAGGGATGGTCATACTGCTAGGGATTGTCATCAGCATACCCCAATACCAAGCACTAGGATTTGCTATCATTGTGATCAGGTTGGCCATGTGAAGGCCAACTGCCCCTTGCTCACTACGAGATCAGTGTAGACTCCAGCACCGACTACTTTGAAGATCACAGATAGACCCCAGGGCAAGGCGGAGCCCCCGAGGGCTTGACCTCATGCATTCCAACTCATGGTAGAGGAGGCCAGGGCAGCGCCATACATGGTTACTAGTATGTTTTCATTTGTTATTTTTTGAAGAAGAAGGATGGGTCCCACCACATGTATATCGATTATCGGGAGTTGAACAAGTTAATGGTGAAGAACTCTTACCCACTTCCATGGATTATGATCTCTTTGATTAGCTGTTGGGTGCATCTTGGTTCTCCAAGATCGATTTGAGATCAGGGTATCATCAGATGCGATTCAGGGATGAGGATGTGGAGAAGACAGTGTTTCAGACTCGTCATGGTCATTACCAGTTCGTGGTGATGCCTTTTGGATTCACTAATTTGCATAAAACATTTATAGATTTGATGAATCGAGTGTGTCGGCCCATGCTCGATCGATCAATTATTGTATTTATCGATGATATCCTGGTTTATTCCAAGACCAGGGAGCAACATAAGGATCACCTTTGAGAGCTTCTAGGATTTTTAAGGGGAAAAGGCTTTATGACAAGTTCTCAAAGTGTGAGTTTTGGTTACGAGAGGTCGAGTTCTTGTAACACCTCATTAACCAAGATGGGATTCTGGTCGACCCAGACAAGATTAAGGTAGTCATGCAGTGGTAGGTTCCGAAGTCTCCCTTAGAGATCAAGAGTTTCTTGGGATTAACAGGGTATTATCGGTGGTTCATTCAGGATTTCTCCAAGGATATTGTACCACTCACTCATCTGACAAGGAAGGGTGTGGATTTACATTGGGGGCTTGAGCAGCAGGATGCTTTGGCACAATTGGACCGAAGTTGTGTGAGGCCCCAGTGTTGACCCTATCGAATAATGTGGAGGATTTTGTTGTTTATTGTGATGCTTCTATCATAGGTTTAGGGACGATACTCATGCAACAACGGAGAGTTATTGGGTATGCTTCTAGTCAGCTAAATCCGCATTAGGTTCGATATCCAACACATGACCTAAAGGTGTTTTCCTTCAAGATTTGGCGACATTATCTATATAGAGTCTTGTGTATCATCTAAACGGATCACAAGAATTTGAGTTATCTCATGGATCAGTTGAATCTGAATATGAGACAATGTAGGTGGCTTGACGGGGTCAAAGATTATGACTGCGATATTCTTTATCACCCGGGGGAAGTGAATGTGGTCGCTGATTCCTTGAGCCGCAAGTCGGCTAGTTCTTCTGTTAAGAGCTTATGTATGAGGATTCTGATCGATTTGTCACTTCTGGATTTCATTAAGGAGGCTCACGTCAAGGGATTCAAGAAGGAGAATTGGAAGCAATAGCTAATCAGGGGTGAGATTGACAGGTTTTCTACTAATGGTCGTGGATTATTGACCCGATGTGGTCGGGTTTGGGTACCATATTTTGGTGGGATCAGGCAGACTATGTTGAAGGAGGCACATAAGTCCAGATTTTCGATACACCTTGGAGCCACCAAGATGTATCGGGATTTGAGACTTGGTTATTGGTGGTTATGTATGAAGAGGGAGATAACATGGTATCTTGAGAGGTTCTTGACTTGTCGAATGGTCAAGGCCAAGAACCAGAGGCCTCATGACAAGCTTCGGTCCTTGGAGGTTCCCATGTGGAAATGGGAATAGATCACCATGGATTTCATTACTAAGTTACCTCAGACGGCTAAGGGATTTGATGCGATATGGGTTAATAGTGGACCGTTTAACCAAGATTGCCTACTTTCTAGCTATTTGGGAGAGCTCATCGACCAAGAATTTGATCGATGTTTACATACGCGATATTGTCACTCGACACGGTGTTCTAGTTTCTATTATATCTGATCGAGATGTTAGGTTCACTTCTCCATTTTGGAAGAGATTCCATGAGTAACTAGGCATGAGGTTGCACTTTAGCACTGCTTATCATCCGCAGAAAAATGGCCAAAGAGAGCAAACCATTCAGAAACTTGAAGATATGTTGAGAGCTTATGTCATAGATTTCGGTGGGAGTTGGGACTCATACCTTCATCTGGACGAGTTTTCTTACAACAACAGCTATCACTCCAGTATCGCTGTGTCGTCATTTAAGCTTCTTTATGGGTGGAAGTTTCATAAAACCCATTTTGTTGGGGAGAGGTTGGTCACAAGGTCATGGGAAAGACCGAGGTAGTTCTTCACACGATATAGCTTATTCAACAGATTAGGCAGAGGTTGCAGACAACTCAGAGTTAGCAGAAGAGTTATACTGACATATGTTGATTTGAGTTGGAGTTCCAGGTCATTAACATGGTTTTAATGAAGGTATGACTTTGGATAGGTGTAACACGCTTCATGAAAAAAGTCAAATTGGGACCCTGATTTATTGGTCCATTTTGAGTGATTGCTAGGGTAGGCAGAGTGGCCTACCGATTGGATCTGCCTGAGGAGATTCGCCAGATTCACAACACCTTTCATGTTTCTCAGCTACATACGCGTGTAGTTGATGCTTCAACAATGGTCCTTTTGAATGATATTTAGATTGATGATCTTCTAAACTACGTTGAGAGGCTAGTGGCAATTCTGGAGAGGAAGATGAAGGCCTTGCGCAACAAGGTGGTATCATTGGTTAAAGTCCAGTGGCAACATCGGAAGGGTTCTGAATGGACTTAGGAACCCCAGGAAGAGATGCAAGAGCACTATACTGAGTTATACGTAGTACCAGACTTTGACAACGAAGTATGATTCAAATGGGGGAGAACTGTAAAACCCCACTTCAGGTAAATTTCCTTTTTTAACCCTAAGTGATTATTTGTTGCATTTTGGGTCCTTACGTCATGCGTACTTGGGACGTACCTATGGCGTAGCTCTTCAAAGTGGGACGCAAATTCAAGTGAGTACGCTGGGCGTACTCCTTGGTACGTAGGGTGTACGTGACTAGTGTGCAAACTCCAATTTTTTGGGTTTGAGCACTATTTAAACCTCTTTAACTCCTTGAGACTCCTTCATTCATCAACCTACATCACCTAAAATGCCCCTTGAAAACCCTAATCCATTGTATGATCATTTTGAGCTTGAGAGTGTGTATTTGGTGTTATTGAAGGAATGAAAAGATTGTATGTAGCGCCCGTAGATCCGGGCTAGACAATTTAGAGGCAATAAGTGTCGAAAATAACTTTTTGGAAAAATATTATTTAGAATAAATAATATTAACCAAGTTGTAGAATATGTCTTATGGTTTCCGTAGATATAAAGAACGCCGAAATCCGAGTTATAACGAAGAAGTTATGGCCCGTCGAAGGTTCACAGCAAAACCAACACGACACCGGGAGACGTAAATTGTGAATCTTTGATAAAGGAATTTTTAGCCTTAGTGATCTAAACAAAAGTTTTAGTATACGTTAAATCGAGAGCGTCCATAAAAAGAACGCACAAATATGACTTCGTATGAGGAAGTTATCAATTTTCTAAGATTTGTCAAAGTAGTGCACAACCCGAAACTCGAATTTAGTTCGAGCGGTTTTTGGCATATGCGACCTAAATGAGAATTGAAGATATCATTAATAGGAATTCAATTGTAAAAAGACAGACGAAAACGGAGTCCGTATGAAAGAATTACGAATTTTTCGCAGTCACTTAACAATATAATCTCATCGTACTGTTAAATTTAAGATCGGTCGAGTATTAGCCGACAGAGTCTAAATGAAAGTTGTAGATCTTGTTTTTTCCTACGCGTGGAAAAAAAGAACGTCAAAAACGGAGCACATATGCGAAAGTTATGAATTTTTGAAAATCGGCTGATTTTCACCATGTGTGCAATGCCTCG
This sequence comes from Lactuca sativa, assembly GCF_002870075.4. Taxonomy (NCBI): domain Eukaryota; kingdom Viridiplantae; phylum Streptophyta; class Magnoliopsida; order Asterales; family Asteraceae; genus Lactuca; species Lactuca sativa. The sequence goes on from NC_056627.2 coordinate 273,221,679, forward strand.
TGTCAGCACCAGGCTGCGCCTGGCTCACAACGTGAATATCAAAAATTCACGACGTGAACCTTCCTCCAGCCCCTATAAATAAGTGGTGAGGCCTCCATTCATTCTCACACCTTCCTACTTCTTCCCCTCTCTCTAGAACCTCTCTGTAGCCCCCGAACCCCCCCCCCCCCCCCCCCCCCCCCCGAAAAGCCTAGGGAACCCCCTAGCACGAGGCGGAAGCCCCAGAGCGCCCGACGACTCTGAGAAAAAGAGTCTTTCGGCTCGGGAACGCTGCTCCAGCGGAGCCCAGTTTTGAGAAAAACCTATTGTAAGTGAGCTACGCCTAACCTATCTTTAGTATAGCTTATGTTTCAATATAGTAATGTTATTAGGACCTTATAATAAATATTTGGGCTATTATTATGAGTTATATAAGTGTCGTTATAATATCTTTTTAACCACTCGTGGTACGGGGGATCCAGTTTGGAGGGCCGCTTGGGTTGCTGGATTCAAAAGTGCTTATATGCCAAAATGATCTTGCCCTCCGGTGTTCCATGTCTGGCCTCGTCTGTATATAATGGGTGAAAAGTATTGTGTTAACGCTTATATAATAGTAATAATAGCTAGACTATTAATTAGTCGCAGTTAACGTTAGACTAAACCCTAGTGATATTGATACTAGGTTTTGTCGAGGAAAATTATTTTAAGAGTAACGAAGTGTTGTCCGAGTGCCGAGTCACCACCTAATCAAGTGAGTGCATAATTACTTTCAGCTTACACATAGATATGAAGTATTTTATATAAATTACGTGCTTTGTGTGTATATTGTTTGAATACTTCCTGTTTGTGCTGGGTGAAAGATTTTTATACATGTTTTAAACTGTATACGTATTTTATATCTACATAATGTGTTGCGTAAAACATGGGTATATGAAATAGTTTATGTCTGACAAAAATAAAATGATGAATAGGTGATATAAACCATGAGGTAAGGGTGAGAGGTGAACCAGGAGAGAAGCCTTTTACCCCAGTGTTGGCCCCATCATCCAACAAAGTATGGGTGACAACCACGGACTATTCTAGACAGTACAGTGGACACTAGCAGGCTCGCAACCTGTAGGTGTTTTGAACTGTGTATTCACCAGGTGTACTCTAAAAACCCATCGACATGTATTGTGAGTGGATTCTCGGAAACGATACCGTCGACAAACGAGATAAAACCCATTGACTTGTATTGCGAGAGGATTCTCAGAAACGATACTGTCAATAAACGAGATAAACCTTGGTAACTATGGATTTAGTGCCTGTTGAGTAAACCTTGGAAACGATGGATTTCGTGCCAATTCCTTAGGATAACCCTTAGGAATAAATAAACGAGGAATAGCTAAATTCTTAGGGTAGAATAGAGAAGAGAATGGGGATGGGTAATTGGGTTGATTGTTTAAATGTTTAAACATAATAATTTAATTATTGTGGGTTGAAAACCCTATGTACTCACCAGGTTTCCCAACCTGACCACTCAGTTTATTTATATCACAGGTGTTGATATGAAGTCTCATTACACTGATAGATTAAGGAGATATAAATCACTAGTGATAATGAATGTAAGTTATGTTTATGCTTATTTTTCTGTATTGACAATGACATCCCAAATGTTTTAAAATGAATAAAAATACTTTTCTTAGGAAATGATTTGATAACGTATTTATCATGTTTTATTGGGAACAAATTCCGCAATCTTTTTATTAAAATAGATACTCTGAGTTTTATAAAGCATAAACAAAATTGGTCTTTTCTGGTCGTGAAAATGGGGATGTCACAGTTGGTATCAGAGCATTAGTTTAAGCGAACTAGGAATATGGATTTATTTCTAGACTTAAACTTAGAATGCTAAGCAATTATTGTGTCTAATAGATTTAGGTAATACACATGAATAGACACAAGCACTAGTTTATTTTAGGAATGATGTATAACATGTTTTTATGTGCTAAATGATTTATGATATGCATTATATGATCGGATCTGTGGTCTATTGCCGATCGGATCTAGAAACCTTATGTGTTTAGGTTTCTAAACGTTTAATTACGGTATTAGAACTAGGATGTAACTTTTTGGAGTAATAGGGAGATTTTTACGTCTATCGTAAATAAAACTTTACTATCTTAAATTCTCGTCTCGGTACACCGAATGTCTGCTTTGGTGCATAAATCAACATGGTGAGCACTAGAAGCGGATTTGGAAGCGGTAATCCGCAGCCCGAGCCACCAGTGATTGAGCATGTGCCAGAGATAGCAGCTGCACCTGGGTCAATCACGATGGCTGGAGTACAGGAAATGGTGTGGATAATGTTGGATCAACAGATGGAAGAAACAAGGCGTTTACTTCAACAAAGTAAGGACGGACTTATTGTGCCAGTACACCAGACACCCATTCTTGAGGCGACCATCTGGGTTGCTAAGTCTGTCGATGAAGCGATCAACGGTAGTATCGCCAACAAGGTTGATGTTGGCAAGAAGAGGAAATTTGAGGGGTCTTCAAGGTCTGACAAGAACAACATGTTCTCAAAGTCTGTAGGAGTAGGTGAAGCAAAATGGTGTGACAAGTATGGAAGAAAACACAACGGTAGATGCCCTAAGGAAGTAACCTGCTTCAAATGCGGGAAGACTGGTCACTATGCCAATGAATGCCCAATCGAGGAAGAAGTTTGCTTTAAGTGTAGTAAAGAGGGACACTTCAAGCAAGAATGTCCGATGAGAGCTAAAAAACCAAGTTTACTGTTGAAGCACCATGGGAGGTACTACGAAAAATTAACTTGTTTCAAGTGTGGAAAGCATGGGCATTACACCGATGAGTGTACATTCAACACCAGGGTGTGTTACGAATGTAATGAGGAAGGGCACCTCATGCAAGACTGCCCAAAAAGGAAAGGAGTTACAAAGCCAAAGGCACCACTGAATAAATATGGGAGATGCTAAGAAGAAGTGACTTGTTTTAAGTGTGGGAAGAATGAGCATTACGCCAATGTTTGTACATCCAGCCAGAGGTTCTGTTACGGATGCATGAACAAGGGACATATATCAAAGGATTGCCCGAAGAAAAGTGAAGCAGCAAGAGCGAATGCACCTCCAAAACCAAGAAGCATCCCTAACGAAGCAGCTGAAAACGCAATGAAGAGTGAGGATTGATATCCGAAGATCGAGTTATGCAGTAGCCATAGTATCATTTGATGAAGCCTACTAAAGGCATAGTTTAGAGTAAACTTGAACACCTATGTAATAGTTTCAAGAAATAATAAAAACCTTCGTTTTGTTATCTGGTGTGTTAAACTGTTATGTGATTTTCTTGTATGGTGACTTGGAAAACTGCGAGACAATACTTGGGACGAGTATGAGTAGGTGTGAATTGTAGTAGAGGCCTATACTACTGGAAGCACATGAATCACACTTGGATCAGGGAAAGTCACAAGGTTACCAAGGAGCTAGTAATTAATACCATTTTATTCAAGCATGTCGTTACCATTGTTTCGCTAATAACTAAGAAGATTGTTGTTATTCCGACCCTAGTGGTCATATCAAATTGAGTCCGACTAAGACGAGTATGTTAAAGGGTTCAGAGAACCAAGTCCGATGTAGCATCTGACTTAAGCTAGAAGCTTGAAGTGAAAGACAATCAAGCGATCGGTAGAGGTATCGCGATAGTTTCTTGTAGCTTGGAAGGCTACCTTTTAAGATATGATTATATCACAATAGAACATGAAGGAAGGTATAGTTTGTTATGGAAGACTCTAAGAGACCTGATTTTAAGCGTTACAACATACGATAATAGGTCATTAGAATATGGAACATCGTTAGATTGTAGTAATAAAAGAACTTATCTTAAGTTTGTATCCAGTGAGGATCGAGATTGTGACTTGAAGGTCATTATTTGGAGTCTAACGTGAGATAGGGAGCAAGTGCAAGATCGAGCACCGCCTTCAGTCAAAGAGTCCAAGATTTAGATACTCATTCGAAGAAACTAGAAGTTACGGTTATTACCTAGGATGAAAAGAGAACGTATTGAATCATTATACAGCCATCTTTCATTGATGATTCCAGGGCGTAATCATCCTAAGGGGGAGATAATTGTAACGCCCGTAGATCTGGGCTAGACAATTTAGAGGCAATAAGTGTCGAAAATGAATTTTCGGCAAAATATTATTTAGAATAAATAATATTAACCAATTTGTATAATATGTCTCAAGGTTTCCGTAGATACAAAGAACGTCGAAATCCGAGTTATAACGAAGAAGTTATGGCCCGTCGAAGTTTCGCGGCAAAACCGGCACGGCACCGGGAGACGTAAATAGTGAATCTTTGATAAATGACATTTTAGGCCTAGTGATCTAAACAAAAGGTTTAGTATACGTTAAACCGAGAGCGTCCATAAAAAGAACGCACAAATCTGACTTCGTATGAGGAAGTTATGAATTTTCTAAGATTTGGCATAAAAGTGCACGACCCGAAACTCGAATTTTAGTTCGAGCGGTTTTTGGCCTACGTGACCTAAATTAGAAATGAAGATATCATTAATAGGAACTCAACGGTAAAAAGACAGACGAAAATGGAGTCCGTATGAAAGAATTACGAATTTTTCGCAGCCACTTAACAGTATATTCTCCTCGTACTGTTAAATTTAAGATCTATCGAGAATTAGCTGACGGAGTCTAAATGAAAGTTGTAGATCTTGTTTTTACCTACGCGTGATAAAAAAAGAAAGTAGAAAACGGAGCTCGTATGCGAATGTTATGAGTTTTTGAAAATCGGCTGATTTCCACCCTGTGTGCGATGCCGCGTGTCAGCACCAGGCTGCGCCTGGCTGTAGCCAGCATGGCTCACGACGTGAATATCAAAAATTCACGACGTGAACCTTAAACATAATTTGCTGATCAGAGCTTTGACCGCCTTGTGGTTGAGAGCATCGGCCACCATATTGGCCTTCCATGGATGGTAAAAGATCTCACAATCGTAATTATTCACCATATCCAACCACCTTTGTTGCCTCATATTCTGATTTGGGTGATCAATCAGATACCTCAGGCCTTTGTGATCAGTGTAAATAGTATAGTAGACCCCATAGAGGTAATGTCGCCAAATCTTGAGGGCGAAACCACAACCCCTAACTCCAAATCATGCGTCAGATAGTTCCCCCCATGAGGCTTCAGCTGCCTTGAAGTGTAAGCGATAATGCAACCCCTTTGCATCAAAACTGCCCCCAAACCCTGTTGGGTTTTGAGCACTATAACACTCCTATGGTGCACATGCAACCTTAAATGCTTTGGATCTATGTTTTCTCTATTATACATGTATATTTTCAATTTTTCCAAAGCATTGTCCAGACTAGCTTTTGAAGGACTTGTAGTTCTTAACCCTTGAAAGCTTGAGCACCTCAAGTGTGACGCCTCTAATGGTTCACAAACACCAATATGCAAGAGGATGATTTAAGAGAATAATCTATTTATCTCAAAGAGAAGAGGCAACCGATTTTGGTCTATGGAGGGTTCTATTTATAGTGTTGGACATGCTAGGGTTACACTTTGTAAACCCTAATAACCCATGACTTTCCACATTCTCATGCTCTATTTGTTTAACCTCCATGGACTATCCATGGATTAGTTTAGCCCATTATCATGGATCATTAGCCCAAACTACAAGAATGATTGATTTCCATAATCAGTCCCCTTATATTTAATTAGTCTCTCTTGATCACAAAATTAATAAATTAATTATTGATCAATACTAATTAAATAATTTCGTATTAATATATTATGCTTGTAACATATTAATAAACCATAAATAACCTTATTCTCAAAAATCATCCTATCAAATTGAACTGGTGAAGGCAACCCAAAAGAACCATGCTACAATCAGGTCAAGTACATACCAATTATAGTTATAGGCTTAGACACCAAATCCAACAGTCTCCCACTTGGATAAGTCTAACAACTATTACTGTTTATGCACTTCAGGATCTGACTTAGGAATCGTAAGCTTTCAAAAGTCATTGTCGAACTCTGACCTAGTCAGTGACACGTCCTTCAGATAACTGATCATATACTCCTCTGTTCTCAAGATATCTATGCGGAAAAACACATGGAACATAGTCATACTTATTGTACTACAATTTGTTTCTTGATTTCCGATACGTCTGCCATAGAACATAACTGAATACATCAATTTAGTTACGACTGGGCCCGACACATAAGACAAAACAAAATCATCGAGGGGCCCAAGATATCGCTTTTAATAATCATAATTTTATTATTTTGGAAGTCAAAACATGCAAAGTGAAACAATAGTAAATAATTGACCCAAGACAGTAACTTTACTTATAAATAAAACTCCTTTTATTCATCATCAAATGTCAATTACAATTTAGCTATTACAAGTTTCGATTTATCTAATTACTAAAACTAATATCATCCTTTAGTCCAATGCTCCTCGCATGTTGCAAGTGCTTAACCCTAGTCGGTCCTTTTGTAAGAGGATCTGCTGGGTTGTCCTCTGATGATATCGCCTTTACCACAAGGTGCCCTTTTTCTACCTGATGTCTTATGAAGTGGTATTTTCTGTCGATATGTTTGGATCTATCATGATCTCTCGGTTCCTTGGTTTAGGCAAGCGCACCTTCATTATCATAGAAAATCTTCATAGGCTCCTTTATAAATGGAATAAATCCAAGGCCTCCGATGAAGTTTTTCAACCATTCAGGGTAAACACCCAGCCCGACTGAGAGCGAAAATTATCTCTGTAGGTTTGGAAGCTGGCGTCGCTATACCCTGTCACTCTCAAGTCATCACTCCCACTGAGGGTAAGGATCCAATCCTTAGTCCTCCGTAGGTACTTAAGAATGTTCTTAACTACAGTCTAATGAGTTTACCAGGATTCCCTTGATATATGCTGACCATGCTCAAAGCAAAGGCCACATTAGGGAGAGTACAAGTCATAGCATACATGATCAAACCAATTGCAGAAGGATATGGTATATGACTCATTTCTACTATTTCAGCCTCTGTACTCGGACTCTGAGTCTTACTTAGTTTGGCATTGCATTGGATAGGCAAGTCACCTTTCTTGGAGTTCTCCATGCTGAAACGTTTCAACACCTGTTCCAAGTAGGTACTTTGACTAAGGCCTTGTTTGGTAGCCTCTTAACTGAAAAATTAAGAGGTAGTCTCTTAAATTTTAAGATCCAGACTGTTTGATAACATCTGAATTTATGGCTCTTGATTTTTAAAATGGCTCTTAACTTTACAGAGCTTGGGACGTGTCTGACTTAAAAAAAGGAAGGCGCGTTCCTTTTTTGCCCTGGTACGTCTACCCTTTACCTCTTCTCTTTCTTTCACAAACTCCTACCCCTCCTTCCCCTCCATCTCCAATCGCACGTTTCCAACCCTCCGACATCAGCCGTATGCCTCCATCAGATCTGCAAAGCCGCCGCCGTCACCGGATTCGCTGTCGCCTCCGACTGCTTCGTTTATACCTCCTTCGTCTCTAGGTCCTACTTCGCCTTCGGCATCTTCTACTGGTAAAGTTGTAGTTTGCCCTAATATCTCACTTCTTTCCCTAATCTCTTTCTTTCCCAGACGTCCTTCCCACTGCATCTCCGAGTCCGCCATCCTCTCCACCACTAGTTGGCCACTTTCTCCCCCGGCGCTACCATCTCCACTGGCAGTGAACCCCCCAGTCCACATATGTATCTCAGCAACAAAAGAAACTGAACAGTGCTCTGATTTCTGCAAACCGATTTCTGGTAATTCTCCAATCCCTTTACAATTTAGTCGATGTTCGTTTTTTATTTTATATATGTAGATGTTAATTTGTAGATAGTAATTAGTTATATCGAGCATAGTTTAGGTTTATCCTTTTTCTCTAAAACAAAGGCAATATGATATCTTCTTAATTGGGTCTTTGTATGTGGTAGATAAATGATGTGGGTTTTTTTATTTATGTTATGGGTTTGTTTATTTATGTTACGACAAAACTCATTTGGAGTTGGAGATCATTATTTTATCTGATGCATCAAGCTGTGTTTTTGTGGATCAAGATTAAAATATGTTGTAGTTCTTTATTAATGTGTTGGAGTATCATTCACTAGGAAATTATAATGGAAAAAAAATCAAATAGCAGCCAAAGGCGCGGTGGTACAATGGTTGTACAACGTTTTTTTTTATATTTTGTGCTACCCCTTACGAAACTTTCTGGTTCCGCCCCTGGTTGTATACAATATTTGCATACAGGTTGACTTGTGGTTTGATACCAGAAACAATGGAGTAAACAAAGAAGCAAGATTAATCAATGAATTGATTATAAAAGCAATTGAAGAAACAAGTATTGAACTACTTGAGAAGATGATGATTTTGTGTAATCAATTGTTGATAATGTCAAAATGAAGATTAAAGAAAGTGTTGATAGTGAGATTTTGGTGGTGGATTATGGGGGATATTGTGTAATTGTAGGTAGATGATTTATATAGATTCATTATATTTGTTGAATGAAAGTTGAGTTTTGAAAGGATGTATTCATGCATCAACTTTTGTTTTGAAATGTCTTTAGATGTTGGTTTGTTGCACAATTCTGGAAAATTTATGCTATGCTACTTTTTGTGTGGTTTATTATTAATAAATGACATAGAGGATGTATAAGTTATGGTAGTTTGTAAATTTGTTTATAAATCCTTGTTTATGTCGTAGTTTTAGAAGAGTTAAATGCATAATGTAAGAATAAACTTGTATTTTTATGCATTATGTAAGAATAAAATTGCTAAATTTGGATTTTATATGGTGTTTATATTTTTTTAATCTATATTTAAGAAATTTATTAGGTTATTTTCTAAGCAAACAGTTGAATTCAATAAAACAATAAAACAGAAGGATAAAATGGTCATTTTAATAATTCAGCATAGCAATTCAGAGGTCCCAACCAAACAGCATGTTAAATGGATTCCATCAAAATAAAGATTCCATCTGCAAGATGCTTGTTTCAATCCATAAATGGATTTCTCAAGCTTACACGCTCTATTAGGGTACTTTGCATTGACAAAACCCTCTGGCCGACTCATGTAAACATCTTCATCCAACTTTCCATTAAGGAAAGTGGTTTTGACATCTATTTTCCATATTTCAAAATCATGAAATGTAGCAGTGGACAACATATCCCTTATAGATTTAATCTTCGCTACTGGTGAGAAGGTCTCATCATAGTCAACTCCTGGAGTTTGAGTAAAGCCCTTCGCAACTAGTCGCACCTTATACGTGTGTACATTCCCATCCATGGCGATCTTCTTCTTGAAGATCCATTTGCATCTGACTGTCTTTCGACCCGGTATATTGTCAACCATGTTCCAAACTTGATTGTCATACATGGATTGAATCTCGCTGTCCATAGCCTCTTTCCATTTTGCAGACTCGGGGCCTGCCATGGCATCCTTGTAGTTGTTAGGTTCATCCAAATATACCAGTGTGCTATCACTGATAAATGTATAACATTCAATAGTAATATGAAAATCATAAAACTTAGGTGTATTTCTTACTCTACTTGGCCTATGAGTTCTCTCTCGCGAAAGACTCCTTTCCTCGCAATGAAGACCACATTGTCACTTGGTCTGTAGAAGAGATATCCAAAAGATTTCTCTGGGTAGCCGATGAAAATACATCGCTCACTCTGAGGTTCGAGCTTGTTGTGAGTTTCTTTTCTCGCAACCCCAAACTTTGATCTGATCTAATGTGGGAACTTTCCATGTCCACATATCGTGAGGTGTTTTGGAAACCTTTTTGGTAGGGACTAGATTAAGGATATGGGCGATAGTATCTAAGGCATACCCCAGAATGAGATAGGTAACGAAGCTCGACTCATCATGGAACGAACCATGTCTAGCAAGGTTCTATTGTGCCTCTCAGCCACACCATTAAGTTGTGGTGTCCTAGGTGGCGTCAATTGTGAAACAATTCCACATTCCATAAGATAGTTAAGAACTCGATACTAAGATACTCTCCTCCATGATCGGATCACAACATCTTTATCTTCCCGCCCAATTGATTCTCTACTTATTGCTTAAACTCTTTGAACCTTTCAAAGGTTTCTGACTTATGTTTGATTAAGTAAATATACCCATATCTACTATAATCATCAGTAAAAGTCACATAGAAGCGATTAGCATCCCTTGTGGCGGTTCTGAATAGTCCACACACATCAGTGTGTATGAGATCCAACAGTCCTTCACCCCTTTCACAAGTACCAGTGAAAGGTGACTTGGTCATCTTTCCAAGTAAACAAGATTCGAAAGTGTCATCCAAATTTAAGTCGATTGACTCCAAAACTCCATCCTTTTGGATTTGGGCTTTGCGCTTCTTGTTGACATGTCCAAGACGACAGTGCCACAAGCATGCTTTATCCAATTCATTTCAATAATCAATATTCAACACATTATTTCCTATGTTATCTACAATTATCATAGTTTCATATATACCATTGTAAGGTAATGCTTCAAAATAAAATACACCATTACAATAAGCATAAATACCGCCATTTTCATTATTAAAGGAAAAGGTAAAACCTTGTTTATACAAACTGTGAAAGGAAATAACATTTCTCCCCATATCGGCCGAGTAACAACAATTATTCAAATCTAAATTTAACCATTACTAAGCAACAAAGAATAAACTCCAATCTTGGTCACAAGCGACATTTTCCTATTTCCCATGATTAAGTTCACATCCCTACTTCTTTTTAGTCCCTACAAATCAGAACAAATATGAATACCACAACCTGTATCAAGGACCCAAGAATTAGCATGTCATGAGTTATTAGATTGAAAAGTGTAAATACCTGCGAAGGAGGGTTTGATCTTGCCATCCTTTATGTATTTCAAGTACTTGGGGCAGCTTCGTTTCCTGTGCCCTTTTTCATGACAGTGGAAGCACTCTGCTTCCTTTGGATTGTAAGAGGGATTAGCAGAACCAGCTTTGGTCCCACTTGAAGAGGATCCATCAAGCGACTTTCCCTTGCGGCTCTTGGAGGGAGCCTTACTCTTCTTTCCCTTCCCATGTCCGATTTCCAAAACAGGGGCAAAAGTAGTAGTAAGAATATACACAACCGACTTGCCTTTCAGATTGCTTTTTGCAGTCCTAAGAAGGACTTGAAGCTTGCTAAGAATGACCTCCTCCTTGTTCATATGATAAGTCATACGAAACTGGTCGTAACAAGGAGGTAAAGAGTGTGGAATAGTATCTATGGCCAACTCTTCATCAAAATTGACATTCTATTTAAGCAAGCGGTCCACGAATCTCTGCATCTTTTGCAAGTAGGCTGTGATGGGCTCCCCATCCTTCATTTTGGTTGTGATCATGGAGGCAATGATCTCATACCTCTCCTTCCGAGCACTTTGATGGTATCTTTCCATCAAATCATGATACATTTCATAGGGGTAGTTGTCCTCATAGAACTTTTGCAACTCAGCAGTCATGGTTGCAATCATTAGACACGACACTTTAGTCGCATCCCTCTCATGAGTAGTGTGCTCAACGATTTGTTTAGGAGTAGCAGTGGTGACATCAATCTCTTTGAGCTCTTTATCTAGGACATATTCCATGTCCTCATAACGAATATCCATTCTAATGTTTTGAATCCAGTCATTGAAGTGCGAGCCATCGAAAATGACCCTCCCACATAGGTTCATGAGGGAGAAAGATCCTGAAGAGATTGGGTTGGAAGAATTGTTTGGGACAGACATCTGTAAAAGAAAAAGAACAAAGGTTAGTTTAGATGATAGTCCTTAATATTACACCCAATATGAAATATTAAGGCTATGACCCAACACGATATTCCATAATTGCGAAGATGGATGTCGTAATCCAATTGTAAAATATTTGAAGGTATGTAAATGACGATTTACCGATTTTCATCATGAAAAATGAAATAGATTATTAAGTTTTAATTGGATTTGAAATTCCTAGATCTTTGAGATTCATTGAACCTTTTCAATGACATGTTTAAATCTCGATTGTTCCCTTCAAGTTTGTGATTGCACAAACAAGGAGTGAATAACCATGCAAATTAGCTTGGTACACCCAATGTTACAAATCACCTAATCAATGTGCCGGTTAACCACACACACTCCATTGATCTATGATTAACACCAAGTTACCCTTTGCCAAATATTGTTAGTCCTAGATTAGTGTGCTGGTTAACCACACATGCTTCACTAACGACTTAACAAGGTGAAAAGTGTAATTTCATGGATTAGGACCATTTCACATATTTCCTAAAGTAATTAAGATTCAAAATTTAATAAACGTTTAGTTACTTTATATTTTTATCATTATACTTTAATGAGGGAGAATTAATGTCCTATCCTACCCGTTCGGCTAACGACCCTCCACTAGTCAAGGAAGCGGTGGGTGAGAGTGGACACCCATTAAACTACCATTTTATAGGTAGTAACCTTATACCCCCCTTATAGACCGGCTTCGTGGATGAGGCCTACTAACGGTAAGACCGACTTTGTCTTATATATATATATATATATATATATATATATATATATATATATATATATATATATATATATATATATATATATATATTAAACTTGTAATATTATAAAGTATAAGGGTTGAATTTTAACTTTTAAAACTCTAGGCTTTGGAATTAAAGTTTCATTTAATGAGACTTTGCAAATTCCAAAACTTGAGGGAAATTTTTGAAACTTGGCAAAACTCTTCACATTCATAACCTATGAGTTTAATTTGATTTTAATGAAGAGACCTTTCATTTTCCATAACTTGAGGACAAGTTATGGAGGTCATTAAAATGCATTTAGATCATTGTTCTAACAACTAAAATTATCACATAATCTATGATCTAACTAAACTCATAATCAAGACAATTTATAGTCAACAATTTGAAAGTAATTTTGTTTATCATATAAAAAAACAATAATTATTTAAAACTTTGACAATTATCTTGTGGTTGGATAAGTACAAGCACTACCATATCATAAAAAACATTTCCAATGATCCAAAATAGTTTTTGGTAGTGTTCCAAATCCAAACCAGACCAAGAAACTTGAAATTCTGCACACAGAGCCTCCAACTCGTCGAGCACACGAACTGGAGTTGGCGAGTTGCTCTGTTACCGAGTTGACTCGTCGAGTCTGTTCATGTACTCGGCGAGTTCACCAGTCAGAGGCAAAAATTTTGACTTTTTCAGCTTTAAAAAACTAGCAAGCATCAAATATAATTGAAAACAATTCTAGGTTCTGACACCACTGTTGGGTTTTGAGCACTATAACACTCTTATGATGCACATGCAACCTTAAATGCTTTGGATCTATGTTTTCTCTATTATACAAGCATATTTTCAATTTTTCCAAAGCATTGTCCTACTAGCATATAAATTGCCAATTGAATAAAACATCTAGATAGATGACATACCTTTTGAAGGACTTGTAGTTCTTGACCCTTGAAAGTTTGAGCACCTCAAGTGTGATGCCTCTAATGGTTCACAAACACCAATATGCGAGAGGATAATTTAAGAGAATAATCTATTTATCTCAAAGAGAAGAGGCAACCGATTTTGGTCTATAGAGGGTTCTATTTATAGCGTTGGACATGCTAGGGTTACACTTTGTAAACCCTAATAACCCATGACTTTCCACATTCTCATGCTCCATGTGTTTAAACTGTTGGATTAGTGTCTAAGGCTGTAAATATATTTGGTAAATACTTGACCCGGTTGTGCATGGTCCTTTTGGGTTGCCTTCACCATAGCAACTTGACAGGATGATTTGTTAAGAGAGAATATATATTATTGTTAATATATTATGAGAATAATATATTAAAGGAATAATGTTGTTATTTGATTAATATAAGTCATATATTAATTAAAAATTTATTTGATGACTTAAAGAGGTTAATTGAATAAAAGGGCATAAACTGTCAAATGTGTGATAGTTGTGTTTTGGGCTATGTATCCTTATAGATAATGGGGTGGACGAAATTTAGGGTTGGGGAACCTTAAATTCGTCCAAGCCTAGTATCTAGGAGGATCTTGGATTGCTTAGGGCCTAAGTTATTCAATTAGGGTTAAAGGTGAAACCCTAGTATCCCATAGTATAAATAGACCCCTAAGGTGAGGGAAATCGGCACTCATGCAAGGCAAGAAACCCTAGGGCCGATTTCTCACCCTCTTTTCTCTCTCTCTCTCTCTCTCAAATCATCTTCTTGCTAGTTGGTGTTTGTAAGCCATTAGAGGAGTGACAATTGTGACTCTAAGCTCCAAGAAGAAGAAGTATCAAGCAAGTAATCCAAGGTATTGTTCTAGATCTTAATTCATATGATTAGAATCAATTGTTTACATCAGACCTAGCATTGAAAGTCTTGGATAGAGTGCATGTTCAATTAGAGAAATCTAGATCCAATCAATTAGGGTTTGTATGTGCACATAGGAAAGTTCTTATGGCTCATACCCATCAGTGGTATCAGAGCTTTGATTGATTTCTATTGAATTGATGCATTGGTTAATTGCTTGTTGCTTAAAAAATTCGATTTTTGTTCTTCTGCTTGATGGACTCGGCGAGTCCATAGTGGGAACTCGGCGACTTCGAGCGTCAGAAAGAGGGAGTTTCGAGATTTCTTGCTGTTTTTCTTGAGGAAACTTGCCTTAACTGTTTTGGGTCATTAAAATCCGATTTTAACCATATATATGAGTATATTCTTGACCAAACAAAAGATAATTACCAATTAGTTGAATAAAAATTTCCTTATGTGATAATAATTGATTATTTGAATTGAATTGGTTAATTATTTTGCAAGTAATATTGAATAAGATCAAATTGAGATAATCTAATTGTTGATTTACATTATTTGCTATTTGATCCTAATGTTTTGAAAAGTTTAAAACTTGTCCTCAAGTTTTGAAATTTACGTTTTGTGATTAAAAGTTTAATTTGAATAATTTAAATTTCAAACCCTAGAATTTTACAAGTTTAAAATTCAACCCTATACTATTATATGATTACAAGCTTAATATATATATATATATATATATATATATATATATATATATATATATATATATATATATATATATATATGAGTTAAAATATGCTAGTCTTACCGTTAGTAGGCCTCATTCATGAAGCCAGTCTATAAGGTGGGTATAAGGTTGCTGCCTATAAAATGGCGCTTAATGGGTGTACACTCACACCCACCGCTTGCTTGATTGGTGGAGGGTCATTAGCCGAACGGGTAGGATAGGGCAAACCTCTTCTCATTAATAAGTATAATGAATCTATTTAAAGTAAGTAAACGTGTTTTATAAAATTCCCAATCTTAGTTACTTTAGGAAAAGTGAATTGATGCAATCCCATAAAATTACACTTTGCACCCTTGTTTAGATGTTAGTGGAGCGTTTGTGGTTAACCGGCACACTAATTGTTTCTAAGCAAAGGTGGAAAAGGGTGATTCATTGTTTATCATAGTTCGGTGGAGCGTGTGTGGTTTACCGGCACATCGAATAGGTGATTGTAACAATGAAGGCACCATGTATATTTGCATGGTTATTCACACCCGCTTTGTGATCCTCGGTATCCCAATCACAAACTAGATGGGCATATAGAGATTTAAACATGCCATTGAAAAGTTAAATGAATCTCAAAATCTAGGAATTCTCAATACATTTAAAACTTAAAGCTTATGTTTTTCATGGTGAAGAATTAGTGAATCGTCATTCACTTACCTCCAAATTATTTGCATGTTGGATTACGGTATCCCTTTTCTAATGTGTAAATAATGTTGTTGGGTCCTAGCCCTAACTTTCCATTTTGGGTGTTAATTAGGGACTTAACTCTAATCAACTTTGTTCCTTTCTATTTGTAGATGTCTAACGCAAACAACGTTGCTGCTAGCTCATTCACGCTAATGAGCCTTTGTTAAAAGGCGACTTTCGATGGATCAAACTTTAGCGAATGGATAAGATACATTCACACGATCGCGCGTTACGAGGATAAGGAGTATGTTCTTGATGAGAAGCTCGAGAAGATCAATCCAGAACTGCCATGCTAGAAGAAATGGCTGTGTTTGAGACACATGAGCGTGATGCAACGAAAGTCCATTGCATCATGATAGCCACCATGAACTCCGAATTCCAAAAGTCCTATGAGGACATGTATCCCTATAAGATGCATCTAGACTTGATGGAGCGATACCACCAAAGTGCGAGTCAAGAGCGCTATGAGATCATAACGAATATGATCACTGCTAAGATGGGAAGTGGAGAATCTCTAACCGTGCACTTGAAAAAGATGCAAAGGTATGTCGATCATCTTCGCAAGTTGAATGTCAACTTTGGGGAAGATTTGGCTATCGACATTGTTCTCCACTCCTTGCCCTCATGCTACAACCAATTTAGGATGACCTACCACATGAACAAGGAAGAGGTCACCCTAAGCAAACTCCAAGGGCTCCTAAGGACTGCTGAAAGCAATCTTAAGGACAAGTCTGTTGCACCATCTCACAATCCGTCTGCTACTCCTGTTTTGGCTATTGGGCAGGGAAGGGGCAAGAAGAGGAAGGCTTCTTCAAAGAACCACCACAAGGGAAAGTCCCAAGATGGTTCCGCTTCTAGTGGGACCAAGGTTGATCCTGCTAAGCCCAACCCTAACCCAAATGAGGTAGAGTGCCATCATTGCCACAAAATAGGGCATTGGAAGAGAAGCTGCCCGGAATATCTGCAAGCCATCAAGGATGGAAAGATCAAGCCATCTTTTGTAGGTATATACACAAGTAAATCTAATAATTCGTCCCATGATATTTCTTGGGTTCTTGATACAGGGTGTGGTTACCACATTTGTTATGATTTGCAGGGACTAGGAAGAAGTAGGGATGTGGAGCTCGGAAGAATAAATCTAATCATGGGGAACAGAAGATCGTCGCCTGTTACCAAGATTGGAGTGTATTCTTTAGTGCTTAGTAATGGATTGAATTTAGATTTAAATAATTGTTGCTACTCGCCAGATATGGCAAGAAACATCATTTCTTTTCATGGCTTGTTTAAACAAGGATTTAGATATTCGTTTAATAATGAGAATGGTTCTATTTTTGCTTATCTAAATGGTGTTTTATACTTTGAAGCAATGCCTTGTAATGTAATTTATGAAACTATTATGGTTGTAGATAACCTAGGAAATGATGTGTTGTGTATGGATTCTTCCAATGGTATGGATAAAGCATCTTTGTGGCATTGTCGTCTTGGACATGTCAACAAGAAGCGCATAGCCCAACTCCAAAAGGATGGAGTGTTGGAGTCATTCGACCTTAGGGAAGATGACACGTGTGAATCTTGTTTACTTAGGAAGATGACCAAGTCACCCTTCACTGGCACTTGTGAGAGGGGTGAGGGTTTATTGGATGTCATACATACCGATGTATGTGGGCCCCTTAGATCCACCACAAAAGATGGGAACCGCTTCTACATGACTTTCACCGATGATTATAGTAGATATGGGTATATTTACTTAATCAAGCACAAGTCAGAAACATTTGAAAAGTTCAAAGAGTTAAAAAATGAAGTGGAGAATCAATTGGGTAGGAAAATCAAGATGCTTTGATCCGATCGAGGAGGAGAGTACCTAAGTCTTGAATTCCACGACTATCTCAAGGAATGCGGAATAGTTTCGCAATTGACGCCACCTAGGACACCGCAGTTGAATGGTGTGGCAGAAAGGCAAAACCGAACCCTGTTAGACATGGTTCGTTCTATGATGAGTCGTGCTTCACTACCTATCTCATTCTAGGGGTATGCCTTAGAGACTGCCGCCCATATCCTTAACCGAGTCCCCACAAAGAAGGTTGCCAAAACACCTCACGAGATGTGGACAGGGAAAGCTCCCTCGTTGGCACATATCAAGGTTTGGGGTTGTGAGGTTTTCGTAAGACGAGAGACTCACGACAAGCTCGAACCTCGAAGTGAGCGATGTATTTTCATCGGCTACCCGCATAAATCCTTTGGATATCTCTTCTATAGACCGAGTGAAAATGTTGCCTTCATTGCGAGGAGAGGGGTTTTCAGAGGGTGAGAGCTCATAAGCCAAGGAGACAGTGGGAGGCAAATCGATCTTGAAGAGATTCAAGAGTCGAGCGATGAAGGAACCTCTAAATCTAGCGCTCAACCCGAGGAGGAAACTCTGGTTGAACCGATTGACGAGTCCTTACCTCTTAGACGTTCCGAAAGAGTTAGATTTCAACCCCGGTTCTATGGTTTTCATATTACTACCGAAGGGGATACGTATATTAGTGATGGTACACTAATAAATCTAGATGAACCTAATAGCTATAAGGAAGCCATGGCAGGCCCAGAGTCTGTAAAATGGAAAGAGGCAATCGACAGCGAGATTCAGTCCATGTATGACAACCAAGTTTGGAATTTGGTTGATAATGTGCCCGGACGTAAAACGGTTGGGTGCAAATGGATCTTCAAGAAGAAGACTGACGTGGATGGAAATGTGCACACGTATAAAGCATGATTGGTGGCGAAGGGCTTTACTCAAACTCCCGGAGTTGACTATGATGAGACCTTCTCACCAGTGGCTAAGATAAAATCTATTAGGGTGATGCTCGCCATTGCTGCATTTCATGATTATGAGATATGGCAGATGGATGTCAAGACCGCTTTCCTTAATGGGAAGTTGGCTGAGGATGTTTACATGGCTCAGCCAGAGGGTTTTGTCAATCCGAAGCATCCAAATAGAGTGTGCAAGCTTGAGAAGTCCATTTATGGACTTAAGCAAGTGTCTCGCAGATGGAATCTTTGCTTCGATGAGAAAGTCAAAGAGTTTGGATTTGTACGAAGTGAAGATGAATCATGTGTATATGTCAAATCCAGTGGGAGTATAGTTAGCTTTCTCGTTTTGTATGTCGATGGCATACTGCTTATAGGAAATGGCGTCCCGACTTTGCAGGAGGTTAAATCCTGGCTCGAGAAGTGCTTCGCTATGAAGGACCTCGGAGAGGCTTCCTATATTTTGGGAATAAGGATAGTGAGAGAAAGAAGTAAGAGACTAATAGGACTTAGTCAGAATACTTACTTAGATAAAGTACTAAAACGTTTTAGTATGGAAAACTCGAAGAAGGGAGAACTACCGATACAAAGTAATGCCAAGTTGAGTAAGACTCAAAGTCCGAGTACCGAAGCCGAGATGGCTGAGATGAGCCGAGTACCCTACGCTTCCGCAGTTGGCTCAATCATGTACGCTATGACTTGTACTCGCCCTGATGTGGCCTTTGCTTTGAGCATGGTCAATAGATATCAAGGAAACCCCAACAAAGCTCACTGGATTGTGGTCAAGAATATTCTTAAGTACATTCGGAGGACCAAAGAATGGTTCTTAGTCCTCGGAGGGAGTGATGACTTAAAGGTGCGAGGGTATAGTGACGCCAGCTTCCAAACCGACAGGGACAACTACCGTTCACAGTCGGGCTGGGTCTTTACCCTTAATGAAGGAGAAGCGACTTGGAAAAGTTCCAAACAAGAGACTGTAGCTGATTCAACATGAGAATCGGAGTACATTGTAGCGAGCGAAGCATCAAAGGAGGTGATGTGGTTGAAGAACTTCGTTGGTGACCTTGGAGTTGTGCCTGCTATAAAAGAACCTATGGAAATTTTCTGTGATAATGAAGGAGCGGTTGCCTTGACCAAGGAACTGAGGGATCATGGTAGATCTCGACATATCGAAAAAAAATATCACTTTATTAGACATTGAGTAGAAGAAGGACACCTCGTAGTGAAGAGGGTATCGTCAGAGGATAACCCAGTAGATCCGCTTACGAAGGGACTGAGTAAGGTTAAGCATTTGCAGCACGCAAGGAGCATTGGGCTGAAAGACGATATTAGTTTAGATTAGATAGTTTTGAAACGTATAATAGATAAATGTAATTGACATTTGATGATTAAATAAAAGAGTATTATTTATGAGTAAAGCTACTGTCTTATGTTGATTGTTTAACTATTGTTTCACTTTGCATGTTTTGACTTCCTGAATAATTGAGTTATTAAGAATAATCAAATTATTCGAATGGTCCACAATCGTTTATATGTTGGAAGTAGGTATGAATGAAGATTGTCATGAATTGGTGTGTAAATTTTCTAAAAGAGTATTAGACATAGCAAAGGTTTGCTACAACGTTCATGAGTGCTTATGAACAAGTTTTGAGCATTGGAATAAACCCGCGCTTGCTGGAATCAGTTTTTGGAATGTGACACAAGTGATCGCAAGACGATAATATCATATGGTCTTAAAACCAAGATATATGGTTTATTGTTTATTAGTTGGTTGTGCATTGACAATGCGAAACCGCATCTGTAAACTGATGTCATAAAACGCATTGTTGTGTATAGTTGATTAGTAAATAGTGAATGCATATAAGTCGAAGTTTATCTGTTACTTTCATCCTGAGAGGATAAAAGCGATATCACGGCCGCTCGATGATTTGATTTGACTTATGTGCCGGGCCCGGTCAAGACTAAATTGACGTGTATAATTTAAGTTCAATGTCAAATGAATCTGAGATCGAGAAACCAAATGCTGGACAATAAGTTCCATAAGATTGTCAGCATAATATCTAAACATAGGACTGTACGATCCCTTATCTAAAGGACATGAGACTGATAAGATCAGAGTTGACAGCATCTTTGAGAGCTACGATTGCTAATCGGTTTGTGTTTGCATATATAGTTACTAGACTTATCCAAGTGGGAGACTGTTGGATTAGTGTCTAAGGTTGTAACTATATTTGCTAAATACTTGACCCGGTCGTGCATGGTCCTTTTGGGTTGCCTTCACCATAGCAACTTGACATGATGATTTGTTAAGAGAGAATAGATATTATTGTTAATATATTATGAGAATAATATATTAAAGGAATAATATTGTTATTTGATTAATATAAGTCATATATTAATTAAAAATTAATTTGATGATTTAAAGAGGTTAATTGAATAAAAGGGCATAAACTGTCAAATGTGTGATAGTTGTGTTTTGGGCTATGTATCCTTATAGATAATGGGGTGGACGAAATTTAGGGTTGGGGAACCTTAAATTCGTCCAAGCCTAGTATCTAGGTGGATCTTGGATTGCTTAGGGCCTAAGTTATTTAATTAGGGTTAAAGGTGAAACCCTAGTATCCCATAGTATAAATAGACCCCTAAGGTGAGGGAAATCGACACTCATGCAAGGCAAGCAACCCTAGGGCCTATTTCTCACCCTCCTTTCTCTCTCTCTCTCTCTCTCTCTCTCTCTTAAATCATCTTCTTGCTAGTTGGTGTTTGTAAGCCATTAGAGAAGTGACAATTGTGACTCTAAGCTCCAAGAAGAAGAAGTACCAAGCAAGTAATCCAAGGTATTGTTCTAGATCTTAATTCATATGATTAGAATCAATTGTTTACATTAGATCTAACATTGAAAGTCTTGGATAGAATGCATGTTCAATTAGAGAAACCTAGATCCAAGCAATTAGGGTTTGTATGTGCACATAGGAAAGTTCTTATGTCTCTTTTGATCACAAAATTAATAAATTATTTCTTGATCAATACTAATTAAATAATTATGTATTAATATATTATATTTGTAACATATTAATAAACCATAAATAACCTTATTCTCAAAAATCATCCTATCAAATTGCACTGGTGAAGGCAACCCAAAAGGACTATGCTACAATCGGGTCAAGTACATAACAATTATAGTTATGGGCTTAGACACCGAATCCAATAAACCCGTGATCGATGCATCACGATAAAGCACAAAATCCTCAAAACCCTGCAGCAGGAACAAAATCGATGCCACGAATAATCTCTGTCTCAGGGTCTCAAAAGCTACTTGTTGCTCAGGCCCCAGCAAAATTTGACCGTCTTCTTTGTCAACCGAGTGAAAAGAACTACTATCTTTGAGAAATCATGGGTGATTTTCCTATAGTAACCTGCTAAACCAAGGAAACTCTAAATTTCAGATGAAGACCTGGGAACCTCCCACCGCATCACGGCTTCGACCTTGGCCGGATCGACCAGAATACCATTCCGGTTGAGAAGGTGCCCCAGAAATTCCACCTTACGCTACCAGAACCTGCACTTGGAGAACTCTGCAAAATCTCTCTTTCTCCTCAAAGTCTCCAGCACCTCCCTCAAGTGCTCATCGTGCTGCTCCTGGGCCTTGGACTAGACCAAGATGTAATAAATGAACACAATCAAAGACTGGTCCAACATCAGCCTTGATGTGTGTAAAACCAACTAGTTTTAATCCTACTAACTTAAACACAAAGACAAACACACGAAAGGCAATGTACTTATCAATTAGTAGTTTAGTTCAGGTAAGTAGGGTATCAAAGATAGGGAACGGTAAACAATTAAAATAAATGCTAATATTATCTAAATAAAACAACTAATAAAAAGGCGGTTTTCTCTAGTTTTGCAAGACTAGAAACTTAAATAAAAATCAACTAATTCAATAATTAAGAGACTTCTGTTTAGGTTCGACTCATTTGTTCCCATGGATGATTTCAATGTATCGGATTAATTCTTCATTGACTACCGACTAAGATGATTAGTTTCACGTTCGCTATTACTAATCCTTAGGAAACAAATTAACTCAAGTAGTGGCCAGTTGTCTAAATTAATGGATTTCCTAGTTATTGATTCAGGTTAAATAAGACTTGTAATGGTTAATTAAATTGGCCCTTCAATTAACCTCTTGCTGATGTTCATCAAACAAGCTCACACATTAACTTACCTATCTTCTAGTTAATTTTAGTTTCACATTTGCTATTCCTAGACATACAACTATGTGGTCACAATAAGTCATATGAAATTAATAACTAAGAGATGTTCATACAACTTAATTACTGATTTATTAACAGAAGAATAGTTATTGTTAACACATAAGGTTCTTTAACAAGCTTAATAAAACTTAATCACCAATTAAAATTAATCCTAATCAAATAATCAATCCATGTTCCCAAATTCATCTACCTAAACAGAAGTTATGAGTTTTAGCTCATGATTACAACAGAAACAAGCTCAAAAACGAAATCAGTTGGTAAAAACATAGTTCAAACAAGAGAGTAGGTAAAGAGTAAACTTGATTTTTCCTTTATTCTCCTTAAAATTGAATGTAGGGTTGATTCCCTTGCTTCCCACGCTCCAGGAGCACCTTTAGTCGACAATTGGCCTCCAAGGGTTCATCTATATGCTAGGGTATCGATCTGAAAGTCCCTTTATATAGATTTTCACAAAACAGAGGTGACTCGTCGATTCCAATTACCTACTCGGCGAGTCCGTCACTTAAAACCCGTCTACGGCAAGTCGGCGCGTCTAGAATCGCGAAAGTTCGAAGTGACTCGTCGAGTTTATGGCCTACTCATCGAGTCCGTTTGGAATCAGCATTTTCTCAAAACATGAAAGTCGTCCTAAATTGTGTCTAGTTTTCAGAACATTTTGAATCTCGTCAATCGGAGTTACGGTTCATGAGATATGGCCAAAACACTGACGAGGGGTCAAGCTGTCCAGCAACATCTCTTTCTTCAAAATCCAAGATGCAAGCTTCCAATCGCTAGTTCCGCTTCCTTTTCCATCCGAGCATGTAATTGTTGCTGAAAAATGAAATTATAAACTAATTAAGCACCTTTTGTTCATTAAATGAGACAACAACAACATAAAGTATTAAGATAATGCATGAATTATATGACTAAATATGCCCATATCAGGCCTACATACGCGGTTCATGAGATTCATGAACATGGATGGAGCATTAGTGAGCCCGAAGGGCATCACCACGAACTCGTAATGACCATAACGAGTCCGGAAGACCGTCTTCTTCACATCATCATCTGATGATAACCCGAACGCAAATCAATCTTGGAAAACCAAGATGCACCCTGAAGCTAGTTGAACAGATCATCAATCCTCAGGAATGGATAACGGTTCTTCACCGTTACCTTATTCAGCTCCTAGTAGACAATGCACATACGATGATACCCATCCTTCTTCTTCACAAATAAGATCGGTGCTTGCCATGGGGAAATGCTCGGTCGAATGAATTCTTTGTCTAACACCTTCAGTTGTGTTGACAACTCCTGCATCTCGGGAGGAGCCAACTAATACGGTGCTTTGGCTATCGGTGCCCCACTTGGAACCAGGTCAATCCTGAACTCAACCTGCCTCTCCAGAGGCATCCTGGAAAATTCTTTAGGAACACATCCGTATACTCCCACACAATCGGCACATCATCCACAATCTGCTTACCCTTATCCCAATTATCCATAACATAGGCGACAAATCCAGAACAATCCTGGTGAATATAGCATCTGGCCGTCGCTGTTGAACACAAAATCGGCCCACGTTGAGCTCTCTCTCCCTGAACCACTAACTCTCCCCCGCTTGGGGTTTGAATCCGAACTAACTGCTGCTCACAATCGATCACTGCCCCATTGGGTCTCATCCAATCCATACCCATAATAACCTTGTTCCCACATAAAGGAATGAGAACCAAATCAATGGGATACTGCTCACTGAACATCTGAAGAATACAACCCTGATGAACCCTCGCTACCCGGATAAATCAATCATCTCCAATCTTGACATCTAAAGGACAATCCAGCTCTCCCAGAGCTCTAGCAAATCTCTTACTAAGCGCAAGCGATACAAAGGATCGGGTAGCCCCCGAATCAAACAATAGCAAAGCAGAAATACCATTCACGAGGAACGATCCTAAAATAAAACATATGAATATAAGTACGCAATTCAATATAAATAAATATATAAGGAGAAGATACATCCCCGACAGCACATCAGGTGTCACACAAGCCTCCTCGACCATCAACTGAAAAGCCTTGCTCTTTAACACAGGTGCATCCGCCTTACCCTGGCGGCGTCAGTGATTCGTTGAGTCGCAGGAGCGGGTGTTGACACTGGCCCTACTACAGTCAAACTCGGACAATGGGCCTTTTTTTGGCCCCTCTGATTGCAATGAAAGCAAATCAGATCAAATCCTGGGGTGGTGGTGGTAGTAGTACAATCCCTGCTAAAATGACCCTTCTGGCCGCACTTGAAGCAACCTGAACCACCCACCCTGCACGGTTCCTCATGCATCTTGCCACACTTCTTATAGCGGCTCTGGCCCTGTTGGCCTCTCAATCTCGAATGTTGAACCTTGGTCCTCTTTCTCGGCCCCTTTGAAAGCTAAGCATGATCCGACTTTCTCTTCCTCTACATCTTTCTCTCTCTCTCTCTATCATATCCTCCATTATCTTGCAACTGGATCGACTCACAAACTATCGAATATCACTCCTCACCATCTCATGGTACCTTGCCTTCTTCATCTCCTCGTCCGCCACATACTGCGGAACCAAAAGCGCCATCTTATGAAACATCACGGTGATCTCAGCCACCGTCTCAGTAGTCTGGCAGAGATCCTGAACCTCTCGCGCCAACTGCTGCACCTCAATTATTGGAGAAAACGTGGCTCTAAAACTAGTCACAAAATCATCCCATGACATGGACTCAATAGCCTCGCCTATCAAGGAATGCCCTACCGCCTCCCACCAGTCCTGAGCCGTGTCTTTCAAAAAATAGGAAGCGAGTATGACCTTTGCCCGATTAGGAGAACTACTGGTGAGGAATGCATTAGCAACATCTATTAACCATCACCTACTCATTATCGGGTCCTTCTCCCCATAGTAGTCTGGAGCCCCACATGCCGGAACTCCCTGAAGGTCAATGAACATGCCCCTATCAAGGCCACCATCTCATAATGGAATGAGCCCGAACGCTCCATCAACAGCTTCACAACATCCTGCTTGATCATACTGAAGATCATAGGAGTCTGCTCGAGTATTCAACGCGTAATCTTAGATGAAATGAACACCCGTTTCTGATCATCCAACTGCCCGACACCAAAACCTGATCTTGAGCCCTCGCCAACACCAGAACTACCAACCGGTCTGCCTCGAAGAGTCACTATACTGAAAATAGACCATATAAACCATCAGAATACGCATCAATATATATATATATTGTAGTAGTACGGGCCCATACTACCTTCCACATCTATCCGTACTTTCCTCAAGGATTTCCTTCAATCCGCCAAGTCACTCTTTATCCATACAGTTACCCCTCATCAAGATCTAACTCTCGGCACTAAATCTCTTCCTAGGTTTTCTTAGTGCAACCACCACACCACTCTCCACCATCAGCTACAGAAGGAACTCCTACCAACACCCTCTAACTAGCTGATGGATACAATTGCATATCACTGACACCAAATAATTCTTCGAATGAAAGGTCTCACACTACAACAGTTGGACTCAAACAAGAGTTGCACAATAAAGTTAAAATCTAACCTTCTAAAATTATTTAGTTTAAGCAATATGTAACTTAACATATTCACTTACTAGTTAGTTGATGTTAGTGAGAACTCTTAAAAAGCATATAGCAAGCAGCATTCAAGCATCGAGTAATCAGAACCAAGAATAACCTAATTAGGCCATCCTATCGGTGACCGATCAGTACTAGCATGCAAGTCTACAAGCTCATACAATACGCATACAAAGGCATCATTCCTAGCATTCTATCATGCAAATACTGAGCAGATCCTTAGCCCTAACTAGAATGCAATTAACAAATTCACAAATCAAATCATATCAAATAACATGTATTGATATTTTGGGAAAACTTACTTGATTTCGGGCGATTGCATGCACCACACCCTTTCTTGTATTAGAAAACCCTTTAAAAACATTTCCTTTTTGAAATTTTTTACCAAACCCTCAGTTTGAGTTCAGACATACCCGAAAGTATGTCCGAATCCCTCAAACTAAGGCTCTGATACCAACTTATAACGTCCCAAAAATAAGACCCAAAAATTTCATTTTAAAATTAATAAAACGGTAATCCAAAACATTGTCATACAACCAAGATGGATCAAAGGGTATCACTACATCATAAAATATCAGAGTAAGTCAAAGAAATGCAGAATGAGGTGGCGTATGCTCTGTAATCATCCTGGATGCTTCCCTTTCAAGCTAGAAGTACCTGAAACATAAACTGAAAACTGTAATCACAAAGCTTAGTGAGTTCCCCAAAATACCACATATCATACATAATAAACACATACTGGGCCCCTGCCCTTCATCGGGCCTCGCTTGACATCGAGTCTCACCCGGCCTCGAGCCCCACTCAGTTTATAGATTTGTCAATCATCAGGCCCCGCTCGATACACATATAAACATATAAACATGTAATCATACTAGCACATGCGATAATCACAAAGACAATAGCATACAATACAGTCATCGGGCCTCGTTCGACATCGAGCCCCGCTCGGTATACATAGTAATGCATACACATGCAAGAATCACGCAGACATCAGCTCATACGCTTAGCGTACACCCAATGGGGCTAGTATGCGCAATATACTAACTTTGTGTTCTAAAGGACTACTTCAGTCCTTCCCATGACCCTATGACCAACCTCTCCCCAACATACCGGGGTACGACGACCCGACCGTACAAGAGCTCAAAAGGTAGGGTACCAATGTTGGAGTAATAATTGTTTTTGCAGGAGAACTCTGCAAGAGGTAGGTGTTGGATAAGGTGTCTAAGTCCATAACTATTTATGGAAAGTACTTGACCCGACCCGACATGGTCCCTTTGGGTTGCATGGCACCATGCAATTGGATGAACTAAATGAGAGAAACAACACATATGGTTTATTAATATATTATAAGTTCTAATATATTAATAATATTATTTAATTAGTTTTGATCAAGAATTAATTTAGAATTAATTAAGTGATCAAAAGATAACTAATTAGATATATGGGTAGATTATGTAAATCTTCCATATCTTATATAGTGGACTGAGATGCTCCATGGATTATCAAGTTGGGTTCCACCCATAGGATGCTCCATGGAGTTAACCCATGGATCAAGAAATGAAGAGTCATGGAACATTAGGGTTTACCTAATGCAACACACTATATAAGCAATGTAACTCTCCCCAAAATCGGATATACACAAAAGAAACAAGAGGGCTTGGCCGTTTTTGCATGTGTTAGAGTATTCTCTCAAGTTTATTCTTTGCATTTGGTGTTGTGTGAAGCATTTGAGGCATCACACTTGAGGTGCTAGGCTCACAAGGTTTCAAGGAACACTTTCAACAACAAGGTATGTAGTTTTATCTTTTATACAAAGAAAATTGTACCCCATGTATGCTAGATAGGTTCATAACCTTGGAAAAAAACTTTGCATGATTATTAGACAAACATAGATTCAAGGTTATTAGGGTTGCATGTACACTTAGGAAGTGTTAGAATGCTCAAAACCCATCAGTGGTATCAAAGCCTAGGCTTGCTTGTTTTATTTTTGTGCAAACTGCTTGAAAAATCGTTTTTTCTGCTTTCTGCCCGTATGAACTCGCCGAGTCCATGGGGGGACTCGACGAGTCCATGACCAAATGCAAGCTACTCGTCGAGTCAGTTCATGCACTCGACGAGTAGAGGCTGCAGTTTTCAGAATTTCGATTTTTGTTGCTGGAAATGGACTAGGAACATTACCCTAAACTGTTTTGGTGTTTTAAAACTTGTTTTAGTTAGTGTAATGTTCATGTTAATCCATTTACAATGACAAGTTATCAAAATTACAAACTTTTAAGTGTAATTTTTGATTCATGAAAGTGTTCATATTCATGTTCTTGATCTTATGATGTTTAGATGATCATAGGAATTATGTGTAACCTATGTGGTAGATTAATTCATGATCATTATGTGTTTTAATGGAGTCCATAACTTGTCCTCAAGTTATGGACAACCAAAAGTCACTTTGTTTTTAAAACCATTAAAAGAACACATGGGTTATAAAATAAAGAGTCTTCATTTTTAATACTCTAATTAAATCATAAGTTATAAGAAATGAAAAGTTTTGAAAGTTTACAAAACTTGACCTCAAGTTTTGGAACAAGTAAAGTTATTTTAAAACTTTAGTTCCAACCCTTAGAGTTTTAAAAGTTAAAATTCAACCCTTATACTTATAGTATTATAAGTTAATAATAATATATATATGTATAAGATCAAAGTCGTCTTACCGCTAGTACGCCTCATTCACGAAGTCAGTCTATAAGGTGGGTATAAGTTTGTTGCCTATAAAATGGCAACTTAATGGGTGTCCACTCTCACCCACTGCTTGCTTGACTGGTGGAGGGTCGTTAGCCGAACGAGTAGGACAAGGACTTATAAATTCTCATTAAAAGTATAATGATAATTATAAAGTAACTAAATGTTTTATTAAATTCCCAATCTTAGTTACTTTAGGAAAAATGTGAATAAGGTGCTAATCCATGAAATTACACTTTATACTTTGTCTAAGTCGTTAGTGGAGAGTGTGTGGTTAACCGGCACACTAACTTGAATTTAACAAGGTAGGTAAAGGGTGACTTAATTTTTATCATAGTATCGATGGTGCGTGTGTGGTTAACCGGTACATCGATTGAGGGGTAATACATTAAGGGTACCAAGTAATTTTCATGGTTACTTCACACCTCGTTTTGTGATCCTCGGCATCCCAGTCACAAAACTTGGAGGGCACAATCGAGATTGAAACATGGCTTTGAAAAGTTCATTGAATCTCAAAAGAATCTAGGAGTTTCTAAGAACCAAATTAAATATTTTAAATATTTCATCTTTGGTGGAAATTGGTGAATCGTCATTCACCTACCTTTCAAATATGTTATTACTTAGATTACGACATACCTCTTCTAATTATAATATGTTGTGATTGGGTCCTAGCCTTAATACTACATTTGGGTGTTTTATTAAGGACTATCTCTATATCTAAACTAAACTTTTTATTCTTTTCAGATGTCTGCAAACAATGCTGCTTCTGGCTCTAATCCTAATGGCTCCTTTTCTCTAATGAACTTGTGTGGTAGAGTCAATTTTGATGGATCCAACTTTAATGAATGGATCAGAAACATCCAAATGATTACCCGCTACGAGGACAAAGAATATGTCCTCGATAAGGAGCTTAAGGAGATTGATGAGACATTTGCTACTCCTCAAGAGATCGCTGACTTTAGGGCACATGAAAGGGATGCCACCAAGGTGGCATGCATCATGATGGCCACTATGACAGCCGACCTCCAAAATTCCTATGAGGACTTCTACCCTTTTGAAATGCACCAATATTTGATGGAAAGATACCATCAAAGTGCAAGACAAGAGAGGTATGAATTCATCTCCTCCATGATAACAACCCGGATGAAGGGTGGTGAACCCATCACGGGCCACATGCAGAAAATGCAAAGATTTGTGTACCGTTTGTTGAAGCTTAATGTGAACTTCCCCAAGGAGCTTGCAATAGATATCATTTGCACTCCTTACCTTCATGTTATGATCAATTCCGCATGACATACCACATGAACAAGGAAGAGGTCACTCTCAGCAAACTTCAAGGACTCCTAAAGACCATGGAAAGTGGTCTTAAGCGTAAGGCGGTTGTTACTACTTCTACTCTTACCAACTCCACCCCTGTCTTGGCAATCGGGAAAGGAAGAGGGAAGAAGAGAAAGAGTTCTTCGAAGGGTACCAAGGCTAGGACCCTTGAAGGCTCTTCTTCAAGTGGAACCAAGAAAGGTTTCATCACTCCTTTTTCTGACCCAAAAGAGGCTGAATACTTCTATTTCCATGAAAAGGCACATTGGAAGCGGAACTGCCCAAAGTACCAACAAGATGTGAAGGATGGGAAAGTCAAACCCAACCATGCAGGTATTTACACTATCTTATCTAATAACTCACCCCATTCTAACTCATGGGTCCTTGATACCGGTTGTGGTGAAGGTTTGTTGGACCCTGTACACATGGATGTGTGTGGACCCTGTACACATGGATGTGTGTGGACCTTTCAAACATGCCACAAGGGATGCTAATCGTTATTATTTGACTTTTACTGATGATTACATTAGATATGGATATGTCTACTTGATCAAGCATAAGTCAGAGACTTTCGAAAGGTTTAATGAATTTAAACAGGAAGTCGAGAATCAATTGGGCAGGAACATTAAGATGCTTCGATCTGATCGAGGTGGTGAGTATCTTAGTTCAGAGTTCCTCGACTATCTTAGGGAATGTGGGATTGTCTCACAATTGACACCTCCCAGGACACCACAGTTGAATGGTGTAGCTGAGAGGCGTAATCGAACCTTGTTGGATATGGTTTGTTCCATGATGAGTCGAGCTTCGCTACCAATCTCATTCTAGGGGTATGCCTTAGAGACTGCCGCCCATATCCTTAATCTAGTCCCTACAAAGAAAGTTTCCAAAACTCCTCATGAGATGTGGACTGGTAAAGTACCCAAACTAGATCACTTCAAGATTTGGGGTTGTGAGGTTTTTGTGAGACGCGAGTCTCATGATAAGCTAGAACCCCGAAGCGAGAGGTGTATTTTCATCGGCTACCCACAAAGATCCTTTGGTTACCTATTTTACAGACCTAGTAATAATGTGGTATTTGTAGCAAGAAGAGGAGTCTTGAGAGAGAGAGAGAGAGAGAGAGAGAGAGAGAGTTTATAAGCCAAGGAGACAGTGGGAGGAAAATTGACCTTGACGAAATTCAAGAGTCAAGTGGTGAAGGAACTTTAAACCCTAGCCCTCAACTTGAGGAGGAAACTCCTGTTGAGCGAATTGATGAGTCTGTACCTCTGAGGTATTCCACGAGAGTTATGAATGCACCTGAGCATTACTATGGTTTCCATATTACTGCGGAAGGTGAGACACTTATTAGTGATGAGACACTAGTAGGTCTAGATGAACCTAACAGTTATGCGGAAGCCATGGCAGGCCCTGAGTCTGCTAAATGGAAAGAGGCTATGGATAGCGAGATACAATCCATGTATGACAATCAGGTTTGGAACTTGGTTGAAAATGTACTAGGTCGTAAGACTGTAGGGTGCAAATGGATCTTCAAAAAGAAGACCGACATGGATGGTAATGTACACACTTATAAGGCTCGACTGGTTGCAAAGGGATTCTCTCAAACTCCTGGAGTGGATTATGATGAGACTTTTTCTCCAGTAGCTAAGATTAAGTCTATTAGGATTATGTTAGCCATAGTTGCATTTCATGATTATGAAATATGGAAAATGGATGTCAAAACCGCTTTCCTTAATGGAAAGTTGACTGAAGATGTTTACATGAGTCAACCAGAAGGTTTTGTCATTAACGAGTACCCTAATAGAGTGTGTAAGCTTGAGAAATCCATTTATGGATTAAAGCAAGCACCTCGCAGATGGAATCTTTGCTTTGATGAGAAAGTCAAGGAATTTGGCTTTTCTAGGAGTGAAGATGAATCCTGTGTGTATGTCAAGGCTAGTGGGAGTATAGTTAGCTTTTTGGTATTGTATGTGGATGAAATAATAATCATAGGAAATGACATCCCAACTCTGTAGGAAGTTAAGTCCTGGCTTGGGAAGTGTTTCTCTATGAAGGACCTAGGAGAAGCTGCCTATATTCTAGGGATAAGGATTTTGAGAAACCGGAGTAAAAGACTAATTGGACTTAGTCAAAGTACCTACTTGGACAAGGTGTTGAAGAGATTCAGCATGCAGAACTCCAAGAAAGGAGAGTTACCCATCCAGAGTAATGCCAGATTGAGTAAGACACAAATCCCTAGTACTGAGGCTGAGATAGCAGAAATGAGTCGAGAGCTTATGCTTCGGCAATAGGCTCGATCATGTATGCTATGACTTGTACTCGACCTGATGTAGCCTTTGCCTTGAGCATGATTAGCAGGTATCAAGGGAACCATGGCAAGGCTCACTGGACTGCGGTAAAGAATATCCTCAAGTACCTATGGAGGACTAAGGACTGGGTCCTTACCCTCGGTGGGAGTGATGACTTGAGAGTTGTAGGGTATTGCGATGCTGGTTTCCAGACTGATAGGGATAATTTCCGCTCTCAGTCGGGATGGGTCTTCACCCTAAACGGAGGAGCAATCACTTGGAAGAGTTCCAAGCAGGAAACAGTGGCTGATTCCACTTGTGAATCAGAGTATATAGCAGCGAGCGAGGAAGCAAAGGAGGTTATATGGCTGAAGAACTTCATAGGAGACCTTGGAGTAGTACCAGCTACAAAGGAGACCATAGAAATTTTCTGTGATAGTGAAAGTGTTGTTGCCTTAGCCAAGGAACCAAGGGATCATGGGAGATCCAGACACATCGATAGAAAATATCATTTTATCAGACATCGCATAGAAGAAGGAATCCTCGTGGCAAAGAGGGTATCATCGGATGAGAACCCAACAGATCCCCTCACGAAGGGACTGAGTAGGGTTAAGCATCTCCAGCATGCTTGGAGCATAGGGCTGAAGGATGATATAAGTTTTAGTAGTTAGATAAATTATGAAATTTGTAAAGTGTAAATGACATTTGATGATGAATAAAAGTTGTGTTTATTTATGAGTAAAATGTTACTATCTTTTGTCAATCGTTTACTATAATTTCTTTTGCATGTTTTGACTTCCATAATAGTATGTTGTGGTTTCACATATTATTCAAATTTTCCACAGTCAGTCATATGTTGGAAGTAGATATGAAGTAAGACTGTCATGAAGTTGGTTGTAGGTGTCAGGATATAAGACAACACTTCATGAGTGATCATAAGTTCTGAGTATTGGAATCAACCCACGCTCACTGGAATCACTTCATGGAATTTTATCTCGAGTGATCGTGAGACGGTAATATCATATAAGTCTTCAAACCTAGAGATATGATTTGTTGCCTATGAATTGATTATGCATTGATTGTACGAAAACGCATTGGTAACTCGATGTTATAAAACGTGCTTTTGTGTATAATTCAACTAGTAGTAGAACAAACATATGAGTCGAAGTTTATCTATTCCTTCTTGGATTAGAAGCTGATATCTGGGCCCCTCGATGATTTTGTTTTGACCTATGTACCGGGCTCGGTTAGAACTAAGTTGATGTGTTCAATTAAGTTCTTTGTCAAACAAATCGGAAATCGAGAAACAAACTGTTGGACAATAAGTAAGACATTGTTCCATGTAATTGTCCAGCTGATATCTAGAACAGAGGATTATATGATCACTTATCTTAAATGGCGTATCAACATCTTCTCAGTTCCGAGAGACCTTGAAAGAGCTACAATTGCCGATCGGTTCCTGAAGTATTGCAGTTATGGTTATTAGACTTATCCAAGTGGGAGACTGTTGGATAAGGTGTCTAAGTCCATAACTATTTCTGGTAAGTACTTGACCCGACCCGGCATGGTCCATTTGGGTTGCATGGCACCATGCAATTGGATGAACTAAATGAGAGAAATAACACATATGGTTTATTAATATATTATAAATTCTAATATATTAATAATATTATTTAATTAGTTTTGATCAAGAATTAATTTAGAATCAATTAAGTGATCAAAAGATAACTAATTAGATATATGGGTAGATTATGTAAATCTTCCATATCTTATATAGTGGACTGAGATGCTCCATGGATTATCAAGTTAGGTTCCACCCATAGGATGCTTTATGGAGTTAACCCATGGATCAAGAAATGAAGAGTCGTGGAACATTAGGGTTTACCTAATGCAACACACTATATAAGAGGGCTTGACCGTTTTTGCATGTGTTAGAGTATTCTATCAAGTTTATTCTTTGCATTTGGTGTTGTGTGAAGCATTTGAGGCATCACACTTGAGGTGCTAGGCTCACAAGGTTTCAAGGAACACTTTCAACAACAAGGTATGTAGTTCTATCTTTTATACAAAGAAAATTGTACCCCATGTATGCTAGATAGGTTCATAACCTTGGAAAGCAACTTTGCATGATTATTAGACAAACATAGATCCAAGGTTATTAGGGTTGCATGTACACTTAGGAAGTGTTAGAATGCTCAAAACCCATCAGTAGGAATCCCAACTCCCACTGAAATCAATGAAACATGCCTACAACATATCCTCAAGGGTCTGGATGGTCCGCTCACTCTAACCGTCGGTCTGCGGGTGAATAGTCGTGCTGAAATGTAGTCTCATGCCCAATTCCTTGTGAAACTTTTGCAAGAATCAGGAAGTGAACCGAACATCTCGGTTTGAAACAATAGATACCGGAACCCCATGACGAGCAACAATCTCCCAGACATATACATCAGCCAACTTTTTGGTTGAAGAACTCTCACGGAAGGCCAAAAATGGGCACTCATGGTCAATTGATCCACGATGACCCATATCACATCAAAACCCTTGGCCATCTTTGTCAACTTGGTGATAAAATCCATAGTGATTTGCTCCCACTTCCACACGGAACCCTTCAAAGGTTTCAGCTTCCCATGTGTCCTCTAATGCTCGGCCTTGACTATCCTATAGGTCAAGCACCTCTCGACGTACCGGGCTATCTCCCTCTTCATACATGTCCACCAGTAACTTAATCTCAGATCCTGATACATCTTGGTGGCTCTTGGGTGTATAGAAAAGCGAGACTTGTGAGCATCATCAAACACTATCTGCCTTATCCCACCAGAAACTGGAACCCAAACCCAACCGCATAGGGTCAACAACCCTCGACTATCGGTGAAAAACCTGTCGATCTCACCCTTGATTTTCTCATGTTTCTAGTTCTCCTTCCGAAATCCCTCTTCCTAAGCCTCCCTGATCAAAACCAAAAGCAAAGAATCAAAGGATATCCTCATACACATCTCCCCAACTAAAGACGTAGCTGACTTGCGGCTCAATGCATCCACTACCACATCCGCTTTACCCGGATGGTAAATGAGATTGTAGTCATAATCCTTGACCACGTTCAGCCACATGTGCTGCCTCATGTTCAGGTTTGGCTGATCCATAAGATATATCAAACTCTTGTGATCCTTGTAAAAAGTACAACGTAGCCCATAAAGATAATGTCACCAAATCTTGAGGGAAACACCACTTCCCCTAACTCCAGGTCATGAGTAGGATATCACATCTCATGCAGCTTGAGCTCTCGTGAAGCATAAGCAATCACTCATCCTTTCTACATAAGGACCGCCTCGCAACCGGCAATGGATGCATCACAAAATACCACAAAATCCTCGACCCCTGTCGAAAGGGTCAATACAGGGGCGTCACAAAACCTCAGCCGAAGAGTCTCAAATGCCGACTGCTGCTCAAGGCCCCATCAAAAATCCACTCCCTTCCTTGTCAGACGAGTGAGGGGTACCACAATCTTGGAGAAATCCTGAATAAATCTTCGATGGTATCCCGCCAAACCCTATAAACTCCTGTTCTCTAAGGGAGATTCCGGAACCTCCCACTGCATCACGACATTTATCTTGGCCGGGTCGACAAAGATCCCATCTTAATTAATGAGATGTCCAAGGAACTGGACCTATAGCAAGGAAAACTCACACTTTACGAACTTGGCATATAGCTGTTCCCGCCTAAATACTCCTAAAAGCTCTCGAAGGTGCTCCTCGTGCTGCTCTCTGGTCTTGGAATACAAGAAGATATCATCAGTGAACATTATAATAGATCGGTCAAGCATCGGCCTGCATACCTGATTCATCAAATCCATAAACACTGCAGGCGCATTGGTGAGCCCAAATGGAATCACCATGTAGCAACCTGAAAGTTAGGCATATCTCTTCAATCCTTCTTTTCCAAGTTGTCAAAATTAGCCCAAAATAGAAAATGGTGACAAGTGGGTACGCTGTGCGTACTGAAGAGTATGTTAAGCATACCCATGGACGTGCCTTTGACGCGGATCCTACCCGGTACGTTGGGCGTACCATAGTTACGCTGGGCATAATGGGCCCAGACTCAAAACCCTAAATGAGACATGAGCACTATAAAAGGAAGGCTATGGACTCCATCCCAGCCACCATTTCTAGAGAGTGATACCCTAAAAGAGCTAAACCTTCGTTCTAAACTTGTGTGTGTGTATTTGAGATTGAAAGTGTCATTGTGTGCTTGTGAAGAAGAAGAGAAGACCTTGAAGAGGAAAGATTGGAGTCCAAGCTTCTAGATCTGAGCTAAACTGAGTGAGGAGCTTCTCACAAAGGTAAAAATCTTCAAACTTTACCACTATTTTGTTATGAACATCATATAGGAGCATTTTTAGGTTTTAAGTGTGACAACCCAAAAATTCCATTCGGTCAAACCCTAAAAGTCAACCACTTCGTGTCATAAGTTAATGACATTATTTCTTGTTTTTAAGAAATATAAAGTTTGTTTGATTATCTTAATATTATTTTTAAACAAACGGGTGTTAGAAAGTGTCGTCTCGGGTTTTGAATTTTAAAAACCGCAAACACTTCGCGTATTAAAAATACCCGACCAAACTTTTATGTTTTGGGTTGAGAAATCACCAAAACCATGAACTCATACCTATGTATGAGTTTACTCCACAAAGAGTTAGTCATTTGTGTTTACTCCCCAATAGTCAAAAGAGTAAACTCCAAAAACTCTTTCAAGTATCATCCAAGATTTAATTCCAAATCTTCAATCTTGTAAGTGTTCTAACCATTTCAAGTTAGTAAAACACTTAATCTAGTGTTTGTACATCTATTCATCCAATCATTTATGTATTTTGTCTAGATTTTCCAAAACACCAAGAACACACACTAAGTGTTCTTGGACTTTTAGCTCAAATAGAGCTTCATTATAGTAAGTACTTCCATCCTTGAGTGATTTTAAGCTAGTATTACATTTAAACATCAAGAAAATATGTCAACAACGCAAGACTAGAGGTGTTCACGGTCCAAGGAGATGCTTGGGCCGTAAACACCATAAAGAGCACCAAAGTGTGCCTAAGTCCTTATCTAAGCCCTAGTTTGATGTTTAAGCCTTCCTTGAATTGATTAAACCTTCCTTTGATGTGTCTAAGCCTTGAAAAACATCAAAAAGCAACAATTATAGGTGTTTACGGTTTGGGGATCTCCCAAAACCGTAAACACCCTAAAGTATGATTAAGTTGGTCATTTTCCTTCCTTAGGCTTAGAAACTAGCACATACACTTACCTAATGGTGTTAAGGACTTGAAAACATGGAAATATCCTTCCCCATGAGGGTTTATGGTAGTAAACCCAAAGGAAAATGCCATGAGGCCGTAAACTCCTCAAATGAGGTGTTTTGTTTCCCTAGTCCATTCCAAAGGCCAAACCACTTAGTAGAATTGCTTCAAAAGGCTTACTAAACCAAAAAACAACACCTAGTCATTAGGACTAGAGTTTACGACCGTAAAATCTAGAGTTTACTGTCGTAAACTCTTTGAGTCAAGACCACCAAAACCGTAAACTCCAAGGGAGTTACCCTTGAACCCTAAACACCCTAGCTTTGCTCTACCAACACTTGGATGCAATCCTTGTGAGCTTTAACACTTTAATCAAAGTGTTTTCATGAATCTAGAGTGTCCCAACTTATTTTATAAGTTATAATTTGGCTAATTAGTTATATATATGTTCATTATATGATAACTAGGCTCGTGCATGTGTACAAGTCTACATTTGTCACCTAGCACCATACCCGACACTTCAATCCAATCCACTCACCACAAGTGAGTTCATACCCTTTTAATTAACCTTTGAAATACTTTTAAATGTTTTAAATGATTTTATGGGGGGGGGGGAATATAAGTTGAATAGTTATAGTTATTACATCAATCACATGTGATTAATAACTACAAAACCAATGAATTTATTACCGTTCAAACTGTTTCTCAAACTGTTTTACTTCAAACTGCTTTACAAACTCTTTTACTTATCAAATACTGTTACTTAAACTTTGTTACACTTATTATAAATTGCATGCCCGTATATGTATAGTTATATAAGCAATGTTTAAAAGGCTTAGGAAGGTCGTCCGCCCTGTTTCCTTTTCCTCGATTTGGATGTGGTCTGGTGGGATATCGGGTAGTCGTCCGAAGGCCATTTCAATACTGATTATATATCATGTGTACATATATAGACATAAAAGTGCTTCCGTATTCATGCGTACTAGACTACATCATTAATAAACTACCATCGGGGTAGCACAGGATCATACTTATACTATTGCTAGATCAATGAGTCAGTTCATTCATGAGTCAATACTTATTACTATGAGAACATATACAACTATACTAGAAGAAGAACATATACAACTATACTAGAAGAAGAACATATACAACTATACTAGAAGGAGAACATATACAACTATACTAGAAGGAGAACATATACAACTATACTAGAAAGAGAACATATATAACGATACTAGAACGAGAAACATTACATTACATATACATGAATACATTAACAAATTGTGATCCACTGTATCGGAGCATGCCTTAATTTTCATGGCCCGAGTTGTAGCCAGAATTCTCTTGGAGGGAGAGCGAGAGTTTGCGTATAGATCTATACTGGATTGACTATCCTACACCTTGCTGCTAGCTACAACCAGACCTGCAGGTCTGCGGGTGCCAAACATCATTTCTCTTATTACGACCTAACCTTTGTCATTATTTTTAGTCGATAGTATGGTACAATTAATCACATGATACCTTAATATAAATCCGGTTTAAGGTAGTTAGTACAGCAGTAGTTCCTATAATACAACACTACAGTACTACAATAGTTTACCCTTTACATATATTTAGTGATTATTTCACTTAAACCTTTATGTACAAACTATATTTGATTAAATGATAGTTACACTTGGGAAATTACACACTTTTACAATACACGAACATACAAAACAGTTATGCCTTGGTAGAAGGCTACTATTAATAGAAAATATAGGTTTTTCTGAGAGATTCAAACTTTTACAAACACTTACAAACATTCACATACTTTTATCACCGATGTTTTACACACTCATGTTTAAAACTATGTTCAAACGTTTTGATACAAACACTGACACTAAAATACTTATGAACTCACCAGCTTAATGTTGATAAACTCTTTCAAAATAACTTGTATTCTCAGGTCGCCAGTAGACAGGTACCGAGGCCAGCTTTTGAGAAGATGGAGTGCATCCAAGACTCATCTTATTATTTTGATTTACTTTTTGGTGTCTATAACTGTACTGAACACACTTGTATTAAAATTATATATTTAATGCAATGGATGATGTTGTTTGCTTATTTACTGTTATACTATGTTGTGATACTTTACATGACGTCCTCCGCCCCAGAACGTTTCCGCCGTTCTTGGTTTTGGGGTGTGACATATTGGTATCAGAGCATTGTTTATAGTGAATTAAGTATATCGACCCATAAAAGATATACTAACTATAAACCCATTTGGGATTAAAACACTCTGACCAAGAGTCTATACTTTAAATATTAAAATATTTAATTAAGTATACTAGTCTGCATTCATACTAAAATCAGTGTCACAATGACAAAAACAAAAGTATTACGATTGTTAAATATCACAAGTGAGCTCGGGGATGTATGGTCAGTCCTAGGAATGGCATAGCCTGATCAACTATGCTGGTCCGAGGAGTGATTAGAATATGCCCTAGAATGGTTGTGATATGTTAACAAGTCTAAAAACTTAGCAACAATACTACGAGGAGATCAGTAGAACCTAAAATTAAAATAATATAGGGGTATTTTGTACTACTACAAGCTACTTATATACTACATTCTTATACCTCTCTTCTCGCATAGATTTAAATGGCTGGATTCCGTCATGGCGACCCGTACTTTCCCAATGAAGGCAACGTTGGGTGGATCGAAGAAGAGCCCGAAGATGAGCATCCAATTCCTTTGGATGATCACCTCGCAGAAGGCTTTTCTGATGGATCCGACTCTGAGCCTGAAGTCAACAACCTACCGCCAGTAGGTCAAGCCCCAAACAACAACCCTCAACCAGCTTTCCCAGGTCCCACTCCCTTATGGGCAACCAACTTGAATCGCTGGAGCAATGAACAGGGTCAACCCTTACCATACTTTGGGGACCGAAGCTTTTACAACATTAGTGAAGGTGGCTCTGCGGATCGAGCTCTGCCGTCATTATCCGCAGAATAGCTCGTAATGTGGAGCAAGGTCGAGAAGCCATCGACCGGGTCATGGAGATTGATGCCAACTCTGGTGTCAACACAGTACGCATCCGCTGTCTTGAAGAAGACATGGAACGGACCCGGAGAACCAATGAAACTCTACAACAACAGCTGGTTACCTCGCAAACTGAAGTCATGGAACTTCGAGCCCGTCAGAGGGCTCATGAGTGACACCTCCAGGAAGTGGTTCGTCAAGTGGCAGACCTCAGGGTTCGCCTGAGGAATTCTCATCGCCGTTAGAAGATGTCTAGTACATCTTTGTCTTTTGGTTAAGGAATAGCCTTTAGTATCTGTGCTCTAAGTAGCACTTGTCTGTAAAATATTCCTAACTTTCAGTACTCTAACTAGGAATCTAGGAACTGTCAAACTTTTCCGTATGGTATGATGTAAGACCTACTGTTAGGTCGATTTTCCCTGAACTTGTTACATCAGTAATACCAGTTTTATTGACAACTACCTAGTTTGTGGGAAAAATTAGTACACTTGTGTTTTTCCTACTACTATTCTTTGTTGTGATCTCAAACACTCATTCAACTGTTGGGCTATAGTTAGTTAGTCCATGTGTTACTCTCATCTCACTTACAGTCGATTCTTACCATTTTATTTATCTTTATAAACTTATAGATGAAAGATGCCTCCTCGCAAATCTCCTATGAATAACCTTGCACCTCCACCACCTCCTCCTCCTCCGGTCATCGATACTGCAGCCTTTAATGCTGCTGTGGCTGCAGCAGTGGCAACTGCCATGGCTCAGTATCACTCTACTGATGCCAGCAGAGGTGGAACCCCTATTGACTCAACTCCTATTGAAATCCATGTGCGCTCGAGAGAGTGCTCCTACAAGGATTTCACCAACTGCAAGCCGAAGTCCTTTTATGGAACCGGCGGAGTCATTGCCCTCTCGCAATGGTTC
Organism: Lactuca sativa; assembly: GCF_002870075.4. Lineage (NCBI taxonomy): Eukaryota > Viridiplantae > Streptophyta > Magnoliopsida > Asterales > Asteraceae > Lactuca > Lactuca sativa. Next base: position 273,263,678 of record NC_056627.2, read on the forward strand.
GAGAAGACTGAAACAGTCTTCGAAATTTGTTCATGCCCTGCTGCGAGCAAAGTCGAATATGCCGCATGCACCTTTGAAGGAAAATCCCTGACGTGGTGGAACGTCCACGTTAAAGCGCTAACTCTCGTGGTGGCGAATGACATGGGTTGGGAAACCATGAAGGACCTCATGATAGAGGAATACTGCCCGAGGGGCGAAATCCAGAAATTGGAGCAAGAGATGTGGAGCATATCCATGAAGGGCTCCGACGTGGTCTTATATACCACTAGGTTCAGTGAACTGGTGGCCCTCTGCCCCAATATGGTTCTCACTGAAGGGAAAAAGATCGAAAGGTACATATGGGGGCTAGTGCCTCCGTATCAAGGTAATGTCTTATCATCAAACCCTGCTACCTTCGACAATGCCAAGCGACTGGCACAACGACTCATTGACCATGAAGTCAAAACCCCAGCCGCAACAACAACCCTAGCCATCTCAGAACCCTCCAAACCCGCTGACACTAAGCGGAAGTTCTGGGATGAGAAGAAGAAACAGCAAGCTGCCAAAAAGTAGCAAGTTGTGGCAGTGCATGCCGCAATAACCCCTGCTGCTGCTACTACTTCGGTGGGACAGTATGCTGGAAATTTGCCTAAGTGCGGCAAATGCAACTTCCACCATAATGGCCCCTGCCATGAAATGCAGTGCTCTAACTGCATCAGGAAAGGACACACAGTCCGTTTCTGTAAATTCCCAGCGAGGCCAATCACCCAAGTCCCCGGCTCTGGCGCGAGCCCGACCTGCAATGGATGTGGTGAAGCATGCCACTTTAAGAGGGACTGCCCTAAAGCGAAGAATGATGGCGGAGCAGGGAGAGTACTAGCAATAGGCCATGGGAAAGCAGTTACTGACCCGACAGTGGTGACTGGTACGTTCCTCCATGATAACTCCTATGCATGCATTCTATTCGATAGTGGAGCGGAGAGAAGCTTCGTGAACCATAAATTTGCTCGCATGCTTAAACAACAACCACACACACTTAAAGAACAATTCACAGTAGAAATGGCTAATGGAAAAACTGAGAGCACAAATAGCATATATTTAGGTTGTACCCTAACTCTAGATAACCATCCATTCCCAATCGACCTTATGCCGGTCTCGATTAAAAGCTTCGACGTTATCATCGGCATGGATTGGTTAAGCACTCATGGCGCCGACATCATGTGCTAGAGAAAGCAGTCCGTCTAAATCTCCTGTCTAATGAAACTCTTGTCGTCTACGACGACAAACCCGGTGCGAGTCTTCGTATTATATCAAGTATTCAAGCACAGAAGTATCTACGTAAACAATACCATGCATTCCTTGCTCACGTCGTCGATACGAGCCTCGAAACGAAAGAACTAAAGAACATCTCAGTAGTGAGCGACTTTCCCGACGTTTTTGTTGGATAAGGTGTCTAAGTCCATAACTTATTTGGTATATACTTGACCCGACCCGGCATGGTCCATTTGGGTTGCACTTCACCCGAACAATTTATGGATAATTTTATGAGAGTTATACACATATGTTTATTAATATATTATAAGTTATAATATATTAATATGAAGTTATGTTATTTAATTAGTCTTAGTCTTAAATTAATTATGAATTAATTTAGAGATTAAAAGGAAGACTAATTAGATTATGGGCTATTGGTTTTATATGGTGTGGGCTAACACTCATTTGTTAATGGGCTAGGCTTGGATGGAAGTCCATGGATGATCCATGGAGCTTTTAACCCATGGGTCCTTGGAAAAGGAAAGGTCATGGGTTATTAGGGTTTCACCCTAACCATGTACACTATATAAGCATGCTTATGTTGCATGAAATAGCCACTATTGTGTGTGCTTGTGTGTGGCCGAAAATATAAGTGTGTGTACACTCTCTCAAAGTTTTCCAAGTGTTTGTGGTGATTTGTGATTCCATTTGAGGCATTCACATTATTGGTGCTTGGCTCTCAAACTCCAAAGAATCAATCTCATCAAAAGGTATGTAATCTCATCTAACTCTTTTATGTTTAAATGTTCCCCATGCCATGTTAGATAGGTTATGCACCTTGGAAAATTATTATTTTGCATGTATTTAGACAAACATAGATCTGAGGTTTATTAGGGTTGCATGCACACTTAGGAAGTGTTAGATTGCTCAAAACCCAACAGTGGTATCAGAGCCTAGGCTTGCTTGTTTGATACTTGATGCAAAATAGTGAAAAAGTTGAAATTGTTGTTGTCTGGCTGATGGACTCGCCGAGTCCATGGGGGGGCTCGCCGAGCTCAAGGCAAAATTCATCCTACTCGGCGAGTAGGTTCGTGCACTCGGCGAGTAGAATGATCAGAATGCAGAATTTCGACTTTTGCTGCTGGAAATGGACTAGAAACATTACCCTAAACTATTTTGGTGTTTTAAAACTTGTTTTAGTTGGTGTAATGGTTGTTCTAATCCATTTACAACAACATATATCAAAATTCCATGATTTTTATGTGTTCATATAATTCTTGAAATTTTGATGATCATGTTCATGTTCTTATGAATTTAGAAGATGATAGGAATTATTTGCTGAATTGTTTAGAATTAATTCTTGATCATTTATGTGTTTTAATGGAGTCCATAATTTGTCCTCAAGTTATGGATATCCAAAGGTCACTTTTATTTAACACACATTTAAACACATAAGTTACATGAAAATGAAGAGTCTTCATTTTTTATGAACCTTTAATTCATAAGTTATGAAATGAAAAGTTTTGGATAGTTAAAAAACTTGCCCTCAAGTTTTGGAATTTGTAAAGTTTCACACACTTTAATAAACTTTAATTCCAACCCTTAGAGTTTTAATAGTTAAAATTCAACCCTTATACTATTTATAACATTAATGGTTAATTATTATATATAAGTATAAGAATAAGTCATTCTACCGTTAGTAGGCCTCATTCACAAAGCCGGTCTATAAGGTGGGTATAAGGTTGTGGCCTATAAAATGACAACTTAATGGGTGTCCACTCTCACCCACCGCTTGCTTGACTGGTGGAGGGTCGTTAGTCGAACGGGTAGGACAATGACTTTAAATCCTCATTAAAAGTATAATGATTATTATAAAGTAACTAAACCTCTTTAATTCCCAATCTTAGTTATTTTAGGAAAAATGTGAACATGGTGCTAGTCCATGGAATTCACACTTTGTACCTTACCAAGTCGTTGGTGGAGCGTGTGTGGTTAACCGGCACACTAACTTGGACTAGTAAGGATCACGAAGGGTGACTTAATGTTTGTCATAGATCAATGGAGTGTGTGTGGTTAACCGGCACATTGATTAGGTGACAATATTAAGGATACCAAGTGAATTAACATGGTTATTCACACCTTGTTTTGTGATCCTCGGCATCCCAGTCACAAAACTTGAAGGGCACAATCGAGATTGAAACATGCCATTGAAAAGTTCAATGAATCTCAAAAGAATCTAGGAATTTCAAATCCAATTAAAACCTAATAATTCATTTTGTTTGTCATGGTGGAAATTGGTGAATCGTCATTCACCTACCTTTCAAATATATTATTACTTAGATTACGGCATCCCTCTTCTAAGTATAATATATTGTGATTGGGTCCTAGCCTTAATATTACATTTGGGTGTCTTATTAAGGATTCTATATATCTAATCTAAACTTGCTTTCTTCCTTCAGATGTCTTCCAACACTAATGCTTCAGGCTCTAACCCAACTGGTTCTTTCTCTCTCATGAATCTTTGTGGGAGGGTCATCTTATATGGTTCCAACTTCATGGATTGGATTAGGAACATCAGGATGGTTACTCGTTATGAGGACAAGGAATATGTCCTCGATAAGGAGTTAAAAGAACTTGATGAGTCTACTGCTACTCCTGAGGAGATCGCTGAATTCAGGACACATGAGAGAGATGCTACTAAGGTGGCATGTATCATGATGGCCACAATGACAGCCGAGCTCCAAAAGTCATATGAAGATTTCTACCCTTTTGAGATGCACCAAGACCTGATGGAAAGGTACCATCAGAGTGCTCGTCAGGAGCGGTATGAAATAATCTCCTCCATAATAACTACCCGCATGAAGGACGGTGATTCCGTCACGGCTCACATGCAAAAGATGCAAAGGTATGTGGACCGTTTGCTGAAGCTGAATGTGAACATCCCTGAGGAGTTGGCAATTGACATCATTTTGCACTCCTTACCTTCTTGTTATGACCAATTTCGTATGACATATCATATGAACAAGGAGGAAGTTACCCTCAACAAGCTTCAAGGACTCTTGAAGACCGTTGAAACCGGTCTTAAGGGCAAGGCGGTTGTTACCTATACTACTCCTACTCCAACATCTACCCCTGTTTTGGCTATCGAGCAAGGCAAAGGGAAAAAGAGGAAGCACCCTTCGAAGGGTACCAAGGGAAAGTCTCTTGAAGGCTCCTCATCAAAGACCAAGAGTGGTTCTGTCACTCCTTCTGCCATTCCCAAGGATGCTGAATGCTTTTATTGCCATGAAAAGGCACACTGGAAGCGAAACTGCCCTAAGTACTTGCAGGATCTAAAGGATGGGAAAGTGAAACCCACCCATGCAGGTATTTACACTATATTGTCTAATTACTCAACATATTCTAACTCTTGGGTGCTTGATACAGGATGTGGTATTCACATATGTTCTGATTTGCAGGGCCTAAGAAGAAATGAGGATGTGGAGCACGGGAAGATAAACTTGATCATGGGGAATAGGAAGGCTTCACCTGTTTCCAATATTGGAGTTTATACTTTGTTGCTTAATAATGGGTTAAAATTAGATTTGAATAAATGTGTGTACTCGTCTGAAATGGCGAGGAATATTATTTCTTTTCATGCTTTGTACAAACAAGGTTTTACCTTTTTGTTTGATAATGAATGTGGTGGTATTAATGCTTTCTTTAAAAATGTGTTTTATTTTAAAGCGTTACCTTGTGATGGTGTGTATGAAACTCTGTCGATTGTAGACAACTTAGGAAATAATGTGTTGTATATTGATTCTTCTACTAGCCTAGATAAAGCATCATTGTGGCATTGTCGTCTTGGACATGTAAACAAGAAACGCATAGGCCAACTCCAAAAGAGTGGAGTCTTGGAGTCATTCGACCTTAAATCGGATGATAGTTGTGAATCTTGTCTACTTGGAAAGATGACAAAATCACCCTTCACTGGAACTTGTGAAAGGGGTGAGGGTTTGTTGGACCTAATACATATTGATGTATGTGGGCCATTCAAAACCGCCACAAGGGATGCTAATCGGTATTATGTGACTTTTATTGATGATTTTAGTAGATATGGGTATGTCTACTTAATCAAACGTAAGTCAGAAACCTTTGAAAGGTTTAAGGAATTCAAACAGGAAGTAGAAAATCAATTGGGCAGGAACATTAAGATGCTTCGATCCGATCGAGGTGGTGAGTATCTTAGTACTGAGTTCCTTGACTATCTTAAGGAGTGTGGGATTGTCTCACAATTGACTCCTCCCAGGACACCACAGCTAAATGGTGTAGCTGAGAGGCGTAATCGAACCTTGTTGGACATGGTTCGTTCTATGATGAGTCGAGCTTCGCTACCAATCTCTTTTTGGGGGTATGCCTTAGAGACTGCCGCCCATATTCTTAATCTAGTCCCTAAAAAGAAGGTTACCAAAACACCTCATGAGATGTGGACTGGGAAGGTTCCCAATTTAGACCACATCAAGATTTGGGGTTGCGAGGCTTTCATGAGGCGTGAAACTCATGATAAGCTCGAACCCCGAAGTGAAAGGTGTATTTTCATCGGCTACCCACAGAAATCCTTCGGTTACCTCTTCTACAGGCCCAGTGAGAATGTGGTCTTTGTAGCAAGAAGAGGGGTCTTTCGTGAGAGAGAATTTATAAGCCAAGGAGACAGTGGGAGGCAAATTGATCTTGAAGAAATTCAAGAAGCAATTGGTGAAGGAACCTCAGACACTAGCAATCAAATTGAGGAGGAAACTCCTGTTGAGCAAGCTGACGAGTCTGTACCTTCGAGGCGTTCCACACGGGTTAGGAACACACCTTCGTTTTATTATGGCTTTCATATTACTACGGAAGGTGATACGTTTATCAGCGATAGTACACTAGTAAATTTGGATGAACCTAGCAGTGTTAAGGAAGCCATGGCAGGCCCGGAGTCTGCTAAATGGAAAGAGGCTATGGACAGCGAGATACAGTCCATGTATGACAATCAAGTTTGGAACTTGGTTGACAATGTACCAGGCCGTAAAACAGTCGGGTGCAAATGGATCTTCAAGAAGAAGACCGACATGGAAGGAAAAGTTCATACTTATAAGGCTCGACTGGTTGCGAAGGGTTTTACTCAGACTTAGGGTATTGATTATGATGAAACCTTCTCGCCGGTAGCAAAGATTAAGTCTATTAGGGTTATGCTAGCCATTGCTGCATTTCATGATTATGAAATATGGCAAATGGATGTCAAAACCGCTTTCCTTAATGGAAAGTTGGCTGAGGATGTGTACATGAATCAGCCAGAGGGTTTTGTCAGTGCAGAGTACCCTAATAGAGTATGCAAGCTTGAGAAATCCATTTATGGATTAAAACAAGCATCTCGTAGCTGGAATCTTTGTTTTGATGAGAAGGTAAAAGAGTTTGGCTTCTCGAGAAGTGAAGATGAGTCTTGCGTGTATGTCAGAGCTAGTGGGAGTATAGTTAGCTTCTTGGTACTGTATGTGGATGACATACTACTTATAGGAAATGACATCCCAACCTCGCAGGAGGTTAAGTCCTGGCTTGGGAAGTGCTTTGCTATGAAGGACCTAGGGGAGGCTGCCTATATCCTAGGGATAAGGATATTAAGAGAAAGGAGTAAAAGTTTAATTGGACTTAGTTAGAGTACCTACTTGGATAAGGTGTTGAAAAGGTTCAACATGCAGAATTCCAAGAAAGGAGATTTACCGATCCAAAGCTATGCCAAACTGAGTAAGACTCAGAGTCCGAGTACAGAGGCAGAGATAGCTGAGATGAGCCAATTACCGTATGCTTCCGTTGTTGGCTCGATCATGTATGCTATGACTTGTACATGCCCTAATGTGGCCTTTGCTTTGAGCATGGTCAGCAGGTATCAGGGGAACCCTGGCAAGGCTCATTGGACCGCGGTAAAGAACATTCTCAAGTACCTACGGAGGACTAAGGATTGGATCCTTACCCTTGGTGGGAGTGATGACTTGAGAGTATTAGGGTATAGTGATGCTAGTTTTCAGACTGATAGGGATAACTTCCGCTCTCAGTCGGGCTGGGTCTTTACCTTAAATGGAGGGGCAATTTCTTGGAAGAGTTCCAAGCAGGAGACGGTGGCTGATTCGACTTGTGAATCAGAGTATATAGCAGCGAGTGAAGCAGCGAAGGAGGCGATATGGCTAAAGAACTTCATCGGAGACCTTGGAGTTGTACCAGCTATTAAAGAACCTATGGAGATTTTCTGTGACAGCAATAGTGCGGTTGCCTTAGCCAAGGAACCAAGAGATCATGGCAGATCCCGACACATTGACAGAAAATATCACTTCATGAGACACAAGATTGAAGAAGGACTCCTCGTGGCAAAGAGGGTATCGTCAGATGAGAATCCTGTAGATCCCCTTACGAAGGGACTGACGAGGGTTAAGCATTTTCAGCATGCGAGGCGCATCAGGCTGAGGGTCGATATTAGTTTTACAGATTAGATAGTTTTCCTGAAACTTGTAAAATGTAATCGACATTTGATGATGAATAAAATTTGTGATTTATTTATGAGTAAAGTGTTACTATCATTGTCAATTATTTACTATTGTTTCAGTTTTGCATGTTTTGACTTCCAGAATAATTAATTTATTCAAACCTCCACAATCGGTCATACGTCGGAAGTAGGTATGAATCAAGATTGTCATGAATTGGGTTTGTAGATGGCTAAAGGTGTTTAGACATGGCAATGGTTGCTGCAACGTTCATGAGTACTCATAGGTTATGAGTATTGGTATAAACCCACGCTCACTTGTATCACTTCATGGAATTTATCTCGAGTGATCGTGAGACGATAATATCATATAAGTCTTCAAACCTAGAGATATGAGTTGTTACCTATGAGTTGGTTGTGCATTGATTGCACGTAAACGCATCAGTAACTTGATGTTATAAAACGTGCCTTTGTGTACAATTCAACAAGTAGTAGAACAAGCATATGAGTCGAAGTTTATCTGTTCCTTCTAGAAATAGAAGCGATATCTGGGCCCCTCGATGATTTTGTGTTGACCCATGTATCGGGCCCGGTCAGAACTAAACTAATGTGTTCAGTAAAGTTCTTTGTCAAACAAATCGGAAATCGAGAAACAACTGCCAGACAATAAGCAAGACATAGTTCCATGTGTTTGTCCGGCTGATATCATGAGAACAGAGGATTATATGATCACTTGTCTTAAAATGGCGCTTCATAGTTCAACAGAGTTTTCGAGAGCTACGATTGCTGGTTGGTTCCTGAAGTTATATAGGCAAATACAGTTATTAGACTTATCCAAGTGGGAGTCTGTTGGATAAGGTGTCTAAGTCCATAACTATATTTGAGATGTACTTGACCCGACCTGGCATGGTCCATTTGCAATGGATGTGGTGAAGCATGCCACTTTAAGAGGGACTGCCCTAAAGTGAAGAATGATGGCGGAGTAGGGAGAGTACTAGCAATAGGCCATGGGAAAGCAGTTACTGACCCGACAGTGGTGACTGGTACGTTCCTCCATGATAACTCCTATGCATGCATTCTATTTGATAGTGGAGCGGAGAGAAGCTTCGTGAACCATAAATTTGCTTGCATGCTTAAACAACAACCACACACACTTAAAGAACAATTCACAGTAGAAATGGCTAATGGAAAAACTGAGAGCACAAATAGCATATATTTAGGTTGTACCCTAACTCTAGATAACCATCCATTCCCAATCGACCTTATGCCGGTCTCGATTAAAAGCTTCGACGTTATCATCGGCATGGATTGGTTAAGCCCTCATGGCGCCGACATCATGTGCTAGAGAAAGCAGTCCGTCTAAATCTCCTGTCTAATGAAACTCTTGTCGTCTACGATGACAAACCCGGTGCGAGTCTTCGTATTATATCAAGTATTCAAGCACAGAAGTATCTACGTAAACAATACCATGCATTCCTTGCTCACGTCGTCGATACGAGCCTCGAAACGAAAGAACTAAAGAACATCTCAGTAGTGAGCGACTTTCCCGACGTTTTTGTTGGATAAGGTGTCTAAGTCCATAACTTATTTGGTATATACTTGACCCGACCCGGCATGGTCCATTTGGGTTGCACTTCACCCGAACAATTTATGGATAATTTTATGAGAGTTATACACATATGTTTATTAATATATTATAAGTTATAATATATTAATATGAAGTTATGTTATTTAATTAGTCTTAGTCTTAAATTAATTATGAATTAATTTAGAGATTAAAAGGAAGACTAATTAGATTATGGGCTATTGGTTTTATATGGTGTGGGCTAACACTCATTTGTTAATGGGCTAGGCTTGGATGGAAGTCCATGGATGATCCATGGAGCTTTTAACCCATGGGTCCTTGGAAAAGGAAAGGTCATGGGTTATTAGGGTTTCACCCTAACCATGTACACTATATAAGCATGCTTATGTTGCATGAAATAGCCACTAGTGTGTGTGCTTGTGTGTGGCCGAAAATATAAGTGTGTGTACACTCTCTCAAAGTTTTCCAAGTGTTTGTGGTGATTTGTGATTCCATTTGAGGCATTCACATTATTGGTGCTTGGCTCTCAAACTCCAAAGAATCAATCTCATCAAAAGGTATGTAATCTCATCTAACTCTTTTATGTTTAAATGTTCCCCATGCCATGTTAGATAGGTTATGAACCTTGGAAAATTATTATTTTGCATGTATTTAGACAAACATAGATCCAAGGTTTATTAGGGTTGCATGCACACTTAGGAAGTGTTAGATTGCTCAAAACCCAACAGTTTTTCCAGAAGACCTACCAGGATTACCTCCGCAACGACATGTCGAGTTCAGAATCGACTTAGTCCCAGGAGCTACCCCAGTAGCCAAGTCGCCCTACCGATTAGCACCAGCAGAGATGCAGAAACTATCTGGTCAACATAACGAACTGCTCAGCAAGGGATTTATAAGACCAAGTTTCTCGCCTTGGGGAGCATCGGTTTTGTTCGTTAAGAAGAAAGACGGATCATTCCGTATGTGCATCGACTACAGGGAACTCAACAAACTGACGGTCAAGAATCGTTACCCTCTGCCTCGCATAGATGATCTATTTGACCAACTGCAAGGGGCGAACTACTTTTCCAAAATTAATCTAAGATCCGGATATCACCAGTTACGAGTGTTAGAGGAGGATGTCCTGAAGACAGCCTTCCGAACTCGTTACGGACACTACGAGTTTGTGGTGATGCCATTCGGATTGACCAATGCGCCCGCAGTCTTCATGGATCTGATGAATAGAGTATGCCGACCTTACTTGGATCAGTTCGTCATTGCATTCATTGATGACATCCTGATCTACTCCCGAAGTAAGGAAGAGCATGGCGATCATCTACGGCAAGTTCTAGGAACTTTACGAAAGGAGAAGCTCTATGAGAAGTTATCTAAATGTGAATTTTGGATCCGAAGAGTCGAATTCTTAGGACACGTGGTAAGCGAAGAGGGAATCCATGTGGACCCATCCAAAATTAAAGCCATTGAGAACTAGTCAGCACCGAAGACGCCTACAGAAATTCGTCAATTTCTAGGTCTCGCTGGCTACTACCGCAGGTTCATACAGAACTTCACCCGAATTGCGAAACCTCTTACAACAATGACCCATAAAGGCGTAGCCTTTGACTGAGAAGAGAAACAGGAGAGAGCGTTCCAAACGCTCAAGCGAGCCTTGTGCACCGCACCAATACTATCCCTCCCCGAAGGGATGGAAGACTTCGTAGTCTATTGCGATGCATCGAATCAAGGGTTCGGGTGTGTTCTGATGCAGCGATGAAAGGTCATCGCCTACGCCTCGAGATAGTTGAAGACACACGAAGCTAACTACACAACCCACGATCTTGAACTAGGATCAGTTGTGTTTGCTCTGAAGATCTGGAGACATTACTTGTATGGAACGAAAAGCACTATCTTTACCGACCACAAGAGTTTACAACACATATTCGATCAGAAGGAGCTCAACATGAGACAACGACGGTGAGTCGAGCTACTCAGTGACTACGAATGCGATATTCGTTATCATCCGGGTAAAGCCAACGTAGTAGCAGACGCCCTGAGTCAAAAGGAATATTCTGGTCGAAGAGTCAAGTTGTTGACAATGACTATCCATTCACACTTGTCTAAGCAAATTCAGGCGGCACAGCTTGAAGCTATGAAACTTGAAAACGTGACGAGTGACTCCCTTAGAGGAATGGATAAAAATTTAGAAGCCAAGGGTGGCGGAGCCTTATATTTCATGAACCGGATTTGGACACTGAAACACAGTGGTTTCCGAGACTTGGTCATCACTGAGGCGCACAACTCTCAGTATTCCGTCCACCCAGGTTCAGATAAGATGTATCTGGATCTTAAAAAGTTATACTGGTGGCCTAATATGAAAGCAGAAATTGCTACCTTCGTAAGTAAATGCCTTACTTGCGCAAAGGTTAAGGTCGAGTACCAGAAGCCCTCCGGTTTATTACAACAACCAGAGATCCCAGAATGGAAGTGGGAGCGGATCACTATGGATTTCATAACCAAGTTTCCCAAGACAACGGGTGGACTTGATACCATATGGGTCATCATCGATAGATTGACCAAGTCTGCACACTTCATGCCTATCAAAGAAACTGACAAAATGGAGAAGCTTACGAGAACATACATTAGGGAAATCGTACGACTACATGGTGTACCTATATCCATTATCTCCGATAGAGATAGTAGGTTCACCTCAAGATTCTGGCAATCACTACAACATTCCCTAGGAACAAGGTTGGACATGAGCACAGCCTACCATCCACAGACAGACGGACAGAGTGAGAGGACCATCCAAACGCTGGAAGATATGTTGAGAGCCTGTGTGATTGATTTTGGAAAGGCATGGGATACTCATTTACCCCTTGTCGAATTTTCCTACAATAACAGTTATCACACGAGCATCAAGGCTGCTCCATTTGAAGCCCTCTACGGCCAAAAGTGCAGATCCCCTCTGTGCTGGGCTGAAGTGGGTGATACCCAATTAGCTAGGGGGCAAGTTTCTGACAGTATTCTCACCGGTCCGGAAATCATTCGGGAAACGACAGAGAAGATCGTTCAGATCCATGAACGAATGAAAGCCTCTAGAGACCGACAAAAGAGCTACACGGATAAGCGAAGGAAACCTTTGGAATTCCATGTGGGAGACCGAGTCCTTCTTAAAGTCTCACCCTGGAAGGGCTTGATACGCTTCGGTAAGCATGGAAAGCTTAATCCGAGATATATAGGACCCTTCGAGATTCTCGCAAGAATCGGATCTGTAGCTTACAAACTCAATCTACCCGACGAACTTCGTAACGTACATTCTACATTCCATGTATCTAACTTGAAAAAGTGTTTGCCTGACGAGACTCTCGTCATCCTACTCGACGAGATCGAGATCAACGAGAGCCTCAACTTCGTGGAAGAACCAGTAGAGATCATGGACCGAGAAGTCAAGCAGACGCATCCCGATTGTGAAGGTCCGCTGGAACGCCAAGCGAGGACCGGAATACACTTGGGAGCGTGAGGATCAGATGAAACTGAAATACCCTCATCTTTTTGCTTAGTTGTTTGTAACTTTTCTTTGTTTAGACTTTAATTTCGGGACGAAATTCCCTTTAACAGGGGGATGATGTGACAACCCGAAATTTCCATTCGGTCAAACCCTAAAAGTCAACAACTTCGTGTCATAAGTTAATGACATTATTTCTTGTTTTTAAGAAATATAAAGTTCATTTGATTATTTTAATATTATTTTTAAACGAACGGGTTTTAGAAAGTGTCGTCTCGGGTTTTGAATTTTAAAAACCGAAAACACTCCGCGTATTAGAAACACCCGACCAAACTTTTATGTTTTGGGTTGAGAAATCACCAAAACCGTGAACTCATACCTATGTATGAGTTTACTCCACAAAGAGTTAGTCATTTGTGTTTACTCCCCAATAGTCAAAAGAGTAAACTCCAAAAACTCTTTCAAGTATCATCCAAGATATAATTCCAAATCTTCAATCTTGTAAGTGTTCTAACCATTTCAAGTTAGTAAAACACTTAATCTAGTGTTTGTACATCTATTCATCCAATCATTTATGTATTTTGTCTAGATTTTCCAAAACACCAAGAACACACACTAAGTGTTCTTGGCCTTTTAGCTCAAATCAAGCTTCATTATAGTAAGTACTTCCATCCTTGAGTGATTTTAAGCTAGTATTACATTTAAACATCAAGAAAATATGTCAAGAACACAAGACTAGAGGTATTCACGGTTCAAGGATATGCTTGGGCCATAAACACCATAAAGAGCACCAAAGTGTGCCTAAGTCCTTATCTAAGCCCTAGTTTGATGTTTAAGCCTTCCTTGAATTGATTAAACCTTCCTTTGATGTTTCTAAGCCTTGAAAAACATCAAAAACCAACAATTATAGGTGTTTACGGTTTGGGGATCTCCCAAAACCTTAAACACCCTAAAGTATGATTAAGTTGGTCATTTTCCTTCCTTAGGCTTAGAAACTAGCACATACACTTACCTAATGGTGTTAAGGACTTGAAAAATTGGCAATATCCTTCCCCATGAGGATTTACGATAGTAAACCCAAAGGAAAATGCCATGAGGCCGTAAACTCCTCAAAGGAGGTGTTTTGTTGACCTAGTCCATTCCAAAGGCCAAACCACTTAGTAGAATTGCTTCAAAAGGCTTACTAAACCACAAAACAACACCTAGTCATTAGTACTAGAGTTTACGACCGTAAACTCTAGATTTTACGGCCATAAACTCTTTGAGTCAAGACCACCAAAACCGTAAACTCCAAGGGAGTTTACCCTTGAACCCTAAACACCCTAGCTTTGCTCTACCAACACTTGGATGCAATCCTTGTGAGCTTTAACACTTTAATCAAAGTGTTTTCATGAATCTAGAGTATCCCAACTTATTTTATAAGTTATAATTTGGCTAATTAGTTATATATATGTTCATTATATGATAACTAGGCTCGTGCATGTGTACAAGTCTACATTTGTCACCTAGCACCGTACCCGACACTTCAATCCAATCCACTCACCACAAGTGAGTTCATACCCCTTTAATTAACTTTTGAAATACTTTTAAATGTTTTAAATGCTTTTATGGGGGGGGGGGGGGAATACAAGTTGAATACTTATAGTTATTACATCAATCACATGTGATTAATAACTACAAAACCAATGAATTTATTACCGTTTAAACTGTTTATCAAATTGTTTTACTTCAAACTGCTTTACAAACTCTTTTACTTATCAAATAATGTTACTTATACTTTGTTACACTTATTATAAATTGCATGCCCGTATATGTATAGTTATATAAGCAATGTTTAAAAGGCTTAGGAAGGTCGTCCGCCCTGTTTCCTTTTCCTCAATTTGGATGTGGTCTGGTGGGATATCGGGTAGTCGTCCGAAGGCCGTTTCAATACTGATTATATATCATGTGTACATATATAGACATAAAAGTGCTTCCATATTCATGCGTACTAGATTACATCATTAATAAGCTACCATCGGGGTAGCACAGGATCATACTTATACTATTGCTAGATCAATGAGTCAGTTCATTCATGATTCAATACTTATTACTATGAGAACATATACAACTATACTAGAAGGAGAACATATACAACTATAATAGAAGAAGAACATATACAACTATACTAGAAGGAGAACATATACAACTATACTGGAAGGAGAACATATACAACTATACTGGAAGAAGAACATATATAACTATACTAGAAAGAGAACATATACAACGATACTAGAACGAGAAACATTACATTACATATACATGAATACGTTAAAAAATTGTGATCCACTGTATTGGAGCATGCCTTAATTGTCATGGCCCGAGTTGTAGCCAGAATTCTCTTGGAGGGAGAGCGTGAGTTTGCATATAGATCTATACTGGATTGACTATCCTACACCTTGCTGCTAGCTACAGCCGGACCTGCAGGTCTGCAGGTGCCAAACGTCATTTCTCTTATTACGACCTAACCTTTGTCGTTATTTTTAGTCGATAGTATGGTACAATTAATCACATGATACCTTAATATAAATTCGGTTTAAAGTAGTTAGTACAGTAGTAGTTCCTATAATACAACACTACATTACTACAATAATTTACCCTTTACATATATTTAGTGATTATTTCACTTAAACCTTTATGTACAAACTATATTTGATTAAATGAGTTACACTTGGGAAATTACACACTTTTACAATACACGAACATACAAAACAGTTACGCCTAGGTAGAAGGCTACTATTAATAGAAAATATAGGTTTTTTTGAGAGATTCAAACTTTTACAAACACTTACAAACATTCACATACTTTTATCACCGATGTTTTACAAACTCATGTTTAAAACTATGTTCAAACGTTTTGATACAAACACTGACACTAAAATACTTATGAACTCACCAGCTTAATGTTGATAAACTCTTTCAAAATAACTTGTATTCTCAGGTCGCCAATAGACAGGTACCGAGGCCAGCTTTTGAGAAGATGGAGCGCATCCAAGACTCATCTTATTATTTTGATTTACTTTTTGGTGTCTATAACTGTACTGAACACACTTGTGTTAAAATTATATATTTAATGCAATGGATGATGTTGTTTGCTTATTTACTGTTATATTATGTTGTGATACTTTACATGACGTCCTCCGCCCCAGAACGTTTCCGCTGTTCTTGGTTTTGGGGTGTGACATTAAGTCCTAAAGGTGGATAATTTTTGAGCAAAGGAACTCCATGGACCTTGATCTACCCCATTTCAGTGTATTTTGTGTTATAAATCCATAAAAATCCAATCTTGGACATTAAGATTAAGTCATGCATAAAATTAGGGCTTAATAGGGAAAGAGGATATGTGTTTCAAGTGATTGGTGACCTTTACAGCCATGCAAAGGCTTAAAGGTTTCGACTTTATGGCTTTAGAGACAGTAGAGTGCCTGGATCTGAGATATGAGCTTATGTCTTAATCTATTCAGACCAAAAATCATGAAAGTATGAAACTGGGCCTTACGGTGGGCGTAATCCCAGTACGCGCCGCGTAGGGGGTCGAGTTCCCCAATTTTGGATAAACACGGAGTATGCCCCACGTACAGAGCTGGTACGCGCAACATACCTCCCTACAGTTGACTTTCATTGACTTTTAAGGTTTCGTCAACTTGTGGACTTTCGGACCATTAGAGGGGGAAAATGGTCTTTTATCCTTCTGAGAGAACATAGGAAGGGATTAGTCTAGACTTAAGAGCCGTTATTGATTTGAGATAATTACTTTATGTGATTAGGCAGGGGCTAGGTCATTGTTTCGAGTTCGGGGATATCGAGCACATGAGTTATAGACATCATACGAGGTGAGTCTTCTCACTATACTTACCATGAGCGGTATCCTTGTAAGACTGAGATGTATTATGTGCTTATTTGTGTATTGTGATATTCTGCATTATGTCTCTGTGATTTATGTTGAGTAATGTTATTGTGAGCTTGTTGAATTAGGATCGGAGGGTCTGCCTGAGTTCTGGGACCGGAGGGCCCCACTGAGACACATTGACCGGAGGGTCTTATCTGAGTATAGCCATGAGAGGCTCCTGATATGTGTGTGGTATTTTGGGGAACTCACTAAGATTTGTTCTTACCGTGTTATGTGTTATGTGTTTCAGGCTTTCTCAGGATCGCAGGAAGGCACCGACTCGATTGTACACACCAGAGAAAGAGTTATGTTTTGAGGATCCTGGATTATTAAACAAAAAATTATGCAGATGTATTTTGTAAATTTAATAAATGAGATTTTGGTAAATGCGTTATGAGAATTATTTGAATTTAAAGTGAAAATTTTGTTTAGAAATTTACTGTGTTACAAGTTGGTATTAGAGCCTTGGTTTGAGGGATTCGGATGCACCTTTGGGTAAATCTGGACTCAAACTGAGGATTTGAGGAAAATTTTCTAAAGAAACGATTTTCTAAAACGAGCAAGAGTTTCTAAGAAAAAACGAGAAGGAGCAGTGTTTACAATCAGCCAGAACACGAACGGTGATTTCCCAAAATACCCTTACTTTTGTGTTAAGAGATATTTATGAGATATTTTATGAGATATCATGCATGATAGAGATAGGGTAGGTATTTCATAATTTAGGACTAGAATGTCCTGATTTGTGATGCCTTAGCCTAGGAATTGCTGGTATTTGTGATTTTCTTTTGAGTATGTGCGGAGTGAGAGTATCTAGTAGGAATCCTTTTTAGAGAGGGATTGGAGTAGAGGAGTAATCTAGGAGAGATATCTTGATGAGCATTTGAGGAATCTACTGAGAGAGTAGTCAAATGCCCGCATGGGGTAAAGTTGCTTGAGTTCAGTGATATCCTTTGAGTATGAGGAGAGCAAGTGGGTAACAAACTAGAGTGGTTTTACATGTTGGTAGAGGTTATTCAACGCCCAAATGTTGCTTGCTTCGCTTTGTGGAACTCTTGATGATGGGAGTCAGCTACTAAGTGAATATGACGATATTCAGGAGGTAGATGGCTGGCATCATAAGGAGTTCTTTAGAAGTTGATGGCAGAGAAGTGTGAGAACCTAGGGAGAGCCTAGGGGAGGGTGACCTTAGCCAAATGAGTACGCTGATAGAGGAGAGTATCTCACTGGAGAGTGAACACGTGTGACGGAATAGGGTTGCAACCTTTTCACCAGAGTATTTGGGCAATATGTTTGTTGCGAGGTATTCCTTATACCACGAGAGAGCGATTAGTGGAGACTGAGAGCAGGACAAAAGATGCCTTAGTCGAGTCAGGCATGCTTTTAGCAGCGATTTCAAGTGATCAAGAAGAGTATATTGGGGCGGTAGCCCTCGTTGTTATGCTATGTATTGGCTGTGGAAGTGAGGTCTCATGCTTTGATGATGATTCCTATGTTGGGAGGGTGGTCGAGGAGTCGTATACGAGGTGTGTGGTAGCGCATTATTTCCAGACCGAGATTCAGGATTGTTTTGGAATAGTTGGGGTACCCGGTGGTGTGTCAGCCAGAGGCTTCGATATGACTAGAGGCAGTCACGTTGAGAGGATTCTGAGATTTTTTCTTGAGTTACGAGATATTTGGAGTTGTTTGGCTTCTATCGGGAAGATCATTGATGCAACTACGTGGTACATTCCAGAAGTTAAGTGTGATGCACCCGGAAGCTGTCTGTGGAATATACTGTGGGTATGCTAATTGGTGATGGGTCAAACCATGAGTGGGGGAGGACTGAGTATTTTATTAAGAGGATCAGAGATTTGTTTAGATACTGTTAGAGAGCTAGTGAGATCTGTGGTGCGGACACAGGAAATTTGGGTTATTAGTGGATGAAGTGAGGTGCAAGGTGGGATGATGTACGTGTATGTGCTTAAGAAAGGATGAGTGAATCCACGACAGGTGGACGTTGGTCAGAGAATTTCTTGTGGCCAGGTTTTCGGGTTTGCAAATGTTGAGTTCGAGGCGGTTGGGTCGCTGAGTTCAGGAGGGCAATTGCTGAGAATTGTGGGCATAGGTATGGATTGTGATCTATACTCCAGGAGGGGCAACAATTGAGTCGTTAACTAATTTCAAAGTTGGTATGAGTAGTTCGTATGGGTGGTGATCAGTAGAGAATGAAGCTTCAGATTTTTGTCAACGTGTTTTCAATCGGTGGCGATTCCTCCATGTTTTAATTTGTGATATTGGGGTATTTCGAGATTTTGAGTTGCGTGAGTGGAAGATCAGTGGTTGAGGCAAGACATCGTGTGATGTATTGATGGTGTACCGAAGTACCCATGTATGATGTCCTAATTTTTTTTGTCATGTTGAGACTCGATTTGTGGTGTAACATCCCGGATTCCCAAGTATTATTTTATTCTTTATTTATGGGTGATTGTGAGGAGACTCGGCGAGTTGGAGTCCAAACTCGCCGAGTAGGACCGCAGTTTTGTACGTGGGTTCGCGTCTGGACTCGGCGAGTCCATGCTGTATAATGAAACCCTAATTTCCAGGGTTTGAGACATATTTAAAGGGGCTTATGGGCGTCATTTGTGGCCACCAACCCCAGAGAGAAACCCTAAGGAGATTTTGAGCGTTTTGGGAGGGAGAAGAGGCCATTATTGACCCTTGAAGCTTTGATTGGCAAGGCAAAGGAGATTCTAGCTAACAGGAGGCAAGGGAGGTGGACATCCTTCGATTTTGGAGCTCAGAGCATCATTTTGGAGGTATATTTTGGCTTCCTTTTCTATTGTCATGATAAACATAGGGGTTAGGGTTTCTTGACCCCTTTGTTGGTTAGATTTGATGTCCATTTTGTCCCTGTTTGTGATGAGGCTTGAGATGAGATCCATAGAGGTCCAGAGAAGCTTTATTCCTTAAGCTTTATGAGGATTCATGGGAGTTTTGACCTAGAGTTATGAGATATGGGGCTAAAGCATCATTTAGGAGCTAATAGTTGTTGTTTGAGCACCAAGGTTTGGACTTTACGTGATTATCATGCCTAGGGAGGCCAGATCTATGATTGTATGGAACAGATCTGACCTCAGAAGTGAGTTTGAGTTATGCATGGCATGGACTCGTCGAGTATGAAGAACAGACTCGGCGAGTAGCATGAAGTTTGCCCGAAACCACTCAGCGAGTGGTCTTGTCGAGTTGAAGGGTCGACTCAGTGAGTCAGGGAGAGTCAGGGGGGACTGAGTCAAGCCGGAACTCGCCAAGTTGTTCTTGAGACTCGGCAAGTTGAGTCGTGGTGGCCCCGCGATTTATGCCAGGTGAAACTCGTCGAGTCAGAGAAATGCTCGATGTGTCAAGAGAGAATCCAAGGGAGTCAGAGGACACGTATAAACTTGCCGAGTCGCCCTAGTGCACTCGTCGAGTCCGGTCGAAGTTGACCGTTGACTTTTGTTGACTTTTAGGGTTTGGTCAGCGATGTGACCTTTGGGCCAAGAGAGGGGTAAAATGGTCTTTTACCCTTAAGAGGGTGCCAATAGAGGGTTGATTCTAGTCTCGAGAGTTATATTTATGAGAGTATTTGCCTTATGTGTTAGGCGGTGGCGAGTTCGAGATTCAAGTGTGGGGATATCTTCTTTTTGCTTGCCAGGTGAGTCTTCTCACTATACTTTACCTAGAGTGGTAACAGAGTTATGTGACAGAGTTATTGTATGCTATGTATGTTATGTGTTGTACTGCATTATTTCAATGTGATTTATGTTGTGCATGTTTACAGAGTTAGAATTGGAAGGTTCCCAGAGTTAGAACCAGAGGGTTCACAGAGTTAGAACCGGAAGGTTCACAGAGTAGGGTCCACGGACCCACAGAGTTATAGCCTCGAGTGGCTAATATGTGTTATGTGTGGTATTTTGGGGAACTCACTAAGCTTCGTGCTTATAGTGTTTTGTGTTATGTGTTTCAGGTTTCTCTCAGGATCACGGGACGGCACCGGCTCGATTGTACACACCAGAGAAAGAGTCATGTTTTGAGGATCCTGGTTTATTATGCAAGTGAAAATGGAGTTATGTTTTGTAATTCAATTATGAATGAGATTTTAAGCAAAGTGTTTTAAGAATTAAACGATTATTTTTAAACGAAAAATTGTTTTGAAATTTTCGGTGTTACATGTGGGATGGCGAGCGGAGTACCGAGTGACTTTTGTTCCAGTGGGGACCCCTTGGTTAATTGTCGTCATAGTTGGACTGTCTAAGGGTATAACCGTGTGAAGAAAAGTGCCTTGCCTACGTGAACTTACGTTAGGAAGTGGTAGTGCATAAACTGAGTTGGTGTGTGCACTTATCTATGCTGGGTTGCGTAGCATGAGTTAGTGAACTCAGTGTGGTGTTGACTTGATGATGAGATTATGAGGTGATACGAGAGCGGGTGGATCTGAGTGGGGGGAAATCACTTGGGATTATCGGGGAAAAACCATGGAATGAGCCCATGGCAAGTCAGTGAGTAAGAGGGTGTTGTAAGACTACGGGGAGTCGTAGCATCCATGAGTCAGTGAGATAAAGGGTATCGTGTGACTGCGGAGAGCCGCAACATACGTGAGTCAGAGAGAGGGTATCGTGATACTGCGGGGAGCTGTGGTATTCACTAGTCAAAGAGGGAGTGTATCATGTGACTGGGGGGGAGCCGCAGCATACGTGAATTAGAGAAAGAGTATTGTAAGACTACGAGGAGTCGTAGCATCGATGAGTCAGCGAGAGAGTGTCGTGATACTGCGCTGGGGGAGGGGGTGCTGTAGTATTAGCTAGTCAGAGTATGGTGCTAAGGAGTTCTTAGGATTGGGTAGCCTTATCGTTTGAGTCTTCGGGGGCCTGGTTTCCAAACCAGGGTGAGACGGGGGTCTCCGTGTCAGTTAGGAATTGATATATCCCAGGTGAGTGGGGATTATCGTAATCGGAAGGAATTGGGGAGAAGGTGTGTGCTTAAATTCGCGAATCTTGGGTCATGATTTCAGTACCAGAATGGAATTGAGTGGTTCCAAGTCTGTTGTTGAATCAGACTCTCGAGCTTGAGTCTGGATTCATTCGTGTGTTGAGTAGGCGAGATGAGGTTCCGGTTTTGTAGATGGGTTTCATTTTGAGGGATATTGATCTTCACCTGATTTCTTAGACCGGAGTGGCTCAGATTCAGGGGTATGAGAATACTCGCGAGACGCATGGAACCAGTGGGTGGTAGATGACAAAGGTCAGAAGCGAGACAATTTCAGATGAGTTGTAGCATTCGCTTGGGGTAAAGCGAACTTTGTGACTTGTGTGTCGCGATGAGCCGAGATAGTTATCGTGAGAAGGAAGTTGGTGAGACGTTTTGGTTTGCTATGACTAACCTTTGGAGGTTCATCTTTTGGGTCGGGAAGTGACCTGGTGCTCAGTATTGAAGGGAAATCTGAGAGGAAGTTGGGGCTTATGTCTATGGGCGTCAGAGGATACTACCAAGTAATTATAGAGTTCTTAGAGTATGTTAATCAATGAGAGATTAACATGGTAATTTGTGAGGATGGTCTGGCAAGGATACAGATCACTAAAGTTTTCTTACAACAACAGCCACCATTCGAGTATTGGTATGCCTCCCTTTGATCTTTTATATGGGAGGAGGTGTCAGACCCCTATTTGTTGGGGAGAGGTAGGGCAACGAGTGATGGGTAGCACTGAGATAGTGCTTAAGACGATGGAGCAGATTCAGCAAGTCAGACAGAGGTTACTGACAACCCAGAGTCGCCAAAAGAGTTATGCGGATACGCGACGATCCGAGCTTGAGTTCCAGGTTGGAGACTTTGTACTCCTGAAGGTATCTCCTTGGAAAGGAGTGATCCGGTTCAGGAAGAGGGGCAAGTTGGGGCCCCGATACATTGGTCCTTTCAGGGTGATCGCTAGAGTGGGCAAGGTAGCATACCGTTTAGAGCTACCCGAGGAGTTGAGTCAAATCCATGATACCTTCCACGTATCCCAGTTGAGGAAGTGTATAGCCGATGAGACGGCGGCGGTGCCATCGGAGGATATTCAGGTAGACGCGAGCCTGAATTACATCGAGAGGCCGATCGCGATACTGGATAGGAAGATCAAGGTTCTGAGGAACAAGGAGGTGCCTCTGGTTCAGGTCCAGTGGCAACATCGGAGAGGGTCCGAGCCGACTTTGGATCAAGATTCGGAGATGCGGGAGCAACATCCAGAGTTATTTACGGCATGATACTTCTAGGGCGAAGTCTGATTCTAGTGGGGAGAATTGTAACATCCTGAAAGTTAGGTATATCTCTTTAATCCTTCTTCTTTTCCAAGTAGTCAAAATTATCCCAAAATAGAAAATGGTGACAAGTGGGTACGCTGGGCATACTGAAGAGTACGTTGCGCGTACCCATGGACGTACCTTTGACGCGGATCCAACTCGGTACACTGGGTGTACCATAGTTACGTTGGACGTAATTGGCCCTGACTCAAAACCTTAAATGAGACATGAGCACTATAAAAGGAATGTTATGGCCTCCATCCCAGCTACCATTTCCAGAGAGTGAAACCCTAAAAGAGCTAAACCTTCGTTCTAAACTTGTGTGAGAGTATTTTAGCGTGAAAGTGTCATTGTGTGCTTGTGAAGAAGAAGAGAAGACCTTGAAGAGGAAAGATTGGAGTCCAAGCTTCTAGATCTAAGCTAAACTGAGTGGGGAGCTTCTCACAAAGGTAAAAAGCTTCAAACTTTACCACTCTTTTGTTATGAACATCATATAGGAGCATTTTTAGGGTTTAAGTCCCAAAGGTGGAGACTTTTTGAGCAAAGGAACTCCATGGACCTTGATCTACCCCATTTCAGTGTATTTTGTGTTATAAATCCATAAAAATCCAATCTTGGACGTTAAGATTAAGTTATCTATGAGATTAGGGCTTAATGGGGAAAGAGGATATGTGTTTGAAGTGATTGGTGACCTTTACAGCCATGCAAAGGCTTAAAGGTTACGACTTTATGGCTTAAGAGACAGTAGAGTGCCTGGATCTGAGATATGAGCTTATGTCTTAATCTATTCAGACCAAAAATCATGAAAGTATGAAACTGGAACTTAGGGTGGGCATAATCCCAGTACGCTCCGTGTAGGGGGTCGAGTTCCCCAATTCTAGGTAAACACGGAGTACGCCCCACGTACAGAGCTGGTACGCGCAGCATACCTCCCTACAGTTGACTTTCATTGACTTTTAAGGTTTGGTCAACTTGTGGACTTTTGGACCATTAGAGGGGAAAAATGGTCTTTTAGCCTTCTGAGAGAACATAGGAAGGGATTAGTCTAGACTTGAGAGCCGTTATTGATTTGAGATAATTACTTTATGTGATTAGGCGAGGGCTAGGTCATTGTTTCGAGTTCGAGGATATCAAGCACATGAGTTACTAGACATCATACGAGGTGAGTCTTCTCACTATACTTACCATGATTGGTATCCTTGTGTGACTGAGATGTATTATGTGCTTATTTGTGTATTGTGATATTCTGTAATATGTCTCTGTGATTTATGTTGAGTATTGTTATTATGAGCTTGTTGAATTAGGACCGGAGGTTCTGCCTAAGTTTTGGGACGGGAGGGCCCCACTAAGACACATTGACCGGAGGGTCTTATATAAGTATAGCTATGAGAGGCTATTGAGATGTGTGTGGTATTTTAAGGAACTCACTAAGCTTCACGCTTACCATGTTATGTGTTATGTGTTTCGGGTTTTCTCAGGATCGCGGGAAGGCACCGACTCGATTGTACACACCAGAGAAAGAGTTATGTTTTGAGGATCCTCGATTATTAAACAAACAATTATGGAGATGTGTTTTGTAAATTAAATAAATGAGATTTTTTGAAATGCGTTATGAGAATTATATGAATTTAAAGTGAAAATTTTGTTTGGAAATTTACGGTGTTACACACCACAAACTCATAAAACCCATAACGAGTCTGAAATATGGTCTTCTCCACATCCTCCTCTCTCACTCTCACCTAATGATAACCGGACCTCAGATCGATCTTGGAGAACAAAGATGCACCCTGCAACTGATTAAAGAGGTTATCAATCTATGGAAGGGGATAACGGTTCTTCACTGTTAACTTTTTCAACTCCCGGTATACAATGCACATCCGATGTGAACTATCGTACTTCTCGACGAACAGTATCGGCACTCCTAACAGTGAACTGCTCGGTCAGATGAACTGGTTTCCTAACAACTCCTAAATTTGAGAGGACAACTCCTACATCTCAGGCTGTGCCAAGCGGTACGACGCCTTGGAAATCGGAGTCACACCTGGCAATACATCAATCCTGAAGTCAACCTACCTCTCGGGAGGCACACCGAGTAACTCCTCAAGGAAAGCATCGACAAACTCCCTAACAACTGGTACCTCTGAAAATGAAGTCTTCTCTCCAACTCGGGTATCAACCACATAAGCTAGATAAACCGAACATCCATGTTGAATATACTGTTGAGCCCTGGCTGTCGAACAAAATCTTGAACCAACCCTAGTACCCTCACCATAGATCACCAGTTCTCCCCCACTTAGGGTTTGAACTACTACCCGTTGGCCCTACCAATTGGTCATGGCACCAAACCTGCTCAACAAATCCATCCCCACTATCATGCACACATCCCCTATGGAGATAGGGATCTAATCAATCAAACAGGGCACCCTAAAGATCTCCAATACACAAACCTGATATTTACTAGATGCACAAATTCCATGTTCGTTGGCGATAAAAACCTACAACGGAAACTCCAACTCACAAAGAGGCACACCAAAATCCCTACAGAAAGATCGCGATACAAAAGACCGACTCGCGCCTGAGTCAAATAACACTAGAGTAGGCAAAGAGTTCACTAAGAACATACCTACTAGAAACATAAATATAAGCATTCCATAAAACAATTGACAAAACAATAAATAGAAACATATTGGTCACAACATTTGGGGCTGCTCTGGCCTCTTCGGCAGTAAGTTGAAAAGCGTGATTGCGAGCCCTTGAGGGCTCCGCGCGACCCTGGCTCCCATCTGTGATCCTCAAAGTAGATGGAACTGGAGCCTGTGCTTGTCTAGAAGCAAGCAAGGGGAGTCGGGCCTTTATGTGGCCCACCTAATCAAAGTGATAGCAAATCTTGATGTTGGATACTGGAGACTGTTGTCGGCAATCCCTCATAATATGGCCCTACTTGCCACATTTTTTGTATCCCGAAGAAGATTGACAAGGTCCATCATGAACCTTTCCGCACTTCCCGCAAGTGCGGACCCTATGACTCCTAAATCTAACATCAGTGGCCTTGAACAACTTTGGCGTAGGCTGCGACTACGTTGGGGCCTACCTCTGCTCCTTCGCCTGGAGCTCCATCTCAATCTCACTTTGCCTAGCGACCTTATGCAAATCTACCAATTAACCATAGTGTTGCGTGGAAACAAACTGTCAGATGTCTGTCTTAAGCACGCTCAACTACTGAGTTATCTAAGCTTGCTCAGAAGTAGCAAACTCAGGGCAAAACATAGCTCTCTCCGTAAACATCTTGGTGATCTTCGTCACCGACTCGATCTCTTATTATCGATGTCCCGGTACTGGAAAGCCCTCCTAGCACCAATCTTCGTAGCAGCAACGGCTGTTGTGGCTGCAGCAACAACAGTCTCAGAAAGTGCAGCATATCGTCATCAAAGAACTCCATCATAGCGGTCTTAATAGACCCAAACAACTCCGGTACCTGACCTTGGATGACAGAAACGACCTCCTCCTGAATGATCTCCCTAACCCGGTCCTTTGTCAAAGCTAGCCTATCCTTGCCACCCGCTCCTGATCCTGATCCGGATCCTGTCTCAAATCCCCTTGTAATCGCCATACTGAAAATAAACATAGGAGATATCAGATAAACACACATAATACCATATGGACCAATTCCTAACAAAACCCTAAGGGTTATGACTTCCATGCTATGTGTATGATTCTTATGCTTTTGGTAGTATGGGCCCTACTACATTCCACAACCAAACAAGGAACATGAAATAAGGCTAAACCAAACATTCTTAGGCTATAAAATCTTAGTTATGTATAATTTTGATG
This sequence comes from Lactuca sativa, assembly GCF_002870075.4. Lineage (NCBI taxonomy): Eukaryota > Viridiplantae > Streptophyta > Magnoliopsida > Asterales > Asteraceae > Lactuca > Lactuca sativa. The sequence goes on from NC_056627.2 coordinate 273,290,520, forward strand.
CATACACTAAGCAACTACAATAATGATGTCAATTTCATATAAGGAAAACCCTAGGATATCGGGCATCAGATAATCAGGTAATTATATCATGAGATTCCTGAAGATCCCTAGCCTATCACTAGCATGCAATTCTAACATATCACAATATGAAATAACAGTGTGGTAATTTAGGGTCTATTTATTGGCTCTTACTGATCGTACACATCACATCTTCTCTTGATTATTTTGAAAATCATTTTTAAAACCTTTTCATTTCCTTAGTTTGATATTGGATTCACACGGGTGTTCCTCTAGTTCACTCAAACCAAGGCTTAGATACCAACTTGTAACATCCATAAAATAACAATAAATTTAAACTTAAAAAAACAACCCATAGTCATAAAATGTTTACCAAATCATTATTTCCAAATTGTTTATCCATGTCAGAGTATCCCAAAATCGTAAAGCCATAAACAGAAGATGTGTACAGTCATGCCTTCGCCTTCCAGCAATCATCCGAAGTACCTGAAACAAAAAAAGAAAACCTTTAGCCAAAGCATAGTGAGTTCCCCCAAATTACGAACACATGATCATATAACATATACAACAGCAAGTCGAGTCCAATCAACCATTGAGTTGGAATACCCCAGGCCCAATCAACCTCCGGGTCCATTCATCCTCGGGATGGAATGCCCCAGGTTGGAATGCCAATATACAATGGGCCCAGTCATCCTCGGGATGGAATAACCTCGAGCCTAATCAACCATTGGGTTGGAATGCCCCTAGTATGTTGGCTCACACACAAAGCAGTAAATCCTCAACCACAACTCAAAATATGTTGACATATACATAACAGATAAGCGTATAATCAACCAACATACAAACATGCAGATCTACAAATCACTACCTCATAGCAACACCCTAGAAACTAGGATATAGATCTAACAGATCACTATATCATATCAACAAATGGTAAAACAGGATAACATCCAATGAGCCAACCTTGGTTCCTTCGACCTGTAAGTATGGTGAGGAACACTCACGTCATAGTCCGAACAATAGCTGATGAAGTCTCGACTCTGAATCTCAGCTCTAACCGTCACCTATCCAATGAAATGATCAATTCCCAACCACAATCCAAAATACCCTTAAGTCAAACTTGATCAAAGTCAAAGTCAAACTGGTCAAATCAATAAGTCAACTGATTCAACCCAACCGAGTCAACCTAGCTGAGTCAACTTAGCCGAGTTGACAAACAACGCGTACGCGGGGCGTACTCCAAAGGTACGTGGGGCATACCAAACCTTGACCGCAAATAGTAGAGTTGACCTTGTATGCACTGCATACTCAAGTTTCGCAGGGCGTACACTCATACTTCTTAAAACTTCATTAAGAGCTTAATTGTAACATCCAAAATTTCAAAACAATTAAAACTTTTCAAAATCACCCATTTTATTAACATTATTGCAAAAAGGTTTTCAATACATTATTAAACGGAGTAATTTCCTAGGTTCATATCATAAAACACCAACGCATGGAACGGTACAATCACGCCCTTGCCTTGCCACAGACTCTTGAGAACCTGAAACATAAAACCACAACTATAAGCCCGAAAGCTTAGTGAGATACCCCCAATATACCAACCACATATACGCCCTTCCAGGCCACGACCTTCCGGTCCATACATATCGCCTTCCGGCCCATAACATATTGCCTTCCGGCCCATAACATATTACGCATACATAACATAACAAATCATAGAACGACCCTGCATACCGGGTCACACCCCAGATCTAGCAATCATACGCATAACACATAATCATATAACAGTTCACAGTTAGCAGTTGATCAACAGATCACATAATGTAGCATTACTCTAATCAAGATACCGGACTAACCCGTCACTAGCATAACATAATCATAGGAATCAGTCAATATACTAATTACACACATACGCCTTTCCAGGCCATGACCTTCCGGTCCACATAGTAATGCCTTCCGGCCCATAACATGTATTGCCTTCCGGCCCATAACATATAACAACTGACAACTACCCGGATTTCCATCCGATAAAAGGGTTGGCATTGGTGCCATAAACCCTAGCGATATAGTGAGGATAACTCACCTCGAAACTGCCGACTGAACAGATAGCTCAAGCTGCTCCGATCACTGATACGATCTCCACCTCTGGACAGCCACCAATGCACTGAACTCAAACAGTAATCAACAATTACCAAAATACCCCTGGAACCACTGGTCAACCCTTGGTCAAAGACAAGGTCAAAGTCAAACCCTGACTGACCCTACTCGCCGAGTCAACCCTATGACTCGCCGAGTCCCCATACTCAGAACTTCACTCAATCCGCGATCTAACTCGCCGAGTCACCCCGAGACTCGCCGAGTTCAACAACTCTGAGTCCACTTGCCCTCAACTCACCGATTCTCTAAGATTCCTTTTCTACTCGTCGAGTATCCCCCTTGACTCGACGAGTTCCTCCTGGAAGAATCGCGGGGCCACCCCGACTCAACTCGCCGAGTCTGAAGAACAACTCGACGAGTCCCAGTTATTCTTCAAGCTACTCGCCGAGTCTGTTCATCGGACTCGGCGAGTCCATGCCATGCAACCGCTCCAACTGCTTCCTAAGGTCAGAACTGCTCCGACCATTCATAGGTCTGGCCTTCCTAGACTGATCCATCACGTAAGGTCCTCATTTCGGTGCTCATGATACACCCCAAGACTTATAATTTACATATTGACCTAAGGCATAAGGATTCCAATCCAAAACCTTCATCAATTCCCGAAATGCACAGGCATGGGACATTTTGGACCTCCAAAGGTCCCAATACAGAGTCACAATCGTTTGGGGGACTAGGGTAGCATTCAATCTAATCACAAAAGGGTTCCACAAACCCTAATTCCATAAACACATCAACATAGCAGAGTATACTCGAATTCTTACCTGGATGATGTACTCTCTGTGTCCCCAATCCTCATAACGTGACTCCCTTGCTGTTCCTTTAGCCAAGCCCTTATCTTCCTTGCACAACAACTCCTTCAAAATCACCAATGGCCTTTAACCTTGCTCCAGATGCACACAATTGATTTAGGGTTCCTCTCAGAAGGCTAAAATGAACAATGACGGCCAATAAGTCCCTTTTATACGTCCCAAACCTGAACGGTTAGGGTTTTCGCTAAACAGCGCAGACTCGCCGAGTCCATATCTGGACTCGTCGAGTCCAGTCGCGAACCCGCGACCAGGTCTGCGATCCTACTCGGCGAGTCTGAGCTCCAACTCGCCGAGTCCCCTCTTAAAACACCCAAAATCATAATTATAACAATACCTGGAATTCTGGGCTGTTACATTAATACCTTAAGCTCTTACGTCCAACTTTCAGATCCAAGGCTAAATCATCCTCAAGAGTCACAAAGTTTCCAACTTTATGACTTTGCATGTCCATTAAGTGCTTAACTCAACATCTTAATACATTAAGACCTTCTAAAGAATGCATGGAGCAAAACCAACATTAAGACCCCATTTTTATGACTCAAGACCCTTCCTATGGTCTGAAAGGACATCTTAATGGGTTAAGAACATGCCATGATCAAGAATCACCATTATGGGGCCAAAAAGTGTCTTAAAAGAATAAAAATCTAGATCTACAAGATGGAGTGGTAAAGTTGCAAGCTTTATACCTCTTGGAGGTTGCAATCAAGGTATAAATCACAGATCCAAGGTGCGTCCCAATTCCAAGCTCTTCACACTTCAATCTTCACCTTCAAGAACTCCTCTAACCACTCTAATGCGCTCCAAAAAGGAACTCTTTCACTTAGGGTTTGCTTAGGAGTCATTCTCACAGAGGGTGGTTGAAGAAGGAATGGGACATGAGGTTATAATGACGTTTATATAGGTCCAAAACCCAAAAAACTAGGGCTTTCATGATCTTCACGTATGCTATGCGTACGAGGTGAACACCCCAACATACTAAGGCACGCCCTAGTATGCTTAGCGTACTCCCAAAAGTCTGAATTTACCAAAGTGCCACTATGGTCCCCTTTTGCACTCTTTCTTTTATTTAGGGACCAAAATGCATTATAATTCAATTATAGGGTCAAAATTAGGAGTACCTCATCATTGGGATGTTAAACCTATGAATGAGGTACATTGGGCATATAGATTATGTATGTTGGGCATACTCGGTTAAGTCTCAACTCGAAATCACGATCTCTTCTCTATACGCGGGGCATACCTAAACTTACCTTGGGCGTAAATTGTGACCTTTTCTTTTTGTTCATTTTTTGTCAATCAAATTCCATTGGGAATTTTTGAATCATTGAACTCTGTAAAAGAATGGTAGGAACCCTCCGACGATGTTATCAAAGAAATTAAAAATAAAATAAACTAAAAACTAAAAACAAATTACAAATACTCAAACGAACCAAAGCTACTGAAAACCATTCCCCGGCAATGACTCCAAAAACTTGATGTGTGTTTTTATGTATATATTTTAATTGCTCAAGTTTTAAATTTTTAAAACTGATTTTATCACAACCTGACTAATAAGCACATTAGGAAGTGTGCCTAATCGTGCAATAGTATAGTTGTGGTAAGACCAGGTGTTGAATACAAAGGGAACCGTAGTGAATTAATTTGGAGTTTTTGATTATAGGTTATGCTAAACACACAAAAACAATAAAGCGGGGCTTTAGGGAATTAAATCTCAAACAAAGAGCTAAATAGAAAATATCAATAAACTCAGAGAAGATAAATTTCTTTAGGTACTTAGGTTTAGACTGGAATTCATATTGGCTAACTACTAAGTACAATGGATATTTATTCATTATTCACCGATTCCTAATATCACTAGCATCATGATCAGACTACTTATTCTTTGATTTTAACACAATTATTAATTCAGTGATCAAGTGAACAAACAATCATGTAAATCAATATTTAGTTATCATTAAGCAAGATTTGATCTTTATTAATCCTAATGATAATAGGAATTAATCCATGCATAAAGTGATCATCTACTCATGCACACACATTAAAGTTCACCACTTTATTTCCTCACCTTAGGTTATGATCTAACTCTAGTCATAATTACCAATGATCATGGACAACTATGATTAAAATTAACATAGTCAGAATGATCATCTAAACTCTATTAACACAACAATAGGTAATAAAGTAACAATCTTTAACACATATGGATCTTTCAATCAAACTTGACAAAATAAATTAAATAAGAATAAACAATCCAAATAGCAATTAATCCATAATCTCAAAGATTCATCTAGTCATAAACGCAAAGCAAAGGGTTTTAACATCCAAATCAGAAAGTAAATGCATATGGTATCACGTTGGAATGCTAATCGTGATCGGAACAATGAACCAAATGATTTTTGACATGAATCCGCTCTCTAATCCTTCAGATCTTCACTCCAAATCCGCTTAACGGCCTTCTGGCTGCCTTCTAGACCCAAAAGTGGCAGAAGAAGTGTTTCTTGTCGACCAAGGATGGATAAAAGTCGTAATCTCCCTTTAGGTTAACCAAAAATCACAATATATAAGATTTTCTGGTAACTTAGTATGTTGGGTGTACATGTACTTACGTTGGGCGCAATGTCTAAAAATCGCGTCAGGACCCAACCCAGTATGATGGGCGTACTCCCATTACATTGGGTGTTCTAACATCCATAAATTTTACGCCAAATTTAAACTTTTCCAATCACAAATAAAAGAGTAAATTACTAAAATTGTCCCTGTGGTTTGGTCAAAATTGCACGTTTGGTCCCAAACTTTTTTTGCACTCGGATCGTCCCTATGGTTTAATTTTGTTGCGTTTTTCGTCCCTATGGTTTGGTAAAAATTGCATGTTTGGTCCCTAACTTTATGTATGTAAGGGACGAAAAAAGCAACAAAATCAAACCATAGGGACGATTCGAGTGCAAAAAAAAAAGTTAGGGACCAAACGTGCAATTTTGACCAAACCACAGGGACTATTTCAGTAATTTACTCCAAATAAAACCAAATAGTATTTGTTTACAAAATGTTTTCAATCATTATTCATCAGAGTGTTCCAATAACCAGATCATAAGGATAAGGAGCAGTACGGTCTAGCCTTCGCCTTGCCATGATCTCCTGAGGTACCTGAAACATTAAACTGAAAATTGTAAGCCCAAGGGCTTAGTGAGCTACCCCCAAAATACCAAAACCACACCGATAATACCATATCAACAACAGACAAACATCAACATGCATACTGGGCCATCGGCCTGACTGGACCGCCCTGCAGGGCCTACAGTCTATCCGAATCTGTCCTGAGCCTTCGGCATAACTGGACCGCCACGTGGGCCTACAGTCTCCCCGGACCGCTCATAGGGTGTGTTGGCCTTCAGCACAAAGCAGGACCGCCTCAACCCAAACAACAAGCAAATAACCATGTGCGCATAACTAGCATATACTATCATATACAAACATCAACATGTCTATCTCACTTATCATCAATCATAGCAATCTCTCATAACTAGAGCATCGACCTAGAAAGTCACTATCATACCAATCCCTACGGATCATAAGAGCATAACATATTGTCTATCCTGATTCCAATATAACAGATCATAACCATAGGTAGCATACCATAACAATAACAACTAAAGGGCTGACCTTGGTGCCTTAGACCCTATTGATATATTGAAGATAACTCACCTTGCAGATGTCGACTCGATAGATAAACTTCAACCCTCAGATCACCGCCACAAACTCCACCACCTATTACAATAGCATAATCATACCCATAAGCCAACTAATCAAACCCTGATCAAAGTCAAAGTCATTAGTCAAGGTCAACAGTCCATGTTGACCCTAACCCGCCGAGTACCCTCGGCTACTCATCGAGTTGTACATCCAACTCGCCGAGTCTACAACAATCTTCATCGGAATCGTCGAGTTGTTCATCCAACTCGTTGGGTCCAGGCTCATCTTCATGAGACTCGCCGAGTCAAACTTGCAACTCGTCGAGTTCCTTCAGTCCTTAAGCCATACAGACTCTTTTAAGCCATGTAGTGGCTCCAAATTACAGATCCAAGCTTCTAAGGCATGCTTTTCACGTAAAGCTGCAAACTTTATGTGCATGCATAGCTACAAAGGCTCTAAATGTCAAATCCAAGATCACAAAGGGGTTTCATACTCAAAGAGGCTTCATACATGACCACATTTGGGGCTTTATGACTCTAGAACCCAAGAAGGGTCCAGATCTGAAGTTACAACTTCAGATCTAGCTTATATCCCACATTATCATCTCAACCAAACCATAAAAACCCTAGATCTCAACTAAAAGAGGTCTAGAATAAAAATGAAGTAAAGGTGACGACTTGATACCTCCAAATGATGCTATCTGAGGTAGATTTCTGATTTCCCACACCTCCTTGCCCCTAGCCTTTTGTCCGCCAATCTCTTCTTCTCAAAAGATCTCCTCTCCAAAGCTTTAGACACACAAGAATGAAGCACCACACGAATTAGGGTTTTCTGAGATCTCAATGGAATGAAAAGAGGCCAAAGGAGGCTTATGCTTCCTTAAATAGGGTGCAAAACCCCAAGATTTAGGGTTTCATCTGTCAGCTCCTACTCGTCGAGTCCATTCATGGACTCGGGGAGTAGGCCACTAAATACGCGTCCCCAACCCGCTGCTACTCGGAGAGTAGGACAACCAACTCATCGAGTAGACCTCAAAATCAAAGAAATTCATATTTAAACAATACCTGAGAATCGGGGCGTTACAGGTGTAATGGGCTTCTTCAACCATTTTTTTGTTTTTGCAATCTAGCTCCATTTTCCAGCCTTTTCACTTACTTTTCACTCTAGAAACAAATTATACATGTAATATATATATATATATATATATATATATATATATATATATATATATATATATATATATATATATATATATATTAAAGCATTATAAGTGCCTTTTAGTTCTAAATAGCATAAAACATAATATAAAATAATAAGAAAATGCCATAAATATATGTATAAAATAAACGTTATCATTGCAGCAATCCGTATGCAATGTCCAATCCCTGTGGACAATCTACAAATAATTCATGATAGTATTAATTCACTACTTACTATAAACGGTTGTGGAATTTTGAATTATATTTAAATTACGTAGGAAGTAATCATGCAAACTGAAACACAATAATAAATTAATTAACTATGGAATCATACCCATTGAATATAAATATATCCCTATTACTTAATCACCATAACAATTACAAATGTATTCATTATATAATGTTTTGAGTAATCAACTAACTACTTGAATTAGATAACATCAGTCATGCCATGTTATAAACATGCATACTATGCCTATCGACAATCCTTCCTTTGTGAACATATGGATTGGACATTATTCCAATGATGCTTATTTCATAATTTAAAATTCTTATCGTTGTCTAATATGTAGTGGAATTTCATCTTTACATGTATTGTCTTTCCGTGATGTCAAGGTTCTAAAGTCAAATAGATTAAGCCTTTGATGTTGTAAAATGTTTCATTAGGACTTGTTACTTGAAAAAAATTCCATGGTTATGAAGTCTCAAATTAAATTTACACTCCTTGAACACTTCTCTTGCATTAAAGTTTCCAAATCACATGTAGATTCTATAAGCATTTCCCATTATGGAAACATTTCCATCTTCTCATATGACCATCAATTATGACCAAGAATCATTACAATCCAAAACATTTCACTATGGTCCGTCCTAATAATATCATATTCCTAACTGTCCACAAGCAACCGGTATTCAGTAAACCTCAAAATGTTCTATATAGTTGTTTAACAACTTTAGTCACATGAAATTTTAATCCTTTTCTCACAATGCTTAGAGCATTTGAAAAATTAGAATAAACGAATATTATAGCACATGTGACCGATCCTATACCCAAATCATATACGACTCGAATCATTGTTACTTATTCAAGGATTCGATATTTGTTTAATTCCTTTCTATAATATCTTTATGTATTGAATCTCCTATGTTGAAACATTTCAACATGATATTCATATATGTCTTTGACTAAGCTCTATTAAACTATTCGATCTAAACCTTTATATTCAAAATGAAGTATGAGTTCCCTCTCCCTTAAGTCCACTATAGTGAAACATTTCTCGACCTTTTCAATTTACAGACTGGAAATATTGTTCCCTATGAATAGTATTGGTAACATGCAATACCAACATAACATTTATGCTTAGCTTTGACATGTACCTAAAAATCAACTTGACTTCTTAAAATCAATACCCTTTGACTTTCTTAATGAAGTGTAGGTTTCTCTTATACGATGCTTCATTAAGTCTCTAATTAGACTTCTTAAGATTACACAACTTAGTTGGATAATGTGTGTATGTATGTTTAAACTCGTCAAGACCGATATATATATCACTAGAAAGTTCAAACAATTCCTTGCCATTCCTCACAATTCGAAATATGAAGAGGGATGTTGTAATCATATTGTGAATTTGAGAATGCAATTAACATAACCAATATCTATGTTGATCTTTTATCAAATCTTTAAAATCTATTAGCGAATGTCTTCCTCATAAAAAAATTTCATGAATTTGAGTGAAACCTTTACCACTTAGATTTGAAGGTGCATACGTTCCTTCCCATGTGAATCTCTCATTTTCAACCTACAATCATAAGACAAGGTTTAGGAAAAACCAAGTTCAAACTTAGTTTTGCTTCATGGACTGAACTTCCTTGTTCTTAATTTGTTTCCTTTTGGCAGCATAAGAGCCTATCAGTGCTTCCATGTTATTAGCAGCTCACCCATATTGATCATCGTACCTTCCCTGACCAACGTGTTTTACTTTTGCATTAAAATGAAAAACATAGAAATAAAAAACGTCCCCAAGTTAACTGGAAGTTGTAACAAACATAAAATCACAAGAAGTTTAAACTTTTTAAAACAACCCCAGATCATAGAATGTTTACAAAATCATTGTTTTCAAAGTATTATTCCATATCAAAGTATCCCATAGATCAAAAGTACATAAAACATAGGATGTGTACGAACTTCTGAAGTACCTGAAACCACAACTAAAAACTATAAGCCAAAGCTTAGTGAGTTCCCCCAAAGTACCAACACATAAACAGATAACATATATAACAAAAAAATGTATTGGATCCACAACTAAAATATTTGATTACCCTGAGCCTACAGCATAAGTCTGGTGTGCCCTCGGGGACCACAACTTATGTATGGCTTGCTCCCAGACCAAATCAGTCATCAAACTAAAATACCCTTAAGCCCTCAGTATGAGTCCGGCATACCACCCAGTCCTCTGCTCGTATATGGAATGCTCCTGAGCCCTCAGTATGAGTCTGGCATGCCCTACCCGATCGTTAGCTCATATCTGGAATGCTCCATGGTTTGTTGGCTACAACACGAAGCAGTACAATCTCAACCCAACACAATATGTTGACATATAACAGATAACAAATATATACAAATAATCATGCAAACAGAATCACAGGTAGTCCTATAGATCTACCAGACTAACATATCGGCAACTAGCATAATCATGCATATCTATTACATACTCAGAATATTAGTGAATAGCACCATATCAAACCAATGGGTAGGCCTTATGCCTTCGACCCGTAAGTACAGTGAGGAAAATTCACCTCACAAACTGGACAAAAGCTGATGAGGTCTCGACTCCGAATCTCAGCCCTAACCGTCGCTTATCCAACCAAATGATCAGTCTCAATCGAATTCCCAAAATACTTATAAGTCAAACTTGGTCAAAATCAAATTCAAATTGGTCAAATCAACTGAGTCAACCCATTCGAGTCAGCCCAAACGAGTCAACCCAGAGTGAGTATGCGGGGCGTACTCGAGTGTTGACCACCAACGGGGTGGTTAACCTCGTACGCGATGCATACTCCAGGTACGTGGGGCGTACTCCCAGAAGCCCAAAATCTCAATAAGTGCTTAACGGCTTAAGCTCTCACGTCCATCTTTCAGATCCATGGCTAAAATACCCTCAAGAGTCATAAAGTTTCCAACTTTATGATTTTGCATGTCCATTAAGTGCTTAACTCAACTTCTTAATCCATTAAGACCTTCTAAGTGATGCATGGAGAAAAACCAACCATTTGGAACCCATTTTTATGACTCGAGACCCTTACAAAGGTCTGAAAGAACGACTTAATGGGTCAAGAACATGCTATGTTCATGAATCTCCACATTTGGGACAAAAAGGACCAAAAATAATTCCTACACATTATCTAAATGAAACTTCACCAAGTTCAGAACTGTATACCTCGAAATGGTGCCAAAAGGTGGTTTGATCCTGGATCTAAAGAGCTTCATTTCTCCAAGGTGGTCTCTCCTTCCTTCCTTCTTCTTCAAAATCACAAAACACACACACACACACTCAAGATTAGAATTGCTTCACAAGAGGGTTTAGGGTTGCAAAAACATATAAAGAGGATGAAGGTTGATGAAATGAAGGGAAATTAGGCTATAATGGGGTTTAAATATAAGCCAATCCCTAAAAATTAGGGTTTTCATGCCTGGCATGTATGCCCTGCATACTAGGGCGCGCCCTAGTACACTCAGCATACACACATACGCATGACATACTCCCCAATCTCCCAAATTATGAAAATGCCACTAAGGCCATCATTACACTCATTCATATACTTAGGGTCCAAAATGCAATATAATTCATATATAGGGTCAAAATTAGAAGTATCTTTATCATCAGGATGTTACAGAATAAGAATGTGTCAATTTAAACACAATAGGTTTTCAACCACAGGTCGCATGCTAGTGATAACTAAAAGGTTAATGTCGGTTGACTCTTGAAATTCTCAAGATTAATACGACTCCTACTGACTTCTTGACATACACATTTTTACTCAAGGAACATTCCATAACAAGCTAAAACTGTTGGATTAGTGTCTAAGCCCGTAACTATCTTTGGTATGTACTTGACCCTGTTGTGCATGGTCCTTTTGGGTTGCCTTCACCAAAGCAACTTCACATATTGATTTATGGACAGAGAGAGGTTATTATGGTTTATTAATATATTATATTAATAATATATTAAAGGATAAATCATATAGTTTAATTAATATTAGTCGAGAATTAATTAAGAATTAATTTTGTGACTAAAAGAGATTAATTAAATAAAGGGGACCGAAACTGTCAATTGTGTGATAGTTGGTTTTTGGGTTGTGGATCTTTCTGGATATGAGGTGGACGAAATTAGGAGTGAAAGCCCGCTCTAATTTCAGCCATAGAGGCCTTATTCCAGAAGATTCCCAAGCTGCTTAGGGCCTAAGTCATCCAAATAAAGTTTTAACTGAAACCCTAGCATCACAAGTATATAAGGACCCCTAGGGCTAGCAAAATCGACCACTTGATCCCTTGGAAGCTTGGAACCGATTTTATCCTCTCATCCTCTCTCCTAAACATCATCATCTTGCTTGTGGTGTTTGTAATCCATTAGAGGTGTAACAACTTGTGACACTAAGCTTCTTGAAGATCAAAGGATTCTTGCAACTATTGAAAGGTATTATCTAAACTAGTTTATTATAGATTTGGATTTTATAGTATGCTAGAATAGAGTATTCAAGTCTTGGATGAATTGCATGTACAATAGAGAAACCTAGATCCAAGTTTTAGGGTTTTGCATGAGCACATAGGATTGTTCTTTTGCTCTAAACCCATCAAAAACAAATATTTAAAAGTTTATGCAGATTACCGATAAGAAAAAACTTCATAGAATTGATCTGAGTTTATCTTTTGTTTCTTGATCAACAAAAAATCATAACTCCCATTCTATATGTGCTAGATCAGGAAAGGCATTATTACTCCACAAGAGGTAGGTAGGAATCCCAACTCCCTCCAAAATCAATAAAACAAGCCTGCAACATATCCTCAAGGGTCTGTATAGTCCTATCACTCTGACTGTTTGTCTACAGATGATATGCAATGATGAAATGCAACCTCATGCCCAGTTCCTCGTGGAACTTTTGCCATAAACGAGAAGTGAAACGAACATCTCGGTCCGAAACAAGAGAGGTCATAACCCCATCATGAGCAACAATCTCTTGGGCATACACATCGTCCAACTTTTTGGCCGAAGAGCTCTTTCGGATGGCCAAAAAGTGGGAACACTTGGTCAATCGATCCATGATGACCCATATAAGATCAAAACCCTTGGCCGTCTTCTGCAACTTGGTGATAAGATACATGGTGATCTGTTTCCATTTCCACACAGGAATCTACAGAGGCTGCAGCTTGCCATGCGGCCTATGATGCTGGACCTTGACCATCCTGCAGGTCAAAGCACCTCTCGACATACCATGCTATCTCCCTTTTCGTACATGACCATCAATAACTTAATCTCAAACCCCGATATATCTTGGTGGAACCAGGGTGAATAGAAAAACAAGACTTGTGAGCCTCCTCTAGCAATGCTGTCTGATCCTCCCGAAATTGGAACCCACACCCGACCACACCGGGTCAATAACCCTCAACTATTAGTGACAAACCTGCTGATCTCACCATTGACCGTCTTCTGTTTATAGTTCTCTTTCCGAACTCCTACTGCCTTGTCCTCTCTGATCAAACACAACAGCGGAGAATCCACGGATATCCTCATACACACCTCCCTAACCAAAGACCCAACCGACTTGCGGCTCAAAGCATCCGGTACTACATTTGCTTTACTCGGATGGTAAAGGATCTCGCAGTCATAATCCTTGACTACGTCCAGCCACCTGTGTTGCCTCATGTTCAGGTTCAGCTAATCCATAAGATATATCAAACTCTTGTGATCCGTGTAGACAGTACAACATACCACATAAATATAATGCCTCCAAATCTTGAGGGCAAACACCATTGCCCCCAACTCCAGATCATGCGTGAGATATCGCGTCTCATGCGGATTCAGGTGCCGCAAAGCATAAGCAATCACTCGTCCTCTCTACATAAGGACCGCCCAAAAACCAGTGATGGATGCATCACAAAATACCACAAAATCCTTGACTCCCTTCAGAGGGGTTAATATCAGGGCCTCGCATAACCTTCGCCGAAGAGTCTTAAATGCCGACTGTTGCTCAGGGCCCCATCTGAAATCCACTCACTTCCTCGTCAGATAAGTGAGGGGTACCATAATCTTGGAGAAATCCTGAATAAATCTACGATAGTAACCCGCCAAACCCAAGAAACTCCTAATCTCTAAGGGAGATTTCGAAACCTCCCACTACATCACAGCCTCTATCTTGGCTGGATTGACCAAAATCCCATCCTGGTTAACGAGTTGCCCCAGGAATTGGACCTCTCATAACCAAAACTCACACATAGAGAACATGACATAAAGTCGTTCCTGCCTTAAAACTCCCAGAAGCTCTCAAATGTGCTCTTCAAGCTGCTCTCTGGTCTTACAATACACCAAGATATCATCAATGAACATGATAACATATCAGTCAAGCATCGGCCTGCATACCCGATTCAAGATCCATAAATACAACATACGTAATGGTGAGCCCAAATAGCATCACCACGAACTCATAATGCCCATAACGAGTCTGGAACATGGTCTTCTCCACGCCCTTCTCTCTCACTCTCACTTGATGATACCCATACCTCAGATCTATCTTGGAGAACCAAGGCGCACCCTACATTTTATCAAAGAGGTCATCAATCCGCGGGAGGGGATAACGGTTCTTCACCGCTAACTTGTTCAACTCCCAGTAATCAATGCACATCTGGTGTGAACCATCCTTCTTCTTGACGAACAGTATCGACGCTCCCCACGAAGAAATATTCGGTATGATGAATTACTTTCCTAACAGCTCCTAAAATTGAGAGGAAAACTCCTGCATCTCAGGCGGTACCAAGCGGTACGGCGCCTTGGCAATCGAGGACGCACCTAGCATAAGATCATTCCTGAACTCAACCCGCCTCTCAGGAGGCACACCGAGTAACTCCTCCGGGAAAACATCAGCAAACTCCCTGACAACTGGTACCAACTGAAGTCTGCTCCCCAACCCGAGTATCAACCACATAAGCCAGCCAGTTCTCCCCCACTTGGGGTTCGAACTACCACTTGTTGGGCCTCACAATCAATCATAGCACCAAACCTACTCAGCTAGTCCATACCCACTGTCACGCATACATCCCCCATGGGTATAGAGATCAGATCAATCAGATAAGGCACCCCGAAGACCTCCAATACACAATCTTGATACACTGCGGATGCAGAAACCTCATGTCCATTGGTGATAGAAACCCGAAACAGACACTCTAACTCCCTAATAGGCATATCAAACTCGCTACTGAATGATCAATATACAAAGGAATGACTCTCGCCCAAGTGAAATAACACAATAGCAGGTAAGGAGTTCACTAAGAACACATACCTATTAGGAGCATACACCTGAGCATAACATAAAACATAATTGATGATATATGGTCCATTAGTATGGCTTAGATAACTCTGGCGCGCCAGCCTCGCCTGACGCTCCCTTGCCAGCCTTGTTGGGGACTCCCTTGCCAGCCTTGTTACGGACTCTCCTGCTGGCCCGGCCTGGGGACTCCCTTGCTAGCCTTGCTGGGGACTCTCCTGCTGGCCCGACCTGGCGCTCCCTTGCCTGGGGCGCGCCCGCCAGCCCCGCCCGGCGCCTCTGGGCGGCCTTGCCCAACTCCTTGCTAGTTGGGCTAGCCCAAGGCCTGACCTAATTCCCCTTGACCTAATTGTCCACTATAAATAGAATAGTGCCTCCTCCATGAAGGGGGACTCTTCCCTAAGTGGCTGAGCCGCCACTAGATCTTCCCCTTGGCTCAGCCGCCACCCGCTGTCATCAGCCACCATACACCACCACCAACATCAAGATGGTTCTCTCTAGCTAAAGAGAACCATCTCAGATCTATCAGATGATATAACTTGACCGTCGGAGCCCGCTCCCAGGGCACAGTCCCTGGGGCGGTTCTAACGACCTTGTCTGTTGTGACCTCGCAGATCTATCTCCAGCGTAGAAGCACATCCTCAGAGCAGGTGGTCGGAGTCAAAGTCGCATCACTGTATCGTAATGTGAGGTATTGGCTTGGAGATTTCCGTCGAAGAAGTGCATTAACGAATAAAGAAAAATTTAACCATGTAGACGCAAAACTTCGGAATGTCATTGAGCGTGCTTTTGGTGTCTTGAAAGCACAATTCCCTATATTGAAGAGGATGCCACCATTCTCGTTGGTTACACAACAAAACAATACCCTTGCATGTTTCACGCTTCATAATTTTATAAGAAGAGAGAGAGACTACGTGATGAGTATTTTGCACGATATGATGAACCAAATCTCTCGGTTCAGAATAACAATGTAGTCATTAATAATGATGAAGATGAGATTCCAACATATGGTACTGCAACAGACCGTGAATATATGACTCAGTTACGGGATGAAATTGCTGAACAATTGATGCAAAATATGTAAAGAGAATTATTAAAGTTTGGTTGTATGGATTTTATTTAAAAATGTTATTGTAAGAGTAATTTGGTTGTTTGAATTTTATTTCAATGTTTTAAGACTACAATTATTAAATTTTTGGTATTAAAAAACTATTTTTGGTTTATTAAATCACTTTATTTTAATTTTTTTAATATATGCAGCAGCCTGCAAATGTTAAAAAAACAAACACGTTTCTCATTACAGTCTACAGCCGTTTGGTCCACCTCTTCTGTTGCAAAAGAGCAGCAGAGGTGATCCGAAGATTTCAGACATTTTTATTTCGTAAAAACAAACAACACCTTACAATGTAATGCTAAAAAGTTTTGGATGCACAAAACCTGCTCAGTTTGATCGTATGTAATGAATTTTTATAATATAAAGCTCGTCTTACTATTTCAAATGTTCTTTGTGATTTGAAAGTTAATGAAGATGATGTTGAAGGGTTCCTTTTGTCTGCATCTATAATGAATGATCACAACTTTATGTTACTATGTTAGCATAACATCTATTTGAAAGTTAAAGTACATGGGGGTTTCTTTTCTTGTTTTCTTTAATCCAATTTGATCACTTTTGTGTGTGTATTTTTTTTCATTCAATATATTCGTTCAACAATCTTATTAAATAATACTGAATCATTCAGAGCTCTTAATAATTCATGTTTCTTAATACTTCTATACGTATTAACAATTTATATTGTTTGCATTTATTTAGCAATTGATTGTGCATTTAACTAGCATTGGATTGTGCATTTATTTAGCAAATTATTAATTTATGAAGTTTTTTATAATCAGCACATGTCTAGTATTATCAAAGCATAATGCGTCGTACTTGTTTATAATCAATTAATCATCATATTTTATTTATTTTTTCATGTTTTCATTTTTACATATATATGAAAAAATACATCAATTATATTAATTATTTGTTTTATAATACTATGAATTATGAAATCATTATTTTATATATTGTTATTTTATATTTTACTGCAAGTTATTATGTCATTTTGATCGAAAGCCAATGGACTAATGATCGTTTTCAGCTGCCAAACATAATGATTAACATAAACTGAAAAATAATGTTTTGAAGAATGACGAAAATCGAAATAACTGATTCGTTTGGATTTCGAATTACGTCTAATTTCTTTTCCATCATCCAAGATATACGAAGAAATTTGGGTTTTCGTTTGTGAAATTGTTGGTGTTTGTGATCATATCATCAATTAATCATCTTCAATTCTTCACGCAACTGATTATTACTTTTAAACAGCGTGGCATCATAAATTTCATCCTCAAGATTTCATTATTTGAACACTATCGGACTCTCTACTTATCCTATTACTCAGACTAGAGATTTGCATCCACTTGGATTCACTGATCGTAGGCAACAAGCAGCAACTGGAAGGTATGTATATATGCATTTATGATTTGTAAATATTTAAGAAAGTTAACATGTCACTGGAATGCTCTCCAAGTGTTCGATGAAAGTACACGAGTTTAATAGCCCAAAATCTTAGTTCGTGAACAATACCATTGTGCAAATATGAACTTTAGAGCTCCCTTAACAAAACAATTACTGAGTAATTTCATCTCATCAAGATTTATTTCCATTTTCCACTTTCATTCTCTTATTCATCATATCACTTTTTGCTATACGTTACACTAAAAAGAACCAAAAGAAAGAAATAAAAAAGTAATGTAAAAACAAGCTTTTATTTTTTTTACAGATGAAGGGAAGTATCAACATCAGGTTTCTCATGAACACACGATGTGCTAACTGTTACTGAATCCATAGACCAGAAATCTCTAAAAGGTGGAGTCTTTGATGCTTGGTGTTCTGTTTTCTTTCCAAATAAATCAAGTCCAAGTGATAAAGATTCTTGAAACGATGATCTTGCTTTCATTTCTTCAGGGTGCACCAATCGCTCATAATGCTTTGTTTTTTTGCTCTTGGTTTCAGATTCAGAAAGCAACTTCAACACTGCCATTTCTTCTCTCTTCTCCCTCATTTTTTCCAGCTGTCTGAATCTTTCTTGCAGGAGAGCAATGGAGGAAGAACCACCACCACCACCACCACCAACCACCATTGGATCACCATGTTGACGTCCCCCATGAAGGGCCATCATCAATCTTTAATGTGTATATTTGATCAGATTCTTGTTTTAACTCTGATTATGAGATGTAGTATCGTTTATATATTGACATTTAGACATTGAGCCACCCTTTGTTGATTCTGAGTGTTGCAAGGATCGGCTACAGTAGCACAAGATCCAAGGAGAAAAAGGTCAGAAAGATAATGTAAGTTAGAGTGAGTTGGTGTATGTGAAGGCAAAAGGACTCTTGAATGTGCAAAAAGTCGAGAGAATGAGTCCAAATGGAAATGGTTTTAGTATTTGGAAGGATGTTTGTGAAAGAATATAAGGTTAGGTTTGGTAATTTGGTCAACTTTTGACCTTTTGGAACCCTTTAAGCTTTGTAGAATATGGTAAAATGTCACTTTCTTCTCCAAAACGTGCATCATTTTGACCACTTTCATTTTCCAAGGTCTATCATCAATAAACTACAAAAAAAAAACATCAATTCGTTATGTATATCAAATAAAGGTTTGAACTTTATGATGTATATCAGATAATTATGTGGTTTTTGATATCATTCTAGAAGTGGAGATAGTTTAACTTTAAGACTCTATTTTGGGCGAGTGATGTGGTATCCCATATGGTTGGCTAAGGTGACAAAAGATTTAGGTGAATCCTATGCTTAAAGATTGACCACTATGAGTAATTGAGTATCAATGCCGAATCCCAAAAGGAAATGACACGTGTCCCCTACCTCCATTAGTGTTCTCCAAAGTTCTTTTGTCCTTATGTCATTGTACACGTACCATTGTTTCAAATCCGCATTGTGAGTGTCGAATTTGTTCTATTTGCTAAATTTGGCAAGTGATAAGGTTATGTTCAATCTTTCATTATTACCAATAGTTATAAGTGTATGTAAAGATGGAATATTTATCCCATTTTTAGAAAGTCAAAGTTATAAGCATCGATTGTTTGTGTGAAGAAAAAATTAGTCACCCACCAGTTATAAAGTTATGACTGGGAACTGCAACATATGGCAAGGATTACAAGTTTAGTAATTTTGGGATATTACAAAACTCTCTATGTATTTTTATCACAACTTTTACACAAAAAACAATAACAACTAAATAGGAGATACCTAATCATTGCATTCAATTAGTTCAAATATTTTAGAATTTGTTGGTGGCAATTTCAACCCATTAACCAAAAAATGAGCGGGTTTCGGACTTTCAGTTATATTTCACCTTCAGCTGATCAAATGAGTAAAATTCTAAAAACTTGGTTAAAGATAAAATCTGTAAAAAAAATAATAATAAAATAAAATTTGTCCAAACTGTATTCAAATACTTACAATTGTTAATTAGATTCTAATAAAAAAAATAGATAAGTATTTTAACAGTTAAAAAAAATACAAAAATTATAAAACATGAATTTCGTTTTACATTTACAGATTTGAAAGAAAAGTTGTAAAAAAATAATAATTTGTAAAATGAATTTATAGAATAACTAATTTTGTCTCTGGTTTTTAATATCTTTTACAAGTATTTAAATGGTTGTAAAATATAAAATTTTATGCATGTTTTTTATAACTTTTATAGTGTTTGATTTTTGCAATAAGTTGTAAAGAAATCTAAAATATCATGGTGGCAAAAAAACCATTACAATAACAGGTTTGTAATCTAAAAAGCTAGGGATCAAATTCTTAGTAAAAATAAAAATTTAGGGCAAAATTATAAAAGAAAACATGAGATATTATAGTATGTCACTAGTGTATGATGAATATAAAATATGGGGTTAGTTCCCTCTAAAAATATTAAAGTACGAAAAATGGTATTTTAAGTACTTTCAAAATTGTTGGTTGACCATAAGTAAAATTATCCTTCAAAATGATACACACATTATTTGATAAAATTACTTATTTAAACGCCCCTAATTTTCAATTATAATCAACTTTAAAATGTTATATCAATCGTGGGCTTAATTGCTTAAATTGGTTTCTCAAAAGACGATAAGCTGTAATGGGCCCTTATTGGGCTCACCCCACAAATAAGCATATGCAAATATGTAATTGTAGGCATATATTAAGCAGTATGTAATTATGTATGTAATCATATACTTTACATACGTATATAATAATTTGTGCGTTTATGCTCATATTAAAATTAAAACCAATATGTTGGACTGTATTTTGTCTTTGTCCTTGTCCTTGTAAGGTCAATAAAAACCATGATAAATTTGGGGTTATATATAGCTAAAGTAATAAACTTTCGTTCAACTTTTGTTTTAGACAATGCGTATTTTTTAAGCATAATAACAATGTATTTTCTTTTTTTATTTTCAATCATTTTAGGTGTTTATATAGAAATAGTTGATGATGCGTCGTTGGTGTAGATTTTCTTATTTACAACTTTGTAATCTTAAGAAAACGTATGAAATAGACTGAATTTGAAATTTAACTAAAGGTTAAGGGAATGCCTACAAATGTGAATTTGTTAATGGTTTCGTTTTTTTTTTCATGTAAACTCGGATTATGATAAGAATTTATAGTATTTCAGCATTGTGCA
Source organism: Lactuca sativa (assembly GCF_002870075.4). Lineage (NCBI taxonomy): Eukaryota > Viridiplantae > Streptophyta > Magnoliopsida > Asterales > Asteraceae > Lactuca > Lactuca sativa. The sequence continues at coordinate 273,311,666 of NC_056627.2, forward strand.
ATCTTTTTGAAAAAAAGGTTGCATTAGGCTGCTGAAAAAAGTTACATCCTTGTATGTTGAAAAGAGATGCATTAGGTGCAGTTTTTCAAACATTTTACAAACAATATTTTGATATGGATTATAAACATACAACATGCAAATCAATCTTTGTTTATGTTACAATGTCATTAAATTAAATTTAATATAAACATATAAACACTCTACATAACTTGTATTGTATGTTTTTATGTTAATAAATTTTTTTTTCCAACTAATAATCATTAGAGAATCAAAGTAAATGGGAAAACAATTAACAAATGCAAACAGTAGATTTTAACATAAAAAATAGATTTTGATATGTTTTAAAAACCCCTTTATACAAACTTTGATTTGTATACATTTTATACATACAATTTCCTATTCATGTGTATATGATCATATCTCAACAAGTTCTCACAAAATCTATTTATAATCCTAATTGATATGAACAAATGAATTTTTGATATGAACAAATGAATTTGATACCAGTGTGGAATCATGATGTCATAACACAAGCAACATTAGCAATTTAATATAAACATCATAAATAATGACTCATGGGTTCTTTCTTGTTCATCAACTAATAACAGTTAATTATCTACAAGGGGTTTAACAAGAATATCTTTTGATATCAAGAAGATAAAGAACCCAAAGTAGAGTTCCTTTAATATATATATATATATATATATATATATATATATATATATATATATATATATATATATATATATATATATATATATATATATATATATATATATATATATGGAAGAGTTATATGGAAAATGAATGATTAGGGCAACACATATTTGAACCAATGAAAACATGACAACACATCACTTTTACAATAACTTCCACAATACATTACTTGTGAAGAAAGAAATGGACACGTGTTATTTGATTATTGGTTCCGGTAGATGTTGCCCTAGTTATTTGTTTTCCATATATATATATATATATATATATATATATATATATATATATATATATATATATATATATATATATATATATATATATATATATATATATATATATATATTGTCGTAGATCTAAGAGAAGGGAGGGAGAGAGCTAAGAAATTGGTAGGGTTTCTGTGGGAGGCTCCTTGGTCTTTTATGTTCTATATAAGACCCAAAGTAGAGTTCCTTTAATATATATATATATATATATATATATATATATATATATATATATATATATATATATATATATATATATATATATATATATATATATTGTCGTAGATCTAAGAGAAGGGAGGGAGAGAGCTAAGAAATTGGTAGGGTTTCTGTGGGAGGCTCCTTGGTCTTTTCTGTTCTATATACGACATAAACCCTAGGAGTCTTTCTTAGCCTAAAGTTTGATCAAATTATGGTAACATTACCATAATACAAACTAGAAAAAAATTCCCCAGCGTTACCGGGGTCGAAAGGTATTGCTTTGTAAAGTAAAGTAGCATGTTGAATTGCATTGAGATAATCTAGTAAAGGAAGATAAAAAAAAATGTCATCTAATTACATAAGTAAAGAAATCTAAATCATTATTTCTTGCAATAAATGAAGAAAATAAAGAAATGGTCTCACAAATTGAACTTTATAGTCATGTATGGCAGCGGCCGGAAAACCAACCAGGAAAATATAGACCGTTGTTTTTTTGTCCATTAATGTGAGGGTAATTTGGTCTTTTAAGGTAGTAGGGACTGAATTTGTGACGACGGGTAAACCATATAGACCATTTATGTAATTTTGGAGGTGGTGGTGGTGGTGATGGCAGATGGTGGACGGCTTTATGGTATTGGGTGAGTATTTTCTAATAAATAAAATATTAATTTAAAACCAAAAAAAGAAATATAAATTAATAAAAAAAATCGGATTAGGAGTAAAAGAGTGATTTCGGTTTCCATCGTTGTCCTCAATGTGTTAAATCTGGTAAACCACAGGGACCAATCGTGTAATTTTGTGTAACAATAATAATAATGAGGGACCATTTCTGCCAAAAAACTAAATACTAATAATATGTAATAAAATGCGAGGGTTATGAAAAATTCAAACGAAAGTGAAAGGGTTGTTTGTGAACAAAAGCATAAAGGTGAAAAGTAGTTTTTTAAAACCAACATAAGTTGGAGGACCAAAAGTGACAAAAAAAATTGAAAAAAAAGAGGAGCAAACATACATAACCTTAGGGACCAATCTTGCCAAACACTTAGAAAGTTTACTATTCCTAATTTTCATATCTTTAATATATATATCTTTAATATATATATATATATATATATATATATATATATATATATATATATATATATATATATATATATATACTAGGTTATAACCCGTGGAAACCACGGATGAGAAATGAAAAAAAAATTACAAATAATTCATACGGTTACTTCCAATTTGATATTCATAAAGAGATCCACCTGAGATACAAAATGAAATGACAATAAAACATTATTGGTCCATATCAGCTGCATAAAGCTTGATAATCAAATCAAATATTTTTTAGTTACAAAACCAACTACCATCAAGTTAGTCCACACCTCTAACTTGACTTCAAATATAATAATACATTTACATAAAAACTTTAAATTAACCATTTTAACTTCAAATACAGTTACACTAAGAGCTTAGACATCATGATCAGAAGCTAAAATAAACCATGTAGAAGTTTATCATTCATTTCTCTAAGTCCAACTACATCAAAAGTTCAAACATTTTAGTATAATTTGCAAAAGTAAAGTACTCGCCTCAAAAAGAATTTAGTCAAAAATATAAAAAATTACCAGGAAGCACAATAAAAAAAATTATAAAGATAGAACAGGAAGCACAATCATACCACTTTACTGAAATTAGAAGCCATACCCTCGCAGGAAAATTAGCCCCGAATCCAGCACCACTCTTCCTGCTAGTTTCGGTTCATGTAAGTCTGAATAGTGAATATGTTTAAAATTTATTTGATCTACAGTTTAGTATAACAAATTCTTGCACACAAATTTTCTATTTTGAATCGTCTCTTAACGCACCCAAATACAACCTTATTTTGATATTCTATAACATTTTTGGTACTTGGATGTTCAATTTTCACATCTTATCTGTTATTTTTTTAAATGACCATTTTGCCCTCATCTTCTTTTCTTTCTTTTGATGTTCAAGAATCATAATTAAACCCTTAAAACAAAAACAATAACTCTTTATTGTCCAAAAAAATTAAAACAAACTAAAACCAAAATTATAGATTAAGACTAGTCAGTCCAAACATCAATTTTCATCGTGGTCTCTTTTGCCGCCATTTCATCTGAAATAAGTCACATAGTTATGAAAAATATCAAAAAGAGGAAATGGAGTAAAAGTTTTCACCTTTAGCTTCAGAGAGAACCTAACAAAATAATATCTCATGATTTCTTTATTGCTTGATGCAATTTGTTAGAGGTCAGACCATCTATCTCACAATTTCTTGAACCTCCCTCATCATTTCTTTTTGAGCCTTATTAGTTGAAACTTGAAACTCTGTAATCAAATAACGACCATAAAAACTGACATAGTGTTGAGGTTTTATTAAAAAAACACACAAGTTCGTCATAATTACACCTTAGACAATATAAAATCAGAACCCAAAATGTAGATTCTAAAAGATCAAAATGAATGAAACCAAAACCTTTACATACACAGACTGCACTTCAATAATTGAAACATCAAGAGTATTGGACCTACATATTTGATCAATAGTCAATAAAAATAATAAGTATACATGAAAGAAAAGAGGCGATTCATGAAAATCTTACACATGTGGACATGAATAACCATAAAGAAGATACACAATGTAATGGTTAAGTAAGGATATGACTTACTGTGGTAGAATTTGGCTACTTCTCAGCAATAGCAAACATAAACTCGTGTGAGAATAATAAGCCAACGAAGAAGTAGGAGGGCTTTGAAATATGAGGGTTTCATTTACCTTTGAATCTGAAATCATCAATTCTGAAATTAACAGAGGGTGGCATTTGAAGGAGGAGGATTATACATAGAAGAGAAGTATTACAACCGCCAGAAGAAGATGCAGAGGTGATGGTGGAGAAAGGAAGGAGGCATTAGAAGACGATGGTAATGATGATGACGGCTAGGGTTTGTTGAGAAAGAACGATGGATACTTGAGAGAGAGCGGGTTAAATGTTTAATAGGATCTTCCAGATAAAATAGGATATTAGGAGAGTATAAATGGAATTCTAAATATTTTGCCTGATTTTTTTGGGATAAAAACAGAATGCATGTAGGAGAACCATGCTGATTTTATGGAATACTCTGCATTATATGGGAGAGTTAAAATAGGCGGGAAAACAAAACACAGAGGGAACTAAAACATGACACGTGTCATAGAGTAGGTTTATAAGGGAGCCATGTGGCAGTTTAGAGAGTCTTTTATTAGGAATATATATATATATATATATATATATATATATATATATATATATATATATATTTGAGACTATTATTGCATAAATGGTACTTATAAATAAATCACCATAATACAAATTTGAGACTATTATTGCGTAAATGGTACTTATAAATAAATTACCATAATACAAATTTGAGACTATTATTGCATAAATGGTATTTATAAATAAATTACCATAATACAAATTTGAGACTATTATTGCATAAATGGTACTTATAAATAATTTCTACTTATTTAATTGATGAATAAATAAATAAAAAATTAATCCCTTTAATTAGATATTTTTTTCTTTTCTAGTTGAGCCAAGTGTGTAACCCAAGTAAGCTAACGTAATTAATAATCGTGTCACTAACTATGGTGTTAGTGGGCATATCTCAAATAGTATGGTATAATTTACTAGCTTATTATTCATATTTAAGCATTTGTGGGTGCATCACATATGCATATGTCGATCAAAGAAAGTCGAATCCAAGATCTACTAAATGTATTTTGTTGGATATAATATGAAGCTAAATGATACAAGCTTTGTTGGTGATTTGTTATCATCAATGTTATTTAAGTGTAATAGGGATTACTTTGTTGACTAAAAATGATCTTGATAAATATTAAACAAGTAAGGAAGGTGTGGAGTACACATTTGTTTAAGTTTGATCAAGTATTAAAGTATACTGTCATTTAGGGGCGAAGCCCCTGAACGAACGGGGGTTCGGGGGCAGCGCCCCTGGGAGCGGGGTCCAAGGGGCGGCAGCCCCTGGCGGGGTCCAAGGGGCAGCGCCCCTGGCTGGGTTATATTGTTGTATTAAAAAAGCATCAGAAAATCCAAATTTTGAATATTTGACCCGGTTTTGACTTTGAATTAATCTTTATACAAAACCCGGATTTATGACAGTTTTTATTGTTGAGAAAAACTGTTATATGACAGTTTTGACAGTTTTTCGGATAAGAAAGGTTTATAACCAATTTTAGTCACTTTTTTCTGGTACTCACGAAATTACACCATCTCACTCTCTCTTTCTTTTCTCTCTGATTTTATCTGAGTCTTATCCAATTGAGGATTTGGGAGTACCACCCTAAATACTTCGATTTGAAAGTGATTATCACGATTCTCAGATTTCCAAGTGCCACTAAACCATATTTCTAACAAGCTTTAGAACCCCGAGCCAAGTAATAGATTACCAACATAAATCTCATTTTTAATGAAATTGTCATGTTCTAATCCTCACACACCCAAATCGACAATCATTATGGTTCTTTACCCAACTATTATATTTTCCTTAGTTTTACTTCAAGCTTGATGATTTCTCCTAAGGTCTTCAGATTTATTTGGTGAACATTATTATCTCATAAAATATTGAAAATCAATACAGTTCTCCTATTCTATAAAAGCATTATATGTCAATTTTACATGATTTATCACCTTATCCATGTTCTATTGCAAGTGACAAGCCTTGGAGGGCTATTTGGACTCCTATCAGGTTTACTAATATAGCTTACATAATTGCTTACGCATTTTTATAGATAAGGAAATTAAAAATTATCAAGAGCCATCATGTTATTTTAAGGCCATTGCTAATTCTTATCTACCCTAATAAATAAGAATGATTTTGTCACATGTCTTCTTCTCCTTCATTTTGACACTTGTCATTTTCTACATTTTTTTGAATTATTTAATATCCACTTGTCATTTTTATAGTATATTTTCCTTTTTATTCAAATTCCACCTATTAAATGCCACTTCATATTAATTAATTTTATAAATATATTAATTAACGTACATAATAACTTTTTATTTGTGAATTCTTCATTCAATTAATATATTAATTATTGTGTATGTATATTAATGTAGATAGTACATTCTATTTGTGAATTCATATTAATTAATTTTATTAGTATAGATTAATTAAAATAAAATTACATAATTTTTTTTGAAACGACAAATCTAATCTATTCCTAAACTACTCCTTAAATCAACATATGTTCACAACAAAACTTGAACCCTCAATCTCAATGAGAAAAGACAACACCGGTTACCGCTATGCTAGAAACACTTTGGTACCAAATTACATAAATAGTCCATATGGTCTACCAAATGTCACAAATTCAGTCGTTACTTATTTTTTATTAGCATGGTCTTTGTGGTTATCAAACTTACATGAATCGGTCTTTTATTGTTCACATCATTACTTTTGATCCATTTAATAAACCCGTGTAATACACGTGTCTCACACCTAGTTTTGACAAATATATGACTCATATGCAAGAAAGATGGATTATTTAAAAAGAATAAGACATGGTTACGTATACAACTTATAAAAGAAAAAGAGTACATAAAAATGCATATGGGTCTATAAAAGAAAAAATATATATATTTTGCGGCCCTTTAGATGACACAAGATTCAAAGCTCAAATTATTGCAAAAAAAGTGTAGTTAAATACCTAAGATCGATTATAGTAATGTGTTTTCCTTCGTTGTCAAGCAATGCAAAATTTTTGAAGCTTATACAACTTGATGTAAAGATCTATTTCTTACATGATGGCTTGGAAGAAAACATCTACATTGAGCAACCTAAAGGGTTTGTTACTCCCACGAAAAAGAATCTTGTATGTAGACTAAAGAAATTACAATATAGCTTAAAGCATTAACTTGATAATGGTACAATAAATTCGATAATTTATGATCTCACAAAGCTTTAGAATATGAAATTTTGAGAGTTTTTTGTACTAAAAATTGATAAAGTTCCCTCCTGATTCTTTATGTTGATATGTTGAAGTTGTTGAAGAGAAGACTGCTATAAACAAATTGGAAAGAAAATGAAATACTTAGGAGAAGTAGCCAATAAAATTGTAACATCCCAAAATTTAAGACCAAAAAATTTCGTTTTCAAAATAATAAAATCACCAATCAACAGGTTTATAAAACTATAAAGGAAAAACAGAGCATGTCAATCAATCATATCAATACATCAGAGTCAAATAAAACGAAGATCGTGGTGTGTGCGATGCGATCAACCCAAACTCTTCCGAAAACTATAAGGACGAAGCTTAGTGATTTCCCTAAAATACCACATACCATACATATCTGTCAGCTCAAGGCTGTGTTGGGTCTATTTCACCCCTGAGTCTACTTCAACTCATACGTCAGCCCAAGGTCGTACTAGGTCTATTTCACCCCCGAGTCTATTTCAACTAATGTGTCAGCACAAGGCTGTACCAGGTCTATTTCACCCCACACACATATAGCAAACAGACTAACATGCATATAACACATACAACATGATTCATAAAGGCTACAAGAACATAACATATCCTAGTGTCCTACAATATAGTGAACAAACTCACCTCAGTCTGTTGTTAGTCAAACAAATGATTAGGCTGCTGAACTGGAAAATCCGCGCGCTAATCAATCAAATAAAACCCTAATTAATAATTGGGCCATAAACCATAACTGGAAATCTAGTTCATTTGTCCAACACCCAGGGTAAAAGACCATTTTACCCTTTCTTCACTTGGCCCAATAAACGAGGCCTAACCCAATGGCACCCAAAAGCCCAATATGGCCCAAATCCAGGAAGACCCAAAGCCTAATAATGGCCCAAATTCAGACAAAATAGTGCCCCAACAAGGCCCAAAACCATAATAGTCCAAATATAACCCACATCACAAAATTCAACGAAAGTCAACCGACTTGTTCTGCAGAGCCTTTGTCTTCCTGTCAAGGATGGCAATCGGTCTCTCGATATAATTTAGGAGATCATCCACCTGAATATCCTCCAATGGAACCACCGCAGAATCATCAACCAAACATTTTCGCAGCTGAGAGACATGAAACGTGCTATGGATCTGACTAAGCTCCTCGGGAAGATCCAAGCGATAAGCAACCATGCCCACTCAGGCCAAAACCCTGAAATGATCAATATACCTGGGGCCCAACTTGTCCCTCTTCCTGAATCGGATGACACCATTCCAAGGTGACACCTTCAGGAGAACTATATCCCCAACCTGGGGCCCAACTTGCCCCGAGTCTACCAATTTGTATATAAAACAAATAAAAAATAGTACGGAAAAACACTATATCTTTTAATAAAATAAAAACAATACAACATGGAGGAGGCGGCGTTGCTCTTCAATAATAGTTTGCGTGGGGCGATTGAGGACATTGTGGTTTGTGGTGGCCCTTTCTTTGGCGACATACAGTGGCGACTTTCTTACCTATCCATTCGGTTTGGTGGTTTGGTTTTATACTCGGCAGTAGAGGCTACCTCATACGCTTTTGTTGCCTCAAGGGCCCAATCTTGGGTATTTGCATTTAGCACTATAATTTATCACTTTTAACTATTCACAAAATATTCTTTGAGTTTTTAAGCGGAATTGAAATTTATATTTAAGTTGATCCTATAAGGTTATATTTAAATTAACAATTTAAGTATTTTATACAAATTGTTCAAAATTTGTAGCTTTAAAATGATAATGGTTTATATACGACAACATATTAGACCTAATAAACTAAGTATAATATGTTAAAAGTTAAAAGCATAACTTTATAAGTAGAAGAAAATATATTCTTTTAATATTGAAATTTAGTTTATATATGATTACACTTTAGGTTTTATATTTATTTAACCTTATTAACCAACTTATAATCATTATTAGAAAGACACTATAATATATCACTTTTAACTATTTATAAAATATTATTTATGTTGCTTAAATTGAACTAAATTTATATTTAAGTTGATCGTGTAAGGTTATATTTAAATTAACAATTTAAGTATTTTATACAAATTGTTCAAAAGTTGTAGATTTAAAATGATAATGGTTTATATACTACAACATAATAGATCTAATAAATTAAGTATAATATGTTAAAAATTAAAAACATAACTTTATAAGTAGAAAAAAATATATTCTTTTAATATTGAAATTTAGTTTATATATGATTACACTTTATGTTTTATATTTATTTAACCTTATTAACCAACTTATAATTATTATTAAAAAGAAATTGAAAAGTCATGGGAGTTACAAATGAATGTGGTGAAAAGAAAAATGCTTCATTTATAAGTATACTAGGCGAATGCTCGCGCGTTGCGCGAAAAACACCTATATAGTTGAAGTCTTTACACATATATGTTTTTTTTTTAAATATAACAATAATGTTGTTGTTAAATTTGATATCATAATTCGTATACTAAATTTATATAATATATTGATTATTTTAAATTATATGATAACATATATACATCTATTATAACTGCATTATCTCAATAGTTTGAATGACTTCTAACCGCGAATTACACGTGAATAAAATTAAGTATAATATATGGTTTAATGTTATTTGTAGTTGTTATTATTGTTAATTAATTTTTTATAATTTATTTGTTTGATGTTTTAATTTCTATCATTATAATAATTTAAAACATCAAACATTGTTTTTTTATTTTAAATGTAACAATATAATTATTTATATATAGTTATTTTTAACTATGGTTACTGTAAGTTGTTTTTAACTATTGTTATTGTAAGTTATTTTAAACTACTTATTTGAAATTTTTTAACGATTATAAAAATATATTTAGGAAATATTTTAGTTAAATTGAGATTACAATTTTGTTTTTGCATTTATCACTACAATTTATCACTTTTAACTATTTACAAAATATTCTTTGGTTTTTCTAAGTGGAAATGAAATTTATATTTAAGTTGACACTGTAATGTTATATTTAAATTAATAATTTAAGTATTTTTGTCTAAACTGTTCAAAAGTTGTAGGTTCAAACTGATGATGGTTCACATATGACAACATTTTAAATTTAATAAATTAAGTGTGATATGTTAATAGTTAAAGACATAACTTTATAAGTAGAAATAATTATATTATTTTAAAATTGAAATTTAGTTTATTTATGATTACATTTTAGATTTGATATTTATTTAACCTTATTAACCAACTTATAATCATTATTAGAAAGACACTACAATTTATCGCTTTTAATTATTTACAAAATATTTTTTGGGTTGTTTAAGGTAACTAAAATTTATATTTAAGTTAACCCTATAATGTTATATTTAAATTAATACTTTAAGTATTTTATACAATTTTTTCCAAAATTGTATCTTTAAAAAATGATAATGGTTTACATCCAACAATATATTAACACTAATAAATTAAGTATAATATGTTAAAAGTTAGAAAACATAACTTTATAAGTAGAAGTAAAGATATTATTTTAATATTGAAATTTAGTTTATATATGATTACACTTTTGATTTGATATTTATTTAACCTTATTAACCAATTATAATTATTATTAGACAGAAATTGAAAAGTCATGGGAGTTTCAAATGAGTGTGGTGAAAGGAAAAATGCATGGGAGTTTCAAATGCATGAGGTTTAAGGAAAAATGTTAGCTTTATAAGATATATAGATATAGATATAGATATAGATATAGACTAGGCGAATGTCCGCGCGTTACGTAGAAACATCTATATAACTGGAACCTTTATATGTTTTTTTAAATATAGCAATAATGTTATTGTTAAATTTGATATAATAATTCGTATACTAAGGAAATATAATATATTGATTATTTTGAAGAGTAAATTACACGAATGGTCCCTATGGTTTGGGGTGATTTGCGCGCTTTTTCACTTACTATTTGTTTTTGTTACGCGTTTGGTCTCTGTATTACCTAAAAAGACTATTATTTAAATAAAGAAAAATTATGGGGTAGCTAAGGTAAGGTGAATGGGTGAGGTTGGGGGTGTGTTTATTTAAATAAATTAGAAAATCAAGGCAAATAATAGTATTTTTAGGTAACACAGGGACCAAGTGTGTAACAAAAACAAATAGTAGGGACCTTCCGTGTTAAAAAAAATAAGCCAGGGACCAAAAATGCAAATTACTCTAACCCATAGGGACCATTCATGTAATTTACTCTATTTTGAATTATATGATAATATATACATCTATTAAAACTGCATAATCTCAATCTTTGGAATGACCTCTACCCATGGGTTACTCATGAATAAAATAAAATATAATATATAGTTTAATGTTATTTATAGTTGTAGTTATTATTAATTAATTTTTTAAAATATATTTGCTGAACATTTTAATTACTATCATTGTAATTATTTATAACATCAAACAAACTTTTTTCTATTTTAAAGGTCACAATATAATCATTTATATAGAGTTATTTTTAACTATTGATATTGTAAGTTATTTTAAGATAATTATTTGAAAACTTTTAACGATTATAAAAATATCTTTAGGAAATATTTTAGTTAAATTAATATTACAAATTAGTTTTTGCATTTAGCACTACAATTTATCATTTTTAACTATTCACAAAATATTCTTTGGGTTTTTTAAGTGGAACTGAAATTTATAATCAAGTTGACCTTATAATGTTATATTTAAATTAACAATTTAAGTATTTTGTCCAAACTGTTCAAAAATTGCAGTTTTAAATTGATAATGGTTACATACAACAACATATTAAATCTAATAAATTAAGTATAATATGTTAAAAGTTAAAGACATGACTTTATAAGTAGAAGTAAAAATATTATTTTAATATTGAAATTTAGTTTATTTATGATTACACTTTAGGTTTCATACTTATTTAGGGGTCGTTTGATAGTTGCTAACTGAATTAGAGCTGACTGGGTTAGAAGCAAACTGAGTTAGAAGTTCTAACTGAGTCCACATCTGACTGAGTTTATGTTGTTTGATTATTTTTCTGACCAGTATGGTGAATGATGAAAAAAGGACTAGATTACCCTTATGACCACATATGATTGAGTTTTTTTTAATGGATGCATGTTAAATTGTTAAGTAATAACAAATACAAACAAATGGATTGTTCATTTCACCAATGTGTGTTACATTATATAACTACACCTTTGTTTTCCTCCTTCAAAGAAATTAAAATGACATCAAAATCTGTATGAGAAGCCTAAGGAGGTTAAAAATTAAAAGTTTACATGGTTTCCACAAACAAAAGAAACCAATTACAAAATATTTACACTCTAAATCTTCTAAACTCAAACCATATCTCATAATGATTGAACAATAAACTATCATGTGTATGTTTTCCTATGTACTCGAAGTGTACCACATCCAATTTCAAGAGCATGTGATTCTGTAATTAAGTGAGAGGATTCTGCAAGGAATTCGAATACATCTTTCCCAGCAGCCTAGGGTTCTCCATAGTTACTCTGGTGTTGTTCTACTAGGAGTTCACCTGGACTGGAAAGGCTGCGTAGTTCTTTGCTTCTTCCTTTTGTTCATAATGTGATATCCCTTTGTACATGTAATTGTGATGAAACAAGTCAAGGATAGATCTATTAATTCATATCATCGTACCATAAGATTAAGCACTAATAATTTCAATTTGTTATAGTATACAACTGTTCAATTCGGTTTTAAAATTGCAGCAATTGCAAAGCGAGATGAAAAACAAGACAGATAGTTGAGTAATTTACTGGATCAAATCCTGAAGATGATGGGCGCGAGTACGAGGATTGATACCCTTGCGGAGCACATTATCCTGCATATGCAGTCCATTCATTTCGATCTGGGTCTTTACCCAATCGATGTCATCTTGCGAAGTCGAGATCCGTTCCTGTGGTTGTTGTCTACTAGTGAAGCGGAGACGAAGAGAAGGCACGAGTGAGGGAAGGAGCGATGGTGAATATCGTTCCTGTTGTTTCAGATAGGAGGAAGAAGCGAAGGCGTACAGGAGGAACAAAAGTGAAGGGCAAATACGTGAAAGGAAATAAAGGATCGAGTCGGCTTCTTTTTGTTGGAGGACCGAATCAGATTAAAATTGGGGACCGAGTCCCTGATTTGGATCGAGTCCAAAGATGCTAAAGTCAAAACAAACAAGCTAATTGGGGATTAAGGACCGGGTCCTAACTTTGGATCCAATTAGAAGGCTTATCAAACAGGCCCTTAACCTTATTAACCAACTTATAATCATTATTAGAAAGACACTACAATTTATCACTTTTAACTATTTACAAAATATTCTTTAGGTTGTTGAAGTTGAACTAAAATTTATATTTAAGTTGATCCTATAAGGTTATATTTAAATTAACAATTTAAGTATTTTATACAAATTGTTCAAAATTTTAACTATTTACAAAATATTCTTTAGGTTGTTGAAGTTGAACTAAAATTTATATTTAAGTTGATCCTATAAGGTTATATTTAAATTAACAATTTAAGTATTTTATACAAATTGTTCAAAAGTTGTAGATTTAAAATGATAATGGTTTACATACAACAACATATTAGACCTAATAAATTAAGTATAACATGTTAAAAGTTAAAAACATAACTTTATAAGTAGAAGAAAACATATTCTTTTAATATTGAAATTTAGTTTATATATGATTACACTTTAGGTTTTATATTTATTTAACCTTATTAACCAATTTATAATCATTATTAGAAAGAAATTGAAATGTCATAGGAGTTTCAAATGAATGTGGAGAAAGAAAAAATGAATGTGAGTTTCAAATGAATATGGTGAAAGGAAAAATGTTAGCTTTATAATGATATAATGACTAGGCGAATGTCCGCGTGTTGCACAGAAACACCTATATAGTTGAAATCTTTACAAATATATGTTTTTTTAAATATAACAACATTGTTGTTAAATTTGATATAATAATTCGTATACTAAATTAATATAATATATTGAGTATTCTAAATTATATGATAATACATACATCTATTATAACTACATAATCTCAATCGTTTGAATGACTTCTATCCGTGAGTTACTCATGAATTAACAATAACGTTGTTGTTAAATGTGATATAATAATTTGTATACTAAATTAATATAGTATATTGATTATTCTGAATTATATGATAATATATGCATCTATTATAACTGCATAATCTCAATTGTTTGAATGACTTCTACCCACAGTTTTACTCATGAATAATATTAAATATAATATAAGGTTTAATGTTATTTATAGTTATTGTTATTGTTAATTAATTTTTTAAAATCTATTTGCTTAATGTTTTAATTTCTATCATTATAATTATTTAAAACATCAAACATTATTTTTTGATTTTAAAAGTAACAATATAATCATTTATATAGAGTTATTTTTAACTATTGTTATTGTAAGTTATTTTAAACTATTTATTTGAGAACTTTTAATAATTATAAAAATATCTTTAGAAAATATTTTACTTAAATTGAGATTAAATTTTAGTTTTTGCATTTAGAACTACAATTTATAACTTTTAACTATTCACAAAATATTCTTTGGGTTTTTTAAATGGAATTGAAATTTATATTTAAGTTGACACTGTAATGTTATATTTAAGTTAACAATTTAAGTATTTTGTCCAAACTTTTCAAAAGTTGTAGTTTTAAACTGATAATGGTTTACAAACAACAACATATTAAATCTAATAAATTAAGTATAATATATTAAAAGTTAAAGACATAACTTTATAAGTAGAAGTAAAAGATAATATTTTAACATTAAAATTTAGTTTATTTATGATTACACTTTAGGTTTGATATTTATTTAACCTTATAAACCAACTTATAATCATTATTAGAAAGAGACTACAATTTATCACTTTTAACTATTTACAAAATAATCTTCGTGTTGTTTAAGTTCAACTAAAATGTATATTTTAGTTGACCCTTTAATGTTATATTTAAATTAATAATGTAGGTATTTTATACAAATTGTTCAAAAGTTGTAGTTTTAAAATGATAATGGTTTACATCCAACAATATATTAAAACTAATAAATTAAGTATAATATGTTAAAAGTTAAAAAAACATAACTTTATAAGTAGAAGTAAAAATATTTTTTTAATATTGAAATTTAGTTTATATATGAGTACACTTTACGTTTGATATTTATTTAACCTTTTTAACCAACTTATAATAATTATTAAAAATAAATTGAAAAGTCATGAGAGTTTCAAATGCATGTGGTGAAAGAAAAAAATGTTTCCTATATATATATATATATATATATATATATATATATATATATATATATATATATATATATATATATATATATGTATATATATATAGGTAAAGGTTCAGATGTGAGAACCCTTAAAAGTTAAGAACTCTAAGAACCACCTATTTTGATATATTTTTGTTATTCTTTTAACATTTTTTTTATAAATGCCAAAAACAACAGGGACATTATGGTCATTTTAAAACATTAACATTTAAACAATAACATCTTTTATAAAAATAAGATCTATTGATTTCTTTCCCTCAAACTTTTTTTCAATCTTCGATGAACTTATACCAAAACTTTACCACTATCTCCTCCAACTCGTCACCGCCTGTTGCCACCGCAGCTGCCTTAGCGCCTTGGCTACCGCCACTTTACTTCCTCCTTCCATCATCCAAACTCACCAGGAATGACCTCCGACCTTCGAATCCTAACATCCAACAAATCTAATCTAGTTGTCAAGCTTAGATCTATAGATTGTCACCGCCGAAACACCATATCTTATCTTCTACACCTTCAAAACTATGATATGAGCTTCGTCTTCGAACTCCAACGTCGCCTGAACACCAAAAGCGGCGCTTGCAGTCCTCTATTTTCTTCGGCTCTCTAACAACGACGACTGCCGTACTCCAGATCTAGAACTCTGTCGGGAACTGAGAATCTACGAAAATTGGCTCCCTCTAGAACTGATTTGTTTATGATTCCTTCAGATCTACTTTGTCTCCTGGTGGTTGGTGGTGGTTCCTCTACCGCCTCCTCTATCGAGTGAATCAAATCTACCGACTCCTCCAACGACTTTTGCTAACTGCCTCTTGATGCCTTGTGGTATCGCCAGAAAAATATTACATTAACATCTTGTTACTGGTTGCCTAGCCTCACGGTGACTCTTATATGTATTCCTTCTCTGTACTCTCATAATCTCTATCATACATGCAATACTCTTTTTCTCACACTCGTATGGCATCACATCCTTATAAACAAAGCAACGAATTATAAAATAATATGTGAATTATTTTTCTTTCAATATCTACAGTGTATGTTCATTATCATAGCTTCTATAGCTTCTATGACTAATGTGATTCTCTGGATATGATAAAAATTTAAATAATTATAATTGGTTTTAATTTTTGTTTATTTAATCGATGATAATTTTGGTATTTGTCTTTTTTCATATAGGTTTAATTAATATTTGTAAGGCAAGTACTCGACGAGTCTATAGTTAATTATTTTGTTAGTTCCAATAAAAATTTATGATTGTTAATTTTAAAATCGCATGGGTGGTTAAATTTTATATATTGTAACGCCCGCGTTTCCAAGCTAGGCATTATCATTGATGTAATAGTCTAGGTTAACCCTTGTAACTCTTTTTGAAGTATTAATGATGAAATATTTGAGTATTATGTGAATTATATGAATTATGTGTTTATTTTCTTAATTATTATAATTTAATGAATTAAGAATAAAATAAGAGTCAAATTTAAAGTATGAGATAAACCCGATATCTTTGCATAAAGATGTAGTGGTTGAAACAAGGATTCCGGAGATATAAAGAATGCCTAAATCCGAGTTATAACGAAGAAGTTATGACATGTCGAAGTTTCGCGACAGAACTGACAACGCTGAATGACGTAAAAAGTTACGTTAGATCAATATTTAGCCTTAGTGATCTAAACGAAAGTCGTAGAGTTCGTTAAACCGAGAGCGTGCATAAAAAGAACGCCCAAATCTGACTTTGTATGAGGAAGTTATGATTTTTCGAAGTTTCGACTTAGCAGTATGCAGCCTGAATACTCGATTTGAGATCGAGCGGTTTTTAGCCGAAACAATCTGAACGAGAATTGAAGATCTCGTTAATTGTAGTGAAACGATGAAAAGATAGGCGAAAACGGACGTCGGATGAAGAAGTTATGAATTTATAAAGGAGTTTTCATGTGTCGGCCTACTAAAAATAAATAATAAAAATAAACTCAAAATTAGCCGAAGGAGTCTAAACGAAAGTTGTAGAGCGTAGTCTCACCTACGCGTAGATATAAATAACGTCGAAAACGGAGTTCGTATGGGGAAGATATGAATTTTTGAAGTTTATTAAATATTTTTTATATTTATTTTAAATATAAATTATCCGATATTATCCAGGGAGGAGTCAGCGAGCTGATCCTCATTACGCCCAGCGTAATTTCAGATTACGCCCAGCGTAAATCGAAGTTCCAACCCCTATAAAAGGATGTCGAGGGCAGCCGAGTTCTTTGCTCATTTCTTCCCTTTCTCTCGTGTTTTTGCATCGTTTTTTGTGCAAGAATTATCCCGAAGCCCCGATATCATTCCCGAGCCCCGAAGCAAGTCTCGAAGCCCTGAAGATCCCGAGAAGTGTCATTCCCGAGCCGAAGCTCTGCCCGCGAGGAGTCCGGTTTTTGTGAAGATCTTCCGGATCTGCCGAAGAATACTACTTCTACAATCCGTAGTGCTGTCCGATCATCTTCTGATCAAGTGAGTGTGTGGTTACTTTCTTTTAACGCATAATTATGAAGTATTTTATATAAAATACGTGTTATGCGTATATTTTGTTGTTATATGTGTGAATGTATATTCACTTTCTTCTATCTCATAGATCTAATTTATTCTCTATGAAATATGCACTAGAACGCCCTTGTTGACGATCCTTTACTCCGACAGCATCTAGGGTTCCTCGAACAATGTGATATCTCACACCGGGTAAATCCTTAACCCTCCCCCCTCAGGCGACCAACGAAATAACCTAAACAAGGAGGGCAAAGGCTGAGAGACATCCATCTCAACACATACACGAGCAAACATGGGATGAGCCAAGGCAAGAGTGCGCTCATCTGCACGAAGGAATCGTCCAAAGGTTCCCAGTAGGTGCGTCCGAATAATCATCGATTTATACACTTATACACCCTTTGGGTGTTTTGTTTGACTTGATTCTGTCGAGTAAATACAATCAAGCAAAATCAGATTTTGATGCAACGAAAAAGAAATAGAAAAGATAAAAAATCAATATCACTAAAAGAAAATGGGTATAAAAACTTATTAGATACCATGGACCGCGGTATCTAATAAGTTCTATCTCATCTGTTATCTGGAATGTGTTTTGAATGAACATACTATACAGGTTTTAAACTATGTATAAAAATGTATATTTTATCTACTAAAATGTTGGGTAGAACATGGGTAGACAGTTGTCTTGTGATAAAAAGATGAGAGGCCTCAATGTTTTTGATTTAGTCATCTAGCGGAGTTTAGATGACGACCACAGACTTTTCTAGACAGTCCTGTGGAACGCTAGCAGGTTCGCCACCTGTAGGTGTTAATGAATTTGGGTGTTCATTCGTTGTACTCCATCCCCCTCATGGTTGCCTTATTTGACTTATATTGCTGAGGAACCCCCGAAGCATGTGTTGTCGCCCCGATGAAATATTCTTAGACTAGGTCCCTTCTGTTAGTTGTTTTAGGGACATAAAGTGAGAATAACGGGAATGGGTAATTGGGTTATTATTGGTTAATGAAAATAAAGTTAATTACTTATTGTGGGTTGAAAAACCTATATGCTCACCAGGCTCCCAAGCCTGGCCCACTCAGTTTTATTTGTATTACAGGAAGTGGCGCAAGGGCATAAGATGGATGAATCATCAAGTTGTTTTGTTTACAAGTTTGTATGTGTATATATTTGTTGAATGACTTGTAATGTTATCGTTTATGCTTTATGGTCTGTATCGGAACATGACATCCCGAGTTTTGATTATATAATGAAAATACATTTCTTGATGAAATGCTTTGGTAAATATTATTTTATCATACTTTGTTTTTGGGAACAAATTCTGCAACTCTTTCAAATCAAAATGATTTACTCTGAAATTATTTTAAAAGCATAAATGAAAATCGGTCTTTTCTGGCCGAGATTTTGGGGATGTCACAGTTGGTATCAAAGCATTAGTTTAAGCGAACTAGGAATTTGTAGGATTTCTAGACTTAAACTTAGAATGCTAAGTGGAATTTTGAGATGTGTGTCTGTTATATTTTAGACACGAGCACTAGTTTATTTTAGGAAAATTGCCTAAAATGCTTTTATGTGCTAAATGTTATATGTTGTCATATATGATATTATTTGTTCGGATCTATGGTCTGTTGCCGACCAGATCTGGAAACCTTACGTGTGTAGGATTCTAAGCGTACGTCTACGATATTAGGACTAGCATGTAAACGTTTCGTAGTGATAAGGATGATTTGAATATCTATCGTGAATAAGGATCTAATTTCACCTTATTCGATGTGTAGATCAAAAATGGTGAGAACGAGGAGTGGAGTTGGAAATGCTGATGAAAACAGGAATCAACCACCAATGATTGAGCAAATACCTGTCGTAGCAGCAACACCTGAGCCAATAACCATGGCTGGTGTGCAAATGATGATTCAAACAATGTTGGATCGTCAAATGGAGGAGACTAGGCGGTTGCTTCAACGGAATCGTGAAGAACTGTCAATTCGTGTGGAAGAGCCCGAATTAAATGAAGGGCACTCGAAAGGTGGAAACTTCAGTGGGTCTGTTGGTCAAGCCAACCCACCGATAGTTAGGCAAAACAACCATGATGGAATGAATGATGGAATGGGATGCAAGTACAAGGACTTTCTAACTTGCAAACCATCGACCTTCAATGGAAAGGAGGATCCGATTGGAGTTACGGATTGGATCTCTGAAATGGAGTTAGCCTTCATGACTTGTGGCTGCAGAGGCAAGTTGCAGACTATCTATGCAGTGCGTCAGTTCCGAGGTGGAGCCGTTCGTTGGTGGAACACTCTAGGGAAGACTTTAAGCCCTAATGAGCCACTGCAATTTTCATGGGCAGAGTTCTTGGCGCAGTTCAAGCGCAAGTTCTGCTCGGCTCAAAATCTGTTGGAATTAGAGAACAAGTTTCTGACATTGACGAAAGGCAGCATGTCAGTTGATGAATACACTAATAAATTTACCGATAAGATGGAGTTTGCTTTGCACATCGTTCCAGATGAGCTGACATAGGTTGACCGATACGCAAAAGGACTCCCATGGGAGTACGAGGTGCCAGTACGTCAGGCACATACTCTAGAGGCAGTCATCTGGGCTGCCAAGTCTGTTGAGAACATGATTAAGGGGAGAACCACCAACAAGGTTGAGGTTGGTGAGAAGAGAATGTTTGAGGGAACATCTAGGTTCCGGTAAGAAAAGCAAATTTTCGAAATCTGATTCGAAAAAGTTTGGAGGAAAAGGAGGCGAAGCGAAATGGTGTGATAAGTGTAAGAAAAATCACTTTGGGAAATGTTGTGAGGATGTAACCTGCTACAAGTGCGGAAAAATTGGGCATTTTGCCAATGAGTGTCCGAACAACAAAAGGATGTGTTTTGGTTGTAATGAAGAGGGGCACATTTTGAAAGACTGTCCGAAGAAGAAGGAGGCAGCAAAGCCCAACATTCCACCAAAGCCGAAGGCGAGAGCCTTCCAGATGACACTTGAGGCTGCAAAAGATGAAGCTGATGTCGCTTCAGGTACCTTTCTCATAAACGAATTACCTGCTCAAATTTTGTTTGATTCTAGAGCCAACTACTCCTTTATTTCGCATGAGTTTGGTAGAAAACTAGCTTTGCATGTTGATAGACTTGATAATGCTTTATTAGTCGAAGTTGCTAGTGGCAAGTTTGTACCTGTTAGCCATCGTATGAAAAACATCTTAATCGACCTTAATAGGAATAAATTTCACGAGGAATTATTGCCTATCGAACTTAATGGTTTCGACATCGTTTTGGTAATGGATTGGCTTAGTGCCAACGATGCCGAGATTTTATGCAAGAAGAAAATAGTGAAAGTAAACCCGCCTGGGAAGGAATCGTTTATGGTGTATGGAGATAAACGCAGAGTAAATTCTGGAATCATTTCTCTAATGAAAGCCATAAAGTGTTTGACCAAGGGGTGCACATCATACTTAGCATTCGTGATTGATGCTAAGAAGGAAAAGAAGGTGATGCAGAGTATTCTAGTGGTGTGTGATTATCCGGAAGTATTTCCCGAAGATCTTCCTGGATTACCACCTGATAGACAAGTGGAGTTCAGAATAGACTTGTTACCAGGGACCACGCCAATAGCAAAAGCACCTTATCGATTAGCACCGACGGAGATGAAGGAGATGATGATGCAACTTCAGGAGTTATTGGACAAAGGTTTCATTAGACCTAGTTCATCACCCTGGGGAGCTCCGGTGTTATTCGTGAGGAAGAAAGATGGAAGTATGAGAATGTGAATCGATTATAGAGAGCTGAACAAGGCGAAAATAAAGAATAGATACCCGTTGCCAAGGATTGATGACCTGTTTGATCAATTGCAAGGTTCAAGCTATTTCTCGAAGATCAATCTTAGGTCAGGATATAATCAGCTGAAAGTAAGAGAGAAAGATATAGAGAAGACTGCATTCAGAACTAGATATGGACACTACGAGTTCTTGGTTATGTCGTTTGGATTAACCAATGCTCCAGAAGCATTCATGGATTTAATGAATAGGTTTTGTAATCCATTCCTTGATAAATCTGTGATAGTGTTCATAGACGACATTCTGATTTATTCGAAAAGCCAAGAGGAGCATGGCAGACACTTGCGAGAAGTGTTAGAAGTCTTTAAGAAGGAGAAGTTGTATGCAAAGTTCTCCAAATGTGATTTTTGGATTTGAGAAGTCCAATTCTTGGGTCACGTGGTCAACCAGGAAAGGATAATGGTCGATCCAGCAAAGATTGAGGCTGTAATGAAGTGGGAACAACCGAAAAGTCCCACGCAGATCCGAAGCTTTTTAGGATTAGCCGGATATTACCGTAGGTTTATCCAAGGCTTTTCTTCGATTGCTACTCCATTAACAACTTTTACCCTCAAAGGAGCTACTTATGCTTGGAATGATAAGCATAAAGAAGCATTCGAGAAGCTAAAGAAGAAGTTATGCGAGGCACCGATACTTTCTTTACCCGATAGAGTTGAAGACTTCGCTGTCTATAGCGATGCGTCTGGGGTTGGATTGGGTTGTGTTTTGACCCAAAGAGAAAAGGTGATAGCATATGCGTCTTGACAGTTGAAGGGGCATGAAAAGAATTACCCGACTCATGATTTGGAGTTGGCAGCGGTAGTTTTCGCTCTAAAAATATGGAGACATTACCTCTATGGCACGAAGTGCAAACTTTTCACTGATCTTAAGAGTCTCCAATATCTCTTTAATCAGAAAGAGTTAAATATGAGAAAACGACGCTGGCTAGAGTTACTCAAGGACTATGACTGAGATACTTTACCATCCCGGTAAAGCTAATGTTGTTGCTGATGCTCTCAGTCGGAAAGTCAATCTTGAAAGGAAGAGGCCAAGAGCGTTGAGAATAGAAGTTGTCTCGACAATTGTGGAGAGTATAAAGAAAGCTCAAGAGGAAGCTTCTGAGAAAAATGACCGAAAGGAGGAACATTTGGGCAAAACGTTGGTGTTTGGTACAAACGGTCATGGACTGAAGGTATTCCAAGGTCGTATTTGGGTACCTAAGTCAAAAGGAATAAGAGATCTTCTGATGGAAGAAGCTCACAAAACCATGTACTCGATTCATCCTGGTAGCACTAAAATGTATAGGGACCTGAAACCCTACTATTGGTGGCTAACGATGAAGCTTGATGTTGCAAAGTATGTGGCCGAGTGTGTGACTTGTGCGAGAGTCAAGACACAACATCAGAACCCATACGGGAGTTTAGAACCTTTACCTGTGCCTATGGGTAAATGGGAAGACATTGCAATGGATTTTGTCACTAAACTACCCAGAACAAAGAATGGTCTCGACATGATTTGGGTGGTCGTTGATCGATTCACTAAGAGTGCGCATTTCATAGCAGCTAATGAGAAATGGTCTATGGAAAAGCTTGTGAATTCTTACGTGAAGGAAATTGTGAGGCTTCACGATGTTCCGTTAACGATTGTATCAGGACGTGATAGCCATTTCACCTCAAGATTTTGGAAGAGTCTACAAGAGGAAATGGGTACCAAGTTATGTTTAAGTACAGCTTACCATCCGCATGATGGGTTATGGTCATAAGACATCCTATGTGCTCATACAAACCCTAATGCTTGGATCTAGGTTTCTCTATTGTACATGCAAGTTATCCAAGACTATAAACCCTAATTCTAGCATACAAGTAATCATATTAACATAAGAATGGGTTTAAGATGATACCTTGATTGTTATGTAGCAATAACAATCCCAAATCTCCTTGTATTGAATTTAGAAAGCTTAGAGTCACAATTGTCACTCCTCTAATGGTTCACAAACACCATAAGCAAGAGGATGAAGAGGAGAGAGGATGGAGGCTGCCCAAAAACGTCTACAAACCCTAAAGAAGTCTTAGCCACGTTTTTGGGTCATAAGGGTCACATATATATATAGGAGGCTATTAGGGTTATCTAACAAGGAAACCCTAATTTGGATGCTTAAGCCCTAAGCAACCCATGGACTCCTTTAATTAGGGCCTTGGACGATTTCCTTGTGGGTTTCCCCATAGAATTCGTCCACTCCTTAATTTAAGACAATCCATAGCCCAAATTGCAATTATCCCATAATTACAATTCTAGTCCCTTAAGTTTAATTAATCTCTTTTAGTCACAAAACTAATTACCGATTAATTATTGACTAATATTAATTAAACAATATGATTTCTCCTTTAATATATTATTCTCATAATATATTAATAAATCATATTTAATCCTTTCTCTCCATAATTCATCCTATCAAGTTGCTTTGGTGAAGGTAACCCAAAAGGACCATGCATCATCGGGTCAAGTACATACCAAAATAGTTATGGACTTAGACACTAATCCAACAGTCTCTCACTTGGATAAGTCTAATAACTATTCTGCGTATGACTTCAGATCCTGATCTGCAATCGTAGCTTTCCAAAGCCGCTGTCAACTCTGATCCTATCAGATACGCGTGTCCTTTAGATAAGGGATCATATATTCCTCCATTCTAGATATCGTATGAGATATGATTTCAAATCATTCTCTTTGTACTATATCTCGATTCCCGATTTATGACGACTGACTAATTGAACAAATCAAATTAGCCCTAGCCCGGCTGAGCATTTACGTTTGTCATCATTAAATCATCGAGGGGCCCAAAGATATCGCTTTTATCCTACTTTGGATAAAAGGAACGGATAAACTTTGATACAATGTTTGCTTGCACTCACTCACCGAATCACACACAATAATATGTTTTATAACACCAAGTTACTAGTGCGTTTACATATTATCAATGTGCAACTGATTCGCAAGATACAACTCAAACATCTCGGTTTCAAGAATATAAGATGTTATTGTCTCACTAATCACTCGTGATACACTTCATGGAGTGATCCAAGTGAGCGTGGGTTTAATCCAATGCTCAAATCATATTCATAAGCACCCATGAACGTTGCAGCAAACATTTGCTTATGTCTAATACTCTTTTAGACAATCCACACACCAATTCACGACAGTCTTCATTCATACTTACTTCCAACGTATGACTAACTGTGGTCCGTTTGAATAATTCGATTATTCTTAATAAACTCAATTATTCTGGAAGTCAAAACATGCAAAGTGAAACTCAAGAATAATACTAATCCCATATGGCCTCAAACCTTTGAGTATAAATAAAACTCCTTTTATTTATCACCATATCGATTACTCATTATTTGTCGTTTCGGGTAATCAACTTCTTACTTGAATTATTACACTTGTCCCATGCTCCTAGCATGCACACAATGTTTACCTATGGTTCTTACTTTGTGAAATAGAACAAATTGAGTACATTTCCAATCATTCTCATTTCACAACTCCAAATCCTTTTTTCATAAGTGTAAGAATATCAAATTCTTGCCACTTATAGAATATGCTTGATTCTAACATTTTATGCAATCATCCTTTCGTAATGTCATTGCACCAAAGTCACAAAGACTATTGCTAATGATATTACAAAGTCCTCTATTGGAGATTGTTACAAGACAATTCCTTAGATATGATGTCTCTCACTCAAAGTACATTCCTTTGAACATCCTTTTGCATAAAAGTTTCTAATCTAGTCATAGATTTTCAATATTCAATTCCCAGTATGGACACGCTTCCATATTTTCCATATGCAACTCATTCTTAATAGAATCTTATATATTCGTAATAAACTCGATATGGTCCATCCAATATGGAAACATTTCCATAATTTCCATATGACAACTCATTCTTAATAGAATCTTTTCTATTTATAATAATGTCGATATGGTCCATTCAATACCATGCTTCCAACTACTCACAAGCAACCAATCCTCGTCGAACTTTGGATTGTCCTTTGATAGTTGTTTAATTATTTTAGTCAAAACCGATTCTAGTCCCTTTTCCCTCTAAATGCGCTAGACATTTGGAAAAATTTAGAATGGTCAAACATTAAAGCATTTGCAATCGATCCTATACCCGAAGCGTATGGGACACGACGCATAATGTTTTATTTGTTATGTTCTCAAAATTCGAATTGTGAAGAGGAATGTCGTAATCATAATCGAAATTTTAAGAACACACTATGTACCCTTGACTAAATTTATTAACATTTCTCAACCTAATCCTTTAGATTTGAAATGAAGCATAATATTCTCTCCCTTAATTATAGCAAAACAACTTTACAACCCTTACGACTTTGCAAGGTATAACTCTTGTTTTCTATAATTAATATTGCCAACTTGCAATACGTGCCTTAGAATCATACAATCATAACATTTATGCTCCCACTATCATGATGATTATTATAAAACATAACACTTATGCTCCCACTAGCTTTGACATGTATTCAGAAACAACTTAACTTTCAGAAAAACAATGCTTATTGAATTTCTTAAGTTAATGTTTCTAATACTTAGTGCTTTGATAATATTTTATCAAGGCTTCTTGAACTTATACACCTTTGCCTTAGATAGTTAATATGTGTGTGTAAACAATTGCCAAACCTCACAATTCAAATTATGGAAAGGGATACCGTAACCGTAATCGAATTCGAGAATGCAATTTTACAATCACTATCTTCTTAAAATCTTTCTTAGTGAAATTATTTCCTCACAGTCATTTTCATGCAGGAGGGAATCTTATGACACTTAGATTTTAATGGTGTATGCGTTCCTATCCATGTGAATTTGTCAAAACCAAAGTTCACAACAAATTCAAACTCATATGGACCGAACTTTCTTAATCTTGATTTCTTGCCTTATGGTAGCACAGCTGCCCACCATGTCTTCCAAGTAGTCAAGCAGCTCACCCTTTCCTATCAATGTAATTTTCATTGATCAAGGTCCTTGCCTTTTATGCATTCAAATGAGAACTCATGGAACTCACATGCATAATTAACTCAATTGGAGTGGCACAGAAATAATGTCAACACGATAGGTTGTAAACCTCAACTCGTGTGCTAGTGATGATCGATAAGGTTTATTTGATTTGTTCTTGAAACCTTTCAAGACCATTAAGACTCCCACTGACTCCTTGACATATAAGATTCTTTTGTCAATAACCATTTCTTGACAAACAAATATTCAAGAGTTAGTGTAGCTTTTATCAAAATACTTCATAAATTGGTCCTATTTGGTCTTTGTCTTATCCAAGACATCACAACTTACCAATTTCAAATGTGCAAGAATAAGAAAACCTTTTTCCCTATTCTACATTTAATGAATGTTATAAACCTTCTTAATACTTGTCACTCATTGTCACAATCTTAACTTTAAGACTTGTTATTGGAACGAAGTATGATTGACTTCTTGATTTAACCATTTCTTCAATCCTCGATTCCTCTTCTTATTCATACAATTGTACTAAGACTCATTTAGAGGATCAATTGAGATATGGTTCTTAATCATTAAGACCTATCATAAAGCATAAAAGCTACTCTCCCTTCTTCTTAGAATGGAGAAACTTTTATCTTTCTGCCTACATGATTCTTTTTATTCGTTTTGCTATTGATTTAAACCTTTTTAATCAATTTCGAATTACACTTAGTCTTATAAGTATAATCATATTTACTAAACTTTTAGTAAACCATGATGAATGTCTTTGTTACTCTTATGGTGGACTTTGACCAACACACAACTTTGTGTACTCGATCTTTTAGTCCTTCACTTGACACTTTGTCAATGAATTTGTCTAATTTCCAAATATGAAATTTCTCATTCATCGTGCAACCAAGTTGCGTGATTCCAAGTTTCTGTCCAATTGAAACTTGGGCGATGAGAAACTTTCCCTATTCGGTAAATTTCCGAAATTTCCACAAATAACATAATTAAGAATCAAATCCATTATTGCTCATATTAGAAACATTCAAACATCAATTTTTCATACACGCCATTGCAAGGATAAATAAATAAAATCAAAATTTATTTTATTGCGGAAATTTTTTTCCTTACTATGCAATTCATTGAAAAACTATGCTAATACATATTTCTTAGCAATCTTATTCTAACTCTAAGTAGTAGCTCAAGAATCTAATCTTCAAGTAATGCGATCGAAATCCATTTCTTCATGTTTAGATTCTGCTCACTTCTTCCCTTAAGCTTCCTTTCTTTTCTTCGATCCTACAAAACATCAATTGTAATCTTATCACATTATGTATTAAGAATATAGAATAGAAGCTTAAAAGAGTTAGTTAATGGATTTTACCTATATTAGAGCCATACGTTTCGACTCTCCCATCTCTTAGATCTCTTAGGTAACTGGGGCAGCTTCGTCTCCAATGCCCTTTCTCTTGGCAATAAAAGCAAATTGACTCTTTTGGAACATGACATGGAACTACTTCAGACATTGCCTTTCTCTTATGATCAAACTTTTCGATCATGGCATGTCTTTCGTTGCCATTGTCTATATCCATAGAGGTCTTGAAGGCAGATTCACCCATCAACTTTGCTTTTCTATTGCGCCAAACCATTGTTGATTTAGCAGTAATAAGCATATAGGTGAGATCTATAAGGGTCACGTCGTGGTTCATCAAATACTACTCTCTTACGAACTCACTATACGAGTTAGGAAGTGACTGAAGAACCCAATCAACAACCATTTCCCCACAGTTAACAGATCCCAACATTCTTAACCTATCAATGTGTGACTTCATCCCTAGGACGTGTGCACACACCAACTTTCCTTCTTTTGTTTACTTGCCAAAAAAGGCTTGAGTGATCTTGAACTTTTCAAGCCTTTGAACTTGTGGGTTAGGGAGAATAATTAGAGGAGGTGGAGGAAGTGAAACATGATTTCTTGTTCCTCGATCGAATCGTGGAATATCATCTTCATGTGGAAAGCTTGTTCCACGGGATTTGGGAAGACCATAGTTGTCAAACTTTGACATCTACAAAACAGGAGAAAACGAATTCAAGTTAGTTGATTGATTGAGTCCTTAGTAAATCACCCAAATGAGATACTAAGGCTAAGACCCAACACAATATTCTACAACTCGGGAGAGGGATGCCGTAACCCAAATTGCAGAATATTTGAAGGTAAGTGAATGACGATTCACTAATTTCCACCATGAAAAACGAAAAAGAAATTTAAGTTTTAAATCTATGAAAACTCCTAGATCATTTGAGATTCATTGAAAATTTTAATGGCATGTTTAAATCTCGATATGCCCCTCTCGTTTGTGACTGGGATGCCGAGGATCACAAAGCGGGTGTGAATAACCATGCAAACTACATGGTGCCCCCACATGTTACAGTCACCTATTCGATGTGCCGGTAAACCACACACGCTCCACCGAACTATGACAAACATTGAGTCACCCTTTGCTACCTTTGCTTAGAACCATTTAGTGTGTCGGTAAACCACACACGCTCCACTAACGTCTTTGCAAGGGCACAAAGTGTAATTTCATGGAATTGCATCAATTGACTTTTGCCTAAGTAACTAAGATTGGGAATTTTATGAAAACATTTAGTTACTTTAATAATTCATTATACTTATAATGGAAGGTTTCATCCTATCCTACCCGTTCGGCTAACGACCCTCCACTAGTCAAGAGTGCGGTAGGTAAGAGTGGATACCCATTCAATCGCCATTTTATAGGCAATTTCCTTAAACAACCCTTATAGACCAGCTTCGTGAATGAGGCCTACTAACGGTAAGACTGACTTTTACTCATACATATATATAATGTTAGACTTTTAATGTTATATATAGTATAGGGTGTATTTTACACTTTTAAAATATTAGGTGGTCAAATTTAACAATTATACTTTTAATTCAGTTAAATTGTAAACCAAAACTTTTATGGATTTATTAAACCTCTTTTAATTATACACCTTAATTAATTAATAAAACCATAAGGGTGTAATTTGAACTTTTTCAAAACAATACTAGGGTTTTTAGAATTTAACATTCCTAATTAAACTTTTAATCAACTTTTAAATTCCAAAACTTGAGGGAAAGTTTTGAAACATTTCAAAACATTAGGGTTTAGAATTTAAATATGCATCAAAATTAAACTATTAATCAAAATTTAAATTCCAAAACTTGAGGGCAAGTTTTGAAACCTTTTTCAAAACATTAGGGTTTCAACTATTTAAATTTCAAAACAACAAAACTTTTGAGGTCAAATTTAAACTATAAAACCTAAAGGGGAAAATATGAAACTTTTCATAACAACAAGGGTCAAATAACAAATAATCTAAATTAACATTTAATCACATAATTATCCATATTTGATTTATTTAATGATTTCTTGCAAAACAATTTACCAATTTCATCAAAATAATTAATCAATTATCATATAAGGAAACAATTATCTTATTAATTGATAAATATCTTCAATTAGATCAAGAATATAGTCAAATATATCATAAAATCGGATTAATATTGATCTAATATGATAAGGAAACTATCCTTAAGCAAAAACAACAAGAAATCTTGGTTTTCCCTCCATCTGACTAGCCAACTCGCCGAGTTAGGCATGGACTCGTCAAGTCACCTTGGACTCGGCGAGTTCATCTATGGACTCGGCGAGTCCAGCCTCCAGAACCACAAAAATCAAAATTTTCAATCACATAATGCATCAATACAATAGAAACCAGTCTAGGCTCTGATACCACTGATGGGTTATGGTCATAAGACATCCTATGTGCTCATACAAACCCTAATGCTTAGATCTAGGTTTCTCTATTGTACATGCAAGTTATCCAAGACTATAAACCCTAATTCTAGCATACAAGTAATCATATTAACATAAGAATGGGTTTAAGATGATACCTTGATTGTTATGTAGCAATAACAATCCCAAATCTCCTTGTATTGAATTTAGAAAGCTTAGAGTCACAATTGTCACTCCTCTAATGGTTCACAAACACCATAAGCAAGAGGATGAAGAGGAGAGAGGATGGAGGCTGCCCAAAAACGTCTACAAACCCTAAAGAAGTCTTAGCCACGTTTTTGGGTCATAAGGGTCACATATATATAGGAGGCTATTAGGGTTATCTAACAAGGAAACCCTAATTTGGATGCTTAAGCCCTAAGCAACCCATGGACTCCTTTAATTAGGGCCTTGGACGACTTCCTTATGGGTTTCCCCATAGAATTCGTCCACTCCTTAATTTAAGACAATCCATAGCCCAAATTGCAATTATCCCATAATTACAATTCTAGTCCCTTAAGTTTAATTAATCTCTTTTAGTCACAAAACTAATTACCAATTAATTATTGACTAATATTAATTAAACAATATGATTTCTCCTTTAATATATTATTCTCATAATATATTAATAAATAATATTTAATCCTTTCTCTCCATAATTCATCCTATCAAGTTGCTTTGGTGAAGGCAACCCAAAATGACCATGCACCATCGGGTCAAGTACATACCAAAATAGTTATGGACTTAGACACTAATCCAACACTGCAGACTGATGGTCAGAGTGAAAGAACAATACAAACACTTGAAGATATGCTGAGAGCATGTACCCTGGAATTCCTAGGTAACTGGGATGAACATCTACCTTTGGTAGAATTTTCCTACGATAATAGTTTCCACTCGAGCATAAAGATCGCACCTTATCAAGCTTTGTACGTACAGAAGTATTGTATGCCGTCTTGTTGGCTTGAGGCTAGAGAAAAGCAGTTTATGGGACCCGAGATGGTCCATCAGACTGCTGAGAAGTTGAAAGTGATCAGGGAAAGAATGTTAGTAGCTCAAGATCGTCAAAAGAGCTATGCTGACAAGAAGTGAAGGTCGATGACCTTCGAAGTTGGAGATTCGGTTTTGCTTAAAGTCTCGTCGTGGAAGGGACTTATAAGATTTGGTAAAAGGGGAAAGTTGAGTCCAAGGTTTATTGGACCGTTTAAAGTTCTTCAGAGAATTGGGAACCAAGCTTACAAGCTTGAATTACCCGAAGAACTAAATGGAATTCATAACACTTTTCATGTGTGTTATTTGAGGAAGTTCACGGGAGAAGTTCCCGATATAATTCCAATTTCTGAATTGAGAATTGATGAAAACAAGAGGTTAGTTGAAGAACCAGAGACAATTGTTGACCGAAAGACTAAGAAGCTTCGACGCAAGATGGTTGAATTAGTGCTTGTCCGTTGGAAACATACGAATGGGTCAAATCTCACCTGGGAAACAGAGAGTGACATGTTGAGTCGCTATCCGCATTTGTTTGTTGATGTGTGATTCCGGGGACGGAATCATCCTAAGGGGGAGAGAATTCTAATGCTTGCGTTTCCAGGCTAGGCATTATCATTGATGTAATAGTCTAGGTTAACCCTTGTAACTCTTTTTGGAGTATTAATGATGAAATATTTGAGTATTATGTGAATTATGTGTTTATTTTCTTAATTATTATAATTTAATGAATTAAGAATAAAATAAGCGTCAAATTTAAAGTATGAGATAAGCCTGATATGTTTGCATAAAGATATAGTGGTTGAAACAAGGATTCCGGAGATATAAAGAATGCCGAAATCCGAGCTATAACGAAGAAGTTATGACCTGTCGAAGTTTCGCAACAGAACCGACAACGCTAAATGACGTAAAAAGTGAAATTTACGTTAGAGCAATATTTATCCTTAGTGATCCAAATGAAATTCGTAGAGTTCGTTAAAACGAAAGCGTGCATAAAAAGAACGCCCAAATCTGACTTCGTATGAGGAAGTTATGATTTTTCGAAGTTTCGACTTAGCAGTATGCAGCCTGATTACTCGATTTGAGATCGAGCAGTTTTTAGCCGAAACAATCTAAACGAGAATTGAAGATCTCGTTAATTGTAGTGAAACGATGAAAAGATAGGCGAAAACGGACGTCGGATGAAGAAGTTATGAATTTATAACGGAGTTTTCCTGTCCCGGCCTACTAAAAATAAATTCAAAATTAGCCGAAGGAGTCTAAACGAAAGTTGTAGAGCGTAGTCTCACCTACGCGTGGATATAAAGAACGTCGAAAATGGAGTTCGTATGGGGAAGATATGAATTTTTGAAGTTTATTAAATATTTTTGATATTTAATTTAAATATAAATTATCCGATATTATCCAGGGGGAGTCAGCGAGCTGATCCTCATTACGCCCAGCATAATTTCAAATTCCGCCCAACGTAAATCGAAGTTCCAGCCCCCTATAAAAGGATGTCGAGGGCAGCCGAGTTCTTTGCTCATTTCTTCCCTTTCTCTCGCGTTTTTGCATCGTTTTTTGTGCAAGAATTATCCCGAAGCCCCGGTATCATTCCCGAGCCCCGAAGCAAGTCTCGAAGCTCCGAAGATCCCGAGAAGTGCCATTCCCGAGCCGAAGCTCTGCCCGCGAGGAGTCCGGTTTTTGTGAAGATCTTCCGGATCTGCCGAAGAATACTACTTCTACAAGCCGTAGTGTAACATCCCAAAAATACAAGCCAAAAATTTCATTTTTAATTATGTCATTTTAAAACCGACAGTGAAATAAAACATCTGTTATATTATGTCATGTCAAAACCAAAGTAGAAATAATCAAACATGTTATCATAAAACAATATCAGAGTGTAATCCCAAAGATCTCATGTGCGGAAAACCATAGTGTGATACGCTACGATCAAGCCGGCTCCTTCCTTTAGAAAACGAACTACCTGAAACCAAAACTGAAAACCGTAAGCACAAAGCTTAGTGAGTTCCCCCATCATACCACATACCACACAATCACATAACATACATACTGTCAGGCATTTCTGGGGTGCCCGACCTACCCGGTATGACCTTTCTGGGTTGCCGACCTACCCATGCGGCCATTCTGGGGTGTCGTCCTACCCATGTCAAGCCATTCTGGGGTGTTGACTATCCATGTCAAGCCATTCTGGGGTGCTGACTACCCTTCGGCCCTAACGACCGAACCTCGGGGACTATTTCACCCCTATTACTACTACTATCACATATCATAACATAACATATTATCAGACATATCTGGGGTGTCTGAACTACCCTTCGGTCCTAACAACCGAACTCGGGGACTGCTCCCCTCCTACTACCTTAAACTCATATAACAGGTCATGCTAGCATATAAACATAACATCACATACTGTCAGACGTATATGGGGTGTCTGACTACCCTCCGGTCCTAACAACCGAACTCTTCTACTATCACATATAACATATCATGCTAGCATATAACATATCAGCTAGTAGCAAACCTAGATGATATCACAGAGACAATCATCTATCATACGTCTCCTACTGGTGGGCCGGCATTGTGGCCTTAGACCCACCGCTACTGGAAGGTAACTCACCTCACATTGCGGAAGTCCCGAAGACACAATCCCACACTTGCTGAAGTCCCGCAAACTCGACCCCAGCTGCTGGCTGACAGATTCCCCGAACTGTCAACACCAAAATAACACCCGATTAATAATTGGGTCCCAATACATAACCATACGTATATTCTTTGGGTAATTACTACATTACCCCTGACTTGGCTTATTCAAGCCCAAGGCCCAATCCATAGGCCCAAAGTCAAATAGGAAATCAAAGCCCAACACATGGCCCAATTTTCCAAATTGGGCCTAGGCCTATACATGGTCTCATTCTGAGCCCCAACATCATATAATCATTCAGGCCCAAACTGTGGCCCATCTATGGCCCAATTTTCCAAATTGGGCCCAAGCCCCTTACATGGGCCTTACCCTAGGCCCATTTAATTATTCTAGTCTAATTGCTTGACTTTGGATGACCCATTAATAACCCGATCATCAAGGCCCAAAAGGAAGGCCCAACAATAAACCCAAGTGAAATTAGGGTTTCCCATAAAATGATGATTAGGGTTAAGTTTCCTACTTAACCCATTAAGGACTTAATCCATTAAGTCCATTATCGCTTAGATTAATCTTTGCCAAAGTTTATTATTTAATATCTCAAGTTATAAAATAATTCTCGTGTGCTTCCCGATTAATTCTCAAAAATTAGAGTTTAATTGGCATTAGTGTTTTCCAACCCAAAGACTAACCCATTTATTAACTTGTTGGGCTTCTAGATCAATTAGGGCTTCATTGGGCCTACTAGGCCCACTAGAATGTCATTAAGCCCATTAGGGTTTTATTAGGGTCCATTAAGGTTTTATTAAGCCCATTAAGTCTTATTAGGCCCATTAGGGCTTCCTTGGGCCCATTAGGGTTTCAAACCCTCCAACGAATCAACACAATCGAGACAAGGCACACCGCCACCTGACACGGCGGCCGGTGGCGGCGGGAGGCGGCAGCCACCACCTCACGGTGGTGGTTATGGTTTCTTTCTCATTATTCCATTTTCTTTTACAATTTACAATGAGATCATGAAATAACACACACACACACACACTATACTAAAATAAACACACACACACACACCGGCGGCAGCCACCATCCCATGGTGGCGGTGATGCCATGTTCGAGAGCTTCAGCCATACACACACACTAACTGGAACACAAACATCTTCACTTCTTTGCTCAGGAAAGGAAGACAACGACCCAATGATGGCGGCAGTGGCGATTTCACTTCGGCAGCCACCACCTCGTGGTGGTGGCGGTGGTTCCTTTGGGTTCCCAGTCGAACAGCCTCCCCCACACCCAAATCTTGAAGCGGCATTACACCCACATGAACTCGCGAAAACTGTAGCAACGATTCACGGTGGCTCGACTGATCTCGGTGGTTTTGGCTATAGCGAGTCGCCGGCAAAAGGGAAATAGCGAAGAAGGGTGGTGGCGATTTCCTGGAAGCTTGGCGGTACCGGCGATGTGGCTGACGACGGAACCGCAGGGAAGAAGTGATCGAAGATGCCACACTCCCGTCGGAACAGCCCCACAGCGGCAGCAAACGAGAGGTGATCGATCGTCGGCGGCTCCATTTTCATCAGAAAGGCGTGACGACAGTTGTAACATCGGGACTGGATGGTTGAATGCTCCCGTTGACGGCAACGCCATAGACCGGACTCAATCGTCACTTGGCGGCCGTGGACGGCCGGAAGTAGGCGAAACCGATGATGGCGGCTGGAGGATACCCGACGGCTGGCGGGAGGAGGCATAAGGGGGAAATGACGGCTGCTACATACGGGAGGGTTTAGGGTTTTGGTGGTGATGCTTTAAACGGGAATGAAGGAGTCATCGGGTTTAAATCCCGCTCCACTCAAAACTTTGCTCAATAAACAAGTTTAGTCCCTCCCCATAGGATCCTTTTCCAATCAAATCCTATATTTACCCATTAAACCCCAACATTAAAAATCCATTACAACTTAGGTACAATATTTCCAAAACAGCCCCTTTGTCTCCAAAATCACTTCAAATAAAGTCCCAAAAGTTACAATTTAACCCCTGCCTTCAATAATACTCACAAATTAAGTCCGAATTTACACTTTTAGCCCCCAACCTCTAAAATTGTGACAATAGCTCCTCGAGATCAACACTTGGCTAAATAATTATTTGTTTTAGGGCTACGAGCCATTCATTAATTATTTTATTTATTTAATAAATAAACGGGGTTTTACAACTCTCCCCCACTTAAATTAGATTTCGTCCTCGAAATCATTCCTTACTAATCCTTAAATACCAAGCCACTCTAGTAACATAGTCATCAACCTGGGCATGCCCTACCCTCCCCAGTGTAGCCATGACCAATCCTTGTAGAGCCCTAAAATCCACAGGTGAACGAATTCCCCACAGTAAGACCACATGTATTCTGTTCGAAATCTGCTGTCCTGAGATGGTCTGAATCCCTGAAAGACCACTCATACCGAATCATTATCGTCGAACCTAGTCCGCTTGTCTCCCAACTGTCTACTCAACTTCTGGTAACTCGAGGCTCCCATTATAAATCAGGGTCACAGACCCACTTATTTTTGCAGATCACTTATACTTGGCTAAAGCTCAGATAATCTCATTGCAAGTGACTTACCACTTCCCAATCAACCAGCTATTATGTCCGTATTTTCAACCTGAAATGCAAATACTAACACTGCCCAAACGCTAAAACTGCCCGAGCACTGAGCTGCCTGAAGCTGTATGCGCTGTTACATAGCTGCTTACCAAAAGCTACCGAGACTTCCTGGGTCTCAACTTGCTTTCCAATCCTCTGAAACACTAGGTTCCCATCCGACTGCGGAGCCAAAGGACTCCCTACTTAGTCGCCTCACACGACTTCTAAACGAAATCCTTCTCTGGAACTAGTTGTCACTAGTTATCATGTCACTGAGGCTCTAACAACCTTCTGGTCTAACCGATCAGGTCCATGCATCGAATCCTGTCATCATCACATCCAAGACTAAAAGTGATTGCTACATGACCAATGGTAGCCTTATCTCACATGCAATCTTGTACAGTCCATTGCTTTCCTGATCCCGTAACTGTAGTGATGCTCCTACATTCCTATCACAGACTCAACCAGATCTAATCCATCTGGGTAATTTCCGAAATCCAATCCGTGGGTTTCTTTATCCTCACTGATGCACCCGAACTGGTGGGTACCGTTGTTCCTTCCGCATTCTAACAACACGCTCCTGCCATCTATTAACCTAGTGAATGCTACGGCTGCACCCGCAGACTTACAACACTCTAACACTATCTGACTGCCTGGTGAATACTATGGCTACACCCACAGACTTACAACACCCCTCACACTATCTGCTGCTAGTGAATGCTACGGCTACACCCGCAGACTTACAACACTTTCCATACTACCTGATCGCTAGTGAATGGTATGGCTACCCCCATAGTCTTACAACACTTTCCAAACCGGGTCGAACACGCACTCGACCTAACACACCTCTGAACTTGAGTCCTAACCAGGACTGTAACCTGGGTCCCAAAACCTGCCATCATGTGACCCCACTCTATCAATACTACAACCCATTCCCATGATCAAAGCGTCACAGTAACCCACGAAATCATCTACACCCTCTGGCACAGTGAGAATCAGTGCCTCGCACAACCACTTTCTGAGAGTCTCGAAGGCTGCCTGCTGCCCAGGCCCCCAACGGAAGGCCACCGACTTCTTGGTCAGTCGGTTCAAAGGAACCCCAATCTCGGAGAAGTCCCGTATAAATCTCCGGCAATAACCCACCATACCCAGGGAATTCTGAATCTCAGATGGAGACCTCAGAATCTCCCACTACATCACGACCTCTATCTTGGCCGAATCAACTAAAATACCCTTCTGGTTGACAAGGCGGCCAAGAGATTGCACCTTGCGCAACCAGAACTCACAGTTGGGAGAACTTTATAAAAAGTCTCTCCCCCACTTAGATTCGACTAAGTCTTCACAGTACATGAGAATTGAAGGATTCCCCATCCTTCTTGCTTTCTAATATCCCACTGATAACAACCTATGCCTGCCATTGCTAGTGCTTAATCGCCGATTAAACCTAGAGATCTCGCATCCTCAGAAATATCGATGAGTACTCTTGAAATCTGTTCCATTCTGACACCTCAATTCATCTAACATGCTGTCAATTGAAGACTTTAATCTTCACTCTAGCTGACGAATCCTCGTTCCCACTCCCAATCTTGCAGTACGACTGAACTCTAACCGAACACAGCTCATGCGAAAGTACAATTCTCTTGATCATCCAGTGACCAACCACTTATGCATCTAACATCCACGGCTAACATTATCTTTTTCATGTCACCAGCTCTGTCCTAGCAACGGTAGTGCCTTGAACCCCCAAAATTCATCCATAGACAATTGCCGACCATACCTGAACAACGATAGAACCTCTGAACGTTGACTTCATTGGAGAACAATCACTCCAACCCTGATCGAGTATCCTTAAAATAATACTCCTGCATAGATCCTGACAAAGATCCGAAATGATAACAGTGCGCGCGGACCCTACTCCGCAAGATACGTCCCTCTGTAGGTTCATCAAGGACCTTCCGGCATGCAAGATGGCATATACGGTCCTTGGTAACTGAACACTAGTAGAAAACTGACTCGAGATCCGACTTATCCAAACTCACTCGCAATCCCAAAGCGATACGTATTCCCAATATCCATCTAATAAGATGACATACCCGCAACATCTGGAGGAATACTGATCCCCTTCTGCTAACATTACCAATCCTGCTACCCTGTAGCAACCTGAACCCTTGGAGTGACAAACTCCCTCGTGTACTTTCTCGTATTTGCTGCACTGACTCAAGCCCCGCTGGCCTTTCACCCGATGATTAGAAGCCATGGGTCTCTTCTCGGGACCCTCTACTATACGCACCCTGCACGCATCTCTCTTTCCAGGGTGCTCCTAAATCGATCCCGCATTTGCAACTCTTGGGAATCGTACCCTTCAGGGTCTGACACCCTGTCACGCTCACTAGCTCGCTTGCCAATGGCTAAGCTGCAACAACTGGAACATCCTTTGTCCCCAAACTGGGTCACAACTCTTCCCGGAAGCTTCTTAGATTCTCCAAGACTCTCGCTGATTCGAGTATGGATCCTGTGCTTTTAGTAGTACGGGCCCAATACTACCTTCCACACCTATCCATACTTTCCTCAGCAATCCCCCCGGATCCTCCAAGTCACTTCCTCAACCAGTACACCCAAGTCTAACTGAGTCTCACTACTAACTCACTGAAATATATCCTAGGCTTACCTAGGTTCCCGAACTCACCTAGTCCTCAGTTGCCGAAAGATTCCCAGTAATGTCAACTAGCTACCTTATGAATATAGCCACAGGCAACAGGGATCAGATAATCCTTCAAGTAACAGACTCATCCCTATAACGGTTGGACTCAGACAAGAGCTGCGCAATAGGGTCAAATCTATCACTCTGAGATTATCCAGCCCGTGCCACATGTGACTTAGCATATTCATTTAATAGTTAGCTCACATTACTAAAAGTCCCACAAAGCACAAAGCAAGCAACATTCAAACAGTGGAAACTCTAACCATCATATTCCAATCAAATCATATCTATCCTATAATCAGGAATCTATACATGCAACTCAAAGGCTCATATAATCAGGCATAACCTAAACAGGCTATCCTATCACCGACTGATCTGTATTAGCATGCAAGTCTACAAGCACATACAATAGGCATATAAGGCATCCTCCTAGATCCTTAGCCCTAATCTAGCATGCAGTTCTCATAATCATATCATATCATATCATGTATGGGTATCTTAGGGAAAACTTACTTGAGCTCGACTGATAGCATGCATCACACACTTTGTTCTTCTCAAAATTCTCTTCTCTTTAAAGATTCTTTTCAAACTGCTTTTTATAAAATGGTTTTACTTTTGAAAATTTTCATACCAAGCCCTTAGTTTGAGTTCAGACACACCCGAGAGTATGTCCGAATCCCTCAAACCAAGGCTCTGATACCAACTTGTAACATCGCAAAAATACAAGCCAAAAATTTCATTTTTAATTACGTCATTCTAAAACCGATAGTGAAATAAAACATCTGTTATATTATGTCATGTCAAAACCAAAGTAGAAATAATCAAACATGTTATCATAAAACAATATCAGAGTGTAATCCCAAAGATCTCATGTGCGGAAAACCATAGTGTGATGCGTTGCGATCAAGCCGACTCCTTCCTTTAGAAAAGAACTACCTGAAACCAAAACTGAAAACCGTAAGCACAAAGCTTAGTGAGTTCCCCCATCATACCACATACCACACAATCACATAACATACATACTGTCAGGCATTTCTAGGGTGCCCGAACTACCCGGTACGACCTTTCTGGGGTGCCGACCTACCCATGCGGCCATTCTGGGGTGTCGTCCTACCCATGTCAAGCCATTCTGGGGTGCTGACTACCCTTCGGCCCTAACGACCGAACCTCGGGGACTATTTCACCCCTATTACTACTACTATCACATATCATAACATAACATATTATCAGACATATCTGGGGTGTCTGAACTACCCTTCGGTCCTAACAACCGAACTCGGGGACTGCTCCCCTCCTACTACCTTAAACTCATATAACAGGTCATGCTAGCATATAAACATAACATCACATACTGTCAGACGTATATGGGGTGTCTGACTACCCTCCGGTCCTAAAAACCGAACTCTTCTACTATCACATATAACATATCATGCTAGCATATAACATATCAGCTAGTAGCAAACCTAGATGATATCACAGAGACAATCATCTATCATACGTCTCCTACTGGTGGGCCGGCATTGTGGCCTTAGACCCACCGCTACTGGAAGGTAACTCACCTCACATTGCGGAAGTCCCGAAGACACAATCCCACACTTGCTGAAGTCCCGCAAACTCGACCCCAGCTGCTGGCTGACAGATTCCCCGAACTGTCAACACCAAAATAACACCCGATTAATAATTGGGTCCCAATACATAACCATACGTATATTCTTTGGGTAATTACTACATTACCCCTGACTTGGCTTATTCAAGCCCAAGGCCCAATCCATAGGCCCAAAGTCAAATAGGAAATCAAAGCCCAACACATGGCCCAATTTTCCAAATTGGGCCTAGGCCTATACATGGTCTCATTCTGAGCCCCAACATCATATAATCATTCAGGCCCAAACTGTGGCCCATCTATGGCCCAATTTTCCAAATTGGGCCCAAGCCCCTTACATGGGCCTTACCCTAGGCCCATTTAATTATTCTAGTCTAATTGCTTGACTTTGGATGACCCATTAATAACCCGATCATCAAGGCCCAAAAGGAAGGCCCAACAATAAACCCAAGTGAAATTAGGGTTTCCCATAAAATGATGATTAGGGTTAAGTTTCCTACTTAACCCATTAAGGACTTAATCCATTAGGTCCATTATCGCTTAGATTAATCTTTGCCAAAGTTTATTATTTAATATCTCAAGTTATAAAATAATTCTCGTGTGCTTCCCGATTAATTCTCAAAAATTAGAGTTTAATTGGCATTAGTGTTTTCCAACCCAAAGACTAACCCATTTATTAACTTGTTGGGCTTCTAGATCAATTAGGGCTTTATTGGGCCTACTAGGCCCACTAGTATGTCATTAAGCCCATTAGGGTTTTATTAGGGTCCATTAAGGTTTTATTAAGCCCATTAAGTCTTATTAGGCCCATTATGGATTCCTTGGGCCCATTAGGGTTTCAAACCCTCCAACGAATCAACACAATCGAGACAAGGCACATCGTCACCCGACACGGCGGCCGGTGGCGGCAGCCACCACCTCACGGTGGTGGTTATGGTTTCTTTCTCATTATTCCATTTTCTTTTACAATTTACAATGAGCTCACGAAATAACACACACACACTATACTAAAATAAGCACACACATACACACACACACACCGGCGGCAGCCACCATCCCATAGTGGCGGTGATGCCATGTCCGAGAGCTTCAGCCATACACACACACTAACTGGAACACAAACATCTTCACTTCCTTGCTCGGGAAAGGAAGCCAACGACCCAATGATGGCGGCAGTGGCGATTTCACTTCGGCAGCCACCACCTCGTGGTGGTGGCGGTGGTTCCTTTGGGTTCCCAGTCGAACAGCCTCCCCCACACCCAAATCTTGAAGCAGCATTACACCCACATGAATTCACGAAAACTGTAGCAACGATTCACGGTGGCTCGACTGATCTCGGTGGTTTTGGCTATAACGAGTCGCGGACGAAGGGGAAATAGCGAATAAGGGTGGTGGCGATTTCCCGGAAGCTTGGTGGTACCGACGATGTGGCTGACGACGGAACTGCAGGGAAGAAGTGATCGAAGATGCCACACTCCCGACGGAACAACCCCACAGCGGCAGCAAACGAGAGGTGATCGATCGTCGGCGGCTCCATTTTCATCGGAAAGGCGCGACGGCAGTTGTAACATCGGGACTGGATGGTTGAATGCTCCCGTTGACGGCAACGCCATAGACCGGACTCAATCGTCGCTTGGCGGCCGTGGACGGTCGGAAGTAGGCGAAACCGATGATGGCGGCTGGAGGATACCCGACGTCTGGCGGTAGGAGGCATAAGGGGGAAATGACGGCTGCTACATACGGGAGGGTTTAGGGTTTTGGTGGTGATGCTTTAAACGGGAATGAAGGAGTCATCAGGTTTAAATCCCGCTCCACTCAAAACTTTGCTCAATAAACAAGTTTAGTCCCTCCCCATAGGATCCTTTTCCAATCAAATCCTATATTTACCCATTAAACCCCAACATTAAAAATCCATTACAACTTAGGTACAATATTTCCAAAACAGCCCCTTTGTCTCCAAAATCACTTCAAATAAAGTCCCAAAAGTTACAATTTAATCCCTGCCTTCAATAATACTCACAAATTAAGTCCGTATTTACACTTTTAGCCCCTAACCTTTAAAAGTGTGACAATAGCTCCTCGAGATCAACACTTGGCTAAATAATTATTTGTTTTAGGGCTACGAGCCATTCATTAATTATTTTATGTATTTAATAAATAAACGGGGTTTTACACGTAGTGCTGTCCGATCATCTTTTGATCAAGTGAGTGTGTGGTTACTTTCTTCTAACGCATAATTATGAAGTACTGTATATAAAATACGTGTTATGTGTATATTTTGTTGTTATATGTGTGAATGTATATTCACTTTCTTCTATCTCATAGATCTGATTTATTCTCTATGAAATACGTGTTATGTGTATGTGTCTCATCTGTTATCTGGAATGTGTTTTGAATGAACATATTATACATATTTTAAACTATGTATAAAAATGTATATTTTATCTACTAAAATGTTGGGTATAACAT
The DNA here is from genome assembly GCF_002870075.4 of Lactuca sativa. Taxonomy (NCBI): domain Eukaryota; kingdom Viridiplantae; phylum Streptophyta; class Magnoliopsida; order Asterales; family Asteraceae; genus Lactuca; species Lactuca sativa. Next base: position 273,355,371 of record NC_056627.2, read on the forward strand.
GGGTAGACAGTTGTCTTGTGATAAAAAGATGAGAGGCCTCGATGTTTTTGATTTAGTCATCTAGCGGAGTTTAGATGACGACTACAGACTTTTCTAGACAGTCCTGTGGAACGCTAGCAGGTTCGCCACCTGTAGGTGTTAATGAACTTGGGTGTTCATTCGCTATACTCCATCCCCCTCATGGTTGCCTTATTTGACTTATATTGCTGAGGAACCCCCGAAGCATGTGTTGTCGCCCCGATGAAATATTCTTAGACTAGGTCTGTTGTGTTAGTTGTTTTAGGGACATAAAGTGAGAATAACGGGAATGGGTAATTGGGTTATTGTTGGTTAATGAAAATAACGTTAATTACTTATTGTGGGTTGAAAAACCTATATGCTCACTAGGCTCCCAAGCCTGACCCACTCAGTTTTATTTGTATTATAGGAAGTGGCGCAAGGGCATAAGATGGATGAATCATCAAGTTGTTTTGTTTACAAGTTTCTATATGTATATATTTGTTGAATGACTTGTAATGTTATCGTTTATGCTTTATGGTCTGTATCGGAACATGACATCCCGAGTTTTGATTATATAATGAAAATACATTTCTTGATGAAATGCTTTGGTAAATATTATTTTATCATACTTTGTTTTTGGGAACAAATTCCACAACTCTTTCAAATCAAAAGGATTTACTCTGAAATTATTTTAAAAGCATAAATGAAAATCGGTCTTTTCTGGCCGAGATTTTGGGGATGTCGCATATATTTATTCTACTTTTAAATGGTGAATTAGTAAATTTTGTTAATTTTATTGTGCTATATAATTAAGTTGGTGGTTTTACTTAAAATTGAAAACTATATTTACTTATCTATTTTTGCATTTGAAAGTGGAATAATTTAGCAAAAATAAAAACTCATGAAAAAAATGTTTTTAATTAATTTTCACAAATTAAATTATCATGATGTTTGAGCTATTTTATGGATCTTGTTTGCATGGCCTATTTTTTTTTCTTTTTTTTGTATATCTGTCACTGACTGTATTAAACTGTGAATTTACTGTATTAAACTACAAATTGGTTGTACTATGCTGTGATGAATATATTAAGTTGTGAAATGAATGTATTAATTTGTGAGTTTTTTTAGTAAATTTTGTGTTTGCTTCTGAAATATGAGATGAAAGAAGCATTATACATAAATATGATTTCTCTAAGTATGTAAAATTTAAACTGTGAATTGATGACATTAAGTTGTGAATTTTCTGCCAAACTGTGAATTGATTGGTTAAATATAAATTTTCATGAATTTTATCTTAAAATATGAATGATTTATGTTAGAATGTTTGTATTAATTTTTTTTGTGAATATATTTAATTTTTTGTTATACAAATATGTAGGAATGTATTAGTTTTTATAATTATTTTGCATTAAACTTTGAATAAGTGAATTAATTGGTTTATTAAGTTGTGAATAGAGTATTTAAGGTGTCAATTAATGATTTTAAATATACAGACTAAGTTAGAAGGAAGAATGATTGCGACGGTGACACATGTCGTTGGTCGTGGCGTGTGGTAGTTAGTGGTGGTAGAGTTTGGGTTTGACATCTTTATATATATGTATATATATATATATATATATATATATATATATATATATATATATATATATATATATATATATGAGAATTAGTGTATAAAGGATTGTATTATGTTATGTTGTGAAGTTTATGTATTAAACAAAAAATGAACTTTATTAAGTTGTATATTTTATATAAAATTTGTCTTAAAATATGAATGAAGGTATGCAAGAACTATTAAACTTTGTATTAGTAAATTTATATGTTCATTAAACTGTGAATATGGTATTTTAATAGAATTGTTGCTCATAATTTAGGTTTTTTAGTTGTTATGTTGTGAATTGTATTTATAATATGTTATTTTGTAGATGTTTTCTCTAATAATATGAATTTAGTTTTTTTTAAGTTGTGAATTGTGATGTTTTATTGTTTCATAAACTATTTAGTTATGTTAATGTTATTTTTACTATAATTAATAAAAAAATATAATTTTATGTTGTGAATACATGACTCTTTTTTTTATTAATTTTAATATGAGAATATATTATTTTTTTATAAGTTTTAAGTTGTTTTTTTAAAATCGATCTTAATCTTTTTTATAGAGCATACAATGTGTTTGATTAAATTAAGAATAAGAGTCCTGAAATGTTTTGTTAAACTGTGAATTCTAATTTTCTTTATCCTAATTTGAATTTTATACCTATAAAATAGTTATGAATGTAGTGTATTAAACTGTGAATATGTGTTTTTATGTATTAATTTGTGAATATCTAAGTTAAGCTGTGAATGTGTTTTTATGCACTAAGTTGTGAATTAGTGTCTGAAATATTAAATTAAGTTGTGAATTAGTGTCTAAAATATTAAATTAAGTTGTGAATTAGTGTCTGAAATAATGAATTAAACTGTGATTTTTTTTAACCCTTATTTGATTTTATAGGGAATGATGTTGGCGGTGTTGACATTGTTGCTTTGTGGTGGCGATGGTTGATGGCAACATATGGTAGTTGGCAGTGTTAATGGTGGTGATGGTGGTAGAGTAATGCCATGTTCTATTTCTCACTCATCTTCTTCGCTAATTTCAGATAAGTTATCCTCATTTATGATTTACGTATATATTTTTCTTTTGATGTTTGCTGATGAAGTATGAGATAACTTATATATGTATTAAAATATAAATGAGTTTTTTATACACCGAAATATAAAATTATACTTGTAAATAACTTGTGAATGTATTATATTAAACTGTGAATTTGTTGTGTTAAACTGTAAATTTGTTCACAGCTTAATATAATAAATTCACAATTTAATAGATAAAAATACCTCTAGATATGAGCGTATAACTGTTAGTATTAAGTTATATATATATATATATATATATATATATATATATATATATATATATATAGTTGTGAATATATAATTTTGTGTATTAAATTATGAATTACTGTATTAAGTTGTGAACTTTTATGTATTAAATTGTGAAATAATTGTATTAAGTTGTGGATTGGCTGTATTAAGATTTGAAATTTTTATGAATTTTGTTTTTTCTTCTAAAATATGAGAAGAAAGAATCATTATACATATATATGATTTTCTCTAATTTTAACAAAATTATATAAAATTTAAACTGTGAATATTATGTAGATTAAATTTTGAAAAAATAGCAACCTCTAGATCTAAATGTATAAATCTATGTTTAAAGTTAAGAATATGACATTTTTATGTATTAAAGTTTTATTTTTTTATATTAAGATTTAAATTTTATATATTAAACGATAATTAAGTATATTAAATTGTGAATTGAATGCATGTTGCTATGATTTTTTTTATATATAATTTTTGTAATAAAATATGAATGGTTTATGTAAAAAAATATGTATTAATTTCTTGTGAATATATTTATTTTTAATGTTGTATAAGTATGTAAGAATGCCTTAGTTTTTATAATTATTTTGCATTAAATTCAAAATAGATGAATTAATCAATTTATTGAACTATGAATATAGTATTTAACATGTCATTGTCTGACTTTATATACAGATCTCATTTGGAAGAAAAAATTGATGCAATGTTGGCACAGGTGGTTGATGGCGGCATGTGGTGGTGGTAAAATTTGGGTTTTATTTCTATGAATTTAAGAATTACTTTAAAATAACTTATGTTAAGTTGTGAATTTTGTGTATTAAACTGTAAATGGACTGTATAAAGTTGTATTTTATAAAAGTTTTGTGTTAAAATATAAATTAATGCATGCACGAAAATATTAGACTAAAAAAATTACAATTTTACTATTTTCTTACCAAAAAGACAAAAAAATAAGGATTTTAACATACTTGATAATATTCACTATATATTTAGTAATTAAATGAGGTTCTTAGGGTTCTTAATCTTTTGTGGTTCTCATTTGAATTATATATATATATATATATATATATATATATATATATATATATATATATATATATATATATATATATATATATATATATATATATATATATATATAGGGTTAGGTTCATGTGAGACTGCCTAATTTTGTGATACCATGAGACGCATTTTTTATTTTATTTTTTGTAGTTAATTCAAGTTCTGAATATAATATTTAAAAAAAGAATTTTTGGATTTTTTCATTTATTTTGCGTTTTAAAATTATTTTTTAGAATATGTACAGTGTAATATTCTATTAGAATATTTCACGTATTTAAAAAAAAAAACGAGATTTTTTTTAATTTTTTTTAGTTAATTCAAGTTCCGAAAATAATATTTAAAAAAATAATTTTAAATTTTTTCTATTTGTTTTGCATTTTAAAATTATTTTTTAGAATATGTCAGTGTAATATTCTATTAGAATATTTCACGTATTTTTCAAAAAAAAAAACGGAATTTATTTTATTATTATTTTATTCTTTTTAGTTAATTCAAGTTCCAAAAATAATATTAAAAAAAAGAATTTTTAGATCTTTCCATTTATTTAGCATTTTAAAAGTAGTTTTAGATTTGGTCTCACGGTCTCAAATCAACCTGAACATATATATATATATATATATATATATATATATATATATATATATATATATATATATATATATATATATATATATATATATATATATAGGGTTAGGTTCATGTGAGACAGCCTAATTTTGTGAAACCGTGAGACACAATTTTTTTATTTTTTTAAATTTTTTTTAGTTAATTCAAGTTCCAAAAATAATATTTAAAAAAAGAATTTTTGGATTTTTCCATTTATTTTGCATTTTAAAATTATTTTTTCGAATATGTAAAGTGTAATATTCTATTAGAATATTTCACGTATTTTTCAAAAAAAAAATGGGATTTTTTATTTTATTTTATTTATTTTTTAGTTAATTCAAGTTCCGAAAATAATATTTAAAAAAAGAATTTTTTGCATTTTAAAATTATTTTTTAGAATATGTCAATGTAATATTCTATTAGAATACTTCACGTATTTTTCAAAAAAAAAACGGGATTTTTTTTTTTATTTTTTTTATTATTTTTATTATTTTTATTTTTATTTTATTTATTTTTATTTTTTTAGTTAATTCAGCTTCCGAAAATAATATTTAAAAAAAGAATTTTTGGATTTTTCCATTTATTTTGTATTTTAAAATTATTTTTAGATTTGGTCTTACGGTCTTATAAAATTAGAATATTTTCAAATGAACCTGAATATATATATATATATATATATATATATATATATATATATATATATATATATATATATATATATATATATATATATATATATATATATATATATATATATATATATATATATATATATAGTCTAAACGAAATTTCGGCTTCTACAAGTCATAATTTGATGCATAAAGCCCATATTTTTTTACCTTCTGTAAACCATAAGTAATTTTAATGAAATAAATTTTTAATTAACATGTAAACATGCACAAACAAAATTCCATCGATAGCGGGAAACATTTTTCTTATAGACAATGAATTGATGTACATTTGTCTCATTTATGTCTCCATATAAACAACCATCTAACCCACAACAATAATTATTAATCCATCAGAAAAAGATATTACACATAGCCATAGACGTGCTGTTCACAGGAAAAAGAATTAGTCATATATGTTTTAAAATTATATATTTAAAATTGTACTAAATAGACGGTTAGAAATAATTATGCTATTAATTTTAACTATAAAATAATAATTTTTAAGACTATCTTTAACTCCCCTTCGTCATTTAACCTTCACATGAAGTAAAAATACAGGATTAGTAGCGTTTTATCAACAATCTTATTTCATTTTTTACCATATTTATTAGGGCTAATGTCATAAAAACCCTCAAGTTTTCAGGGTTTTATCGGTTTTGCTCAATGTTGATTTTTATATCCGTTTTTACCCTAATATTTTCCAAAAAATGTTCGGTTTTACATTTTTACCGGTGATAACAGGTTATCTTTATATTAACTTCACAAAAAATTCTTAAGTTTATAGTTTTTTTTACGTTTTTACCCTTAGGTTTATATTTTTTTTACACTTTTACCCTGTGTATTTTTTTTTCATGTTATACGAATTCAAGCAGAAAAATCATATGAACATATATATATATATATATATATATATATATATATATATATATATATATATATATATATATATATATATTATGAAAAAAATATACTTAGGGTAAAAGTGTAAAAAAAAATTATAAACTTAAGGGTAAAAACGCAAAAAATTGTAAACTTAAAGGTTTGTTTTTTTTTTTTTTTTTTTTTTTTTTTTTTTTTTTTGCAAATTTAATATAATGGTGACGTGGAAAACCTGTTATCACCGGTAAAATGATAAAACTGAACATTTTTTTGAAAATGTTTGAGTAAAAACGGACATAAATTTCAACTTTGGGCAAAACCGACAAAACCCTGAAAACTTGATGGTTTTTATGACATTAATCCTATTTATTACACTTGAAAAATATATTCATAGTATAATAAAGACAAAATTGCAAAAATAGTCTCTGTGGTTGGCAAAATTTTGTGCTTTTGGTCCAAAATGAAACGTTGGTGCACCACTGGTCCAATTTTGAATTCTTTATGCGGTTTTGGTCCCCATGTTTCACATTTTAATGTGTTTTTGGTCCATACCCCACCTAAAATGACGAATATACCCTTATATAACTTTTTTTAAATTTTTTTTAATTGTTTTCTTAATATTTTAATAAAAAATAAATACAAAAAAATCCAACCCACCCCACCCCCTACATCTCTCACTCCTTACATTGACTCCAATTCCCTCTCACACTTCATTTCTTGACACTACTACTGCCGCCAGACCACCACCGCCGCTGGACCACCACCTTCTACATGTCACCAGACCACCATCACCGTCGGATATGCCCCTTTTGCAATTTTATCCTCCACCTACAACCTTGACTCCGGCGACAACAACAACCCACCTCCCACAACCTAAACTGCCTATTTCTCACCCCACCTCCCATTGTCTAACCTTGAAGACACTAGCCACCCTAGATAAACTTAAATCCCCAAATCAAATCCAAAAATTAAAGCCCCCATATCGAATTCTCCACAAAAATCAAATCCAAAAATTGTTTCTAATATTTTTTTCAGAAACTAAAATCAAAAGTCGATAATGGAGTAGAAAAGGAGAGATACAGGAAGGGAAAGGGATATGGATTCTTGTGGCTTTCCTGATACATAAATTAAGGAGTTAAGGAAGTTGTGAGGGTCTTTAATTTAATGCTAATGTCGGAGGAAATTAGATAACAACAATTTGGTGGCCAGATACAACAGACTATACACATAAAGTGAAGGTCCTAGCTCCAACGATGGCTTCAATTGGAAGGGGTCAGTTGCATTTTGATAAAGTGCAAGTCCAATGCTTTCCAAAGAAGGCCAAGAAAGAAGTAGAGGTGGAACAATTCGGACGAGGTGAAGCCAAGGCATCGACCTTGCCTCCGACGACGAGAGAAGCCCCACCTCCTACTGCCAATTGTGGTCGTCGCCGACTTCCTTCTTCTCTTGAGGTTACAGAAACTGAAAAACATCAGGATGGTGTTCTTTTCATATCTTCATCTCGAACAAAAAGTATAGTGTAATATCCAAAAATTTTAAGCCAAATCTAAACTTTTTCAACCATAAAACAAATAGTGTTTTACAAAAATGTTTTCAAAATATTATTCATCAGAGTGTCCCAGAAATATGATCATATGGATGAGGAGCGGTACGGTCAAGACTTTGCCTTGCCACGATCTCCGGAAGTACCTGAAACGATAAACTGAAACTGTAAGCCCGAGGGCTTAGTGAGCTACCCCCCCAAAATACCAATACCACACCGATAATACCATATCAAATAACAGATAACCAAAAACATGCATACTGGGCCTTCGGCTTGACTGGACCGCCCGACAGGGCCTATAGTCTATCTGGATCTATCCTGAGCTTTCAGTATGACTGGACCGCCATTCGGGCCTACAGTCTACCCGGACTGCTCGCAGGTATGTTGGCCTTCAGCACAAATCAGGACCGCCTCAACCCAAACATCAAGCAAATAACCATGTGCACAAGACTAACATATACTAGCATATACAGATGTAAGATATAACTATCTCACAGATCGTCGATCATAGCAATCTCTCGTAACCAGAGCACCAACCTAACCAGGTCACTAACATGCCAATCCTAATGGATCATAAGAGCACAACAACATACTGTCTATCCTGATACCGATCCAACAAATCCTACCACATGCATCATACTATAACCAAGATAATAACTAAAAGGGTCGGCCTTGGTGCCTTAGACCCTATTGATATAGTGAGGATAACTCACCTTGCTAGTAGCTCGGAATGAGACTACCCACACCTCCAGATATAGCTCCAACCACCTCGCCTGTACCCATAAGTGGCCCACTCAAAAATCACTCAAATTACCAAAAGGCCCTTGGGAGGTACAAGACATCCCACAGTCAAATCAAGTCACTAGTCAATGGTCAACAGTCCATGTTGACCTATTTGCTGAATATAACTTTCTCTGCCTCGAGTCCCTCTTGATTCCAAAATTTCTTGACTCGACTCACCGAGTCTCTAGCAGACTCGCCGAGTCGATACGCAACTCAGTGCTTGGAAGTCCAAACTGACTCGCCGGGTCATCTCCTAGATCTCGCCTAGTCCATGCGGGACCAATCTGGACAAAACCCTACCCAACTCACCGAGTCCATACGCATACTCCCATGATCAAGTGATTCTGAACAACCCTTTTGTTCCAATCAGTAGATCTAGGTCCCTAGAGTGCATTAGCAACGTAAAGGTACTACCTTTACGTATTTGCATGACTCAAAATCCACATCTAAGCTTGAAATGGGAATTTACTCATAAACAAGGGTTCCTTCATGACCCTACTAAGAACTTTATGAACTTAGGACTCAAAAGGGGGTCAGATCTGAAGTTTCAACTTCAGATCTAGCTCCCATGCCATAATCCCTTCATGAATAGCTAAAGAAAGCCCTAATCTTCACATATGAAAGTTTCTTAGAAGAAAGGAGACCAAGGTAACAGCTTGTTACCTCCAAAATGTGCCCAAGCTGAAGTAGACTCTAGATCTACACGAAATCCTTGATGCTAGCCTCTTGATCTACAATTTTCCTTCACAAAAGTCACTTCCCAAAGCTCCAAAACACTCTCCAAGATCACTCTCATAGAATTTAGGGTTTCTGGCTCTCAAGGGGTGATAGAGGATAGTGGGAGGCGCTAATGGTCCAATATATAGGGTGCAAAAACCATGAAATTTAGGGTTTCCTCTGTCAGCTCCTCCTCGTCGAGTCCCCCATGCCGACTCGCCGAGTCCCACATTAAATGACGTGTCCTGACCCGCTACTACTCGACGAGTCACATCGTCGACTCGTTGAGTAGACCTTAAAAACATGAAATCTAAATGGAATAATAATGATACCTGACAGTGGATGCTACAATTCTCCCCCCACTTATCTTAGACTTCATCCTCGAAGTCTGATGTAGCGAATAACTCCGGGTAATGCTCTCGCATCTCAGCCTCCGACTCCTATGTCCACTCGGATCCCCTCCGATGCTCCCATTGTATCTTCACCAACGGAACCTCCTTTTTGTGCAGGACTTTCACTTTCCTTTCCAAAACAGTAACCGGTCTCTCAATATAATTCGGGCGCTCATCAACCTGAATGTCATCCAGTGGCACCACTGCCTATGGGTCCATAATGCACTTTCACAATTGCGAAACGTGAAAGGTGTTGTGAACTCGACTGAGCTCATCCGATAATTCCAACCTGTACGCCACTTTACCAACCCTGGAAATGACCCGAAACGACCCAATGTAGCGGGGACCCAACTATCCCCTTTTTCTGAAGCGAATCACACCCTTCCAGGGTGATACCTTCAAGAGTACCATGTCATGAACCTGAAACTCCAAATCTGATCGGCGCCTATCAGCGTAACTCTTTTATCGACTATGGGCGGTCTGCAGCCACTGTCCGATCTGCTGGATCTTTTTGGTAGTATGCAAAACTACCTTTGTCCAACCCATCACTCTGTGTCCAACCTTACCTTACCCCAACATATCGGGGTTCGACATTTGCGACCATACAATAGCTTAAAAGGCGTGGTGCCAATACTGGAATGATAGTTGTTGTTGTAAGCAAACTCTGCAAGAGGTAGATGAGAATCCCAACTCCCTCCAAAGTCAATAGCACACGCCCTCAACATATCCTCAAGGGTATGAATGGTCTGCTCACTCTGCCCGTCGGTCTGAGGATGAAACGTTGTACTAAAGTGCAGTCGTGTACCCAGCTCCTCATGGAACTTCTGCCAGAAACGGGAGGTAAACCTGACATCCCGGTCGGAAGCGATGAAGACCGGAACTCCATGGCGAGAGACAATCTTGCGGACGTACATGTCGGCCAATTTCTCGGCCGACGAACTCTCCCGAATAGCCAAGAAATGGGAACTCTTGGTCAACCGATCCACGATGACCCATATAGCATCGAACACCTTCGCCGTCCTCGGCAGCTTCGTAATGAAGTCCATCGTGATCTACTCCCATTTCCACATGGGAATTTCTAGAGGCTGTAGCTTACCATGTGGCCTATGATTCTCGGCCTTGACCATCCTACAGGTCAAGCACCTCTCGACATACCAAGCGATTTCTCGCTTCATACATGGCCACTAGTAACTCAAACTCAGATCGCGGTACATCTTGGTGGCCCCCGGATGTATAGAAAAATGACACTTATGAGCCTCCTCCATCACTGTCTGCCTGAAACCACCAGACATCAGAACCCAAACCCGACCGTATCGGGTCAATAATCCACGGCTATCCTGAACGAACTGGGCGCTCTCGCCCTTGACCCTTTCCAACTTCTAGTTCTCTGGCCGCATGCCCTCAACCTGGGTATCTCTAATCAAGCTCACAAGCGGGGAATCCACCGCTATCCTCATGCACCTTGCTGGGGTAGAAGACCCAGCTGACTTGCGGCTCAAGGCGTCTGCTACCACGTTCGCTTTACCGGGGTGGTAAAGGATCTCGCACTCGTAGTCCTTGACTACATCCAGCCACCTACGTTGCCTCATATTCAGGTTTGGCTAATCCATGATGTGCCTTAAACTCTTGTGATCTGTGTATATGGTACAACGGACCGCATATAGGTAATGCCTCCAAATCTTGAGAGAGAATACCACCGCTCCCAACTCCAGATCATGTGTAGGGTAACTCGTCTCATGCGGCTTCAATTGCCGCGATGCATAGGCTATCACTCATCCTCTCTGCATGAGGACTACCCCAAAATTGTGATGGATGCATCACAAAATACTACAAAATCCTCAACTCCCTCGAGGAGTGTCAACACTAGCGCCTCGCATAAACACTGTCGGAGGGTCTCAAACGCCCTCTGCTGCTCAGGGCCCCACCAGAAGTCCACCCCCTTCCTTGTTAGACGAGTGAGGGGTACTGCAATCTTGGAGAAATCTCTAATGAGTCTCCAGTAGTACCCTGCTAATCCCAAGAAGCTCCTGATATCCGAGGGAGATTTCGGAATCTACCACTGCATAACCACCTCAACTTTGGCCGGATCGACCAAAATCCCATCTTGGTTAATGAGGTGCCCGAGGAACTGGAGCTCTCGCAACCAATACTCACACTTTGAGAACTTGGCATAAAGTCGTTCTCGCCTCAAGCTCCTCGTGCTGCTCTCGGGTCTTGGAATACACCAAGATATCATCTACGAACACAATGACCGAGTGACCAAGCATCGGTCTGCAGACCCGATTCATCAGATCCATGAACATTGTCGGCGCGTTGGTGAGCCCAAACGGCATCACCACGAACTCGTAATGACCATAATGAGTTCAAAACACAGTCTTCTCAATGTCTTCCTCTCTCACCCTGACCTGGTGATATCCGGATCTCAAATCGATTTTGGAAAACCAAGATGCACCCTGCAACTGATCGAAAAGATCATCTATCCTCGGGAGTGGATAACGGTTTTTCATCGTCAACTTGTTCAACTGCCTATAGTCAATGCACATTCGGTGCGACCCATCCTTCCTGACGAAGAGGATCGGTGCTCCCCACGGAGAACTACTCGGACGAATAAACTGCTTACCTAGCAGTTCATGCAGCTGAGACGATAGCTCGTACATCTCAGGTGGTGCCAACCGGTACGGTGCCTTAGCGATAGGAGCCACACCCGACACTATATCAATCCTAAACTCATCCAGCCTCTCCGGAGGCACTCCGGGTAACTCCTCTGGAAACACGTCAGCAAACTCTCTAACCACCGGGACCTCTGAAACTGAAGTCTGGTCCCTGACCCGCGTATACACCACATACGCTAAATAACCAGCACACCCATGATGAATATACTGTCGAGCCCTGGCTACCGAACAAAACCCTGATCCTACTCTGGTTGCCTCAACATATACCACCAGTTCTCCCCCACTTGGGGTTCGAACTACTACTCGCTGTCCCTCACAATCGATCATGGCGCCAAATCGACTAAGCAAATCCATCCCCGCGATCACACATACTTCCCCCATGGGAAGTGGAATCAAATCTATCAGGAAGGATACCCCGAAAATCTCCAAATCACTTCCCCGGTAGATCGAAGAAGCAGAAACCCCGTGTTCGTTGGCGATAGAAACTCGCAATGGACACTCAAGCTTATCTACCGGCACACTGAACCTCCTACTGAAAATCTGAGATACAAACGACCGACTCGCCCCCGAGTCGAATAAAAACAATGCAGGCAAATAGTTTACTAAAAACGTACCTAAACATAGGTACAGCAGATAAGCATCACATAGATATAATGACTGAAATAGAGAATAGAAACATACCAGCAACCACATCCGGTGCTGCCTTGGCCTCCTCGGCCGTGAACTGGAAGGCACGCCCTTGAGCCTTTGGAGGCTCCGCCTTGACTGGCCTCCCATCCGCCATCCTCAAAGTAGCTGGTGCGGAAACCTGCACTGGCTTGGCGGCGAGCTGCGGACATTTGGTCTTCACATGACCAACCTGATAACAATGATAACATATCCTCATATCTACCGGAGGGGCGGACTAGCTGTAACAGCCCGGAATCTCAGGTATTATTAAAATTATGTTTTTGGGGTGATTTAAGAGGGGACTCGGCGAGTTGGAGCCTAGACTCGCCGAGTAGGATCGCAGACTTGGTCGCGGGTCCGCGACTGGACTCGACGAGTCCAGATATGGACTCGGCGAGTCGACGCTGTTTAGCGGAAACCCTAACCGTTCAGGTTTGGGACGTATAAAAGGGACCCATTGGCCGTCATTGTTCGTTTTAGCCTTCTGAGAAGAACCCTAAATCGATTTAGTGCAGCAGGAGCAAGGATCTTAGGCCATTGTTGGTTATAGAAGAGTGGGTGTGCAAGGAAGAGGAAGGATTGGCTAAAAGAGCAGCAAGGGGTCACATTCTGAGGATTGGGAATACAGAGAATACATCATCCAGGTAAGAATTCGTGTATGCTCTGCTATATTGATGTATTTATGAAATTAGGGTTTATAGAACCCATTTAGTGATTTGATGAAGTAATGCCTTGTTACCCCACGACTATAATCTTGTATTAGGACCTTTAGAGGTCCAGAAGGTCCCATGCATGTGTACTTCGGGACGAGACCTATCTCAGGAAGCAGTTACTCGTCTGCATGGCATGGACTCGCCGAGTTGTTCTTCAGACTCGGCGAGTAGCTTGAAGATTTACTGGGACTCGCCGAGTTGTTCATCAGACTCGGCGAGTGGAGTCGGGGTGGCCCCGCGATTCTTCCACGCGGACCTCGTCGAGTCAAGAGGGATACTCGACGAGTAGAAAGGGAATATTCAGGAATTTGTTAGGACGACTAGACTCGCCGAGTCGCCATGGTACTCGCCGAGTCCAGTCGAGTTGACCGTTGACCGTTGACCAGAGTTGACCTAAGTCTGACTTCTTAGGGATAGTCACACTTAGATGATATGAGTGTTAATGAGTTATGTAATGCTATAGGAGGGTTGTAGCTCGTTGGTTTGTGCACGAGTGATTTCAGGAGTTGCTAGCTTTCAGCATTTACGAGGTGAGTCTTCTCACTATACTGTACCCGGAAGGGTTTGACTGTGTGACCGGAAGGTCGGATATGATATGTGATATGTATGCTATATGTGGTATGTTATATGTTATATGTGCTATGTATTATGGGCCGGAAGGCGATATGATGTGTGATGGACGGGAAGGTCGGCATGGGTAAGGCCGGAAGGTTTACCCAGCAGGGACGGAAGTCCCCTGAGACACATGGACCGGAGGATGTGTGATGGACCGGAAGGTCGGCGTGGGTAAGGCCGGAAGGTTTACCCAGCAGGGACGGAAGTCCCCTGAGACACATGGACCGGAAGGTCGGGCCTGGAAAGGCGTATGTGCGTAAGTTGTATATTGGGGAACTCACTAAGCATTTATGCTTACAGTTGTTGTGCATGTATTTCAGGTACTAGCGAGGACCGTGGGAAGGCGCCGGCATGATCGATACACACTGAAGATTGTTTTATGATCTTGGGAGTTCGAATAATTGTATTGACCGAATAATTAAACTGTTTATGCCTTGTTTTTAATGGAAATAACTATGTTTTAAAAATGAAAAATTTGTTTGAAAAATTTGAGTTGTTACAATTGGTATCAGAGCCTTGGTTTGAGGGATTCGGGTGCACCTTCGGGGGTAACTGAACTCAAACCGAGGATTTGAGGAAACTTTTCAAATAAAGGCATAAACTTTTGTAAATGGTTTTGTGGTAAGCAAGAAAGAAGCAGTGTGTACGATCAGTCAGCGCCCGAACGGTAAAGATCCCCAAAATACCTTACAATATTATATGATATGAATTGTTATGCATGCTAGAAGACTAGGTATTCATGATAGGACTAGAGTGGCCTGATTTGTGATGCCTTAGTCTAGGGAAGTTGCTTATATGAGATGCTTTGCTAGTATGCGGGTAGATAGAGCGTATCAGAAGTAGAGTACTCACTATCTGGAGTTTGGGGAGGAGGACTTGGGATGAACATTGATGCGGTGTGGTCGGTAGTATTGGGCCCGTACTACCGAGGACACCGGGTCAGTGGGAGGCCCAAGTAAGAATCCCTGGATATCTGGGACTGAGTAGGGTTGCGTGTCGAGTACGATTATACTCGGTAGAATCTCTGATAGTTTTATGTTGTATTTCAGAGATATCATGGTTAGACCGCGGCACGGGGCGAGTACGAGCGGTGTGAGTGACGAGGATATTCGTCAGATGATCCATGAGGAGGTGGCGGCGGCGATCCGGGCTGAGATCCCAGAGATGTTTGGGTCTATCAAGACCACCCTGATGGAGACGTTCGACGAGCGGTACACCGCATTGACCGAGGCTGCAACCGCTGCAGCTACCGCAGCTGTGGCCGCTGCTAGGCCACAGGGGGGTGATTCATTGCTGTTCCGAGAGTTCAGCAACACGAAGCCACCAGAGTTCGATGGGATGCAGGATCCGATTGCTGCGATGAGGTGGATCGCGGATATAGAGGGGTGCTTCTATACTTGTTCATGCCCGGAGCACCTGAGGGTACGGTTCGCTTTGAACCAGCTCCGTCTGGGAGCGAAGGACTGGTGGAAGTTCGTGACAGCGAATTTCACTTTGGCAGAGACTACAGCGGTGACATGGGAGGGGTTTACTGCCATGTTCAGGGATGAGTACGTTCCCCCGGTGGAGAGGGAACGATTGGTGCAGGAGTTCTTAACCCTCAAGCAGGGTACCGATTCTGTTGCGGTGATTACACGGAAGTTTCATGAGAGGGCGATGTTTTGCCCTGAGCTGGTGTCCTCAGAGCAGGCTCGGATGAGCCGATACTTGGGAGTCTTGAGGAGGGATATTCGGGAGTTTGTGTCAAACTCCACTTACCACACTTTTGCTGAGCTTCAGGCGAATGCCAGGAAGCGCGAGATCGAGTTGGAGACTCAGGCTAGGGAGGAGGCCGAGTCTCAGCAGGTGGATCGGCGACCGGCTCAGTTCCAGCCGGCAGCCAAGCGGACCAAGTCCGCTGATTCGAGGACAGGAGGTTCGAAGGGTCGCACTTGCGGGAAGTGCGGCAAGAGTCATGATGGAGCATGTCGATCTGGTGCTTGCTACAAGTGTGGCAAGGAGGGGCACATTGCTAGGGAGTGCCCCAAGGGATTTTCGGTTTGCTTTCATTGCAACCAGACTGGCCATAGGAAGGCCGAGTGCCCTCAGCTTCTTCAGGGATCTGCACCTGCTGCCGGAGTTCCTGCGACTCGACCGGTGAAGGCCGAGGCCCCGAGGGCTCGGGGAAGAGCCTTTCAGCTGACAGCGGAAGAGGTCCGTGCTGCGCCCGATGTTGTGGCAGGTATGTTGTAATTCATGTAATTATTTTAATGTCGATATGTTATGCTTATGTTATTATGCGCGTAGGTACTTTCCTTGTGAACTCTGTGCCTGCCTTAGTGTTATTTGACTCGGGTGCGAGTAGGTCCTTTGTGTCCTTGGCCTTTAGTCAGCATATTGGCGTTAGTCGTGAGTCGTTGAGTCGACCTTTGAGAGTCTCTATAGCTGACGAGAAGGTGATTTGTGCTACGGAGGTTCTTCGGGGATGTGTACTAGAGATTTTCGGGGTTGGATTCCCGATTGATCTGATTCCTATCGCGATGGGGGATGTCTGTGTCATCGTGGGCATGGACTGGCTGAGCCGGTTCGGCGCTGTCATCGACTGTGAGCGTCAGTTGGTGACTATACGAGACCCTAGAGGGGGAGTTCTTTCGGTATACGGCGAGGGTACCCGTTCGGGATCAGCTTTTTGTTCGGCCGCTAGGGCGAGGCAGTGTCTACGGCAGGGCTGTAAGGGTTTCGTGGCGTATGTGATGGATACGCGGGAGGTTTCTGAGAAACCGAAGTCAGTTGAGGAAGTTCCGGTGGTGCGCGAGTTTTCAGATGTCTTTCCCGAGGAGTTGCCGGGAGTGCCGCCTGTGAGGCAAGTAGAGTTTAGTATCGATCTGGTTCCGGGGGCAGCGCCTATTGCCAAAGTGCCCTATCGTCTTGCACCTCCAGAGATGCAAGAGTTGTCCTCGCAACTCCAGGAGTTGCTGGGAAAGGGATTCATTCGGCCGAGCAGCTCGCCATGGGGAGCACCTATTCTGTTCGTCAAAAAGAAGGATGGTTCACACCGGATGTGCATTGATTACCGGGAGTTGAACAAGCTAACGGTCAAGAACCGTTACCCGTTGCCGAGGATCGATGATTTATTCGATCAGTTGCAGGGAGCATCTTGGTTTTCCAAGATCGATCTGAGGTCAGGATACCATCAGGTGAGAGTACGGGATGAAGACGTCCAGAAGACAGCGTTTAGGACGCGATATGGACATTATGAGTTTGTGGTGATGCCTTTTGGACTCACCAATGCCCCGGCTGTGTTCATGGATCTCATGAACAGGGTATGCAGGCCGATGTTGGATCGGTCGGTGATCGTATTTATCGACGACATTCTGGTGTATTCGAGATCGAGAGAGCAGCATGAGGAGCATTTGAGGGAGGTCCTTGAGGTATTGAGGTCGGAGAAACTTTATGCAAAGTTCTCCAAATGTGACTTCTGGTTGCGGGAAGTCCAGTTTCTAGGACATGTGGTTAATCAGAAAGGGATATTGGTCGATCCGGCCAAGGTTGAGGCGGTGATGAGTTGGGAGGTGCCGAAGTCACCCTCTGAGATCAGAAGTTTCCTTGGGTTGGCAGGGTATTATCGGAGATTTATCAAGGATTTCTCCAAGATCGCAGTGCCACTCACCAGATTGACCCGGAAGGGTGTTACGTTCTCATGGGGGCCCGAGCAGCAGACCTCCTTTGAGACACTTCGCCAAAGATTGTGTGAAGCCCCGGTATTAGCTCTTCCAAAAGGGATGGAAGATTTCGTGGTATATTGCGATGCATCGATTTCGGGATTGGGTGCAGTGTTAATGCAGAGGGGTCATGTGATAGCTTATGCGTCGAGGCAGCTGAAGCCTCATGAGGCGAGATATCCCACGCATGATTTAGAGTTGGGGGCAGTAGTGTTCGCTCTCAAGATTTGGCGTCACTACTTGTATGGGGTTCGATGTACGATTTACACGGACCATAAGAGTTTGAAGTATTTGATGGATCAACCCAACCTAAATATGCGTCAGAGGAGGTGGTTGGATGTGGTCAAGGATTATGATTGTGAGATCCTGTACCACCCAGGCAAGGCTAATGTGGTAGCCGATGCATTGAGCCGCAGGGCGGAGAGCACTCCATTGCGAGATGTGTGCTTGAGACTGACCGTGATGACTCCTGTATTGGATGATATTCGTAGGGCACAGGCTGAGGCTGTGCGACCAGAAATGCAGAAGAAAGAGCGGGTTGTGGGGTTAATCTCAGAGTTTGTCAAGGATAGTCGAGGCCTTATGACGTTTCAGGGTCGGATTTGGGTGCCGTTCGTGGGCGGTACGCGTATTACGTTGATGGAAGAGGCTCATAAATCGAAATTCTCGATTCATCCCGGTGCTACAAAGATGTATTTGGATTTAAGGAAGGAATATTGGTGGCCCTGTATGAAGAGGGACGTGGCATGGTTCGTTGAGAGGTGCTTGACCTGCCGTAG
The DNA here is from genome assembly GCF_002870075.4 of Lactuca sativa. Taxonomy (NCBI): domain Eukaryota; kingdom Viridiplantae; phylum Streptophyta; class Magnoliopsida; order Asterales; family Asteraceae; genus Lactuca; species Lactuca sativa. The sequence goes on from NC_056627.2 coordinate 273,374,095, forward strand.
GGTTAAGGCTGAGCACCAGAGACCGCATGGCAAGTTACAGCCATTGGAGATCCCCGAGTGGAAGTGGGAACAGATTACTATGGATTTTATCACCAAATTGCCGAGGACTGCTAGGGGAGTTGACGCAATTTGGGTGATCGTGGATAGGTTGACAAAGAGTGCACACTTCCTTGCCATCAGTGAGAGTTCTTCGGCGGAGAAATTGGCGGAGATATACGTGAGAGAGGTGGTATCTCGGCACGGGGTGCCGATCTCGATTGTGTCAGACCGTGATGTGCGCTTTACTTCCAGATTCTGGAAGAAATTCCATGAGGAGCTGGGTACTAAATTGCATTTTAGTACCGCATACCATCCCCAGACAGACGGTCAGAGCGAGCGGACAATTCAGACACTGGAGGACATGCTTCGAGCGTGTGTGTTAGACTTCGGGGGTAGTTGGGATGCGTATTTACCATTGGCAGAGTTCTCCTACAACAACAGCCATCATTCGAGCATTGGTATGCCACCTTTCGAGCTGTTGTATGGTAGGAGGTGTCGGACCCCCATTTGCTGGGGAGAGGTGGGACAGAGAGTGATGGGCAGCACGGAGATCGTGCTCCAGACGACAGAGCAGATTCAGCGAGTGAGACAAAGGTTATTGACTGCCCAGAGCCGACAGAAGAGTTATGCAGACAGGCGCCGATCCGAGCTTGAATTTCAGGTCGGCGACTTTGTTCTCCTGAAGGTCTCTCCTTGGAAAGGAGTGATTCGGTTCAGGAAGAGAAGCAAGTTGGGGCCCCGGTATATTGGGCCATTTCGTGTGATTGCAAGGATAGGTCGGGTAGCCTACCGGTTGGAGTTGCCAGCGGAGTTGGGTCAGATCCATGACACTTTTCATGTGTCGCAGCTGAGGAAGTGCATAGCCGACGAGTCGGCAGTAGTTCCATTGGAGGATATTCAGGTGGATGCGAGCCTGAATTACGCGGAGAGACCAGTGGCTATCAGGGATCGGAAGATCAAGGTTCTGAAGAACAAGGAAGTACCTCTGGTGTTGGTTCAATGGCAACACCGTAAGGGATCAGAAATGACTTGGGAACCGGAGCGCGAAGTGCGGGAGCAGCATCCGGAACTATTTGCAGAGTGAGACTTCGAGGGCGAAGTCTAATCCAAGTGGGGGAGAGTTGTAACAGCCCGGAATCTCAGGTATTATTAAAATTATGTTTTTGGGGTGATTTAAGAGGGGACTCGGCGAGTTGGAGCCTAGACTCGCCGAGTAGGATCGCAGACTTGGTCGCGGGTCCGCGACTGGACTCGACGAGTCCAGATATGGACTCGGCGAGTCGACGCTGTTTAGCGGAAACCCTAACCGTTCAGGTTTGGGACGTATAAAAGGGACCCATTGGCCGTCATTGTTCGTTTTAGCCTTCTGAGAAGAACCCTAAATCGATTTAGTGCAGCAGGAGCAAGGATCTTAGGCCATTGTTGGTTATAGAAGAGTGGGTGTGCAAGGAAGAGGAAGGATTGGCTAAAAGAGCAGCAAGGGGTCACATTCTGAGGATTGGGAATACAGAGAATACATCATCCAGGTAAGAATTCGTGTATGCTCTGCTATATTGATGTATTTATGAAATTAGGGTTTATAGAACCCATTTAGTGATTTGATGAAGTAATGCCTTGTTACCCCACGACTATAATCTTGTATTAGGACCTTTAGAGGTCCAGAAGGTCCCATGCATGTGTACTTCGGGACGAGACCTATCTCAGGAAGCAGTTACTCGTCTGCATGGCATGGACTCGCCGAGTTGTTCTTCAGACTCGGCGAGTAGCTTGAAGATTTACTGGGACTCGCCGAGTTGTTCATCAGACTCGGCGAGTGGAGTCGGGGTGGCCCCGCGATTCTTCCACGCGGACCTCGTCGAGTCAAGAGGGATACTCGACGAGTAGAAAGGGAATATTCAGGAATTTGTTAGGACGACTAGACTCGCCGAGTCGCCATGGTACTCGCCGAGTCCAGTCGAGTTGACCGTTGACCGTTGACCAGAGTTGACCTAAGTCTGACTTCTTAGGGATAGTCACACTTAGATGATATGAGTGTTAATGAGTTATGTAATGCTATAGGAGGGTTGTAGCTCGTTGGTTTGTGCACGAGTGATTTCAGGAGTTGCTAGCTTTCAGCATTTACGAGGTGAGTCTTCTCACTATACTGTACCCGGAAGGGTTTGACTGTGTGACCGGAAGGTCGGATATGATATGTGATATGTATGCTATATGTGGTATGTTATATGTTATATGTGCTATGTATTATGGGCCGGAAGGCGATATGATGTGTGATGGACGGGAAGGTCGGCATGGGTAAGGCCGGAAGGTTTACCCAGCAGGGACGGAAGTCCCCTGAGACACATGGACCGGAGGATGTGTGATGGACCGGAAGGTCGGCGTGGGTAAGGCCGGAAGGTTTACCCAGCAGGGACGGAAGTCCCCTGAGACACATGGACCGGAAGGTCGGGCCTGGAAAGGCGTATGTGCGTAAGTTGTATATTGGGGAACTCACTAAGCATTTATGCTTACAGTTGTTGTGCATGTATTTCAGGTACTAGCGAGGACCGTGGGAAGGCGCCGGCATGATCGATACACACTGAAGATTGTTTTATGATCTTGGGAGTTCGAATAATTGTATTGACCGAATAATTAAACTGTTTATGCCTTGTTTTTAATGGAAATAACTATGTTTTAAAAATGAAAAATTTGTTTGAAAAATTTGAGTTGTTACAATTGGTATCAGAGCCTTGGTTTGAGGGATTCGGGTGCACCTTCGGGGGTAACTGAACTCAAACCGAGGATTTGAGGAAACTTTTCAAATAAAGGCATAAACTTTTGTAAATGGTTTTGTGGTAAGCAAGAAAGAAGCAGTGTGTACGATCAGTCAGCGCCCGAACGGTAAAGATCCCCAAAATACCTTACAATATTATATGATATGAATTGTTATGCATGCTAGAAGACTAGGTATTCATGATAGGACTAGAGTGGCCTGATTTGTGATGCCTTAGTCTAGGGAAGTTGCTTATATGAGATGCTTTGCTAGTATGCGGGTAGATAGAGCGTATCAGAAGTAGAGTACTCACTATCTGGAGTTTGGGGAGGAGGACTTGGGATGAACATTGATGCGGTGTGGTCGGTAGTATTGGGCCCGTACTACCGAGGACACCGGGTCAGTGGGAGGCCCAAGTAAGAATCCCTGGATATCTGGGACTGAGTAGGGTTGCGTGTCGAGTACGATTATACTCGGTAGAATCTCTGATAGTTTTATGTTGTATTTCAGAGATATCATGGTTAGACCGCGGCACGGGGCGAGTACGAGCGGTGTGAGTGACGAGGATATTCGTCAGATGATCCATGAGGAGGTGGCGGCGGCGATCCGGGCTGAGATCCCGGAGATGTTTGGGTCTATCAAGACCACCCTGATGGAGACGTTCGACGAGCGGTACACCGCATTGACCGAGGCTGCAACCGCTGCAGCTACCGCAGCTGTGGCCGCTGCTAGGCCACAGGGGGGTGATTCATTGCTGTTCCGAGAGTTCAGCAACACGAAGCCACCAGAGTTCGATGGGATGCAGGATCCGATTGCTGCGATGAGGTGGATCGCGGATATAGAGGGGTGCTTCTATACTTGTTCATGCCCGGAGCACCTGAGGGTACGGTTCGCTTTGAACCAGCTCCGTCTGGGAGCGAAGGACTGGTGGAAGTTCGTGACAGCGAATTTCACTTTGGCAGAGACTACAACGGTGACATGGGAGGGGTTTACTGCCATGTTCAGGGATGAGTACGTTCCCCCGGTGGAGAGGGAACGATTGGTGCAGGAGTTCTTAACCCTCAAGCAGGGTACCGATTCTGTTGCGGTGATTACACGGAAGTTTCATGAGAGGGCGATGTTTTGCCCTGAGCTGGTGTCCTCAGAGCAGGCTCGGATGAGCCGATACTTGGGAGTCTTGAGGAGGGATATTCGGGAGTTTGTGTCAAACTCCACTTACCACACTTTTGCTGAGCTTCAGGCGAATGCCAGGAAGCGCGAGATCGAGTTGGAGACTCAGGCTAGGGAGGAGGCCGAGTCTCAGCAGGTGGATCGGCGACCGGCTCAGTTCCAGCCGGCAGCCAAGCGGACCAAGTCCGCTGATTCGAGGACAGGAGGTTCGAAGGGTCGCACTTGCGGGAAGTGCGGCAAGAGTCATGATGGAGCATGTCGATCTGGTGCTTGCTACAAGTGTGGCAAGGAGGGGCACATTGCTAGGGAGTGCCCCAAGGGATTTTCGGTTTGCTTTCATTGCAACCAGACTGGCCATAGGAAGGCCGAGTGCCCTCAGCTTCTTCAGGGATCTGCACCTGCTGCCGGAGTTCCTGCGACTCGACCGGTGAAGGCCGAGGCCCCGAGGGCTCGGGGAAGAGCCTTTCAGCTGACAGCGGAAGAGGTCCGTGCTGCGCCCGATGTTGTGGCAGGTATGTTGTAATTCATGTAATTATTTTAATGTCGATATGTTATGCTTATGTTATTATGCGCGTAGGTACTTTCCTTGTGAACTCTGTGCCTGCCTTAGTGTTATTTGACTCGGGTGCGAGTAGGTCCTTTGTGTCCTTGGCCTTTAGTCAGCATATTGGCGTTAGTCGTGAGTCGTTGAGTCGACCTTTGAGAGTCTCTATAGCTGACGAGAAGGTGATTTGTGCTACGGAGGTTCTTCGGGGATGTGTACTAGAGATTTTCGGGGTTGGATTCCCGATTGATCTGATTCCTATCGCGATGGGGGATGTCTGTGTCATCGTGGGCATGGACTGGCTGAGCCGGTTCGGCGCTGTCATCGACTGTGAGCGTCAGTTGGTGACTATACGAGACCCTAGAGGGGGAGTTCTTTCGGTATACGGCGAGGGTACCCGTTCGGGATCAGCTTTTTGTTCGGCCGCTAGGGCGAGGCAGTGTCTACGGCAGGGCTGTAAGGGTTTCGTGGCGTATGTGATGGATACGCGGGAGGTTTCTGAGAAACCGAAGTCAGTTGAGGAAGTTCCGGTGGTGCGCGAGTTTTCAGATGTCTTTCCCGAGGAGTTGCCGGGAGTGCCGCCTGTGAGGCAAGTAGAGTTTAGTATCGATCTGGTTCCGGGGGCAGCGCCTATTGCCAAAGTGCCCTATCGTCTTGCACCTCCAGAGATGCAAGAGTTGTCCTCGCAACTCCAGGAGTTGCTGGGAAAGGGATTCATTCGGCCGAGCAGCTCGCCATGGGGAGCACCTATTCTGTTCGTCAAAAAGAAGGATGGTTCACACCGGATGTGCATTGATTACCGGGAGTTGAACAAGCTAACGGTCAAGAACCGTTACCCGTTGCCGAGGATCGATGATTTATTCGATCAGTTGCAGGGAGCATCTTGGTTTTCCAAGATCGATCTGAGGTCAGGATACCATCAGGTGAGAGTACGGGATGAAGACGTCCAGAAGACAGCGTTTAGGACGCGATATGGACATTATGAGTTTGTGGTGATGCCTTTTGGACTCACCAATGCCCCGGCTGTGTTCATGGATCTCATGAACAGGGTATGCAGGCCGATGTTGGATCGGTCGGTGATCGTATTTATCGACGACATTCTGGTGTATTCGAGATCGAGAGAGCAGCATGAGGAGCATTTGAGGGAGGTCCTTGAGGTATTGAGGTCGGAGAAACTTTATGCAAAGTTCTCCAAATGTGACTTCTGGTTGCGGGAAGTCCAGTTTCTAGGACATGTGGTTAATCAGAAAGGGATATTGGTCGATCCGGCCAAGGTTGAGGCGGTGATGAGTTGGGAGGTGCCGAAGTCACCCTCTGAGATCAGAAGTTTCCTTGGGTTGGCAGGGTATTATCGGAGATTTATCAAGGATTTCTCCAAGATCGCAGTGCCACTCACCAGATTGACCCGGAAGGGTGTTACGTTCTCATGGGGGCCCGAGCAGCAGACCTCCTTTGAGACACTTCGCCAAAGATTGTGTGAAGCCCCGGTATTAGCTCTTCCAAAAGGGATGGAAGATTTCGTGGTATATTGCGATGCATCGATTTCGGGATTGGGTGCAGTGTTAATGCAGAGGGGTCATGTGATAGCTTATGCGTCGAGGCAGCTGAAGCCTCATGAGGCGAGATATCCCACGCATGATTTAGAGTTGGGGGCAGTAGTGTTCGCTCTCAAGATTTGGCGTCACTACTTGTATGGGGTTCGATGTACGATTTACACGGACCATAAGAGTTTGAAGTATTTGATGGATCAACCCAACCTAAATATGCGTCAGAGGAGGTGGTTGGATGTGGTCAAGGATTATGATTGTGAGATCCTGTACCACCCAGGCAAGGCTAATGTGGTAGCCGATGCATTGAGCCGCAGGGCGGAGAGCACTCCATTGCGAGATGTGTGCTTGAGACTGACCGTGATGACTCCTGTATTGGATGATATTCGTAGGGCACAGGCTGAGGCTGTGCGACCAGAAATGCAGAAGAAAGAGCGGGTTGTGGGGTTAATCTCAGAGTTTGTCAAGGATAGTCGAGGCCTTATGACGTTTCAGGGTCGGATTTGGGTGCCGTTCGTGGGCGGTACGCGTATTACGTTGATGGAAGAGGCTCATAAATCGAAATTCTCGATTCATCCCGGTGCTACAAAGATGTATTTGGATTTAAGGAAGGAATATTGGTGGCCCTGTATGAAGAGGGACGTGGCATGGTTCGTTGAGAGGTGCTTGACCTGCCGTAGGGTTAAGGCTGAGCACCAGAGACCGCATGGCAAGTTACAGCCATTGGAGATCCCCGAGTGGAAGTGGGAACAGATTACTATGGATTTTATCACCAAATTGCCGAGGACTGCTAGGGGAGTTGACGCAATTTGGGTGATCGTGGATAGGTTGACAAAGAGTGCACACTTCCTTGCCATCAGTGAGAGTTCTTCGGCGGAGAAATTGGCGGAGATATACGTGAGAGAGGTGGTATCTCGGCACGGGGTGCCGATCTCGATTGTGTCAGACCGTGATGTGCGCTTTACTTCCAGATTCTGGAAGAAATTCCATGAGGAGCTGGGTACTAAATTGCATTTTAGTACCGCATACCATCCCCAGACAGACGGTCAGAGCGAGCGGACAATTCAGACACTGGAGGACATGCTTCGAGCGTGTGTGTTAGACTTCGGGGGTAGTTGGGATGCGTATTTACCATTGGCAGAGTTCTCCTACAACAACAGCCATCATTCGAGCATTGGTATGCCACCTTTCGAGCTGTTGTATGGTAGGAGGTGTCGGACCCCCATTTGCTGGGGAGAGGTGGGACAGAGAGTGATGGGCAGCACGGAGATCGTGCTCCAGACGACAGAGCAGATTCAGCGAGTGAGACAAAGGTTATTGACTGCCCAGAGCCGACAGAAGAGTTATGCAGACAGGCGCCGATCCGAGCTTGAATTTCAGGTCGGCGACTTCGTTCTCCTGAAGGTCTCTCCTTGGAAAGGAGTGATTCGGTTCAGGAAGAGAGGCAAGTTGGGGCCCCGATATATTGGGCCATTTCGTGTGATTGCAAGGATAGGTCGGGTAGCCTACCGGTTGGAGTTGCCAGCGGAGTTGGGTCAGATCCATGACACTTTTCATGTGTCGCAGCTGAGGAAGTGCATAGCCGACGAGTCGGCAGTAGTTCCATTGGAGGATATTCAGGTGGATGCGAGCCTGAATTACGCGGAGAGACCAGTGGCTATCAGGGATCGGAAGATCAAGGTTCTGAAGAACAAGGAAGTACCTCTGGTGTTGGTTCAATGGCAACACCGTAAGGGATCAGAAATGACTTGGGAACCGGAGCGCAAAATGCGGGAGCAGCATCCGGAACTATTTGCAGAGTGAGACTTCGAGGGCGAAGTCTAATCCAAGTGGGGGAGAGTTGTAACAGCCCGGAATCTCAGGTATTATTAAAATTATGTTTTTGGGGTGATTTAAGAGGGGACTCGGCGAGTTGGAGCCTAGACTCGCCGAGTAGGATCGCAGACTTGGTCGCGGGTCCGCGACTGGACTCGACGAGTCCAGATATGGACTCGGCGAGTTGGAGCCTAGACTCGCCGAGTAGGATCGCAGACTTGGTCGCGGGTCCGCGACTGGACTCGACGAGTCCAGATATGGACTCGGCGAGTCGACGCTGTTTAGCGGAAACCCTAACCGTTCAGGTTTGGGACGTATAAAAGGGACCCATTGGCCGTCATTGTTCGTTTTAGCCTTCTGAGAAGAACCCTAAATCGATTTAGTGCAGCAGGAGCAAGGATCTTAGGCCATTGTTGGTTATAGAAGAGTCGGTGTGCAAGGAAGAGGAAGGATTGGCTAAAAGAGCAGCAAGGGGTCACATTCTGAGGATTGGGAATACAGAGAATACATCATCCAGGTAAGAATTCGTGTATGCTCTGCTATATTGATGTATTTATGAAATTAGGGTTTATAGAACCCATTTAGTGATTTGATGAAGTAATGCCTTGTTACCCCACGACTATAATCTTGTATTAGGACCTTTAGAGGTCCAGAAGGTCCCATGCATGTGTACTTCGGGACGAGACCTATCTCAGGAAGCAGTTACTCGTCTGCATGGCATGGACTCGCCGAGTTGTTCTTCAGACTCGGCGAGTAGCTTGAAGATTTACTGGGACTCGCCGAGTTGTTCATCAGACTCGGCGAGTGGAGTCGGGGTGGCCCCGCGATTCTTCCACGCGGACCTCGTCGAGTCAAGAGGGATACTCGACGAGTAGAAAGGGAATATTCAGGAATTTGTTAGGACGACTAGACTCGCCGAGTCGCCATGGTACTCGCCGAGTCCAGTCGAGTTGACCGTTGACCGTTGACCAGAGTTGACCTAAGTCTGACTTCTTAGGGATAGTCACACTTAGATGATATGAGTGTTAATGAGTTATGTAATGCTATAGGAGGGTTGTAGCTCGTTGGTTTGTGCACGAGTGATTTCAGGAGTTGCTAGCTTTCAGCATTTACGAGGCGAGTCTTCTCACTATACTGTACCCGGAAGGGTTTGACTGTGTGACCGGAAGGTCGGATATGATATGTGATATGTATGCTATATGTGGTATGTTATATGTTATATGTGCTATGTATTATGGGCCGGAAGGCGATATGATGTGTGATGGACGGGAAGGTCGGCATGGGTAAGGCCGGAAGGTTTACCCAGCAGGGACGGAAGTCCCCTGAGACACATGGACCGGAGGATGTGTGATGGACCGGAAGGTCGGCGTGGGTAAGGCCGGAAGGTTTACCCAGCAGGGACGGAAGTCCCCTGAGACACATGGACCGGAAGGTCGGGCCTGGAAAGGCGTATGTGCGTAAGTTGTATATTGGGGAACTCACTAAGCATTTATGCTTACAGTTGTTGTGCATGTATTTCAGGTACTAGCGAGGACCGTGGGAAGGCGCCGGCATGATCGATACACACTAAAGATTGTTTTATGATCTTGGGAGTTCGAATAATTGTATTGACCGAATAATTAAACTGTTTATGCCTTGTTTTTAATGGAAATAACTATGTTTTAAAAATGAAAAATTTGTTTGAAAAATTTGAGTTGTTACACTAGCGACGGTCCCTGGCATAGTGCCCCTCCTTGCCACATTTATGGCAACCACCACCTGCTCGACAAAATCTAGAATGACCCCTGCCACACTTTCCACAAGCGCGGCTCTGCTGACCTCCGGTCCTAGTATCAACGGTCTTAGACCGCTTAGGTGTCGGCTGAGACTGTGGCGGAACCTGATGCTGCTCCTTCAACTGCAGCTCTATCTCCAACTCACGCCGCCTCGCGGCTTCCTGAAGATCCAGAAGACTATCACAACTGTAGCACTTGGTTCCTGGTATGTATTTTATTCTAGTATCTTGCATTTTGGCCCTCGACTCGGTGAGTTGAGGTCCAACTCGTCGAGTCGGAGCGTATTGGACACAAAAGTTTAATGACCTACTCGACGAGTCTGCATCCGGACTCGGTGAGTAGGTGCTATCCGGAAAAAAAACCCTAGATGAGGGTTTGCACCCTATTTAAACCAATTATTCAGCCTCCCTTTCGTCCCCAATGCTTCCAGAACTCCCCATAGCGAAACCTAGCCGTTTTTTAGAAGAACTAAGGCATTTTTAGTGGATCTTGCTAGTTGTGACCATAAGGAGGGAGGGAAAGGCTTGAGGAACAAGTGAAGACCAAGGGAACTCGAGTTTGTGCATCTTCCACAGTTCATTGGAGGTATAAAGTTGTAACCTTGCTCTTTCATTTGTTAGATCCCTTTTTGGGGAGATTTAACACTTTTATAAGCCATTTTTGGTGACCAACCATGGTTGGGGGTTGAGGCTTCAGAATCAAGTCATTAGGGGAGTCAAAAGGCAGTTGGGGGTTGCTTTTGCACCCTCTAAGGCCCCATGCATCATAAGAGCTTATTTTATGTCCTTTTGAGCTCAAAGACCCATGCATGCATGTAAAGTTTGTAACTTTACATGCTAGAACGATTGAAGGAGCTTCGATCTACCTTTTGGTCAAGGGTTATACTCTGGAAATCAAGAAATGAGACTTGGACATGCCCGACTCGACAAGTCGTTCTTGGGACTCGGCGTGTCCGAGACAAAACTCCCCTTTTCTGTTAAGGTTTGAAGGAACCCAGTTGAGCTCTAGAAGGGTTTTTAGAGGGTCCAAGGGAGTGACCCAACGTATTGGACTTAGCCTTAGATCTGGAGTTCATGGGACTCGACGAGTGCAAGAACGTACTCGGCGAGTCCAAGGTAATCTCCTTACAGTTGAAGATGAACTCGACGAGTTATTCATACAACTCGGCGAGTCAAGGACATGACTTGTTTATCAGATGAGGGTGAACTCGACGAGTTGTTCATCCAAATCGGCGAGTCGGATGAAGATTCATTCGATGTTCAAAAGAAGGGGGGACTCGTCGAGTCGTTGCTGAAATCGACGAGTAGAGTCGTGGATAAGGACGGGTAAAGAGTTAGGGACTCCACGAGTTGGCGGCCTAACTCGACGAGTCGGGTCAACTGGAAGTTGACTTTGACTTGGACTTGGTTAGGGGTAAAATAGTCATTTTACCCTAAGAGTAGAAATCAGATTCTAACTGAGTGTTTTGTGGGATTATAGCCGGAGGGTTACCGGAGCAGCAGTCAATCAGTTGTCGAGCAGTTTTTCAGCAGTCATCCTTCCGAGGTGAGTTACCTTAAAGTAGCGGTGGGTCTACGGCCACAATGCCGACCCACTAGTAGGGGTTGGATGTTAGATGATTTTCTCTGTGATATCATCTAGGTTTGCTGCTACATGTTATGTTATGTGCTTATATGATATGTGTTTATGTGGTAGTAGTAGCAGGGGGTGAATTAGTCCCCGGTTGTCGAGTGAAATAGACCGACAGGTACGTCAAGCACCCGAGAATGGCTTGACCTGGGTATGTCAGACACTCCATAATTTTCTGACAGTATATTAAGTTATGCTATGTGATTATGTGGTAGTGGTAGGGGTGAAATAGTCCCCGGTAGTCGGGTGAAATATACCGACGGGTACGTCAAGCACCCCAGAATGGCTTGACCTGGATACATCAAACACCTCAGAATGGTTTGACCTGGGTAAGTCTGGCGCCCCAGAATTGCCTGACAATATATTGTATGGTATGTGGTATTGTAGGGGGGTTCACTAAGCTTCGTGCTTACAGTCTTCAGTTTTGTTTCAGGTACCTCTTCAGCGAAGGGGAAGGAGTCGGCACAGTAGCTGCACATCATGCACACACCCCAGATTTCGGACTATGAGTTTCCTTGGGATTGTACTCTGACATTATCAGTATTTTCTGATTTGGATTTTCAGACATTATACAAAGTTTTATGAGATGTTATGATTTGTCAATGTTTTTCCTACGAATGTTTTGATTAAAGTAATTTATAAAAATGAAATTTTTCGTGAAAATTGGGATGTTAGAAGTTGGTATCAGAGCCCTAGTTTGAGGGATTCAGACACACCCTCGGGGGTGTCTAGACTCAAATCGAGGGATTAAAAACTTTTACAAGAAAATGGTTTTCTAAAGAATAAGATAAAGAGTTTTGAGAAAGAACGAAGTGTGTGATGTGCGCGACCGGTCGAGCTCAAGTAAGTTTTCCGCAAAGTACCCATACAAGTTTATGTTATATTTATCAGTTTCAGTAGAACAACATGCTAGAATAGGGTTAAGGATCCAGGGATGATGCCTTATGTGTCTGCTTTATGTGTTTCAACTTATGTGAATTGCATGCGAGTATTGAGTAGACAGCAGTTGATGGCCTGTTAGGTTATGTCTGAGAGTATGAGTTTAGCCTTGTATGCTAGTAAGTTTCATGTTATGAGGATAGGGTTGCATGAGATCGTTCCCTTTTTGTCTGAATGCTGCTTGCTTTATGCTTTGTGGGACTCTGAGTGATGGGAGTTAGCTATTAGGTGAATACGCTAAAGTCACATGTGATCAGGGTTGAATAATCTTAGAGGATTGGATTTGACCCTATTTCGCAGCTCTTGTTTGGGTCCTAACCGTTGTAGGGACGAGTCCCTTACTCGAAGGATTATCCGAGCCTCGTTGCACGTGATTGTATTCAAGTAATGGCTGATTGGCATTACAAAGAGGCTTTCAGTAGCTGAGGACTGGTTTGGGTGGGGTTAGAGGTACCTTAGGGCGAGCCTAGAATGGGAATAGCAGAGATCAGTAGTAGTAGAAGGGACTTGGTGGAGTCAAGGAGGTTCTTGAGGAAAGTACGGATAGATGTGCAAGGTAGTATGAGCCTGTACTACTGAAAGCAGAGGATCCACACTTGATTCAAGGAAGGCTGAGGCAAGACCAAGGAACTTGTGATAGATGTGATCCCTCTAGATGTATTAGTATCACTGTCAGTTGTCATTATGTATTGCAGAATGGTGGTGCTACGTCTGAGACCAGCAGTTGGCAGCCCAGGAGAAGGATCGGGTTCGAGTTCAGGCTCCGAATCAGTGGATGAGAGGCTACGCGAGCTCATCGCGTCCGAGATCACTAGAGGCATCCTTGATGCAACCCCGGTCATCTTTGGGTCGATCAAGGAAGGGATTGTTGAGCTGATGGAGGATCGCCTTCGGGCGTTCAGGAGTGACATGGCTACCACCCAGTCATGATCACGCACACTGTCCTTTAAGGACTTCAGGGGCAGTGGTGCACTGGATTTCCATGGGGCGAAGGACCCCATTGCTGCCAGACGATGGATTGCAGACATTGAATCTGCACAGTTGACCAGTTTCTTCCCCGAGGGGTCGAAGGTACGATTTGCAGTAGGGTGTTTGAGGAACCGGGCTAGGGATTGGTGGGAGTCGGTTAGTGACTCTCTGGGAGCCTCGGATGTTGAGGCTATGACATGGTCAGATTTTGTGACCCGGTTCAGAGCTGAGTTCGCGCCTGCAGTGGAACTCCAGCAGTTGGCCTGGGAGTTCCTGGATATGAGGCAGACGACTGAGTCAGTGGCGGAGATCACCGCCAAGTGTCGAGAGAGAGATTTATTGGTGCCCTAGTATGCGGGGGACGAGGATATGAGGAGGACCCGCTACCACGACATGTTGCGAGCCGACATTCGGGAGCATGTCAGCTTCTCAGCTTGTCCCACCCTGGATTCTATGATTACCAGGGCAAGGGAGAGGGAGATTGATCTGGAGAACATCCGAAAAGGAAGGCAGAGGAGGGGCAGGTGACTGGGGCTTCGGGGAAGAAGCCTAAGGGATCAGATGCTGGGCCGAAAGGTCAACAGAGCCGTAGCCACTTTAGGAAATGCGACAAGTTGCATGAGGGAGTTTGTAGGCTGGGAGCGTCTGGCTACTACAAGTGCGGCAAGACGGGGCAATTCAGCATGGATTGTACAACCCCTGCACCCACCTTTCAGACATCAGAGTTACTGTGTTTCCACTGCAACCAGAAGGGCCACAAGAAGTCCAATTGTCCCCAGTTGACAGCAGCAGCAACCACACCAGTGAAGGCGCTAGCCTTAGCGACCTTGCGGATTACTAATGGCCGGCAGGGCAAGGCGGCCGGAGGCTCCAGTGGTGAGGAGATGGGCTTTCCAGTTGACTACCGAGGAGGCACGCGCCGCACCTGATGTGGTGACGGGTATGATTCTTACCCACGGGATCATGTTTAGGGTCGTTCCATGTGAACGATATTCCTGTACAGATGTTGTTTGATTCAGGTGCCACTCGATTTTTTGTTTCTCTTGCGCTCAGCAAGAGGTTTCCCGAGTCTTCGGGCATGTTGGATTGCCATTTAGAGGTAGAGATTGCTGATGATCGATCGGTGTGAGCATCAGCAGTATTCCGAGATTGTGTGCTGAGATTATTCGAGGAGCGCTACCTAGTAGACTTGGTTCCCATACCTTTGCGGGGGAACAAGGTTATTATTGGCATGGATTGGCTAATCCCCAATGGGGCGGTGATCGACTGCGCGCAGCAGTTGGTGCGGATCAGGACCCTAAGTGGGGGAGAGCTGGTGATTCAGGGCGAGAGGCCACAGCGAGGACCAGCCTTATGTTCGGCAGCGAGGGCCAGGCGTTACCTTCAGCAGGGTTGCGCAGGATATGTCGCCTATGTCATGGATACCCGGGAGGCGGGTGAGGCGACGGTGAGTGACATTTCGGTGGTGCGAGACTACGCAGATGTGTTCCCAGAGGAACTTCCTGGGATACCTCCAGAGCGACAGGTGGAGTTCAGGATCAACCTAGTCCCTGGTGCGGCTCCGATAGCCAAGGCACCATATCAATTGGCTCCTCCCAAGATGCATGAGTTGTCTACGCGGCTGCAGGAGCTGCTAGACAAAGGATTTATTAGGCCGAGTAGTTCACCTTGGGGAGCCCTGAGTCTGTTTGTCAAGAAGAAGGACGGGTCACATCGCATGTGCATAGACTACCTGGAGCTGAACAAGGTAACGGTGAAAAACCGTTACCCACTCCCGAGGATTGACGACCTTTTTGACTAGCTCTAGGGAGCCTATTGGTTTTCCAAGATTGATCTGTGGTTGGGATACCATTAGATGAGGGTCAGAGAGGAGGATGTGCAGAAGACTGCGTTTCGGACTCGCTATGGCCATTATGAGTTCGTGGTGATGCCCTTCGAACTCACCAATGCTCCTGCCGCATTCATGGATCTCATGAACCGCGTGTGTAGGCTGATGCTGGATCGGTCCGTGATAGTATTTATTGATGATATCTTGGTTTACTCCAAGACACAGGAGCAACATGTGGATCACCTGCGAGTGGTTTTGGATACTATGAGGAAGGAGAGCTTGTACGCCAAGTTCTTCAAGTGTGAGTTCTGGTTGCGTGAGGTGCAATTTCTTGGGCAACTTCTCAATCAGAACGGGATTCTGGTTGACCCGGCCAAGGTGGAGGCCGTGATGAGATGGGAGGTTCCGAAGTCTCCATCTGAGATTCAAAGTTTCCTGGGATTAGCCGGCTACTATCGGAGGTTCATCCTGGATTTCTCCAAGATAGTCGTGCCCTTGAATCGACTTACGAAGAAGGTCGTAGTGTTCCGATGGGGGCCTAAGCAGCAGGCCGCATTTGAGACTCTAAGACAGAGATTGTGCGAGGCACCGATCCTAGCCCTGCCTGAGGGCATAGAGAATTTTGCGGTATATTGTGACGCGTCTATTTCGGGTTTGGGTGTGGTTTTGATGCAGAGAGGGCATGTTATTGCATACGCTTCGAGGCAGCTAAAGCCTCGAGAGGCGAATTATCCGACGCATGATTTGGAACTGGGGGCTGTTGTTTTTGCCCTCAAGATTTGGCGTCATTACCTCTATGGGGTTCGTTGTAGCATTTACACTGACCACAAGAGCCTGAGGTATCTCATGGATCTGCCGAATCTGAACATGAGGTAGTGTCGATGGTTGGATGTGGTGAAGGATTATGATTGCGAAATCCTTTACCATCCGAGGAAAGCTAACGTGGTGGCTGATGCGCTTAGCCGTAAGGCGACACCGATCAGAGATATCTGCATGCGGATGACAGTAGTGACCCCATTATTGGAGGAGATCCGAGAGGCCCAACAGGAGTCTATGAAGGAGGAACATCGGAAGAGTGAGAGTATAGTGGGTCAGGTTTCCTCCTTCGACTATGACAACAGGGGATTACTAACATTACACCGCAGGGATTGGTTCCATACCTCGGAAGCGTGCGCCAGGTCATGATGGAGGAGGCGCCTAACTATTTATGGTATGTACTTGACCCGACCTGGCATGGTCCATTTGGGTTGCATGGCACCATGCAATTGGATAGACTAAATGAGAGAAATAAAACTTTTGGTTTATTAATATATTATAAGTTCTAATATATTAATAATATTATTTAATTAGTTTGATCAAGAATTAATTTTAGAATTAATTAAGTGATCAAAAGATAACTAATTAAATATATGGGTTGATTATGTAAATCATCCATAACTTATATAGTGGGCTAAGAGGCTCCATGGATAATCAAGTTGGGTTGAACCCATTGGATGCTCCATGGAGGATCCATGGGAGTTACAAACCCATGGGTCATAGAAATGAAGAGTCATGACACATTAGGGTTTACATGGTGTAACCCTAAATGTGTCAACGCTATATAAAGCTCATGTTTCTCTCAAAATCGGCTATGACATTCATGTTTGAGGGATAGAGCCGATTTTTGAGTGTTACAATTTCTCTCCAAGTTTACTCCGTAGCATTTGGTGTTGTGTGAAGCATTTGAGGCATCACACTCGGGGTGCTAAGCTCACAAGGTTTCAAGGATCCAAATCAACAACAAGGTATATAGTTTTATCTTTCATTCAAGTTAAAATTGTTCCCCATGTATGCTAGATAGGATCATAACCTTGGAAATCAACTTTGCATGAGAATTAGACAAACATAGATCCAAGGTTATTAGGGTTGCATGTACACTTAGGAAGTGTTAGAATGCTCAAAACCCATCAGTGGTATCAGAGCCTAGGCTTGTTTTTTTGTTACTTGATGCAAAATTGTTGAAAAAAGCCGATTTTGTGCAATTTGCCTGATGAACTCGCCGAGTCCATGGGAGGACTCGCCAAGTTCATGTGTATCTTCATCCTACTCGCCGAGTAGGTTTGTGCACTCGACGAGTAGGAGCCTCAGAATGCAGTTTTTCGATTTTTGCTGCTGGAAATGGACTAGAAACATTACCCTAAACTGTTTTGGTGTTATTAAACTTGTTTTAGATGGTGTAATGTTTGTTCTAATCCATTTACAATGGCTAATATCAATTTTTCATGATTATATGTGTTCATATGGTCTTGAAACTTTGATATGGATATTCATGTTCTTGATCTTATGAATTTAGATGATCATAGGAATTACTTGTAACCTACTTGGTAGTTTAATTCTTGGTCATAATGTGTTTTAATGGAGTCCATAACTTGTCCTCAAGTTATGGAAAACCAAGAGTCACACTTGAATTAAAACCATTAAAAGAACACAAGAGTTAGAAAAATGAAAAGTCTTCATTTTAATACTCAATTAATTTCATAAGTTATAAGAAATGAAAAGTTTTGAAAGTTTACAAAACATGCCCTCAAGTTTTGGAATAAGTAAAGTCATATTAAAACTTTAGTTCCAACCCTTAGAATTTTAAAAGTTAAAATTCAACCCTTATACTTATAATATTATAAGTTAATAATATATATATATATATATATATATATATATATATATATATATATGTGTGTGTGTGTGTGTGTGTGTGTGTGTGTGTGTGTATAAGATCAAAGTCGTCTTACCGCTTGTACGCCTCATTCACGAAGCCAGTCTATAAGGTGGGTATAAGGTTGTTGTCTATAAAATGGTAACTTAATGGGTGTCCACTCTCACCTACCGCTTGCTTGATTGGTGGAGGGTCGTTAGCCGAATGGGTAGGACAATGACTTAAAAATTCTCATTAAAAGTATAATGATTATTATAAAGTAACTAAATGTTTTATAAATTCCCCTTTCTTAGTTACTTTAGGAAAAATGTGAATAAGGTGCTAATCCATGAAATTACACTTTGCACCTTGTTTAAGTCGTTGGTGGAGCGTGTGTGGTTTACCGGCACACTAACTTGGGCTTAACAAGGGAGGCAAAGGGTGACTTATGATTTTTCATGAGGTCGGAAGGAGCGCGTGTGGTTTACTGGCACTACGATTAAGTGAAAAACATTAAGGATACCAAGTAATTTGCATGGTTACTTCACACCTTGTTTTGTGATCCTCGGTATCCCAGTCACAAAACATGAAGGGCACACTCGAGATTGAAACATGCCATTGAAAAGTTCAATGAATCTCAAAAAATCTAGGAATTTCTAAAAACCAAATAAAACCTAATAATTTAATATTTCGTTTTCATGGTGGAAATTGGTAAATCGTCATTCACCTACCTTTCAAATATGTTATAACTTGGATTACGGCATCCCTCTTCTAGGTTATAATATATTGTGATTGGATCCTAGCCTTAATATTACATTTGGGTGTTTTATTAAGGACTATCTCTATATCTAAACTAAACTTATCTTTCTTCTCTTCAGATGTCTTCCAATAATTCTACTCCTGGCCCAAACCCTACTGGCTCCTTCTCTCTCATGAACCTTTGTGGGAGAGTCATATTTGATGGATCCAACTTTACTGACTGGATCAGAAACATCAGGATGGTCACTCGTTACGAGAACAAGGAATATGTTCTTGAAAAGGAGCTTAAGGTGCCTGAGCCAACTGCTACTCCTGAGGAGCTTGCTGAATATGAGGTTCATGAAAGTGATGCTACAAAAGTGGCATGCATCATGATGGCCACCATGACAGCCGAGCTCCAAAAGTCCTATGAGGACTACTATCCTTTTGAGATGCACCAGGATTTGATGGACCACTACCATCAGAGTGCTCGTCAAGAGCGATATGAAATCATCTCCTCTATGATCACAACCTGAATGAAAGATGGTGAACCCAACACAAGCCACACGCAGAAAATGAAAAGGTATGTAGATCGATTGATGAAGTTGAATGTGAACTTCCCTGAGGAGTTGGCAATAGATATTATTTTGCACTCCTTACCTTCATGTTATGATTAATTCCGCATGACATACCACATGAATAAGGAGGAAGTTACACTTAGCAAACTTCAGGGACTCCTAAAGACCGCATAATCAGGTCTTAAAGGTAAGTCGGTTGTGACCACTCCTACTCCTACTCCAAACTCCTCAACTGTCCTAGCAACCGGGAAAGGGAAATGGAAGAAGAGGAAGAACCCCTCGAAGGGTACCAAGGGGAAGACCCTTGAGGGCTCCTCTTCTAGCGGAACCAAGAAAGGTTCCGTTACACCTTCTTCTGATCCCAAAGAGGCTGAATGCTTCTATTGCCATGAAAAGTCGCACTGGAAGCGAAACTGCCCAAAGTACCAGCAAGATTTGAAGGTTGGGAAAGTGAAACCCAACCATGCAGGTATTTACACTATATCATCTAATAATTCACTCTATTCTAACTCTTGGGTCCTTGATACCGGTTGCGGTATTCATATTTGTTTTGAATTACAGGGACTAAGAAGAAGTGAGAATTTGGAGCATGGAAAGATAAAGTTGATCATGGGGAATAGGAAAGTTTCACCTGTCACCAAGATTGGAGTTTATACTTTGTTGCTTAGGAGTGGATTTACTTTAGATTTGAATAAGTGTTGTTATTCGCCAGAAATGGAAAGAAATATTATTTCCTTTCATGCTTTGTATAAACAAGGTTTTACCTTTTCTTTTGATAATGAAATTGGTGGAGTAAATGCTTTCTTTAATAATGTGTTTTATTTTAAAGCATTACCTTGAGATGGTGTGTATGAAGCTGTGTCTGTTGTAGATAATCTAGGAAATAATGTATTGTGTATTGATTCTACTAATGATAATAACTTGGATAAAGCATCATTATGGCATTGTCGTCTTGGACATATAAGCAAGAAACGCATAGGCCAACTCCAAAAGGATGGAGTCTTGGAATCATTTGACCTAAAGTCAGATGATAGTTGTTAATCATGCTTACTTGGAAAAATGACAAAGTCACCCTTCACAGGTTCTTGTGCTAGGGGTGAAGGTTTGTTGGATCTTGTACACACGGATGTGTGTGGACCCTTCAAACATGCCACAAGAGATGTTAATCGTTATTATGTGACTTTTACTGATGATTACAGTAGATATAGATATGTCTACTTAATCAAGCATAAGTCAGAGACTTTTGAAAGGTTTAAAGAGTTTAAATTGGAAGTTGAGAATCAATTGGGCAGGAACATTAAGATGCTTTGATCCGATCGTGGTGGTGAGTATCTTAGTACCGAGTTCCTCAACTATCTTAGGGAATGTGGGATTGTATCACAATTGACACCTCCCAGGACACCGCAGTTGAATGGTGTGGCTGAGAGGCGTAATCGAACCTTGTTGGATATGGTTCGTTCCATGATGAGTCGAGTTTCGCTACCAATCTCATTTTGGGGATATGCCTTAGAGACTGCCACCCATATCCTTAATCTGGTCCCTACAAATTAAGAAGGCTGCCAAAACACCTCACGAGATATGGACTGGAAAAGTTCCTAGTCTAGCCCACATGAAGGTTTGGGTTTGCAAGGATTTCGTGAGACGTGAGACTCATGACAAGCTCGAACCTCGAAGTGAGAGGTGTATTTCGAGAGAGAGAGTTCATAAGCGAAGGAAACAGTGGGATGCTAATTGACCTTGAAGAACTTCAAGAGTCAAGTGGTGAAGGAACCTCAAACCCTAGCAGCCAACTTGAGGAGGAAACTCCTGTTGTACCTCCAATTGTACCTCTGAGGCGTTCCACAAGGGTTAGGAATGTACCTGAGCATTACTATGGATTCCATATTATTGCGGAAGGTGATACACTTATCAGTGATGAGACACTGATAGGTCTGGATGAACCTAACAGTTATGCGGAAGCCATGGCAGGCCCCGAGTCTGCTAAATGGAAAGAGGCAATGGATAGCGAGATATAGTCCATGTATGACAATCAGGTATGGGACTTGGTTGACAATGTACCAGGTCATAAGACAGTTAGGTGCAAATGGATCTTCAAGAAGAAGACCGACATGGATGGTAATGCACACACCTATAAGGCACGATTGGTTGCAAAGGGCTTTTCTCAAACTCCAATAGTTGATTATGATGAGACCTTTTCACCAGTAGCCAAGATTAAGTCTATTAGGGTATTGTTAGCCATAGCTGCATTTCATGACTATGAAATATGGCAAATGGATGTCAAAACCGCTTTCCTTAATGGAAAGTTGGCTGAGGATGTTTACATGAATCAGCCAGAGGGTTTTGTCAGCACAAAGTACCCTAATAGAGTGTGTAAGCTTGAGAAATCCATTTATGGATTAAAGCAAGCACCTCGCAGATGGAATCTTTGATTTGATGAGAAAGTCAAAGGGTTTGGCTTTTCGAGAAGTGAAGATGAATCTTGTGTATATGTTAAGGCTAGTGGGAGTATAGTTAGCTTTTTGGTACTATATGTAGATGACATACTACTCATAGGAAATGACATCCCAACTCTGCAGGAAGTTAAGTCCTGGCTTGGGAAGTGTTTTGCTATGAAGGACCTAGGAGAAGCTGCCTATATTCTAGGGATAAGGATCTTGAGAGACCGGAGAAAAAGACTAATTGGACTTAGTCAGAGTACATACTTAGATAAGGTGCTGAAGAGATTCAGCATGCAAGATTCCAAGAAAGGAGAGTTACCCATCCAAAGTAACACTAGACTGAGTAAGACTCAGAGCCCGAGTACTGAGGTAGAGATAGCTGGAATGAGTCGCATACCTTATGCTTCGGCAGTAGGCTCGATCATGTATGCTATGACCTGTACTCGTCCTGTTGTGGCCTTTGCTTTAAGCATGGTTAGTAGGTATCAGGGGAACCCTGGTAAGGCTCACTGGACAGCGGTAAAGAATATTCTCAAGTACCTGCGGAGGACTAAGGACTAGGTCCTTACCCTTGGTGGGAGTGATGACTTGAGAGTTGTAGGGTATAGTGATGCTAGCTTCTAGACTGATAGAGATAATTTCCGCTCTCAGTCGGGCTGTGTCTTTACCTTAAATGGAGGAGCAATCTCTTGGAAAAGTTCCAAGCAGGAGACAGTGGCTGATTCAACTTGCGAATCAGAGTATATAGCGGCAAGCGAGGCGGAAAAAGAGGCTATACGGCTAAAGAACTTCAATGGAGACCTTGGAGTTGTACCAGCTATATCGAAGCCCATAGAGATTTTCTGTGATAGTGAAAGTGCAGTTGCCTTAGCAAAGGAACCAAGGGATCATGGGAGATCTAGACACATTGACAGAAAATATCATTTCATCAGACATCATATAGAAGAAGGACTCCTCGTGGCAAAGAGGGTATCATTAGATGAGAACCCGGCAGATCCCCTCACGAAGGGACTAGGTAGGGTTAAGCATCTCCAGCATGCTAGGAGCATAGGGCTAGCTGAAGGATGATATAAGTTTTAGTAGTTAGATAATTCTGAAATATTTAAAATGTATTTGACATTTGATGATGAATAAAAGTTGTGTTTACTCATGAGTAAAGTGTTTCTATCTTTTGTCAATCGTTTACTATTATTTCTTTTGCATGTTTTGACTTCCCGAATATTTATGTTGTGTTTTTACATATTATTCAAATTATCCACAGTCGGTCATATGTCGGGAGTAGATATGAATTAAGACTGTCATGAGTTGGTTGTAGAGGTCTAAGTTGTTGGACATGGCCTCAACACTCATGAGTGCTCATAAGTTCTGAGTATTGGATTCAACCCACGCTCGCTAGTATCACTTCATGGAATTTATCTCGAGTGACCGCGAGACGGTAATATCATATAAGTCTTCAAACCTATAGATATGATTTGTTACTTACGATTTGGTTATGCATTGATTGTACGAAAACGCATTGGTAACTCGATGTTATAAAACGTGCTTTTGTGTATAATTTAATGAGTGGTAGAACAAACATATGAGTCGAACTTTATCTGTTCCTTCTTGGATTAGAAGCTGATATCTGGGCCCCTCGATGATTTTGTTTTGACCTATGTACCGGGCCCGGTCAGAACTAAGTTGATGTGTTCAATTAAGTTCTATGTCAAACAAATCGGAAATCGGGAAACAAACTGCTAGATAATAAGCAAGACCATGTTCCATGTGTTTGTCCGGATGATATCTAGAACAGAGGATTATATGATCCCTTATCTGAAATGGCGTACCATCATCTTCTCAGTTCTGAGAAACCTTGAAAAGAGCTACGATTGCCGATTGGTTCCTGAAGTCACACTTGCAGTTATAGTTATTAGACTTATCTAAGTGGGAGACTGTTGGATAAGGTGTCTAAGTCCATAACTATTTCTGGTATGTACTTGACCCGACCCGACATAGTCCATGCAATTGGATATACTAAATGAGAGAAATAACAATTGTGGTTTATTAATATATTATAAGTTCTAATATATTAATAATATTATTTAATTAGTTTGATCAAGAATTAATTTTAGAATTAATTAAATGATCAAAAGATAACTAATTAAATATATGGGTTGATTATGTAAATCATCCATAACTTATATAGTGGGCTAAGAGGATCCATGGATAATCAAGTTGGGTTGAACCCATTGGATGCTCCATGGAGGCTCCATGGGAGTTACAAACCCATGGGTCATAGAAATGAAGAGTCATGACACATTAGCGTTTAGATGGTGTAACCCTAAATGTGTCAACGCTATATAAAGCTCATGTTTCTCTCAAAAATCGTCTATGACATGCATGTTTGAGGGCTAGAGCTGATTTTTGAGTGTTATAATTTCTCTCCAAGTTTACTCCATAGCATTTGGTGTTGTGTGAAGCATTTGAGGCATCACACTTGGGGTGCTAGGCTCACAAGGTTTCAAGGATCCAAATCAAAAACACAGTATGTAGTTTTATCTTTCATTCAAGTTAAAATTGTTCCCCATGTATGCTAGATAGGATCATAACCTTGGAAATCAACTTTGCATGAGAATTAGACAAACATAGATCCAAGGTTATTAGGGTTGCATGTACACTTAGGAAGTGTTAGAATGCTCAAAACCCATCTAACTGTATGGAGTATTTTCCTACCCGATTCTTTATTAAACCAACCAAATGTAAAAAAAAAAAAAAAAATTTATCAATAAGTGTCATTTAAGAAATGTTCGGGTGTACCTGATAATTACCTGACCCGAACTCAAACCTGAATACCCGAAACTCGAAAACCCGAATTACAATATAGGTCGGGTATCGGGTATTATTTTCTTAAGAAAATACCCGTTCTACCCGACCCGTTTTACCCGAAACCCGAAAATTTTACCCGTTCGACACCCCTAATCTAAGGTCCCATGCATCATGAGAGCTTATTTTAGTCCTTTTGAGCTCAAAGACCCATGCATGCACGTAAAGTTTGTAGCTTTACATGCTAGAACGATTGAAGGAGCTTAGATCTACCTTTTGGTCAAGGGTTGTACGCTGGAAATCGAGAAATGAGACTTGGACATGCCCGACTCGACGAGTCATTCTTGGGACTCGGCGAGTCCGAGGCAATACTCCCCTTTTCTGTTAAGGTTTGAAGGAACCCAATTGAGCTCTAGAAGGGTTTTTAGAGGGTCCAAGGGAGTGACCCAACGTATTGGACATAGCCTTAGATCTGGAGTTCATGGGACTCAACGAGTGCAAGAACGTACTCGGCAAGTCCAAGGCAATCTCCTTACAGTTGAAGATGAACTCGACGAGTCGTTCATACAACTCAGCGAGTCAAGGACATGACTTGTTTATCAGATGAGGGTGAACTCGACGAGTTGTTTATCTGACTCAGCGAGTCGGATGAAGATTCATTCGATGTTCAAAAAGAAGCGGGAACTCGTCGAGTCGTTGCTGAACTCGACGAGTAGAGTTGTGGATAAGGACGGGTAAAGAGTTAGGGACTCGACGAGTTGGCAGCCCAACTTGACGAGTCGGGTCAACTGGAAGTTGACTTTGACTTGGACTTGGTTAGGGGTAAAATAGTCATTTTACCCTAAGAGTAGATATCAGATTACAATTGAGTGTTTTGTGGGATTATAGCCGGAGGGTTACTGGAGCAGCAGTCAATCAGTTGTCGAGCAGTTTTTCAGCAGTCATCCTTCCGAGGTGAGTTACCTTAAAGTAGCGGTGGGTCTACGGCCACAATGCCGACCCACTAGTAGGGGTTGGATGTTAGATGATTTTCTCTGTGATATCATCTAGTTTTGCTGCTACATGTTATGTTATGTGCTTATATGATATGTGTTTATGTGGTAGTAGTAGCAGGGGGTGAATTAGTCCCCGGTTGTCGAGTGAAATAGACCGACAGGTACGTCAAGCACCCGAGAATGGCTTGACCTAGGTATGTCAGACACCCCATAATTTTCTGACAGTATATTAAGTTATGCTATGTGATTATGTGGTAGTGGTAGGGGTGAAATAGACCCCGGTAGTCGGGTGAAATATACCGACGGGTACGTCAAGCACCCCAGAATGGCTTGACCTGGATACATCAAACACCTAAGAATGGTTTGACCTGGGTAAGTCAGGCGCCCCAGAATTACCTGACAATATATTGTATGGTATGTGGTATTGTGGGGGGGGGGGGGGGGGTCACTAAGCTTCGTGCTTACAGTCTTCAGTTTTGTTTCAGGTACCTCTTCAGCAAAGGGGAAGGAGTCGGCGCGGTAGCTGCACATCATACACACACTCCAAATTCTGCACTATGAGTTTCCTTGGGGTTGTACTCTGACTCACTATTTTCTGAATCGGATTTTCAGACATTACACATAGTTTTATTAGATGTTATGATTTTTCAATGTTTTTTCTACGAATGATTTGATTAGAGTAATTTATAAAGATGAAATTTTTGGACATGAAAATTGTAAGTTGGGGGCTTCGTTTTATCGAAGTTCCGGTACTGGAAAGCCCGACTGGCTCCTCCTTCCACCTCTTACTGTTGTTACAGCCAACGTGGCTACAACGGCAGCCGTCTCAGCTAAGGCTGCATAACGCTCATCAAAGTACTTGACCATAACGGTCTTGATCAACCCAAACATCTCTGGTAGTTGCGCTCGAAAAGCAGTAGCAACCTCAACATGCAGGATCTCCCGAATCCTGGCATGCATCCAACTCCTCTGTCCCTATCTGCACCACGGGCTCAGGTGCAATAGGCTCATCCGGGCCTCCGCCCCCTGATCCTGATCCAGTCGTAAAGTGTCTCGTCATCACCACACTGAAAATATGCCCAAGACATCAGATAAACAACATAATATCGGGAGACTAATTTCCACAAACACTAGGGGTTGTGACTTCCTTGTTACGCGTATGGGTCCTGTGCTTTCAGTAGTATGGGCCCATACTACCTTCCACACCTACCCATATTTTTCTCAAGTATCACCACAACGCCCTAACAATAGACATCAACATAGAAAGCGCTCAACCCTCACTCCTAGAGGAATGCGAAACTATCTCACAACTGGCCTCACAGCTTCTCATGACCCATCCATCCATGAAACTTCCACCAACCCTGCAACATTAGTGTATCCTAGCCACACATAATGTTGGGCCCGATAGAATTTCGAATATCCAATCCTACCCTATAGTCGAATCAAACATTCTCAGGCTATAATATCTTGATTTTGCACAGTCGTGATGCATACACTAAATAATTACAGTAGTGATGTACACTCCATATAAAAGAAACCCTAGGCTAGTAGGAATCATATAATCAGGCAAGCCTATCCTGCAATTCCTGAAGATCCCTAGCCTAGCACTAGCATGTTGTTCTAACATATCATAATATCAAATAACTGCATGGTATTTTGAGGTTTACTTACAGGCTTCGGTTGATCGTACACTCTGCATCCACCATCCTTTATTTCGAAAACCATTTTAGAATTTATTCCGAAAATTTCCTTGATTTGAGACTGGATTCACACGATGTGACAACCTGAAATTTCCATTCGGTCAAACCCTAAAAGTCAACCCCTTCGTATCATAAGTCAATGTCATTATTTCTTATTTTTAAGAAATATAAAGTTCGTTTGATTATTTTAATATTATTTTTACACGAATGGGTGAAAGAAAGTGTCGCCTCGGGTTTTGATTTTTGAAAACCGCAAACACTTCGCATATTAGAAACACCCGACCAAACTTTTATGTTTTGGGTTTAGAAATCACCAAAACCGTAAACTCATGCCTATGTATGAGTTTACTCCCCAAAAGCTAGTCATTTGTGTTTACTCCCCAAAAGTCAAAAAGAGTAAACTCCAAACTATCCTCTCAAGTATCATCCAAGATTTAATTCCAAATCTTCAAAGTTGTAAGTGTTCTAACCATTTCAAGTTAGTAAAACACTTAATCTAGTGTTTGTGCATCTATTCATCCATTCATTTATGTGTTTTGTTTAGATTTTCCAAAACACCAAGAACACACACTAAGTGTTCTTGGCCTTTTAGCACACATCAAGCCTTCCATTAGTAAGTGGTTCTATCCTTGAGTGATTTTAATCTAGTATTGCATTTAAACATCAAGAAAATATGTCAAGAACACAAGACTTGAGGTGTTCACGGTCCAAGGGGATACTTGGGCCGTAAACACCATAAATGACACCAAAGTGTGTCTAAGCCTCAAATCTAAGCCCTAGTTGATGTTTAAGCCTTCCTTGACATGTTTAAACCCTTCCTCATTGAGTTTAAACCTAGAAAAACATCAAAGACCATCAAATATAGGGGTTTACGGTTTGGGGATCTCCCAAAACCGTAAACACCCTAAAGTGAGTTTAAGTTGGCCATTTTCCTTCCTTAGGCTTAGAAACTAGCTCATACACTTACCTAATTGTGTTAGGGACTTGAAAACATGGCTTTACACTCTTCCATATGGGTTTACAGTTTATGAACCCAAGGGAAAACGCCATGAGGCCGTAAACTCCTCAAAAGAGGTGTTTTGATGCCCTAGTCCATTCCAAAGGCCAAACCACTTAGTAGAATTGCTCCAAGAGGCTTGTTAAACCACCAAACAACACCTAGTCATTAGGACTAGAGTTTACGACCATAAACTCTAGAGTTTACTACCGTAAACTCTTGGTGTCATGACCATCAAAACCGTAAACTCCAAGGGAGTTTACCCTTGGACCCCAAACACACTAGCCTTTCCCTACAACACTTAGATGCAACCCTTGAGACGTATAACACTTATATAAAGTGTTTAGCATGTCCTAGAGTGTCTTAACTTTGTTTATTAGTTGTTTAAAGACTAATTGTGTATATACATATATCCTTATATGTTATTAGGATATTTGTGCGTGTCTAAGTCTTCACTTGACACCAAGCACTTATCCGACACTTCCTTTCGATCCACTTACTACCCCTTAATCAATGTTTTAAACTGTTTTTAAATGTTTTATGGGGGGGATACAAGTAGAATTATGCTAATTATTATATCAATCACATGTGATTAATAAGCATCATTCAAATGATTGGCTACTCGTTAGTCGTTCTACTAAACTATTTCCTTCAAATGTCTTTCATAAACACTTTATGTGTTTAAAACTCCTTATTTCTCTGTACATTTTACTCTGTATATTACTTTTCAAAATTATTTACAATTGTGTTTCAAACAAATGTTTCTTTATACTAAACCGTTTTATCAAACCCATGCCTTCAAACCGTTTTATAGATTGACATCAAGTCGATCTTTTCTTAAGATAATAATTATGTTCAAAGGTTTTACAGAACTTATTTATGCTTTTATATTATAAATTTCATGCCTCTATATGTATAGTTATATAAGAAATGTTTAAAAGACTTAGGAAGGCTATCCACCCTATTTCCTTTTCGCGCTTGAGATGTGGTCTGGTGGGATATCGGGTACTCGTCCGAAGGTCGTTTAAATATTAATTATATAACATATGTACATATATAGTCATAAAGGCCCTTCCAGTTCATCCCATGCCCTTGGGTAGCAAGGCTATACATCCATGTCCATACGTACCAGTTAGATTACTAGTAAACTACCATACGGGTAGTTTAGGAAGATACTAGAACTATTACTAGAACGCGATACCATACAATGAGTCAGTTCATTCATGAGTCAATACTTCCTAGAACATTACAGTACATTAATATACTTGCTAGATAGAGAGCACGTACACTACAGCTAGAACATTACAATACATTACTATACTTGCTAGATAGAGGGAGAACACACATTACAGCTAGCACACATAGAACGTTTCCGTACATTACATATACATTAATACGTTGACATAATTGTGATCCACTATATCGGAGCATGCCTTAAATGTCATGCCCGAGTTGTAGCCAGAATTCTCTTGGAGGGAGAGCATGAGTTTGCGTATAGATCTATACTGGATTGACTATCCTACACCTTGCTGCTAGCTACAGCCGGACCTGCAGGTCTGCGGGTGCCAAACATCATTCCTTTTTACGACCATACTTATATCGTTGTTACCAGTCAATAGTATGGTGCAATTAATCACAAGATGCCTTAATATAAATCCGGTTTAAGGTAGTTAGTACAACAGTAGTTCTTACAGCATTACACTACAGTACTACATTAATTTTCCCTTTACATATATTTAGTGATTTTTTCACTTAAGCATTAAATGTAAAAACTATATTTTGTTAATGATAGTTACACTTGGAAAATTACACACTTTTACAAGAAACATACATTCAGAGCAGTTAGGTCTTGGTAGAAGACTACGTTCAGAGCAGTTAGGTCTTGATAGAAGACTACATTCATAGCAGTTAGGTCTTGGTAGAAGACACCTTGATATAATAGTAGGAATCATAGGGATTTCTAGGGTTTTTCAAACATTTACAGTTGTTTTACAAACATTTTCATACTTACAGTTCATATACACTTTCAATACTTACAATTCATATACTTACAAATTCTTACATACAAATTCTTACATAGAAATTCATACATACAAATACTTACTTACAAATTAAGACACTAAAATACTTATGATCTCACCAGCTTCAAAGCTGATACTCGCTTTCAAAATTACTTGTATCCTATGGTCATATATAGACAGGTACAGATGCAAGGTTTAGAGAAGATGGAGCTCGTTCAAGACTCATCTTTCATTTTGATTTATGCTTTAGTGTCTATTATAATTTGACGGAACACACTTGTATAATAATTATTTTATTAATGCAATGAATGATGTTGTTGCTTGTTTACTACTTTACATTGTTGTGATACCGTACATGACGTTCTCCGCCCCAGAATGTTTCCGCCGTTTTTGGTTTTGGGGTGCGACAGATTGGTATCAGAGCATTGTTTATAGTGAATTAAGTATATCAACACATAAAAAATATACTAACTATAAATACATAAGGGATTAAAAATACTCTGACCAAGAGTATTTACTTTAAATAATAAAATATTTAATTAAGTATACGTGCTGCATTCATACTAAAATCAGTGTCACTAGGACAATACAAAAGAATTACGATTGTTGGGCAACTCAAGTGGGCTTAGAGACATAAGGTCAAAACTGGGAAGATATAGCCTGATCACCTATATTATCCGAGGGTTGACTAGCATGTGCCTAAGTGTAGTTGTGTGGTTGCAACAAGTCTAAAATCTTACCAACCGTACCACAATGAGAACAGTAGAACATAACATTAAACTTAAAATACTATAGGAGTATTTGGTGTTACTATAAGTACTTTATACTTGAGAACTAAAACGGGATCTTCATTACGAAGTTGATAGTTTCTAAGTGGATACACTAAGGCTATATGTAATTAGGATGTTATAGACTTAGAATCTGTGAAAATTTTACTTCACCCCTATTCTGTGTGAATATGGAGTTAAGATCACTTATTCGAAGGCCTATCCTATTTCGATTACATATAACTGGTATGCACTTCACAAATAGTGATGTAACTAATGAAGATTTTCTAAATAATTATCTAGATAATTCGTCTAATAGTTATTTTCTTACCCCAATTCTTGCATAGATAACATGGCTGGACTTCATCCCTACGGCAACCAGTATCTTCCGAATGAAGTCACTGCTGGTTGGTTTGGAGAAGAACCAGACAATGATCATCCTATCCCCGTGAATCATCACCATGATGAAAACCTTTCACACGGGCTAACTCCGAACCAGAGGTTGAGAACCTACCCCAGGCAGCTTCCGTTCCAATTCCTAACCCTCGTCTGGCTTTTCATGGCCCGACCCCTAAGTGAGTGGAATGTTTGGAAACATGGAGACAAGGACAAGATCATCCCATACCATATGATGGTGACCGAAGCTTTTATGACCTGAGCAATGGGAGCTCAGCAGACAGAGTCTTTCCAATCTTGGTCCGCAGCGTGGCCCAAAATGAGATTCAAGGCAGGACAGCCCTACATCATATCACTGAAGTTGTCGCCAATGCGAGAATGCATACCCTCCGCACCATTCGTCTAGAAGATGCTCGCGAGAGATCTGAGAGAAACCATGAAACCCTGCTGCAAGCACTGGCTGAATCACGAGCCGAAGTCATAGAGCTCCGAGTACGCCATAGGGTGTACGAAAGACACCTACTTGACGTGGAACGTCAATTGGCTGAACTAAGAGTTCACCAGAGGGATGACCGTCGCCAGTAGTAGTCGCGTTACTTTATTTCCTTTATTAAAAGGAATCGTTTTTCCGTCTATGCCCGATGTGGTATTTTCTATGAAACTATCTTGTACTGTAAGTACTTTTGGTTAGATCTTTATGCTTTCAAGAACTATCTTCTCTGGATATGATGTAAGACCTTTACAAGGTTATTTTCCCGAATCTTTACGTCATGAATATCAAAGACATTGACAGTCGGCTAACTTCCGTGTCCTTCTTTATTCAAGTACTCTTATCATAATTTCATTGGAGTCTATCTGAAACATGCTTTAGTCAAATCATTGGACTATAGTAATTTAACTCCGGAGACATTTCCAAGTCTCTTTTAGTGGTTGGATCTTGTTATTCACCAACCCACGATACCTCGGCTTGAACGACAAACGTCTTGAGACCATTCTACAAACTCACTTCCATTCCGTACTAGGACTGCATCATAGGGATGTAGGTCAAACCTCCGTGAACATACTTCCAATCCATGCTAGGACTACATCATAGGGATGTAGGTCAAACTTTCGAGAACATAGTCGTACTCTTTACATGAACAATCTAAGTACATCAAGGGTCAACCAGAATCGCTCACAAAATCCTTATCTTTCGTGTTACAGAATCATGTCGTCATCCGGAAGCAATCAGTCGAATAGCGAAACCTCCGCTTTTCCTATGGACGCCGCTACCTTCCAAATAGCAGTTACAGTTGCCGTGATGGCTGTCGTAACCGCAGTCCTTGCGCACTGTAGCGCTATCAGCACAATCAATGCTGCTGGTGGGAATGAAGTTTCCGATCGTAGTATCCATCCAGGAATTTTCCAAACAGTAACAGTCACAGGCTCGCAAAGCCGAAAAGCAGAGAACAAGAAACGAAAGCGTCAAGCCCAGAAAGAACGCAAGAAATCCCAAAGGTTGGCTATGCAACAACAGCGAGTGGAAACTCCTGCCATTCCCGTACCGAGCAGGCCATACGAGGGAAAACTCCCGAAGTGTGATAAGTGTAGTGTCCATCATCATGGGGCTTACCATGAGATGAAATGTTGCAATTGCCTAAACATAGGGCACCATGCTCGTGGCTGTGGAGCACCGGCACGACCCATCACTCAAGTCCCTTTCATCGGGACTAACCATGCACACGAGAGTAGTTATAACGCCGTACGATTTAGGAAGCAATTTTCAAAGTGGAGTAACGAGGAAGGCACTCGTGTCCACATAACACTGGCTAAACACCGCAATCCCGTAACCAAAGCTAGTGCTAGCCAGTCATGCCACCAATGCGGGGAGATAGGGCACTTAAAGAAGGATTGCCCTATAGCAAAGAACTTTGGCGCAGATGGGAGGATTCTCAGGATCACAGCTGCGGGAGAACCTGCTCCGGAACCCACGTTAATGTAATTAATGCGTTTCGTTGTAACAGACTTATAAACTATCCAGAACTAGTGCAACCAGAGTCTTACTTTTTTGCGAGATCCTGTCAGTATAAGGATGCTCGTGCTGCATATACTTGCCTTTTGTAGTATACCTAATTCGCAGCAATGGTCTTGTTGTAAGTCTAAAGTATTGTAACTTTTTTGATGGTTGCACGGTTGTGTTTTGTTTGTAAAACGTTTTATGTTCAAATCTAATGTCTTTAAGTTTCAATGTGATTCCGACACTATCATACGATTCGATTCAATTTGATCTTCACGAAAACAACTTCATACGTACATCTCTTTCTTCGAAATCTCCCTTCTAGCAGAGCCGTCATGTCAGAACACCGAAGTACTCGGGCATGGAGTACCTTATATTTCTTTCCTTTCCGAAGGAATCCTCGAAGTACCACTCGTGCAGTACGTCAAGTTTAATCCAAGGATTCATGCGATTGATCTACCACGGAGGAATGTATACATAAGAGTGATATATAATCAAGGTTCTACAGGTTTAGAATTGATGATTCTGCTTTAACTTCTTTTCCTCGAAAGGAAGTGAGCTTAAAGAAGAATTAGTTATTCGACTACCTTTTCAATCTTAATTATATACGACTCGTGTACACGAGATTGTGATTGTGAAAACATGTATGATTTCTAATATGAACTTCAGGATGGAGAACTGCCTAAGTCTACGTGTAATCGCATCGTCATGTGAACAAACTTAGAACCCAGTATGACTCCCGTAAACAGATCGCCCTACAGTCTAAACATCTATGAAGATACAAGAACAGTACAGACGACTTAACGAACTACAAAGAAATAGAATTAGGAGACTAGGCTTCTCACCCCGGAGAACCCCGGTCTTATTCTTCCAGAGATCGGCGGATTGCATCATATGTACCTCGGATATCGAGGACTCCGTCAAGATTTTTCATTAGAAATTGTTATCTCTGCCTCGCATAGATGAAATGGTTGAGCAAACGCAAGGAAAGAATTGCTTTCAGAAATGGATCTGAGATCCGAATATCACCAGTTCGAGTGTTAGGGAAGGATGTCCGGAAGACTATCTTCTGAACTCGATGCGGACACTTCGAGTGATACCCCTCGGATAGGACCAATACGCCCGAAGCATTCATGAGTTTAATGAATAGAGTCCGTCTTTCTTACTTGGATTGGTTCGTCATTCTCCATGTAATGACTTACTTATCTACCCTCGTAGTAAGAAGGAACCCATGGAAACATTACTGTCGGAGGAACTTACGCAAAGTTCTTTAAACACAAGTGTTGAAATTTAAGGGTTAGATTTCCTACGACACACTATTAGTGATGTGGAAAATTTTGAGTACTCTTTCAATTTGTCAAAACCGTTGAGAATTTGTCGACACCAGAGACGCCGACATAAATTCGCCACATTCTAGGTCTTACAGACCTACAGTCATAGTTCATTTAGAACTCCTCGCAAATTACAGGAACCCTTTCGACTTTGACCCAACAAGGGGTGGCCCTTGACTGGGAAGTTTAGCAAGAGAAAGAACCCTTGGAAGCTCCAAGTGAGAGACCAAGTTCTTTAGGAAAAACTCACTCTGGGAATGGCTTAATACGCTTCGTATCACGTGGAAAGCAAAATCCAAGATAGATATGACCTCCGGGATTCTTACCAAAATCGGTCCTGTACCTCGCACAAACTAGGCCTACTCCGCGAACTTAGCAACGTACATTTTACTATTTGCGTCTCGATCATGAAACCATACCTTTCCGTTAGGACTCTTGTAAGTCCACTCGTAGAGATCCTCGCCTTCGTATTTGAACCGTAGTGACCCTCGACTGAGAGGTCAAGCGGACGAAGCAACGCAGTCACCCGTTAGTGAAGGTTCATTGGGATACCAACCGAGGACCCGATTTCACTTAGGAGCGCTAGAACCAATCGATTAGGAAGTTTCCTCCTCTCGACTAGATCATTCATACCTACTACCTTTATCTAAATGCTAATTTCGGGACGAAATTCCCTTTAACAGGGGGATGATGTGACAACCCGAAATTTCCATTCGGTCAAACCCTAAAAGTCAACCCCTTAGTATCATAAGTCAATGTCATTATTTCTTATTTTTAAGAAATATAAAGTTCGTTTGATTATTTTAATATTATTTTTAAACGTACGGGTGAAAAAAGTGTCGTCTCGGGTTTTGATTTTTGAAAACCGCAAACACTTTGCGTATTAGAAACACCCGACCAACCTTTTATGTTTTGGGTTTAGAAATCACCAAAACCGTAAACTCATGCCTATGTATGAGTTTACTCCCCAAAAGCTAGTCATTTGTGTTTACTCCCCAAAAGTCAAAAAGAGTAAACTCCAAAATATCCTCTCAAGTATCATCCAAGATTTAATTCCAAATCTTCAAAGTTGTAAGTGTTCTAACCATTTCAAGTTAGTAAAACACTTAATCTAGTGTTTGTGCATCTATTCATCCATTCATTTATGTGTTTTGTTTAGATTTTCCAAAACACCCATTCAGTGTTCTTGGCCTTTTAGCACAAATCAAGCCTTCCATTAGTAAGTGCTTCTATCCTTGAGTGATTTTAATCTAGTATTGCATTTAAACATCAAGAAAATATGTCAAGAACACAAGACTTGAGGTGTTCACGGTCCAAGGAGATGCTTGGGCCGTAAACACCATAAATGACACCAAAGTGTGTCTAAGCCTCAAATCTAAGCCCTAGTTGAAGTTTAAACCTTCCTTGACATGTTTAAACCCTTCCTCATTGAGTTTAAACCTAGAAAAACATCAAAGACAATCAAATATAGGGGTTTACGGTTTGGGGATCTCCCAAAACCATAAACACCCTAAAGTGAGTTTAAGTTGGTCATTTTCCTTCCTTAGGCTTAGAAACTAGCTCATACACTTACCTAATTGTGTTAGGGACTTGAAAACATGGCTTTACACTCTTCCATATGGGTTTACGGTTTATGAACCCAAGGGAAAACGCCATGAGGCCGTAAACTCCTCAAAAGAGGTGTTTTGATGCCTTAGTCCATTCCAAAGGCCAAACCACTTAGTAGAATTGCTCCAAGAGGCTTGTTAAACCACCAAACAACACCTAGTCATTAGGACTAGAGTTTACGACCGTAAAATCTAGAGTTTACTGCCATAAACTCTTGGTGTCATGACCATCAAAACCGTAAACTCCAAGGGAGTTTACCCTTGGACACCAAACACACTAGCCTTTCCCTACAACACTTAGATGCAACCCTTGAGATGTATAACACTTATATAAAGTGTTTAGCATGTCCTAGAGTGTCTAAACTTTATTTATTAGTTGTTTAAAGACTAATTGTGTATATACATATATCCTTATATGTTATTAGGATCTTTGTGCGTGTCTAAGTCTTCACTTGACACCAAGCACTTATCCGACACTTCCTTCCGATCCACTTACTACCCCTTAATCAATGTTTTAAACTGTTTTTAAATGTTTTAGGGGGGGATACAAGTAGAATTATGCTAATTATTATATCAATCACATGTGATTAATAAGAAGCATCCAAATGATTGGCTACTCGTTATCCGTTCTACTAAACAGTTTCCTTCAAATGTCTTTCATAAACACTTTATGTGTTTAAAACTCCTTATTTCTCTGTACTATACTTGCTAGATAGAGGGAGAACACACATTACAGCTTGCACACATAGAACGTTTCCGTACATTACATATACATTTATATGTTGACATAATTGTGATCCACTGTATTGGAGCATGCCTTAAATGTCATGCCCGAGTTGTAGCCAGAATTCTCTTGGAGGGAGAGTGTGAGTTTGCGTATAGATCTATACTGGATTGACTATCCTACACCTTGCTGCTAGCTACAGCCGGACCTGTAGGTCTGCGGGTGCCAAACATCATTCCTTTTTACGACCATACTTATATCGTTGTTACCAGTCAATAGTATGGTGCAATTAATCACAAGATTCCTTAATATAAATCCGGTTTAAGGTAGTTAGTACAACAATAGTTCTTACAACACTACACTACAGTACTACATTAATTTTTCCTTTACATATATTTAGTGATTTTTTCACTTAAGCATTAAATGTAAAAACTATATTTTGTTAATGATAGTTACACTTGGAAAATTACACACTTTTACAAGAAACGTACATTCAGAGTAGTTAGGTCTTGGTAGAAGACTACATTCAGAGCAGTTAGGTCTTGATAGAAGACTACATTCATAGCAGTTAGGTCTTGGTAGAAGACACCTTGATATAATAGTAGGAATCATAGGGATTTCTAGGGTTTTTCAAACATTTACAGTTGTTTTACAAACATTTTCATACTTACAGTTCATATACACTTTCAATACTTACAATTCATATACTTACAAATTCTTACATATAAATACTTACTTACAAATTAACACACTAAAATACTTATGATCTCACCAGCTTCAAAGCTGATACTCGCTTTCAAAATTACTTGTATCCTCAGGTCATATATAGACAGGTACAGATGCAAGGTTTAGAGAAGATGGAGCTCGTTCAAGACTCATCTTTCATTTTGATTTATGCTTTAGTGTCTATTATAATTTGACAGGACACACTAGTATAATAATTATTTTATTAATGCAATGGATGATGTTGTTGCTTGTTTACTACTTTACATTGTTGTGATACTGTACATGACGTCCTCCGCCCCAGAACGGTTCTGCCGTTCTTGGTTTTGGGGTGCGACACACGAGTGTTCCTCCAATTCACTCAAACCAAGGCTCTGATACCAACTTGTAACATCCAAAAATTTGATGCCAAATTTAAACTTTTTCAACCATAACAAAATAGTGTTTTACAAAAATGTTTTCAAAATATTATTCATCAGAGTGTCCCAGAAATATGATCATATGGATGAGGAGCGGTACGGTCAAGCCTTCGCCTTGCCACGATCTCCGAAAGTACCTAAAATGATAAACTGAAACTGTAAGCCTGAGGGCTTAGTGAGCTACCCCTCAAAATACCAATACCACACCGATAATACCATATCAAATAACATATAATCAACAACATGCATACTGGGCCTTCGGCCTAACTGGACCGCCCGACAGGGCCTATAGTCTATATGGATCTATCCCGAGCCTTCGGTATGACTACACTGCCATTCGGGCCTACAGTCTACCCGGACCGCTCGCAGGGTATGTTGGCCTTCAGGCAGGACCGCCTCAACCCAAACATCAAGAAAATAACCATGTGCACAATACTAACATATACTAGCATATACATATATAAGATATAACTATCTCATAGATCATCGATCATAACAATCTCTTATAACTAGAGCACCGACCTAACCAGTTCACTAACATGCCAATCCTAACGGATCATAAGAGCATAACAACATATTGTCTATCCTGATACCGATCCAATAGATCATATCACATGCATCATACTATAACCATGATAATAACTAAAAGGGTCGGCCTTGGTGCCTTAGACCCTATTGATATAGTGAAGATAACTCACCTTGCTTGTAGCTCGGAATGATACTGCCCACACCTCTAGATATAGCTCTAACCACCTCACCTGTACCCATAAGTGGCCCACTCAAAAATCACTCAAATTACCAAAATGCCATTGGGAGGTACAAGACATCTCATAGTCAAATCAGGTCACTGGTCAATGGTCAACAATCCATGTTGACCTATTTGTTGAATATAACTTTCTCTGGATCGAGTCCCTCCTGATTCCAGAATTTCTCGACTCGACTCATCGAGTCTCTAGCAGACTCGCCGAGTCGATACGCGACTTAGTGCTTGGAAGTCCAAACTGACTCATTGGGTCATCTCCCAGACCTCGCCAAGTCCATGCGGGACCAATCTGGAAAAAACCCCACCCGACTCGCCGAGTCCATACGCATACTCCCATGATCAAGCGATTCTGAACAACCTTTTTGTTCCAATCAGTAGATCTAGGTCCCCAGAGTGCATTATCAACGTAAAGGTGCTACCTTTACGTATTTGCATGACTCAAAATCCACATCTAAGCTTGAAATGGGACTTTACTCATAAACAAGGGTTTCTTCAAGACCATATTAAGAACTTTATGAACTTAGGACTCAAAAGGTGGTCCGATCTGAAGTTTCAACTTTAGATCTAGCTCCCATGCCATAATCCCTTCATGAATAGCTAAAGAAAGCCCTAATCTTCACATATGAAAGGTTCTTAGAAGAAAGGAGACCAAGGTAACAACTTGTTACCTCCAAAATGTGCCCAAGCTAATTAGACTCTGGATCCACACGAAATCCTTGATGCTAGCTTCTTGATCTACAAGTTTCCTTCACAAAAATCACTTCCCAAAACTCCAAAACACTCTCCAAGCTCTCTCTCACGGAATTTAGGGTTTCTGGCTCTCAAGGGGTGATAGAGGACAGTGGGAGGCACTAATGGTCCAATATACAGGGTGAAAAAACCTAAAATTTAGGGTTTCCTCTGCCAGCTCCTACTCGTCGAGTCCCCCATGCCGACTTGCCGAGTCCCTCATTAAATAACGTGTCCTGACCCGCTGCTGCTCGACGAATCATAGCGTCGACTCGTCGAGTAGACCTTAAAAACATGAAAGCTAAATGGAATAATAATGATACCTGACGGTTGGGATGCTACATATAGAGAGATATATAGTGATGATGTAGTTAACATAAATTTCTTGTGATTTGGAAAAGGAACAAGATGAATAGATATGGAGGAACAACGAGTGAATAGATGAAAAAGTTAAACTTTAAATCCAGAAATATTCTTCAAATCTTAACCAAAATCAAGACCCATTTCTTAGAAAAATAAACCACTAAAGAAACAATCCTACTTTTGTTTCCAAATTCGGTTTCTTGAATTAGGAACGATAGACAACAGGGAGGTGGTAGTGGAGTTGAACTAAGGAGGGGGAAAAGGTCGTAGAAGCAGATACGAGTTTCCGAAGAAGGCGAAGAAAGAAGCAGAGGTGGCCCCTTTTTTTATTTTTGTTTAATTAAAAACAGTTAAATAAATATAGAATAATTAAAAAACAAATATAAGGGGTATTATAGTCTTTTCATGTTGATAGAGACCAAAACCAATAAAAATATACAATTTTGGACCAGTGGTGCACCAACGTTTCGTTTTGGACCAAAAACACATAATTTTGCCAACCACAGAGACCATTTTTGCAATTTTGTCTATATATTATTGAAATTAGATCGGGAAAAACACCACCTCTATTAGGACTAAATTTATGACAATCATTAAACCAGAGGGACCATTTATGAAATTTTGCATATATCTTATTTTTATGAGTTTTTGAATATGGTTATAACTACACTTTTAGGGTTATTAAATAAAACAAGATATTTTTATATGAATTAAATGATTAAATCGTTCTAAATTAAATGATTAAATGATGAAGAAAATGAAAATCGTAGACTTGTTATCATGAATAAAGTAAAGATTTTATTAAAGACTATTTTTTGATTTTCTTGCAAAATACTTATGTTGATGATAATGTGAAAAATATTGTAGTAGGACAAAGTCGAAGCCCGAAAGGGATACAAAACAGTTAAGTTTGTGAACTTTGTCATTTTTGGATAGGAAAAAATGGTTGTGTGAAGAATTCGATGCAACAAGGTCGCTTAAATGAAACCTTAAATCAATAAAGTTAATGTTATGAAATTAGGTAGGCATGTTGTTAGGCGGTCATAAAGAAACCTAAAACGTGATTTCATGTATAACACGATGCGATCGGTTGAGATAGTATTGTGTGAAAACAAGTACTGAGACAACTCTTTACTGGGTCACGCGACTTATGAATCATTTTTCAGACCTATTTTGTTGTTGTATGAGTACGAGACGCAATCATCCTAAGTGAGAGTTAATTGTAACGCCCGCAAATTTGGGTTAGACATTTTAAGGATTATAAATTATAAATATATGTTTTATCGAATAATTAAATCTTCGAATAGGATAATCGTAAATAAAAAAAAATCGTTCGTACACAATACGAGTTATATTTATATATCGCGCATATGTTTTAGGGACAAATATATGGGCTTATAATATTTGTATAAAACATTATTATAAATTTAACGAATTACGATAAATAAACTTTTAAAAAATAAAAGACTATTTAGGATAAATAGACTTGATGAAAGTTGTAGTAGTTACACTGAAGATTCTGTGGGTATAAAAGAACGCCCAAATCTCACTTCGTATGAAAAAATTATGATTTTTTGAAGTTTCGCGTTAAACCCTATACAACAAAGTGTGTCATAATAGGTGAATCGGAGATAGGTTGCTTATTAGCCTAAGTAGTATAAATAAAAGTCATCGTAATCAAAATTATGAAAGTGTGCATAGCAAGAACGTCTAAATCTAACTTCATATGAGGAAGTTATGATTTTATGAAGTTTCGGTGCGATATTGTACAACAGTGCGTGACACAAATCGAAATTAAAATCGGTTGATTATTAGCCAAAACAATGTAAATGAGAGTTGAAGATCTTGTAAATATGAATCTGTCGATATAGAGACAGTCGAGAATGGAGTTTGTATGAAGGAGTTATAATTTTTTCATGGGTTTTAACAGTGTAATCTCTATAAAAATATGAATTTAAAATTAGAGTAAGAATTAGCTATTGAGATCCAAAGGAAAGTTTTGGTACTTGGAAATGCCAACGTGTGGATATGATGAACGTCGAAAACAGAGCTCGTATGGAAAAGATATGATTTTTCGAAAATCTAAGAAATTACCTTTTATGATGACGTGGCGGCCCAAGAGCACGCCACATGGTGAAGTGGAAAACTCTTTTCCCAATAAACATGAAAATGTGGCCCCATAACTTTGTGACATGATGCGGAACGAAGGTCAGACACTCCACCGACCAGGTGATGTAGCCCAACAAAGTGATGACACGTGGCAACAAATGAGAGGATCCAACACGACGTAGGACGACACACCTCTGACCTTGGCGCGACACGTCCTCATTTCGAGCCTATATATAGTTGCTGAATTTCACTTCATTTCTCACACTTTTCCTCCAAATCACTTCCAAGATCTCCCAAATTCTCAAGGCCTGATTTTAGTAAAATTTAAGTGTTAGTAGCGAAGCTCTGAAGTTTTACCCGTGTAGTTTCCGACTTTTTGATAGAAAATCTATAAGTTAAGTTGCGTTTATTATGCTTTAAGTGTAACTTATATTTATATTCATAAACATTATTATGAATTTATAAATAAGATTTATCAGTGATTACATTAAAAGTACTGATTTATCTAGTTACAGGAGTGATGTCTAGGCTAGATCTAGTAAGATGTTTAAAGTGGATTTTCCAAACAATATACTTTGTATACCAAATGGATCCTACCTCCGATATGATTGTACCTGATTGTTCCTTATTTGATAGAACTTGAAGTATTTCTTAGGATTACTAAAGAACCTGAAATAATTTATAAACTTATAAATATGAACGAATATTGAAGCATAGTAGTATTCGTATTTAGATTGTTTAAAAAGGGATAATTTGAAGTATTAGATGAGGAACTAGCTTTCTCATGGATCTTCCATTTCAATTAGGTGAGTGCATAATTACTTTCATAAACATGATTTTAATACAAGTAATTATTTAAAGTATTAAATATCCATTGAAAGTTTATATGTAAACTATATGTTTATTCTCTAAAATATGTGTTAAATGTATATTTGATAACATATGTTATGTCAACTAGATATGGTTCTATATGTATTAAGATGTATATATGATATTATTAAATGATAATAAAAATATTAAGAATAATAATAGAAGTATTACTACAGAGAAGATAAATGTATACATTAAATTAGGATAGTGTTCCTTAAACATAGTTTGGTATTGTAAGTTGATTACAAGCATTATAGTCTTGCCTAGTGATGAGATGAGACTTATAAAGGATGCTTAGTTTGAGTTATACCATGTATTGTAAAAATATTACATAAGCAGGAAATTGTGTTGATTGGCATTATAATCTTATCTAGTTATACACTAGGAATCAAAGAGGATGCTTAGTTCAATTGAGTTTGGATATTGGGTAGTATCATATTAAGGGTGTGTGTGTTAAGAACGGAGAGTAGAACTTTGTTCGATGACACTATCAAGTGTCGATGGATGGATTGCATACCATAATACAATATCATATTCCTTTTGACAACTAGATATGGTGGGTCTGATCAGGAAACTGTAACAGTATGTTTGGTCATCTCTCAAAGTAGGATGACAACGCTTGATCATTCTAGACGGTCTTGTGAATTACGTTGCTACTGCGGATTTATAATCTATATAAGTAGATGAAATGGGATAATATATTCATCAAATATTCTGATGGCTTAAGTGCCTTTACAACTTACACCAGCCAAGGAAGCCCCTAGATGTGTAGTCAAACCATTGCTTTAAATGTTTCATCACGTGAGATGATTTTTCCTGATAATCGTGGACTATGATTTGTAAGAATCGGTTAAGGTGAGTATGTATTGGTGTAATGTTTAATAGATATTTAAGTTATGGTATATATATCCATATTGTTTGGTAATAGTTGGTTTTGCAGGTATGCTAATTATAAATTTTTATCATAATATATTGTGGGATTGAAAAACCCTATGTGTCTCACCAGATTTCCCAACCCGACTCACTCAAATTATATGTATTACTGGTAGCATGGTTAAAGTTGTTGGAATTTGTTAGGATGTCGAATGATGAAGGGCATTCAGTTCTTCCACTACTAGAAAATAGCCCTTTAATGATGCGCAAACAATGACACGCGGTGATTTACGATACACAAAAGCATGTGCCCTAAAAATAATGTCATCTCTTCTAAAATTTGAAGGATAGAGGACACGCTTTTGTGCGTGCCCTAAAATTAGTGTCAGAAAAGAAAAAAAAAGAAATACGGAGGATGCCTTTCATAAAATGTGTGTCATGTAAGTGTGTCGCTTTATATTTTTTTTAATGAAACACGCGTTTCAAGTGGGAAATGATATCCCAAAAATTAAAACCCTGCCTCCTCTTCCAATTAGCAAGAAAGAAGCCTAGGGTCTTCGTCTTCCTCTCTCTCTCTCTCTCTCTAACCTAAAACCCAACCTGTGATTTTATAGAAATCTCCCATGGTTGTAATAAATGTTGTCTCATCTCACTGATCTTCGCAGCAACGGTGGCTCCAAAGATAAAAGACGCCACGCCGATGAATTTAGGGATGAAATATAACAATGATGAGTGGGTGAACCCTCATGAAATTGATCCACACTTGCTACT
This sequence comes from Lactuca sativa, assembly GCF_002870075.4. Classification (NCBI taxonomy): domain Eukaryota; kingdom Viridiplantae; phylum Streptophyta; class Magnoliopsida; order Asterales; family Asteraceae; genus Lactuca; species Lactuca sativa. The sequence continues at coordinate 273,418,480 of NC_056627.2, forward strand.
TTTCTCCTACCTTTCTCTCAATCCCTTCTCTTTCACCATAATCATCTTCTTATTCATTCACAAAATTTTCAACATGAAAATCGTTGTTTCATATTTCATTCATTCATATAAATCCCCGATATTTCAATTCGATTTTGAACCCTACCTAAATCATCATTCTAGAAAAACCCTAGCACATCATCCCTAAAACGCCCAATAGAAAAAAACCCAGATTTAAATCCCGAATTGATTCAGACGATGATGATGATGAGAACTTGGATGAAGTCGCACCTTCTTCACCTTCCGGTTCGACTTCATGGCATTGTTGATTCAAAGTTTTAGGTAATATTTCTTGATATTGTTATACTCTTATCTCTTCAACTATCTTCAATTGACCGCTTCAATGTCTTCAGTCAATTTCATTATCTTCAATCGATCGAAGTGAAAGATGACTATATTTTCGGAGTTGAATGACCGCGATCTCCTCCTCATTCCACGATCCCTACTTCTACTCTCTATGCATCTCAGGTATGCTTCGTTCCTTCTGCCTTATTCTCATTCTTCTTGTTTGATTTCTTAGGTGCGAGATCCTCTCCCCGTACTTTTCTGCTTATCGATCCCATTCTGATACTTTGTTAACAGTCACACACATACTTAGATGCAAAACCCAATGCAGAAAGCTTCTCACAACTTTAATTGATCAACGAACAATTAAAGTTATTAAACAATTACAAACAGATTTATAATCTTCCAGGAGTTTTTACCAGATGGGAAGTTCATTGTTACTGCTGACGGTAACTTCAAAATTCGTGTAATAATAAACTTCTTACACCCAAATGATATTGATAATATTATTATTATTATTATTATTATTATTAATATTTTTATTATACAATCAACAATTACTATTTTCTTAAGCATGTTCTTATTTTCTTTCTAAATGACAGGTCACCATGCTCCCGAAGAAACCTATAGATGGAGCTCATGAGATACAAAGTTACTGCCCTGGCCATATAGAGTGAGTGAGTTACTGGAAATGCCATAGTTGACTGCTTAATAAGTTTGACATGGTTTATAAACTTTGAAATTATGTGTCTATTATTGTTAACATTATACTCTTGTCATGCATCTATATTCAATGGCAGATTTGTCTCCTGCCTAGCCTTTGTCTACGATTAGGAATTTCCACAGGGTTATTTAGTCTCTGGAAGTGGCAATTCAATAGTGAGAAACATTACAACCTTAACTTTTTTACAAAATTGCCATTATGAGTTTTTTTATCACTCTAATAAATCGGACATTCTTTCTTGTGGTGTAGGTTCGCTTATGGGATTTTACATCTGGATTTCTTCTTCATACATGTGAAGTTGGATCAGAGGTATCTTGTTCTGCTTCTACAAATGATTTATTAAATTACAAATGATATTTTAAACGTATAGTTTTAAATTATATTGAGTGCTTATAGGTGGGACAACAACAGACAAATGGAACAGAAAACAATCATTTTGCAGTTACAGATCTCAGTGCGATACCTGATGATTCAGCAATATTTTTAGTTGTTCAAGGGTAAAAATGTCTTCTTGATCATCAAAAATATGCATTTAAAAGGAAAACTATGATGTTTTAATTCTAAAATATAGGTTGCCAGGAATATTGGTGTTGAGTTTCCAGGAAAACTCTCATATGGACATGGTTAGTTTCTGCAGCACCTCAATTGGGTTGTGTAATTCTTGCAGAACTTGTTGATGCATGGGTATGGAAAAATGACACCAAACGGGGACTCTTTGCATCTCAAGTCAAATTCCATGGCCAAGCTGCCAAGCTAAGGCCTCAACTTGCAACCGGTGAGCCTGAAGCACCACCTGAAAAGGACCATGTTTAAGAGATTCTAGCACATCGTTTAATCAGTTAGTTCAATGTCCTCTTCATCTTCCTTACAATCTCTCTTTGTTTATATTGATTCATTAAACCTTAATTTCTATTCCTCATCACAGTGAAGATTAATCTGTCCATTCTTTTGTCCAATTTTTGTTAAATCAGCGAATGCATGTTTCTTAAATTGATGCAAAAGTACAAGGCCAAGAAAATGGGAGTGCTTTGCTTAATATGGTAAGAGGCTTGTTTCTTTTTGACTTAATCTGCACAGAATGACATTGATTATTTATATATATTTTCCCTTCATCTTCATCCCATCTCCTCTCTCGTTTAAACTGATAGAATATTGTGAATTTTTTTTTTCTGGAATGTAAGGATAAAATGGACATTTAATTCCAACAATATCATTTATTTGTCTTTATAGTGAATCTTGTGAATTATTTTTTCAAAGACTTCTTAAGAGATCATCACAAAGTTAAAACAATGGTTTTGTTGTATTAAATGTTAGTTTTAACTCACTCTCTTGAAATCAAGCTCAATTGATATACCTTAAACTAAATCAAGTTCTATGTTGATCAGACAACCATTGAGATTGACTACTTATCTAAAACAATGTATCTTGAAGATCGTACAGTTCATCTGCAGTTATGGTAAGATGTTATAAAGTGCAAATTTACTTTTCTTGATGTTATCTTACACTTTGAATATGATAATTATCTTACATCAGGGATTCTTCAGTTGATGTTATCACATATGATGTTTCAAGTATGAAATAATTCAATTACCATTTTCAAGCCACTTTTTCAAGATTTTAAATTTATCTTTTTTTAATAATTAGGTCGGCAAACTTTTCTTAACACTATAAAATGGATCGAGGAAGTGTGTGCTGATCTCAATGTGATGTTCATTGAAACAAACGCTAAAGCTAGGTTCAACATCAAAGTATGCAAAAAAAAAGTTTCGTTATATTTTTTTGGGGGTTAAAACTTATAATTTGAAAATGATTTTTATTTTTATTACGGGCTTTATTTAGGAAAATAGCAGCGGCGTTACCAGGAATGGAAACACTTTCATCAACAAAACATGAAGAAATGGTTGAATCTCTCTGCTCATGTTAAATGTTTTTGTTTTAAGATGTATGTTTATGAGATTAATCTGGTCTCAAAACACTATGAACTTTGAAGCCAGTCCTTTAAGATGATATCATTTATTTGTCTTTATTTTTTCTTACTGCAGGATTTGATTTATATTGTTGATATGAGTTTGAATCTCTCTGCAGGATAGTGTTGCTATCCTTATTGGGTGTGTTATTAAAGATAACATATTCAGTCATGGCAAACCTGTTTTAGCATTTACCCTATAAAAAGGCCTTCTCCATTGGAAATATTTTGAAGAAGAAAAAACAACCTTATTTGATCAAATTGTTCAGATTATTATTTCAACAACTGAGGTAATTCCTTAGAAAACAGTGAACAAAGCACTATATAGATAAGTTCCTTAACTGTTAATATTAATTTGGTCTATCTAATTATCAGATCTACTCTATTAAATATACAAGGAACAAAAGGACATAAGAAAATTATTATACCTCCAAGCAAAACACTATGAGTTGATGTGTTCTTGCTCCTTGTAGGGATAATAAAGGCTGGTTTCATGTGTTCTTGCTAGGAGTATAGTCAAGATCAATGGAGCTTCTTGTGTTAACAGAAAGAATACAGTTGTAGCACTAGCATCTTATGAAAATGGAGGAAAAAATAGTGCCCAAAATGCCCCTGAGAAGTTGGAACCTTTGTGGGATGATGGTTATGGGACACAAACCATGAAATGTTACACTAAAATAGCCATGTATTTGAGTCGTTTAATTAGTAGTGATGGTGGACCACCTAGGTGGTTTTGCCTAAAATGCCCCTATTATAAAATTACACAAATTACCATTTTACCCCTGCGAGATATGCTTCTATTTACTTACTAATTGGATGTGATACTTTGTGTAGGGTTGGAAGTAACTGGAACTGGCCTTGTTGTACATGAGAAGGCTCTTGGAAAGTGAGTTGAATTTGATCTTCATCTTCTCTTTGAACATTCTTTCTTATAAACTTTTGTTTTATAGAATCTTTAATAGGAGTATGTAAATGTTTGCTTAAATTTTATACAATGACAAGGTTTTTCATGTTCAATGCTTGCATATTCCTTCTCATGATTGAACACCATTTGAAGGTTATCATCTTCTCTTGTATTTATATTAAGTTAAAACTTCAAAGAACCAAATGAGATAGTAAATGACCATTTTACCCTTATATTTACATGAAGGGTTGATTAAAATTGTGGAAGAAAGTGTAAAGATTGAACAAAATTTGTCCCCAAATAAGCCGATTTATTTGCTTGGAGAATCTTTTGGAGAAATACTAGCACTTGAAGTTGCTTCTTGTAACCCTTTCTTTGATCATGTTGTTGGATTAGTGTCTAAGTCCATAACTATTTTGGTATGTACTTGACCCGATGGTGCATGGTCCTTTTGGGTTGCCTTCACCAAAGCAACTTGATAGGATGAATTATGGAGAGAAAGGATTAATTATGATTTATTAATATATTATGAGAATAATATAATAAAGGAGAAATCATATTGTTTAATTAATATTAGTCAAGAATTAACTGATAATTGATTTTGTGGCTAAAAGAGATTAATTAAACTTAAGGGACTGGAACTATAATTATAAGATAATTACATTTGGGATATGGATCACCTTGGAATAATAGGTTGGACGAATTCTATGAGGAAACCCAATAGAAATCGTCCAAGGGATATTCTAAAAGGGTCCATGGGCTGCTTAGGGCTTAAGCAGTCAAATTAGGGTTTCCTAGTTGAAAACCCTAATAGCCTACATGTATATATAGTACCCTTATGCCCCAAAAACGTGGCTAAGAGTTCCACTAGGGTTTCTACACGTTTTGGGCAGCCTCCTCTCTCCTCGTTCTTCATCCTCTTGCTCTTGGTGTTTGTGAGCCATTAGAGGAGTGACACTTGTGACTCTAAGCTTTCTAAAGTCATTAAAAGGAGGATTTGAGATTGTTATTGCTACATAACAATCAAGGTAAGATCTAAAAACCTTTTCACATGTTAATATGATTAATTGTATGCTGGAACTAGGGTTTAAAGTCTTGGATGAATTGCATGTACAATAGAGAAACCTAGATCCAAGCATTAGGGTTTGCATGAGCACATAGGATATTCTTATGGCCAAAACCCATCACATGTGTTGTCCCAGACTGTTAGTTACATAGTTGAGCATGTAATTGGAATTGGCTCTTTTGGTGTTGTTTTCCAAGTAAGTAGATGATTTTGTTGAATTATTTTTTTAGAATTTATATTCTTGGTGTGTTTTTCTTTTTTCTTTTTCTGATTTTGTTTTTGGCGGAGGCAAAATGTAGGGAGACTGAAGAGATTGTTGCGATACCTCATCTTCAGAGGTACTTATTTATTGTATTTTATTTTGTACAGGTATGGGCTGTATTGAAATTTGGATTCTTGGAAAAAGGTATGTTACTACTAATGAGTTGATGATGAAAACAAGTATCATGTGGAAACAGAAGCATAACAATAAGTAGAAACAAGAAGGTGTTCCTTAATAGCAATGTAGTATTAGGTTATATAGTTAGGGAAAACCTCTTAATAACAATGTACAATCAGATCCACTTAATACCAATGTATTACAATATTTTGACATGATGTTATGGATGAAATTGATTGTTTTGGTATATATATATATATATATATATATATATATATATATATATATATATATATATATATATATATTTTCCATATTTTTGTATTATGTGAAAATGAGTATCATAAAGACGCGTCGTAAATGATATCGTAAATGGTTGTTGAAGTTTATGACACGCAAATGCATGTCATCTTCGTTTATGACATGGGCTTTAATGATACACAATGTGTGTCCTAAACGTGCGTCGTAAGGTTATGACACGCAAATGCGTGTCGTCTTTCTTTATGACAGGGGCTTCCTTGATACGCATTGCGCATCGTAAATGCGCGTCGTAAATGTGTTTCATAAATGTGCGTCGTCTCTCATTATGACAGGGCATCAAAAGTGAATGCAAGGTTTAGTTCTTTGACATCAAAAGTTACTGGAAAGTGAATGCAAGGTTTAGTTCTTTGACATCAAAAGTTGTTTAAGACTTTAGAACTGGGTGTTCTTCTTTTACTACATATCAAATAGTTTCTTGTTCACTCCCCTTGTTTCTCTCTATACCTATATCAAATTAGATATGGAGTAGATGACGTTTGCTCTTAGTGATAGTGGTGGAATTATAATGATGGTGGTCTGAGAAGAAGAAGGAGAATTGGAAGGATAAGGAGATGGGGCGACGATAGATATGGAAGCGATGACGGCAGAGGAATCCGATTTCTAGAACAACCATGGTAGGAAGAGAGGAGATATCGAAGATGATGGAGTAAGAGAAAAGGGATGCAGTCAGTAGCAAGATCTACTTGAAGCTTTTCAATCTTGGAAGTGATCGACGTGTGTAGCTCTGCATTGTCATCCTGGATGCCAGAGCGAACCTTGGAAAGAGCTTCTTTCTCGGTGGAGAGTGTTGTACCAAGGTTCGTAATTACATTGTTCGCAGAGGCTGTATAGCATTTAGAAGAAGTTCATAAGTCTTCCATAAATAGTTTAACCCCAGAAAGTAGTTTATCGAATTTTTCGATCATGTCACAAACTGTCTTCTCGGAATTTGCCACGGATTTTGTAGATGTATCAAAATGAGTGACATGCTCCTTTGTGAAAGTTTCAATTAGAGCTTTGAAAGATTCGTATGAGTATTAGTACTAAACGAAGATTTGGAAGACTCAAGGAGAGTATCCAACTTATCATTTAGGGCTTTAAATTTCCCCTTCGTCATCGTAGCGTCTTCGTCATCGCTGGCCTATTGGATGTTGAAAGGTTTGTAGTGAAAGTCTTCAGAAACATCTCGATCATCACCAAAAATGGTATCTGGATCATCATGGAAAATATGTGAGATGGGAGTGAAATCAACACCAAAAGTAAAACCAGAAGCCCTTGCCCCCGTATCAGATAAGTTGACGGTGACCGGTGGTGTAATAGTGGTTATTATTGAGTCTATGAAGAAAGGAACAGATTATGCATCAGACACTTGGGATTCCAAAACTCCTAAAGAAACATTCGGATAGGGAACTATCATGATTGGTGTAGTAATAGCAGCAGTAAGAGAAGGTTGAGAAAAATCGTGGAAAAATTCACCTTTTATGGGAACAGAAGTTGGCACGGAACCTCAGGATTGGTTGTTGATGGCTCTGAAACCATGGGTTGTGAAGTTGCAGTTGTGTCTTTAGTCTCATGTTGGACTTGTTCTGGTATACGAACATCGGAGATGGTGTGTGACTCTGAACCCTCCTCAATGTCTGGTGTAGGAGACTTAGGCTTGCGAGCGATTTGCTTGAATTTCTTCGTTGGAGTGTGAGCCTCTTCTAAGGCCAACATTCGCTTTTTTTTTACCCCCTTTCTTTGACATTACAGCCTATTCTAAGGCCTTTCGCATCTCAGCGGTTAGTCGATGAAGGTCGGATGTTGGTTGTCTTCGATATTCTTTGATAACTTCAATGTCTGCTGGAACATTGCGATGCATGGTCTTTGGAATAGATCCGATGAAGGCGAACCTTGAACTGTTAGACAAAATGACATTGGGAGTATGGAAAGCTGGAATTGCTACAATCATAGAACCCTCAATCACCGGAATGTTGTGACGATCAATTACCCTCTATAAGATGATAGCCCAAAAACGAGCACAAGATATCTCCGAGTGCCTTGTTACAGAAACAGTACTCTGAACAAGTTGAGCCTAAAGGACTGAACCATAATCTAGATTGATCCCAGAGTAAACACCATAGAGAATAGTAAGAAAAAGCTTACTTGCGCTATCGGGCCCCGTTACCCTCTCTGGGAAGCTTTTGAAAATTGCGGTAAACAGCCCATTCCACATGGGAGGAAGGTTAGATTTCTTGAACTTGGATAGAACCGTGAGATAGTTGTTGTAACCCATCTGGTAGAACATTTCTAGAATAGCATAATAGGAGATTGATTCAGGATTGACCAAATCCCTAGCAGAGGGAAACCCCATTAATCAACTAAATATGGACTTGGTGATGGATGTTTGATGATTACCAAGCTTGAAATTTATTGTAGCACTACTCTCTTCATAATGAGCAGTAAAGAAAGCTTTGGATAGAAGAGACAAAGGAACATGTTCTCTCTTCGATAATGCAGTAGCCAGAGGAGAGTATATGAGGCATTCGATCAATAGTTGGAGAAAGGCATCATACTTGGATAGATCAAGTTCCAAGATGAGATTCTGGTTAGCCTTAATGCCCAGTAGCCCTGATGAAGCAGTCTGATCAGTGGTAGAAGGAGTTTTTGTTGAACCAGCCATGGAAAAAGGTGGAGAAGATGATGAACAGTAGTGAGAGAAAAGTTTTTTCTTGCGCCGGAAGGATAAATTATTTGAAACTAGTGAATAAGAATGATGTTTTGAATTTCCTTATATACGTAATTAGTGGTGAGAGAAAATTGGCGGTTGACGCTTTATATCCTTGAAAAACCGCCTGAAAAAACGTGATAGGCATGATGTCAGGCTAAGTTTGAAATCTTCACGCGCCAATATCACAATCTTATCTCTTAAAATCCGCCATTTCAATTTACACTTACGTAGTAGTTCACCAATTCCTGTTCTCCGAATCTGAAAGTAATCATTAGAACTACGAATTAGGCTTTTTGAAAATCACAATTAAGGATCTTCGTGAAAGAGTGTGCCAAAGATAAAGAAATAAAGCAAGTTATCTAAGGGATTCTAGTGATGTCGTTGAAGACATGAAACAGTTGGATCCCGGGCAACGATCTGTTCCTTCAAAGTCAAGAGACACTCAGAAGTGTCTGGGTGGAATCCCGTTGAATTACAATCATCTGTTTGTTGAGAAATAGTGAAAGGCTTATTTTCATTTAGGCTTAAGGGTGGATTCATCTTCAACCAAACTCTGAAGCTCAACATAAGTCTGAACATTCGGAAGAAGTACTTGTCTGACCAGTGTAGCTATAAGAGCAAGTATGCTTTGAAAATATCTGAGTGGCTGGATTACATAGAAATCTCAAGAAAAATAAAAACTGGATCTTATGGGAAGAAATGTCTTAGGACTAGAACATTTCATTAAGATCTCACAAAAATAAAATAATGAGATTTCAAGGTACGAACCATGAAGGTGGATTCACATCAATTCCAGTTGTTCACCATCAATGCAACAGATGGTTTTGGATATTGGGTTTCACTCAAGTCATGGTGATAACGAATTGAAGATCATTAACACAGAATTTGTGTGTGCATAAACCTCAATGGTAGTTTCTGGGAGTGTCAAGGGTTATGATTGTGAAAACGAATGTGATGGTGAAGTATTGGAGGTGGTTCCGAAGAGAAATGTACCTCTGCTATGAAAGAATGACCAAGCAATTAACTCTTAACTCAATACGAGAAGAGTAAGGTAGCTCAATGGCTTATGTGAATTTTTTAACCTGATCGGATCCATGGTCTGTTCCTAACCGGATCTAGAAACTTTATGTTCTTAGATTTCTAAACGTTTGATTACGGTATTAGAACTGGCATGTAACCTTTCGGAGTGATTAGGAAATTTACACGTCGATCGTAAATAAAATCTTTCTTATCTAAATTCTCGTCACCACACACCGAACATTTAAATTGGTGTATAGATCGACATGGTAAGGACTCGAAGCGGACTCGAAAATCTTAACGGAGATGATAATCAGCGACATGTGATTGAACGTGCACTAGAAGTAGCAACTTCACCTGAGCTAATCACAATGGCCGGGGTACAAGCGATGATCCAGATGATGTTGGATCGTCAAATGGAGGAAACAAGGCGACCACTGCTTCAAGATAGGGATGAACCTACGATGCCTATTGAGCAGCCCGAATTGAATAATGGGCAGTCTGAGGAAGGAAACTATAGCAGAACCATTAGTCAAACTGATCCGCTGGTGATTAGGAGGAACAACCAAGATGACGGAGTCGAGAGGACTGGATTCAAGTCCAAAGATTTTCTAACTTGCAAGCCATCGACATTCACCGGGAAGGAGGATCCGATCGGCGTTATGGATTGGATCTCGGAGATGGAATTAGCCTTCATGACATGTAGTTGCAAAGACAAGCAACAAACCACGTTTGCAGTGCGTCAGTTCAGAGGAGGCATTGTTCGTTGGTGGAACACCCTGGGGAAGATGTTGGGTTTTCTACGCATCAAATAAACTCTAAACCTAAGCAGTAGAAAAATCGAAACAACGATATACCTAAGTGTACATGCATCCTATGGATCTATGGCTTCATGCTAATTACATCAACCCTAGAAAACTAGAACATAATTAAGAAAACATACCTCTTATGATGCCCTTGATCTCCATGCTTGAGATCTTGAACCTCCATGAAGTTGCTTGGATGAAAGGATCCAAACCAGAATCCCTCTAATGGTATCACCCCCAATGACACTAAAGAGTGGAATAAAAAAATAACTAGGAGAAGGGTCAATTTCACAAACCCAAAGGGTTAGAAATCGTCCCCAAAAGGGGGAGGAAGAAGGGTTGGCGAATAATTCAAGCCAAGGTGCAAGGAGGAATGAAATCCCTAAGGCCCTATTTATAGCCTTGGATACCTCCTAGGGTTTAGTACTCCTTCCCATGTGGGATGGAGGCCTAACCACAAAATTTCACTCCTTTCCCATGTGGGATGGAGTGATTTTCATCCAACCCTAATTCCATAGGGTTCTGGAACATTACTAATTAACCAACTATCGATTAATGAACATTCAACCATTTAATTAATTAAACTGTTAATTAATTCCCAAAATATATTTCCAATTAGTTTCCAATTAATTATTAACCATAATAATTAATAAACCAATTTCTCCTTTATTTATTCTACTCAATTTGGGTCTTGAGGGCAACCCAAAAGGACCCTCCTATTATTAGAAATATTATCAATAGTTAATGACCTTGGACACTATTCCAACAGAAGACTCTAATCCCCAATGATCTCCCTGCAACTGACTTGAATAGAGTTTTTGGTGCATTTCAAGTGCAAGTATTGCGCAACCCAAAATCTGCTCGAGCTAGAAAACAAATTCCTGACTTCGAAGAAAGAAAGCATGTTCGTCGATGAATACACCAACAATTTCACAGACAAAATGGAGTTTGCTTTGTGCCTTGTCCCAGACGAGCTGACAAAAATCGACAAGTACGCAAAAGGACTTTCCTGGGAGTATGCGGTGCTAGTACGTCAGGCACTTACTCTAGAGGCAGCTATATGGGCTACCAAGTCTGTTGAAGATATGATCAAAGGAAGAGCCGCCAGCAAGGTTGAAGTTGGCGAGAAGAGAAAGTTTGAAGGATCCTCAAGGTACGACGAGAAGAGAAAATTCTCGAAGTATGGTTCAAAGAAGTTCGAAGAAGGATGTAACATCCCAGAATATCAAGAGTAAAGTTGAAGGGCTAAAAGAGTAAATTGGGAAGGGGAACTCGGCGATTCCATGGGTGGAATCAGCGAGTAGAGTCGCGACTTTGGTGGCGTGTTAAGTGGCCGACTCGGCGAGTCAGCGGATGAACTCGGCGAGTAGGCGCTGAGTGGAGAAAACCCTAAATCTGGAGGATGAGCCCTATATAAAGAACATTATACCCTCTCCCCAGCCTCTTTACCCCTTGTAGAAGTCCAGATAGCCCTAAGACGTGATTTTGAGGGATTAGAGTGCAATTGGAGCTTGGAGAAGTGGTTGTTGAAGAAATCTTGAAGGAGAAGAGACTTGGGTCAAAGGGATTTGCAAGGATTCGGATTAATCTTCTCTTGGAGCTTCCTTTTGAGGTATTACTTCATTGTTTGAGCTGCTATTATCTAGATTCATCATTTTTGGGGGTGTTTGAGATCATATCTTTTGATGTATTGGAGTTTAGAGGTTAGATCTGAGGTTGCTACCTCAGATCTGGAATGGAGAAGGGTTAGAATGCATAAAAGTCCCTGTTTGTGAGTGATTGATGGAGCTATCTTGTCCCAAGCCCAAACCCTAGAGTGAAAATGCCTTAGGAAGGGTAGATCTATGGTTTGGATCATCTGCATGGCTTGGAAAGCCCCGGTATGGATTCAGACCCGGTGGTACTCGGCGAGTCACATGGGTGGACTCAGCGAGTTGCTTGAAGATAGGCTGGAACTCGGCGAGTTGGAAGAACAACTCGGCGAGTTGGAAGAACAACTCGGCGAGTTGGATGAAGATGGCCTGGAACTCGGCGAGTTGGAAGAACAACTCGGCGAGTAAGTTGAAGATAGCCTTAGACGCGACGAGTCTGTTCTTGGACTCGGGAGTCTTGTCGAAGAGTCCCAATCTTTTTTGGTTGAGCCGAGAATCGGTGAGTCAAGGGATGACATGTGTGTGAGTGGACTCAGAGTTGTTGGACTCGGCGAGTCTCGGGGTGACTCGGCGAGTTGAGTCGCGGATTGGGGAATTTCTGAGCATGGGGACTCGGCGAGTCATCGGGTTGACTCGGCGACTAGAGTCAGTCAGGGGTTGACTTTGACTTTGACCAAGGGTTGACCAGTGATTTCCAGGGGCATTTTGGTAATTGTTGGATATTGTTTTGAGTTTAGTGCCTTGGTGGTTGTCCAGTGGTGGAGATCGTATCAGTGATCGGAGCAGCTTGGGTTATCTGTTCAGTCGGCAGTTTCGATGTGAGTTATCCTCACTATATCAACAGGGTCTAAGGCACCAAGGCCGGCCCTTTATCGGATTGAGATCCGGGTATTTGTTGTATGTTATTTCTTTGATATGTTTGCATCCTGGTAGCTAGGATGGTATATGTTAGAGACCTGGTTAAGGTCGGTTTCCTGATAGGTAGGGTGATGCTATGCTAGTGACCGGTTAGGTTGATATCCTAGTTAGGATGATGATATGTTATGTGATCTGTTTGATCGGCTTGTTGGCTATGAATGCTTATATGATTGTATGTTTATGTGCACATGGTTGTTTGGACTGGAGTTGGGTTGAGGCGGGTCCTGCTTTGTGCTGTAGGCCAAGATACCCAGGGCGGACCGGTTGTCCCGAAGGCCCAGTGAGCGGTCCGGATAGGCTGTAGGCCCCAAGAGGGCGGACCAGACGTGCCGAGGCTCAGAAAGTGGACCAGACCAACTGAAAAGCCCGGTGCGGGCGGACCAGTCATACTGTAGACTCAGAGAGTGGACCAGGTGGATTGAAGGCTCGGTGCGGGCGGACCAATCACACTGCAGACTCGATGTATGTGGCTAGATTCGAAGAGTGGACCAGGTGGATTGAAGGCCCGGTGCGGGCGGACCAATCACACTGAAGACTCGAGGTATATGGCTAGACTCGGAGGGTGGACCAGGTGGACTTTTGGCCAGTGCGGCGGACCAGTCACACAGTAGACCCGAAGTGCATGGCTGTTCTGTGATCGGATATGAAATGGCATGTTATGCGTGTATGGTATATGTGGTTGGTATTTTGGGGATATCTCACTAAGCTTTCGGGCTTACAGTTGTGGTTTTATGTTTTTCAGGTTCTTCAGGAGACCGTGGCAAGGCGAAGGCGTGATCGTACCGCTCCTCATGTTTATGTTGTGATGAGATTCTGGGAATACTTTAATTTAACTGTATTGAAAACCTTTTTGTAATAAATTAATGAAATCGGGGTGTTTTTGAAAAGTTTAAATTGGTTGGAATTTTTCGGTTGTTACAAAGGAGCACCATGGTGTGACAAGTGCAGAAGGAAGTACATTGGGAGATGCTCTAAAGAGATGACCTGCTTCAAATTCGGGAAGACTGGTCATTACGCCATCGAATGCACAACCAAGAGAGAAGTCTGCTTTAAGTGTGGTGAAGAAGGACACTTCAAGCAAGACTACCCAAGAAGAGAAGAAGCTACAAAGTCAAATGTGCCGCTAAAGCCAAAAGCAAGAGCATTCCATATGATCCATGATGAGGCAGCTGACAATGCAAGGAATCAAGAGTGAGGAATGATATCCAAAGATCATGCCATGAAGTAGCCATGTGGATAGTAACATATGATGTAACCTATTAGAGGTATAGTCTAAGGTGAACTTGAACACCTATGTAATCGTTTCATGGGAGAATATAAAGCTCCGTTATGTTATCTGTTGTGTTAAATGATTATGTGAAATTCTTGCATGGTGACTTGGAAAACTGCGAGACAATACTTGGGACGGATATGAGTAGGTGTGAATGGTAGTAGAGGCCTATACTAACAGAAGCACAACACTCGCACTTGGATCAGGGAAAGTCACAAGGTTACCAAGAAGCTAGTAATTGATTCTGTTTTGTTAATGTTTGTCGTTACCATAGTTTCGGTAACGACTAAGAAGATGATTGTCAATCGGACCCTGGTGGTCATATCAAATTGAGTTCGACTAAGATGAGTGTGTTACGCGGTTCAGACAACCAAGATCGATGTAACATCTGACTTAATCCAGAAGATTGAAGTGAAAGATAATCGAAGAATCACAATCACTGTGAAAGTAAGAAACTTGTAGCTAGATATGCTATAAGCTAGAATGTGATTATATCACATTAGAACCTAAAAGAATATATATTCCGTTTGGAATTTGACTAAAAAAGAATTGAGTCTAAGCGTTGCATCATATGATGAAAGGTCATTAGAACATGACCCATCGGTCTGTTACAATAATCGAAGTAAAGACTGTTTACGAAGGTGCAGGAGTCTCCAATATAGACCAAGATTGTGACTTGAAGGTCACGATTGAAAGTCCAACGTGAGATAGAGAGCCGGTGCAACATTGCACACCGTCTGCGGTCAAGAGGTCAAAGAGTTAGATACTCATTCGAAGGAACATAGAAGTTACGATTATTACCTAGGATGAAGAGATAACGTACGAAGTCATTATAGAGCCCTGTTTCGTTGATGATTCTGGGACGTAATCATCCAAAGGGGGAGATAATTGTAACGCCCGTAGATCCAGACTAGTCAATTTAGACACAATAAGCGTTAAAATTGACTTTTTGATGGAGTATTATTTTAAATGAATTATCTTAAACAAGTTATATTATATGCCACAAGGGTTCTGTACATATAAAGAATGCTGAAATCCGAGTTATAACGAAGAAGTTATGGCCCGTCGAAGTTTCGCGACGGAACCGACACGACACTATGTGACGTAAATAGTGAATTTACAATAGAAGACTTTTTATCCTTATAAATCTAAGCAAAAGTCATAGTATACGTTAAACCAAGAGCGTGCATAAAATGAACGCCCAAGTCTGACTTCGTATGAGAAAGTTATGATTTTTCTAATATTTGGCCTATCAGTGCATAGCCCGGAATTCGAATTTTAGATTAAGCGGTTTTTGGCCAACACGACCTAAATGAGAATTGAATATCTCATTAATAGGAGCTCAACGTAGAAAGACAGACGAAAACGGAGTCCGTATGTGGAACTTACAAATTTTTCGAAGTCGTTTAACAGTATAATCTCCTCATACTCTTAAATTTAAAATTGGTCGAGAACTAGCCGACGGAGTCAAAAGTAAAGTTGTAGACCTTATTCTTGCCTACGCGTGGATATAAAGAACGTCAAAAACAGAGCTCATATGCGAAGGTTATGAATTTTTGAAAATCAGCTGTTTTACCCCCCTTTGTTCGACGCCACGTGTCAGCACCAGACGAAGCCTTGGAGCCTACGCAACACCACGACGTGGTGACGCTCCAGGCAACCTATAAATAGAGGTGTCGGGGCTGCCTCATTCCTCACACCTTCAATCCCTTCTTTCTCTCTCTAGAAACTCTCTCTAAGCCACCTAACCCCCCCCCCCCCCCCAAAGCTTAAGGTAACTCCCTAGCACGAGGTGGAAGCCCCGGAGTGCCTGACGGCTCCGAAAAGAAGAGCCTTCAGCTCAAAAACTCTGCTTCAGCGGAGCCCGATTTTTAGCAAAACCCGCTGGAAGTGAGATACGCCTACCCTACTTTAAGTATAACTTATATTTAAATATAATATCATTATTATGAACATATAAATAAGAGTTATCAGAGATTCAAAGTCGTTATACTAATTGATCTACTTACGGGAATGATGTACATGCTATGATTTAGTGAGGTGTTTAAAGTGAGATTTCGAAACAGTATACTTCGTATACCAAACGGACCCTACCTCCGATATGATCCTACCTGGTTGTTCCTTACTTGATAGATCATGAAAGTAGACTTTGAGTTAATGATGAATCTAGACTAATAATTAGTCGCAATAAAGATTAGACTAAAACTTAGCGATAATAATGCTAGGTTTTGTTGAAGGAAAATAGAATCGTTAGAAGCGAAGCGCTTCCCAAGTTTGGAATCATCACTTTAACAAGTTAGCGCATAGTCTCTTTCATGAACATGATTTTAATACAAGTATTGAATAATGTATTAAATGTTGGTGTGTAAAATATTTGATATTGCCTGAAATACATGTTAAATAACATACCTGATAATATACGATGATTTAGGATAAAGAGTAAACCTAAATTAATTATGAGGAATATTGGGTAGTATCTCTTTATGAGAATGAATGAGATATACACGGAGAATAGAACTTTAAAATATGTCATTGATCTAGGAGCATGGATTAGACATAGTCATTGTCCCTAGTCCGAGAGTATGGATTGGACATAGTCAATTGTCATTAATCTGGGAGTATGGATTAAGACATAGTCAGTTGTCCTTAGTCCAGGAGTATGGATAGGACATAGTTATTTTTTATTAATCCGGGAGTATAGATTTAGACATAGACATTTGTCCCTAGTCCGAGAGTACGGAATGGGCACAATCATTGACCTGAGAGCATGGATTAGATCCGAGAGTATGGATTAAGTAAGAGGTAAAATTTAAGGTCCGAGAGTATGAATAATGTCATTGGGAG
Source organism: Lactuca sativa (assembly GCF_002870075.4). NCBI lineage: Eukaryota > Viridiplantae > Streptophyta > Magnoliopsida > Asterales > Asteraceae > Lactuca > Lactuca sativa. Next base: position 273,435,360 of record NC_056627.2, read on the forward strand.
GATCGACGGGGTGGGGTAACAATTGCTTATATATATATATATATATATATATATATATATATATATATATATATATATATATATATATATATATATATATATATATGATATAACATTGTGGGATTGAAATCCCTATGTACTCACCAGGTTTCCCAACCTAACCCACTCAAGTTTATTTGCATCACAGATGTCGATACGAAGCTACTTTGCACCAAGAGATTTAAAAGTGATGTAGATCACTTGTGTAAAAGAATGAAAGGTCTGTTTATGCTTTGTTTCTATATAGACGATGACATCCCAATGTTTTAAAAATGAATAAAATACATTTCTTCGGAAATGATTGATAATGTATTTATCATGTTTTTATGGGAACAAATTCCGCAAAACTTTTCTTTAAAAGGTTACTTTGTTTTTCAAAATAAAGCATAAAGAAATCGATCTTTTTTGGCCGTGAAAAAGGGGATGTCACATAAACTACGAAGGTAGTTTCGGAACGGATTCGGCTTCAGTCATTCCTAAGCCTTGAAGTATTCAATTGAAGGTTTGTTCAGGTAAGGCCTCCATAAAGATATCAGCCAATTGATCAGTAGATCTCACAAAGTGAAGTTCAACATTGCCATCTTCTACATGATCCTTAATGAAGTGATACCTCAGTGCAATGTGTTTAGTCTTGGAATGTTGCACTGGGTTATGGCAAATGTGAATTGCACTTTCAGAGTCACAATACAAGGGGATTCACTTCATATTTATCCCATAGTCCGTAAGCTAACTTTGGATCCAAATGACCTGTCAGGTGCATGAGGTAGTTGCGATATACTCAACTTCAACAGTAGATAAGGAGACGCATGTTTGCTTTTTAGATTGCAAACTTACGAATTTGCCATCAAGAAATTGACATCCCTCAGCTTTACTTTTCCAATCCAGATCGCATCTGCCACGATCAGCGTTAGAGAATTCTTGCACAAAGAACCCTTAGCTAGAAGGATACCAAATTCCGAGCAAGGAGGTTTGTTTAAGATATCTGAAGATATTTTTCACAGCAGTCATGTGGGGTTCGCGAGGATTTGCTTGAAACCTGCCACAATATCAAACAGAAAACATAATGTCTGGATGACTAGCGGTTAGATACATCAATGAACCTATCATATGTCAATAGAGAGTTATATCAGGAGTTGGTTTGTCCAAAGACGGTGTTAGCTTCGTTCTGAATGCCATTAGAACCTTTACCTTTGAATCTCCCACCATTCCAAACTACGCGAGTAAGGTCTTCGTATAAGCCTCCTGGTTGATAAATATTCCCTCTTGACTCTGTCTTATATTCAAACTAAGGAAAAATTTAATCGGACCCATGGAGCTCATCTCAAACTTAGTTTCCATCAACTTTCGGAACTCAGCAGTTAATCTAGGATTAGTAGATCCAAAAATGATATCATCAACATCAATCTGGACGATCATCAGATGGTCACCATCTTTCTTGTAAAAGAAGTTTGGGTCGACCGAGCCTTGTTTAAATTTTGATTGTTTTAAGAATCTACTGAGAGTTTCATACCATGCTCGTGGTGCTTGCTTCAGACCATACATGGCTTTGTCTAGAATATAACAGTGGTTTAGATATTTCTCATTTAAGAACCCAGGTGGTTGTTCCACATAGACTGTTTATTCTAGTTCTCCGTTCAGAAAGGCACACTTGACATCCATTTGATAGACTTCAACGTTATTGTGAGCTGTATATGCCACAAAGATGCGAACAGACTCCAGCCTTGCAAATGGTGCTGAAGTTTCTTTGTAGTCTATGCCTTCGTCTTGGCAATACCCTTTTATGACTAACTGAGCCTTGTTTCTTATCATATTCCCCTCTTTGTCAAGCTTATTACGGAACACCCATTTGAGACCAACAACAGATGCATCCTTCAGAGTTGGAATCAGTCTCCAAACCTTGTTACGTTCAAACTCATTGAGCTTCCCCTACACTAATTGCACCCAATCATAATGATCAAGAGGAATCTTAACATTTTTGGGCTCAATTTTGGAGATAACGAATTGAACATGAAAAATCCCATTTTGGAGAATAATGTAGTCTGATTCGCCTTTTGTTGTGATCTCATAAGAACTCTTGAAGATGCTTCTCTGATTACTTGTGTTTTAGGATGATCTCTGGTCCAATTGGTCAGTGGAGGGTAGTTTGGATCATAGGATGGATCCAGTTCAGCATTCACGTCTTCAAATTCAGACTGAGCATCCAAATCATTTGCATTCGTATTCTTCAAATTCAAGTTCAGCTCTTCGTTTGGAACGAAATTCTCCCTTTGGATTGGACTTTCGTGGTTTACTGGAGGAGTTGAATGCTTCCCCCGAATAGGTGTGCTAGGAGTGGAGATTGATGTAGAATCCTCCCCCTGAATTAGATCATTTGTAGCTTGAGGTTGAGATGAAATGTCAAAAGCTTTCAGACTTGGGGGCTCGTTTTCAAGATCCTTCGCAACATCATTAATGATCTTCTTGGGCTCATCTCCCTTGTTATCAGCTGCTTTGGATTCTGAAAAGATATCCTTCTCTGGCTCATCAAATAAGTTCATGAATTACTCATAAAGGCTAGAAAGAGAAATCGTCATTGGACTTTGCAAGGGAAAAATTTCCTCAGATTGAGAGTTAGTCTTCTGATACTTCTTTAGATAAGTGTCATCAAAGGTGACATTGTAGGGTTCTTCTATATTTTTATACTTTTTGTTGAGAACCCTATACACCTTCGAATTCATAGAGTACCCTAAGAAGATTCCTTCGTCTGCTTTCACATCGAACTTGTTCCTTTGCTCATTTGAATTGAAAATGAAACACCTAGAATCGAAGACAGGAAAGAACTTAACGTTAGGTTCTCTTTTATTAAGACCTTAATAAGGGGTGATGAAGAATCTTTTATTAAGGAGAGATCGATTCTGAGTAAAACATGTTGTGCCAATAGTTTCTACCCATAATTAAAGCAGTAGGTTTGCAAACGATAACATGGTCCTTGCAGCTTCGCATAGAGAACGGTTTCGTATTTCAACACCTCCGTTCTGTTGGTGAGTTTAAGGAGCAGATAACTTGTGAGAAACTCCCTTTTCAGTCAAGAATTCTTCAAACTCGTGGTTCTTGAACTCCGAACGATTATCGTTGCGAACGTTTCGAACTAGCTTTTGCAATTGAAGCTCTATCTGCTTAATAAAGTCCTTGAGCTTGGAAGTAGCTTTAGATTTATATTTAAGAAAATAAACCCACGTAAATCTATAAAAATCATCAACAATAACTAAAATGTACTTATTACCACCAGTGCTCTCGATGGCTGATGGACCACAGAGATCTATATGCAAAAGCTCAAGTGGCTCGATCAATTTGGTGCTTATTATTATTGAATGACTCTTCCTGCTCTGCTTCCCAAGTTCGTAGGTTGCACACAAATGTTCTTTCTCAAACTTTAGAAGTGTCAAGCCTCGTACATGATCTCCAAGCACAAGTTTGTTGATATCCTTGAAGTTTAGGTGTGAGAGCCTTCGGTGCCAGAGCCACCTATCATCTGATGATGCTTTCATAAGAAGGCATATGGCAGGCTTTCCTTTAATAGGATTCATATTCAACATATACATTTCGCCTTTTCTCTGGACTTTAGAAGCACTATTTTGGTCTTCTTTTCTATGATCTCAGATCCCTCATCATCAAACAACACTTTCAATCTGGTGCCTACAACCAATTGAGACACACTAATTAGGTTGTGTTGCAAGCCTTCCACATAGGCTACCTTCCGAACAGAGAATTCCCCATTCGTAATCATGACGTATCCCTTGATTTCTCTGAGTGAGTTATTTTCAAACTTGACTCATCCTCCATCCTTTAGCGATCTAAATTTCCTTAACTCTTCTTTCCATCCTGTCATGTGACACGAGCAGCCACTACATGTACCATTCAGAGTCAAACTGCCCGTCACGAATCACCTACAAAATTCAAAGAGATTTAGGAACCCAAAGTTGTTTGGGTCCATGTGAGGCTTTCGTATAAACAATAAAAGTTATTTTTTAATCAACCAAGTAAGATCATTTTTCCAAAGTGTTATTATCTCTTTTCATGATTTTGAAAACGACAATCCTATTATCTTTAGGATTCTTTTCTTTGAAAAGGTATTTCTTTATTTAGATGCAATTTTTTGTTTAACAAACTTTTTCTCAAACTTCTTTTCCTTCCTTTTAAGCGTGTTTCGGATTTCTTGATGGGAGTTTTAAGTTCCGAAACAACCTTTTCTTTGCCCTTAACATCTTTCGATGTGTTGGCAGTTTTTAAAACATTAGGATTTTGAGAAAAATTAGGCTTGGCCTTTCCAAAAGGTTTTGTTGGTTTTGAAAATGATTGCTTTTGAAACTTGTGAAGACGAAGACTGGGGTTTTGAAAACTTTTTAGGATTCGGAGAAGAGACTTTCGCATTCAGATTTACTGATCTTTCTTGATTGACAAAATTGGAATATTTAGATTTCCAAAAATTCTTTATTTCTTGTATCTTTTTATGATATCTAAAATCTCTTTGACGTTTTTGAGCAAAAAATTCCTTAGCAAACTTATGAATACTAGCCCTAGGTTTCGCCTTTTTAATAGGGTTTTCAGACTGTTCAGATGATATATATGTTGGAACATTTTTGGTTCCACTTGGACTTCCTTTCTTGTAACTTGAGTTGACCTTGTTCAGTGGTTCTGCCACATATCTTCCTTTCGTTTTCCAAGAGGTCATCTTTGAAAGACCTTTGGTTTCATCGGCATTATCAATGGGAGCAGACCAAAAGAATTCGCCGCATCCATCAACATTGTCTTCTTCTACGATGGACGATAATTCCAAAGTCTGATTTTTGTTCAGTCCAGAAGTTGCGAAAACATGATTTAGAACAGTTTGGACTTTTGGAAAAACTGTTGCCTTTTCTTTTAAAATTTTTGAAACTTTATTTTCAGAAAACATGAACATAATCAACTGAATTTTCAGAAATCAAATTTTTCTTAGGTTCAGATTCACTTTTTATAAACTCCGAGCAATCAACCTCATCCTCCAAAGAAATCTCACTCATGTCACTATCATCATCAAATTCATATAGATTTTCAACATTAAGAGTATTTTATGAACTCAACTTAGTGCACAATGATTCAAATTTCTGTATAGTATCATATTTAATTTGCTCTTTATCTTTTTCACTCAAAATTTGTTTCAGCATGTCTTTATTTTCTTTGGAGTGTATGTAAGCTTCAATTTTGTCGAGTCCAACTTTGTAAGAGTCAAAGACATTGTCAGAAAAGACAATGGATTCGCACATGTAGCAGTCTACACCGATTTCGTCATCTTTCAATTCGAGAAATGGCAAAATCATTTTATGGATATTCTTGCCTATTTCACAGTCAATATACAGCTAAGTGATATTAAAATAAAGACGTTTAGCAATCAAACAAATTTTTTTTACTGTTTCAAAAGACTTAAATTGTCTCGTTGCAAATAAATTAAATCATCCCTAGACCTAGACAAATTCGACTCCAAATTCTCAGTCCACAGTTGTCTCTCTTCACTCCTTGATGTTACCCTGCTGATTTGATCAATTAAGGTAGTATTACTTAAATAGGTCCTGTTTAAACTATCACTTAAACTACAAACTGTAAATTTTAGATCATCTAATTCAGTTTCATATCACGAGGCAAGGATAGTAAGAGATTCGAGAATTAAATGTACCTTGCTGATCACTTTTTCACATTCGTTGATCTGATCGGAGACAGGTTTAGCAGTGAAGCAGTGGTCCGAAGTCTTGTTGCCATCAGTGGCGTATCCCCTTTGATCCGAAACGTCATTGCAAACCATCATACACTTTCCCTCTTACTTACAGAACTCAGTCTTCGCAACGAAACACTCGCCATGCGTGGGTCTGCAAACCTCTTCATCCTCCAAATCGATCGACCACACTTCAACTCTTCCGAACTCATCATCATCTTCCTGCACAAACAATACAGGCTTAGCTATGTCAGCACTTTTCTTCTTTCTGATCTCCTCAATTTTCGGAGATAGTAGGCTTCATCTTTATCTTCTACATCTTTCTTCTCACTCATTCTGCGCAACATACACTCCTTCGACATATGATTCTTTCCATGACAATAGTTACATTTATATCCAGAGTCTCCCATAATCCTTTTCTCTTTCTTCGCCTCATCCTTTTGCGAGTCTATGGGGCTTTCATATTTAACCTTTTCGGAGCTATAGTTGCCTTGCCAGTTCCTGTTTTTGGGATGCCCAAAATTCTTCTTTGCAAACTTTCTTGGGTTAGAGATCATCAAAGCGTATTCCTCTTTCGTAAGTTCGCAATCTGAAAGATCAGATTTCGAATCTTCTTCAGCTACAGTCTAGCCCTTCGCAACCAGGGCTAAAGATCCCATTCCAGAAAAAACCTTTCCCTCCTTTGTTACTTCATCTTCATGGAACCTAAGAATTCCCACTAGCTTTGCCAAAGAATAGTTCTTAAACTGTTCATGAGCTTTAACAATTGAAACCACCGCTTTCCATTTGGAACGTAACTCGTTCATAAACGTGATCTTTTGTTCTATCAATTCACGTTTTATTTTGTGCTTCATCATCCTTCTTAAAAGATGGTTGTAACGGGGGAACATTTGATCAAGCTTTTCCTTTGGCTTCTGTAAAAAGGCACCAAACTCTGAAAGAAGCAGCGTCTGAATGGAGTGTTCCAGATCTGCATCACTTGAATAGAGCTCTTTTAATCTATCCCATATCTCTTTCATTGTTTTACAGGAACTCACCAAGAGAAAAGTGTCTGGGGGTAGAGCAAACCTTATTATTCTCATGGCTTTAACGTTGCTCAACAGTTTATATTTCTCATCTTGAGGAATATCTTTAACATCAACAAGAAGAGTATTGTACTCCGCGTGTGTTTTGATGATTCTCCTGGTTCCCATGTGTATGAATGATCCTTCTGTTATGGCTTGCGAAATCGTCATTCCATGGTCTTCGATACCCAGAACATAGCCCTCGAAATGCAAAGCCCAAACTCCATAGTATTGTGGGAAGAGAATAGGGATCCTGGTGGTAGATCTGATGTTGCTAGAAAGATTGAATGATAGAGTATGTGGATCTCCAGGCTGCATGTTGTAAATTAACTAAAACCTATAAAGAATTAGATGTGTAAAACTGAAATCGAGTTTAGGGCTTAATAAGGATCAAGATCCAACGTCAACAATCGATGAAAACGGCTAGAACAAATCCAATGAAAGCAGATAAACCCTAGAACACTCGACAGAAGAGTTGCGTAAGGTTTACACAATCACCTGCTCTGATACCAATTGTTAGAATAAATAAGAGTTGATCGAAAGATTCTTAACAGAAAAGAAAATCAAACAATGAATGCAATGATCAAAATGGTGTCGAATGATTCATAATAAATGCATTAAAGAGCTCGATGAATAACTTCTGCTGTAAATGCAAGAAAGGCAAAAATACCATCGATACCCTAAAACGGTGCATGCATGCACTATATAGTCTAACCCAATAAACATTAAAGACCGGGTGGACAGGCCCAACCCATTACATAATTGACTATTTTAATACAAAACCTTATTGACACAACACAAAATATCCCAACATGAAGAAAATGGACAGCGTGACTGTATATTCATATCGAAGATTTATTGTTACTGACGGTTGTTGGTTTTTATAAATCAACTATGTTTAAAATTATATCTTCAAAACGAAAGGATAATATAATATGTTTTTTAGGAATGTGTTTGAATGTTTAATCTAGTTATAAATTGAAATTTTAGTTTGAAATTTGGGAGGTTACATAATGTTATTTACTAATGACTTTTTACTTTCCTCTCATTTATATATTTATAGCTATATTAGTAATATATAAATAAGATTTTCCTAAAAAACATTCATATGTTTAAAGTGATTTTGTGACTCAAATATGAAAAGTTGAAGAGATATGAAGACCTCAAGAAATAGGTTTTTATGCATAGAAAAGTAACAATTTTATTATGTTTTTCAATGTATCAAATATATTAAGCGCATCTTGAGTTCTATATATTCCTTTTGTATAATTTTGAGTGTTTAAAATATTTATTGAATACAATTTTTAAAATATATGATTTAGTGTTTGTATGTTAGTAAAACTTACGGTACTTTCATACTTTTTATTATTTGCCATATATAAAAAACAACATAAGTATGATATATATATATATATATATATATATATATATATATATATATATATATATATATATATATATATATATATATATATATATATATATATATGTGTGTGTGTGTGTGTGTGTGTGTGTGTAAGATGATTCACAAGAAAAAATTTCCAAAAAAACAAATTCATGTTTCAATTTTAAGTAAATAAAAAAAATTACTCTAATGACAATTTCAGTGAATATCAACAAAATCATCGTAAAATAAATCATCGAACTGTTTTTCAGGATTTTTTTTTTATCAATCATGTTATTTTTTTATTCATCTAGGAATTCCTTTGTTTTGTTTGCCAAAAAAACACACAAAAAAATATCTTGCCTTCCTACCAAAAAAATTCTTAAAACACACACACACACACACACACACACATATATATATATATATATATATATATATATATATATATATATATATATATATATATATATATAATTTTATTCTCAATAGAAACTCTTGTTTTTCAACTTCCAATCTTATTTAGCTTATTAAATATAAAATATTATCATTATTATATATTTATTATGGAAATTGTTTCTTATGAATAATGAATTTTCACAACTTTTGTCTATTTTAGTCTCTGAACTTTATGTTATTTTTTTGGCACAATTGGTCTCTGTACTTTGGCAACTTTAATCCTCATTTTAGCCATTTTGACACATTTGGTTCTTGTAATCGATATTTTTACATTTTTTAGGAACCTTTTAATATTTTAAAGTTTGGCCACAAAACTTTAACGGTTTGACAACTTTGATCCCTTTTCTATATAGGAACATTTTAATATTTAAAGTTTGACCAAAAAACTTTAACTGTTTGACAACTTTAACGGTTTGACAACTTCGGTCCTCGTTTTTTAGCCATTTTGACACTTTTGGTCCTTGTAATCGATATTTTTATATTTTTTAGGAACCTTTTAATATTTAAAGTTTGGCCACAAAACTTTAACGGTTTGACAACTTTGATCCTTTTTCTATTTAGGAACCTTTTAAAATTTAAAGTTTGGCCACAAAACTTTGACGGTTTGACAACTTTGGTCCTCATTTTTTAACCATTTTGACAATTTTGGTCCTTATAATCAATATTTTTACATTTTTTAGGAACCTTTTAATATTTAAAGTTTGGCCACAAAACTTTAACGGTTGGACAACTTTGGTCCCTTTTCTATTTAGGAACCTTTTAATATTTAAAGTTTGGCCACAAAACTTTAACTGTTCGACAACTTTGATCCATTTTCTAAAAACTTGCTAATTCCTACCGCTTTAATTCTTTAGCCATTTTGACACTTCTGGTCCTTGCAGTCAAAATTTTTACATTTTTTCATAAAAACATGAACAAAACGGTCCGGTGCAAAGCCCGAGCTTGTCATCCTTGCTTTTTCTACATCTGTAATATTTATCGACTCGGAAACAACATTGAAAGCTTCTGATCCCCGCGTAGCGAGGGTAACCTTTCTAGTTAATATAGTAGATTATTTAAATTATTAATACAATATGTTTTGTTTTTTAATTTGAATATGATGTTAAATACAATGTTTATATTCAACTTTTAAATTATCAATATAATCTATTTAATTTTTAATATATATATATATATATATATATATATATATATATATATATAACTTATTTTTATTCTCAATAAAAACTCCTGCTTCTCAACTTCTAATCTTATTTAACTTATTAAATATAAAATATTATCATTAGTATAATATATTATTTAAATTATTAATATAATATACTTTGTTTTTAATTTGAATATGATGTTAAACACAATGTTTATATTCAACTTTGAAATTATCAATATAATATATTTGATTTTTAATTTAAATAGGCTATTAGATTTAAAATCCAAATCAAATTCTCAAAAAACTTTAAAAACGATCAATTTCTTTTATTAATTGTTATAAATCATATTATGGAAAAGGAGATGCGGGTAATTGGTACTAATTTTGTATAATAACACCAAAAATCTCATTTTCAGTCCATATTCAAACGTGTTGAATCCAAACCTCAATCAAATTGTCAAATTAACTAAAAATAGTATTTAAGTCACCCGCACGTTGTGGTGGAGACCTAGTTTGCAATTAATAAAAATGAACACTATAAAAAAAGTATGTAAGAGAACAAAAAAGTAGAACATGGTTTTTAAATGTCAAAAATCCATATATAGCTCGATGACAATTATATCATATCAAGTAAGCCACAAAGTATCAAAATAAAATTTCGATCGAAAAAGTTATGTATGAAGAGACATACAAAAATATTGTTTGGAAGTGTACATTTGTTTGTACAATACCACGGAAATTAATATGTTTAAATAATGAAATTAATGCTAACATTTTTATATAGTACAAAACATTACATGATATTGATAGAAAAAACATATAAAATCTTTATGTTCCTACCACACTAAATACCATAAAAAGTTATAAAGTCTATATGAATTTGGAATACAAGATAAAGTAAATCAATTATGATTAAATATATAAATATATTAAATGATAATGTTGATAAAATATATAAATATATTAAATGATAATGTTGATAGTAAAAACTTATAACATTTAAATAAAAATTAATAGTAATAGTAATAAAAATTGAAACTATAGAGAATTTATACGGACTAAATAATTAACTTTAAAATGCAGTAAGTGGTCAAAATCCCAACTTACAAATACTAATAATTTAACTTTAAAAATGTTTGGATGCCCTGCTTATGCTCATATGAATGATGGTAAACTGAAGCCGAGGGAAATGAAGTGCATATTTCTAGTATATGCATGTGGAGGGAAATGTCATTGTTTTTAGTGTATAGAAGAAGGAAAGACTCCAAAACTCGTTATTAGCAGTGATGTGACATTTAAATTTGCTATGTGTAACCAAATAGGACATGGTACAAGTTTTGCGGGGAACAATCAGGGTGCGAGCTAGAAGGTGGAGTTTGAAACAGAAACCCCACATAGTTTTATGATAAATGAGGAACAACAGGGAGGCATGGAACAACATAGGCATAAGGAATCCATTGAACAACCAGGAAATAAGTGTCTAGTGATGGTTATGTCGGGAAAGAAAAGTTGATGAAGCTTCTGGAGAACGAGCATGTGATGAACGATTTAGGAGCTGAAAAGAAGATAACAAGGATGGAGATTCAAAGTGATATAAGAGTATGATGGTTATATGTTTCTCACTACATTGAGAAAGTATTGCGGGTGTTCTATCGTGATCAGTCCAAGCGTGTTGGTAATTCTTTGGCGGTTTGAGACAATCGGGGGAAAGCTCATTGGGAAGTGGTCAAGTGGATCTTGTGACACTTAAAGGGAATGTTTGATGTTTGTATGGTGTATGGTGCCAATGCACGACATATGAACTTGGTTGGATTGATATACTTGGACTATGAAAGTGATTTGGAGACAAGAAGATCATTGGCGGTTGATCTCGTTTAGAGTCTTCTTGTGAAGGTGGAGAAACCTATCATGTTCTATTAAAGGTTATGCATTCAAAAGTATGGTGCCAAGGAGAATCCGGAAGACATGGTGACAAGGTCATTGCCCAACGAGAAGTTCATGCTTTGCTTTGACTTGGTTTATGTTCGCAGGAGGTAATCCCGTTTACAGATTGAAGGCAGGATGGGAGAGGAAGTTGTTTTTTAAGGTGGAGTTTAATGGATGCTCAAGTCAAGGTGGAGATTCTTAATTGTGACTCGAGAATTTGGAGCATTCTAATGGAGCACTTGGAATTCAATGGAGCAATTGGGGTTCGTGGAGAATTTGAAAAAGGAATGGATCATCTGAGAAAGGAATAGATCTCCTGACAAAAGTACAGATAGAGTAAAAAGGAATAGATCTTCTAAAATGGGGTATGGAGTACCTGGAAGTGGAATGGAGTATCCTGGTGCATGGATGCGTCATCCATGATCATGAATCATCATTATGGATGAAGAAGTGCCATCCATAATGTGGACGCACCACTCATTATCTAGATATTTCATTCTAGACAAAGAAGCATGAATTTGAAGGTAGAAGCACCATTATGGAAGTAGAAGCGCCATTTTGGAGGAAGAAGTGCTACTTTGAAAGAAGAAGCGCCACTATGGTTCTGAAAGCACCACTCATAAGGAGGAAGTTCCATCCCTGGAGAAGAAGTGCCATTCCTTGCACAAAAAGCGCCATTCTCATGTTGATGCGCCATCTTGTTGCAAGGATTCGCCATTTGTGTTCCTTGATGAGTCGTATGCGATGAAGTCCTCTATAATGACCAAGGTTGTCCAAGTATGCCATGAAGTTGAAGATGTTCAAGGAATACACCTTGATGCGTCACCATGATGAATGAAGCGCCACAAGTGTTCATGATGCGCTACATGTGCATCATGATGCACCACAATTGCTCATGATGCTCCATTATGTGTGTTGCTTATGCTCATAGGTTATGTGACATGGATGAATGTTCCAGAAGATGTTGTTGGATTGGGTGTCTAAGCACATAACTATAATTGGTATAAACTTGAATTGATTGTAGCACAATCTTTTTAGGCTGCCCTCAAACCTAGCAATTGGACAAGATGACTTTTAGATAGAGAGAGATTAATTTATTATGTTAACAATAAATTAAAAAAATAGATTATTAATGTATTATGAAAATAATATATTAATTAGAAATCATATTATTTAATTAATAATTAATCAGAAATTAATTTTGGGATTAATTGGATTAATTAAAAGTACAAGGACTGTTTTGTTATTTATTAATATTTGAGAAAGGAAGGCTCTAGAACCCCTTTGAGGAGGTGGACAAAAATATCTAGAGAATCCCTAGGAGATTGTGTCCAAGACCCCTTGGACAAGGGGGTTATGGGTTGCTTTGTCACCAAACAAAGGATCTAGGGCATATCCCTTAAACCCTAGCTTTGGCACCAAGTTTTCTCAACTATATTAAGAGGTCCCTAGCCCCATATTTTGTCCATGCCTTCCTTGTAAGATCCTTGGATGAAATCTTGGCTCTCTTCTCCTCTCTCTATAGTTTTCCTCTTGCTAGCTTGGGTTTGATTTCATCAGAGGCACGACACTTGTGGTGCTTGCTTCCAAGATATCTTGAAAAGAGAATTCTAGTTGTTTGCTATAACAACTAAAAGGTATGTAACCCTAAACCTTTTCTTTAGTATTTTTGAAAATTACCTAGGGTTCTTGGGGTTTCCTTTTGATGTTCATAATTATGGATTCTCTACAGAAAACATAGATCTTTATCAGGGTTGCATGTACACTTAAGAGTTTAAGTTTTGTTTGTTTTGCATAAAACTCATCAGTGGTATCAGAGTTTGGCTTGTTGTCTATTGAATTTGTTATAATGGTTGAATTTATCAATTAGGGTTTATGGAAATTAATCCCTCTAGGCCAAGAATTTTGAAATTAGGGTTTCTTGGATCCTAAGTTTCGAAAATTAGGTAAGGGTTGTACCCCTTATCTTGTCTCCCAAGCAATCGATTTTAGGGCAAGGTTTCTTTATCCCTAAGTTTTTGATTTTTAGTTAAGGATTGAATCCCTTAACTTCCTCCCCAAGCAAGCCATTTTCAAAAATGGTATATGTGGTTAGGATTTCGTAATTTTGGGAATTGTTTGTTTATCTAATAAATATGATAATTATAAAATTAGATAAATCCTACGCCCATTTTTTTTCGAAAATTAGGGGTGATGATTAAATTAAATTATGTGATTGATTTAATTAGATAATCCTTACATGACTAATTAAATGTTTAATTAATAGATAATTATTTGGTTTATTTTAAAATTTAAGTTAATTATTTAATTTGCGAAATTTAAAAATAAACCTAGTATTTTGAAAAGTATTAAAATACACCTTATAATATATGTAAAATTAAAACTTTAATTATTACTATATGTATAAGACTAAGTCAGTCGAACCGCTAGTACACCTCATTCACGAAGCCATACTATAAGGGGAGTTTAAGGAAGCGACCTATAAAATGACCATCATTGGATATCCATTCTTATCCACCGCTTTCTTGTATGGTGGAGGGTCGTTAGCCAAACGGGTTGGATAGGATAAATTAATTCTCATTAATAGTATAATTATATTAAAAGTAACTAAACCCTTTTATTTAAAATCTAAATCTTAGTTACTTTAGGAAAAATGTGAATTTGTATGCTAATCCATTAAAACATACATCATACTTTATATGTCGTTAGTGGAGCGTGTCTGGTTAAACGACACACTAATAGGGACTATAAAGAGATATGATGGACATTTCAAAAAATTATTGTTGTTGATGGAGTGTGTGTGGTTAACCGGTACATCAATGTGAGATGATAAATGACATCGAGGTTGTCAAGCGAGTTTGCATGGTTATTCACATCTCGTTTGTGATTCTCAGAATCTCAGTCACAAAAGTGAGAGCATAATCTGAGATTAAACATGTCATTGATTAGATTCAATGAATCTTAAAAACTCTAGGAGTTTCATAAGATTGAACTTGGTAAAAGCTTGCCTACCCAAAATAGATTTGAATTTAGTTACGACATCCCTCTTTAAAGTTCAAATCGAAAATATGGATCCTAGCCTTAATTTAAAATTTATGGGTTAATAATTAAGGATTAAAATTAACTAACTTGAATTCTCTTTTCTCCTATTATAGATGTCAATTCAAGACAATAATGGTCTTCCTTAGTCTTTTGGAAATGGTTTTCCTCTTTCTTTTGAAGTTGATCTTCCACTTTCTAATCAAGGTGAAAATGTTTTCCCTTCTCTAGGAAATGGTGGAACTGGACGTCATGCTTCTTCAACCCTTCCACCTCCATCTCCAGTGACTCTCCCAACATCGCGTTTTCCTCAACTTGAAAGATACGAAACTACTCAAGCCTTATTGGCATGTAGACATCAAGATGGAAATTTTGTATGTACGCATGTTCTGTAAGTGAAATCGTACATTGACAAATTAGATAGAATGGGTGTCGTTTTCGCAAAGGATCAAGCCATTGATTTGGTTCCTCTTTCGCTTCGAAGGTCATATGGTCAGTTCATTGAGCACTTTTGTATGAGGAATATCAGCGTGACCCTAATCGATCTGACCCAACTATTGATTGTTACTGAAGCAGAAATGCTTAAGAGCACAAGCGAAGCAAAGGTGCTTGAAAGGTCTAATTCCAAAGTTTCCATAGACATTGACAATGGTGATAATGGTGATCCAGAAAATATTTCTCTTCCTAATGGAAAGGAGTTGGCCAAGGTCAAACATTTTGATCGAATGGTAAAGAGAAAGGCCGGTTAATTCTGAGATAGTTCTATGTGTTATCCCCAAATAGTCCATTTGTTTCTATTGCCAATTGAAGGGACATTGGTTGTGAAGCTGCCCAAATTACCTAAAAGATCTTAGAGATAGTGAAGTCAAGTTGTATAACTCTACTTCAGGTATATCCATTATCTAAACTCCATTATCTTAACAAGTTCATATTCATAGATTCTTAATACATGATGTGATGATCGCGTTTTGATGTTATTGCACGATCTAAGAGAAATAAGGAATCTTAATTAGAGTGAGCTAAATCTGGTCGTGAGAGATGGACTTCTGTCGCATGATTCGATGATCAGAATTTGGAGCTACTGCTTAGGAGTTAGTATAATTTAATATATTGCGTAGGAGATGTCTAGAAACATAGTTTTCAATTTTATGCATTGTAAGGACAAGTTCCAATTTTTTTGTTTATTATCAATAAAAGTGAAATTTTTGTTTATCTATTTGGCTTACTTTATATTTCCTTATAATGGCATTTATGAAAATGTTGGTTACATTTCTATTATTAGTAATGTTAAGTGGGATTTGATTCTTACTATATAGCTTGCGGTAATGTCCTAATTAACTAAGTGATAAAGAATTCTCATCACCCAAGTTTCTATTGGATAGAAACTTGGAGTCATGCAATTTAAATTGCATGATGTATGAAAATCTTGATTGTTGGAAGAGTATGACTAATTCATTGATAACATGTTTATGTGAGTTAAGTGAAGGACTAATGGATCTAGTACATGTTCATATGGATTGTTCAGATCCACCACAAAGGATGATAACTCTATTCATCATGATTTAATGACGTTTCAATAAATATAGTTGTGTTTATAAGATTAAACATAATTTTTATACTTTGAAAAAGATTCAAAGAGTAGCGGAACGAATAAGAAGAATCTGTCAGGCAGAAAGATAAAAGTTTCTCCAATCTTGAAGGAAAGGAGTGTACTTTAGTATCATGTTTTCTGATCATCTTAATGATTGTGGAACTATATCACAATTGACTCCTTGAAGAACATCTTAGTACAATTGTATGACTAAGAAGTGGAATCAGAAGTTGTTAAAATAGTTAAATCAAGAGATGAATCATACTTCGTTTCCAATCAAGTATTAGAGTGATACTCTAGTTCCGACACATAGTATCTTGAAACTCATTTATGACTAAGAATGTTGAAAACACCTTGGTATATGTGGATATCACATATAGAATTGGAGTTGTGATGTTTTCGCTAAGCGAGAAACAAAGGATAAACTGAGACCTATTCTATGAAGTGTTTTCTTGTCGAGAATCCACATGAACTTTTGAATATTTGTCATCAAGGAATGTTCCTTGACAGACAAATCATATGTCAAGAAGTCAGTCGGAGTCTCATTTCTCTTGAGAGTTTCAGGAGTCAGTCGACAATAAACCTTTTGGTCATCACTAGCAAACGACCCGAGGTTGATAACCTATCGTGTTCAGTTGACATATTCTTGTTTTTGTGCACCTTCCAGTTGAGTTGACAATGCTTATGAGTTCTATGGTTCTCATTTGACTGCAAAAAGCAAAGCATGTTAGTCAGTGAAATTGGATTGATCAATATGGGTGAGATGCTTAACAACACGGAAGCACTGGTAGGCCCTTGTGCTACCAGAGGGCAAGAAATTTAGAATAACGAAGTTTAGTCTATGAAGGAAAGCTAAGTTTGAATTTGGTTTTGTCTCTAACCTTGTTTTATGATTGTAGGTTAGAAATAATAGATTCACATGGATGGGAATGTATACACCATAACATCTAGGTGGAAAAAGGTGTTGCTCTAATTTATGTGAATAATTATGAGTAAACACTTTCCCTAATAGATTTTAAAGATATGATAAAGATCAACATGGTTAGTGGTTATGTTATTTGCATTCTCAAATGCATAATATGATTATGGCACCTCTCTTTGTATTTTGAATTATGAGATATGGCAAGGAGTTTTTTGAACTTTCAAGACATATATCTATAAGTTTTGAAAGGGTTTAAACACACATATAAGCTATCCAATGAAGGTGTATTAGCTTAAGAAATCTAGCTGGATACTTATCGAAGTATCATGTATCAGAAATCTGCACTTTAGTAAGAAAGTCAAAATTATTGATTTCTAGAAGTCCAATTGATTTATGGCTAATTGTTAAGCTAGTGGGAGCATAATTGTTATGCTAGTGAGAGCATAATCGTTATGCTAGTATTGTGTGTGCTGGCAATACTATTCGTAGGGAACAAAGTTTTCAATTTGCAAATTGCAAAGTATGGGAATTATTTCTGTAGTGACCCATATTATGATGACATGTGCGGAATAGTAAAGAGCTAGTGAATCATACAAACATCAAGAACACAAGGAGTAAGTAAAATCATTTTAAGCTCCATTAGAATAGTAAGATTATAAGTGGGTTTTGAATATTCTTTCACTAAAATAACACTCACAAATGGGTCTTTCATAATGGGAGTCACTCACTTCCTATTTATAGGAAAGACTCAAGCTATTTACACATACAAGAGGGCAAGTCGCATCCAAGGAGAACTTTGCAGCCTAACATTCTCCCCATCAAAGTTAGGATTGGATGTCTCAACTTTAGTTTTCAAACGAGCTTGCGCGATCTAGACCAACTCCCCCTCGAAGTAACACCGGTCTTCAAATCCGCAAATGAATACCCAATAAGCTTCTAATACCCAAATCCACATTCTCCCCCTTTTTATAATCAACAAGTGATTATAAAACTCACAAAGGATGAGAAGTGCTCGATGAATAAACTTGACGAATCTCCCCCTCAATGTGTGCCAAAAATGAAACCGCAAAAATCTTGCACGAAAAACAATCACGAAAAGGCAAGAAAATTTTCCAAAATTTGTGAAAATTTTCGAATTTTGGGTGACAGTTGCAAGAAATTTAAAATCTGGGTATAAACTGTCAATTTCATAATTCTATAGGGATCCATTGTGCCAAAACAGCTTCCAATGCGAAACTTTACCCCCCAAATGCAAAAGTGGGCATAAAGCGACACTTCGCATAAGCTTCAGGGACCTGATTTGAAATTTTTGCATACTTCACAAAACTTTGCTCCCATTGCGAAAGTGGGTAGTAATTGCCAAAACACTAAAACTGTAAGGACCATATGCAAACATTTTCCTTTCTTCCCCAAATTTGTTACCAGATGCTAATGAACAAACCACACACCAGTAGCAATGCTAACCATTGGCAACCCCAATATCAGATTGTAGATGCGAACTCAATTTTGACCTCATGACGAAATTCCTATCCATAGATGCGAACAACAAGCATCACACATCGATATCATGTTCGACATCCAAACCAACTTCCCACCGCGAAGCCTTGTTCGACATCCATATCATTGAAACTTGTTCGACTTCCAAACCCAAATCATAATTGTAGATGCGAACGTAATTGTGACCCATGTATAACGTTTGATGCGAAACCTGATCGTCCCCAAGGCATTTAACGTCCCTGATGCGAACGGCCAAAATCAGTCGAACCGTATTTGTCTCTAAAAAGTCAACTTCAAATCGAATTCCTTAAATCATTCACATATGCAAACTCGTGTTCGTCATCATACCAATCAACTGACAATGAAATACCATCCACACATCGAACGGTTTTTACCCCAAAAAGAAACTGGAAAGCATTCGACCCCAAATCAACACTAGATGCGAATGACCACAACGTTTCATCTGTTTTCCTCTCCAATTAACCCAATTTTCATATCTCAACCAAAGCGATGACTGTTCGATGCGAACGATTCCAAGAAACCAATTTCGCATTCATCTACACATCAAAGTCAACATGTTCATCCTTAAAAACAATCAGTCGAACTCTCAAGGCCCTACACATCAAACTTCTAGCATCCTACACATCGAACTTCCAAGTAATACTAGTTCTGAACAACCATTCAATCATCATACAAGACTAATTCGATTTCGATTCTAGATTCATAAGAACCTAATTTTTGACTTTCGACGTTGACTTCAGTGCTTCCGACTCAAATTGCAAACATCAATCGATCTTGATTTTAATTCCAATCGACATCATACTAGTCGAAATTCAAAACAAATATTTATTATCAAACTCAAAACAAATTTGACTTGAACTCAACAACCCGTCACTAGTCGAAATCACGAGTTTGACTTTCAGCAATATTGACACAAACTAAGCTCTATTCATGTCAAAATCGATTCAACAACATCATGAATTCAGTCGATTCTGAGATATAAACTTCAAAATGAAAACTTGAATTTTGATGAGAACATGGAAGTAATAATCAAATCGATGAACAAGAAAGAGTCAAAAAGTACTCTTGGACCATTGAAATCGAATAGATGGGCAGAAAAATTAAGAAAAGTGAATTGGACTCGAATTAGATGAACAGTACTCGAAATTTTAGTTTGGGATCAAGGTTTAGATCTATGAACAGTAATATACTCAATAAAATGAGTAGATGAATAGTAACACTTGAATTTGGGCTTTGAAGCTGAATAGTGAACAGTAAATGTTTTTTGAGAATTTAATTTTGATTTTGGTGCATGGTGTTAACAAAAAAATTATTGGATCATCAATGAGGTTCGAAACAAAATAGATTCAACGAGACAAAATGGTCAACAATCAAAAACGAAAAGCACGATTTAAAAAAATGATAGAATTCGGATTTAGAGAAAACCTTGATCATTCATCTTCAATCTCAACATGAATATTTCGAAATCCGTTTGAGAATATGAGAAACAAATTCTTTTTCCTTTTGCAACACATGAATTAGTCATTGAAGATCTTAGTTCTTTTTTTGGAACAAGAAAATCTCCAATCTTCACATCTTACCACCCATGATGCGTGTTGTACAAACCCTTATTCGTGTTCTTCGACGATCTAGCATTATCTTCATAAGAATCATCAACACTTTTGGGTTTTAAATTAAAATTCATTGCAACACTTGATGATTGTTGCTTTGGAACCCAAATTTGCTTCATAGATTTTGGATGCATAACAACTTTTGAAGATTTTTGTTTAGAAACTCAATTGTTCTTGCTTTTGATCTTCTTCTTCTTTTTCTTCCTCATCTTTTTGGATCTTGAAGTTTTGAATTCAAGAATAACTTCATTCTTGACAACTTTAACTTTACCAATTTGAATCAAATCTTTTATAGTTTGATACATTTGAAACTTCTTGGATTGAAGGCTTTCGATAAGGCACCATTCCTTCAAATGAATCACAAGAATTCATTCATTCATCGGTATGAACTCCAATTGAATGAAAAACTTTCACATTTTCATCAAAATCACATTGAATTCCCATTTCTTGAACATCATGAACATCCAGGTAAAGTGAAAGAACATTAACACCATATTTGCATTCATCAAGACAAATTCCTTCAATGACTTCATCTTATTTCTTCTTCTTCCTTCTCTCATGATAAGTTGTTACCAACGATTAAGCAACACTTTATGATGATCATGATCAAGAGGATAACCAATGAACTTTCCTCATTCACATTTCTTACATGAAATGAGTGAATTTTGTTTAAAATACCCGGTTGTAAAACAATTGAGAAGTCCTTCAAAACTGAATGACCATAGATAATCATCTACAAAAAAATCACGAATTGTTTCTTTCATTTTTAAATCCAAAAAATGAAAAATATCTTAAGAACTTAAAAATCTCTAAAGAGAGAAAGTGGATATGAATGAAATCTCTTGAGGGAGAAAGTGAAATAAACAAGTATCCTAGAGAGAGAAACTGGAATTTTGAATCAAATCAAAGAATAAATTTGATTTCTAGAACACAAACTTTCTCAAAAATGAAGAACATACACCCATTTGAGATTCACCAAATCAAAAGTTGTCATCATGTATCATTTCTTGAGAGCTTCAAGAACATCCGCTCTGATACCAATTATAGTGACCCAGATTATGATGACATGTGCGGAATTGTAAAGATCTAATTAATCATACAAACATCAGGAACACAAGGAGTAAATAAAATCATTTTAAGCTCCATTAGAATAGTAAGAGTACAAGTAGGTTTTGAATATTCTCTTACTAAACTAACACTCACAAACAGGTCTTCCATAATGGGAGTCACTCACTTCCTATTTATAGGAAAGACTCAACCCATTTACACATACAAGAGGGTAAGTCACATCCAATGAGAACTTTGCACCCTAACATTTTCTCTATGATAGACTTAATGGAAAGGGCACTCATACTTTGTTTCAAATCTAAAATTTTAGATTGAAGGGTTTAATAGAACTTAGTCTTGGATATATATGAATATGATGTTGAAATGATTCAACATTGGAAATTCAATATATGGAAATATTATAGAAAAAGACACAAGGTCCTTATGTAAGACATAATGAATCGAGTCCCATATGTTACAAATATATAGGATCATATACATATGCTATAATATTCACTTGTTCTGATTTTTCTAAATATCTTTCGCATTAAAAAGGAAAAAGGACTAGAATTTTGTGTGTCTTGAGTTGTTAAACAACTATCAAGAACATTTTGAGGTCTACTGGAGATTGGTTTCTTGTGGATAGTTGGAAGTATAGTATTAATTTGGCCGGACCATATTGACATGATTCTACATTGAGATGATTCTTGATCAGAATTAATGGTCATATAGGAGTATGGAAATGTTTCCATAGTGGGAGTTAATTATTAAAATCTATATGTGAGTTTGAAACTTTAATGCAAGAAAGATGTTCAAGGAGTGTACCTTGAATTTGATACTTAATTACCATGGAATTGTTTTTAGTAACAAAGTTCAAATGGAACATTCTGTAATATCGTTGGCTAAGTCTCTGTGAATTTGAAGCCTTGACATCACAAAAGGACAATGCATGTAAGGTTGGATTCTAACATATTTTAAATAGTGACAAGAATGTGGAATTGTGAAATGAGCATCATTGGAATAGTGTCCATTCAATATGTTCACAAAGGAAGGACCATAGAGAAACATAGTATATATGCATGTTCATAACATGGCATGAATGATGTTTAATTCAAGGGTTTAGTTGATTACTTGAAACATTATACAATGAATAAAGTCTTAATTATTATGGTGATTAAATTATAATAGTCTTATTTATATTCAATATTTTTGAGACCATAGTTAATTAGGTTATTATTGTGTTTCACTTTGCATGTTTTACTTCCTTAATAATTTGAATATTCGAAATTCTACAGTCGCTCATAGTTTTGGAAGTAAGTAGTGAATTAAGGCTGTCTTGAATTGAATTGTAGATTGTCTATGGAGATTATACATTTCAATGGATGCTACAATGTTCATGAGTACATAGAAAATGAGGATTTTGAGTATTGGATAAACCCACGCTCAGAGAATTACTTCATGGATTTCATCACGAGTAATTCTGAGACGATAATATCTTGTATTCTTAAAACGGAGATATATGAGTTGTGGTTTACAAGTCAGTTGTGCATTGATAATACGTAAACGCATCAGTATCTTGATGTTATAAAACGTATTGTTGTGCATAATTTGATGAGTAAACAGTGCAATCATATAAGTCAAAGTTTATTAATTCATTTTTCCTTAACGGGAAAAGCGGTATATTTGGGCTCCTCGGTTAGTTGGTGTTGACTTATAAGTGCTAGGTCTAGCAAAGACTAAATTGATGTGTTCGATTAGAAGTCTTATATCGTCATCACAAATCAGAAATTGGGAAATAAACTCTTGAACAATGAGATTGAATATAATCCATGTCTCATGTCAGTACGATATCTTGTAGGGATATTTGATCACTTATCTTAGGACACATAACTGATCAGGCAGAGTTCAACAACAACAGTTGGAAGCTAAAATTTGTTGATCAATTTGGAAAATATATTGGCAATTATAGTTACAGACATATGCAAGTGGGAGACTGTTGAATTCTATTGGGTTGCCCTCAAACGTAGCAATTGGACATGATGACTTTTAGAGAGAGATTAATTTATTATGTGAATAATAAATTAAACAAATGGTTTATTAATGTATTATGAAAATAATATATTAATTAGAAATCATATTATTTAATTAATAAGTAATCAAAAATTAATTGGAATTAATTTTAGGAGTAATTGGATTAATTAAAAGTACAAGGATTATTTTGTTATTTGTTAATAGTTGAGAAAGGAGGGCTCTAGAACCCCTTGGAGGAGGTGGATGAAATTTTTTAGGGAATCCCTAGGAGATTTCATCCAAGATCCCTTGGACAAGGGGTTATGGGTTGCTTGGTCACCAAGCAAAGGATCTAGGGCATATCCCTTAAACCCTAGCTTTGGTACCAAGTTTCCTCAACTATATAAGGAGGTACCTATCCCCATATTTTGTCCATGCCTTACCTCTAAGAGACTTGGGCGAAATCTTGACTCTCTTCTCCTCTCTTTACAGTTTTCGTCTTGCTAGCTTGGGTGTGATTCCATTAGAGGCACGACACTTGTGGTGCTTGCTTCTAAGGAGAATTCTAGTTGTTTGCTTTAATAACTAGAAGGTATGTAACCCTAAACCTTTTATTTAGTATTTTTGAAAATTGCCTAGGGTTCTTAGGGTTTCCTTTTGATGTTCATAGTTATAGATTCAATAGAGAAAACATAGATCTTTATTAGGGTTACATGTATACTTAAGAGTTTAAGTTTTGTTTATTTTGCATAAAACCCATCAGCTGCATTGCAGATTTTGATTGGTTGACACCATTCATGGGCCTATGGGACAATGGGCTTGGCCCATTAGGGTTTTAGCTCTGACCGCTCAAGTATAAATAGGGATGCATGCAAAGTCATTTGTGTGTCTTGAATTCTAGAGCATTAGGAGAATCTCTATGAAATTATACTTGTAACCTCTGTTTGAGAGCTCTAAAATAAAGAATACTCCCCTCTTTCCCATGTATGTATGTCACCTTGACCGCACCATGTAAATATTGTGTCATGTGTGCTTTTGATTTTGCTAGTTATCCTTTTTACTTCCTAACAAGTGGTATCAATGTTTGGTAAGTGGCATCAAATTTATTCTGAGTCTTGACAAGTATCAGCTAATTCCCTAACAAGTGGTATCAAAGCTACAGTTTGTGTTCATATGATTGAAGATGTCTACTAACAAGTTTGATCTGGAGATGTTCAATGGTTCAGATGAGTTCACTTTATGGAAGGTGAAGATGAGGGACCTTCTGGTTCAAGAAGGATATGTCGCAGCACTGGAAGGAGAAGCAAAACTGCCAAAGGACATGGTGGCTGAAATGAAGGTGGATATTCTGGCAAGGGCACATAGCGCTATTCTATTGAGTTTGGCAGACAAAGTACTAAGAGAGGTTGTGGACCAAACGAGTCCATCTGGGTTTGAGAGAAATTATGTGAAAAGTATCAGAAAAATTCTTTGACGAACAAGTTGTATCAGAAGCAACGTTTGTATACTCTTAGGATGACAGAAAGCACCCAAGAGAAGGATCATCTAGATAAATTCAATAGGATCAACTTGGATTTAGAAGGTGTGAATGTCAAGATTGAAGATGAAGACAAAGCACTCATCTTCTTATGTTCACTGCTGAATTCTTATGAGAATTCATTTATACCATTTTTATGGTAGGACAACTATCACCGTGAATGATGCGAAGGATTCTTTGATGTCCAAGGAACTGAAAAGAAAAGTTTTAGTTGCAGAAAACGTTTCCAGTTCCGGTTTGTTTGTAGGCATAGGAAAAACATCAGATAGAGGTGGAGGTATCAAAGGGAAGTCAAGTTTCGAATCTAAAGCCAACATCAAATGTTATAATTGCAAGGAAAATGGTAAATTAAGAAGATATTATCCATTGTAAAATAAAAGGAATAATGGTGTTAGATCAAGCAACAACAATGTTGTTGTGGTTCAAGGAAATTCTGATGAAAGGGATGATGATGAAGTTTTGATAGTATGTACATCTAGTTAGATGATGCTTAGGTCTTAGACTCTGGAGAATTCTATCATATGACATGCAATCGTGACTGGTTAGACTGCTTCAAAAAGTGGAATGGCATAGTCAATGGGTGATTAGTGGGTGAGTAGTATCAAGGGTAGTGGCATGATGCAGAACAAGATGCATGATGGTATCGTCAGGAAACTGGATTGATGGTTCCTCCCATATCATCGAAAGAATTTGATCTCTCTTGGCTCTTTGGTAAAGCATGTATTGAAGTGTTCTAGAGTGGGTAACTAGGTAAGAGTCTCCAAGGGTAATCTTGTGGTTATGAAGGGGAAGATGAATCATGGGATTTGTATCCTGAAAGGAAGGATGATTAGGGGAATGGTGACTGTATCCCAATCATTGGATCAATATCATGATGAAAGAAAGTTGTGGCGTCATAATTTAGGATGTGTGAGCAAGTGGAGATGTAACTAGAAATGCTAAACTTGGTGAAGCTTGTATTCAAGAGATGCAATGCAGGGTGAAGTTTAGATTGCTTCAACACTCAAGTAAGGAGATCCTCGAGTGTGTTTACTCAGATCTTTGGGGCCCCTCTCCTATGAAGTCTCATGGTGGATGTTAATACTTTGTGACTTTTAGCGATAATTGCTCAAGGAAAAATTGGGTGTAATTCTAAAGACAAAGGATGAAGATGAAATGTTTGGGCGTTTCAAGGAATGGAAGACGATGGTTGAGAAACAGATCGGGAGCCATGTCAGGTCACGCAGAACAGAAAATGGTTTTGGATTTCTGCAAGGCTTCGTTTGACAACTTCTGCAAAACAGAAGGTACGGTGAGGCATCACACTTTACAACTAACACCATAGCAAAGCGGAGTGGCACTACATATGAACTAAACACTAGTGGAGCATGCTCAGGGCATGTGATTCTTTGTTACTTTATTGGGGAAATTATTGGCGGAAGAAGTTAACATTGCTTGCTATCTAGTGAATAGATCTGCATCAACTGCAATAGATTATAAGACTCCCCAAGAGGCGTGGTCTTGGAAACCCTCTTAGAATTCTGGTTTACAAATGTTTGGATGCCTTGCTTACGTTCATGTGAATGATGGTAAACTAGAAACAAGGGAAATTAAGTGCATATTTCTAGGATATGCATCTGGAGGGAAGTGTCATAGTTTATGGTGTACATAATAAAGAAAGAATCCAAAACTCTTTATTAACATAGATGTGACCTTTAAATTTGCTATGTGTAACCATTGAGGAGGTGGTACAAGTGTTGCGGGGAACGATCGGGGTACTATCTAGAAGGTGGAGTTTGAAACAGAAACCCTACATAGTTTTGTGATAAATAAGGAACACATGGGATGCATGGAACAACATAGACATATGAGATATCCCTTGAACAACCCAGGAAAAAAGTTTCTGGTGATGTTGATTCCGGGAAAGATAACTTGATGAAACTTCTAGATAATGAGCTTGTGATGAACAATTTAGGAGCTGAAAAGAAGATAACAAAGATGGATATTTGGAGTGATAGAAGAACATGGTGGTTATATTTTTCTCACTACATTGAGAAAGTCTTGCAGTTGTTCTATCGTGATCATTCCAAATGTGTTGGTACTTCTTTGGCGGTTCGAGACAATCGGGGGAAAGAACATTGGGAAGTTGTCAAGTCAGTCTTGCAACACTTGAAGGGAACACTTGATGTTTGTCTAGTGCATGGTGCCAATGCACAACTACGGACTTGATTGGATTGATAGACTTGGACCATGAAAGTGATATGGAGTTAAGAAGATCATTGGTGTTTGATCTTGTTTAGAGTCTTCTTTTGAAGGTGGAGAAAGATATCGTGTTCTATAACAGGTTATGCATTCAAAAGTCTGGTGCCAAGGGGAAATCGGAAGACGTGGTGACAAGTTCGTTGCCCTATGAGAAGTTCAAGCTTTGCTTGGACTTGGTTGATGTTCTCAAGGGGTAAGCCCATTTGGGTCTTGAAGGCGGAAAGGGAGATGAAGTTCTTATTTAAGGTGTAGTTTTGAGGATGCTCAAGTAAAAGTGGAGATTGTTAAATATGACTTGAGCGGTTGGAGCATTCACATGGAACATTTGAGTTTAATAGAGCACTTGGAACATTATGGAGCAACTGGTATTCATGGATCATGTGACAAAGAAGAAGATTAACTGAGAAAGGAATGGATCTCCTGCAAAAGGAACAGATCTTCTAAAAGGGGGTATTGATGTCCTGGAAGTGAAATGGAGCATCCTGGTGCATAGATGCACCATCTATGATCATGAAGTGCCATTCTATGCTTGAAGCACCATCATAGATGAAGAAGCACCATCCATAATGTGTATGCGCCACTCATTTTCTAGATATGCCATTCTGGACGAAGAAGCGCCACTTTGAAGGTAGAAGCGCCATGTTCGATGTAGAAGAACCATTCTAGAGGAAGAAGCACCATTCTGGAGGAAGAAGTGCCACTTTGAAGGAAGAAGCACCACTATGGTTCTAAAAGCGCCACTCATAAGGAGGAAGCACCATCCTTGGAGAAGAAGCGCCATTCCTTGCACAAAAAGCGTCATTCTCATGTTGATGTACCATCTTGTTGCAAGGATGCGCCACTTGAGTTCCTCTATGAGTCGTATGCTATGAAGTCCTCTATGATGCTTAATATTATCCAAGGATTCCATGAAGTTAAAGATGCTCAAGGAACACACCTTGATGCGCCACCATGGTGGATGAAGCGACACTAATGTTCATGATGCGTCACCAGTGCATCATGATGCGCCACTATGGCTCATGATGCTCCATCATGCACGTTGCTGATGCTCATGAGCTTTATGACATGGATAAATGTTCCAAAAGATGTTGCATGGCAGATTGTGATTGGTTAACACAATTCATGGGCCTATGAGACAATGGGCCTGGCCCATTAGGGTTTTTGGTCTGATCCTTCAAGTATAAATATGGATGCATGCTAAGTCATTTGCGTGTCTTGAATTCTAGAGAGTTCAGCGAATCTCTGTGAAATTGTAATTGTAAACTCTGTTTTAGAACTTAGAAATAAAGAATACTCCCCTCCTGCCAGTAGACATACGTCACCTTGACCGAACCACGTAAATATTGTTTATTGTATGCTTTTGGTTTTGCTAGTTATCCACTTTCGTTCCTAACAAGTGGTATCAGAGCTTGGAAAGTGGCATCAGATTTGTTCTGATTCTTGACAAGTATCGTCTGATTCTCTAACAATATTTTTTCAATATTTTAACAATATTTTTTAACTTGTGTAATGCACGAGCATTCGACTAGTATTACACATTACATTTAAACTATAAATGTATAAACATAGAAAGAGAGACTAAAATCGACAACTGAAACTTCACCTCTATTTTTGGGTAAATGAATAGTATTACTACATCCTTAAAAAAGAGTAAGAAATGGGTTGGTGCCAGTGATTAATAGAGGAATTCTTTTTTGTGGAAAATAAGATATAGTGTGGGTTCGAGATGTTCAAAGATGATATATAATACTGTTACTATTTTTTACTATTTTGAGGAGTATCACTCAATGAGTTTTAAATGCAAATTATACATTAATAAAATAGAATATAACTCTTGATTTGATGTTATTTTTAATTATTGTTATAACTAACTAATTAAAAAATACTTAAATTTTGATCATGATGATTATATATCAACTATGCTATTTAATGTATATTTCTATGTTACTATTAATCATTATTATTGTTAATTGATTTTTAACCGCATAGTAGTGACTTATAGAAGTTTTTTATTTTTAAAATCATTATTATTATTATTAAAAATTTATAAATACTAAAGAATAAGTAAACAAATTCAATTATATACATTAATGAACTAATTAGAATTATTATTAAAAAAACATATGAAAAAATTGTGAGATATTAAAATAATATAATGATCTGTAAATGATTTATAGGTTATAAATTATAGAATATTTTTTTTATCCATAGTATATTTAATTATATCAATTTTATTAATCTTTACTACTAGAAAACAATCATTTAATGACATGTGAACAATGATAAACATTGATTTACGATACACATTTTTGTGTGTCCTAAAAATAGTGTCAGTTTCCAAAACTTGAAGGATAGAGGACACGTATTTGTGCGTGTCCTAAACTTTGTGTCCAACAAAAAAAATTACAAACACAGAGGGTGCTTATCTTAAACCACTAATTAATTTGTATTTTTTTTCAAGAACCATTAATTAACGTAGATGAGAGTTCTCTGCAACATCGACCGACAACCGCTACTCACCTCACCTCGACGGTGTGAAGACTTTGGCTAGGGATGGAGAACACATTGTTGATGAAAACTGGATTGAACTTATTGGTGCTTTGGTTGGATGTATTTCCATAAAAAGACCTAAAGAGGTAAACTTGTATTTTTTTTTCAAAAACCTTTTCTTATTTCCTATTAATTTTTTCAGGTTTTAGCAATATCAGTTATTTATGAATGCAACAATGAAGGATTTGGTTTACTATTGTAGGAAATAGTTAAAGCATTATGTAGACATGTGTCAGATGATTATCCTATGGTGAGGCGTCTATGTATAAGAGGACTTGTCCAAGTCATGCATCATGTATCTTACAGATCTTATTTACATTTATTAAATATATTAAATTATAAAATTACTTTTTTCTCTAAGTTTTAAAATTTTATAATATATTGTTGCAGATACCACCTATTTGAAAGATCTTGTATGCCCAAGGGTCATTATATAATAATATTGATAATAACATATGATCCTATAGGGTCACACTAACAACAAATTGATGAAAATATATTATTTATAAGAATTTGATTCTTGATAAATAAATATATCTTGTAGTTAATTGAAAATTATTTATTTCATGGAAATATTAATTTTCAATGTTAAGTATCAAAATATATCATAAAGTATGGTTTAGTATGTCATGTACATATTTTGGGACCAAAAAGGGCTTTTGTCTTATATGGATTTATATGTTTTATAAGTTATAAAAATTAGAAAAGTTTTTAAAGAAAAAGTATCTTCTTCTTTTTATAAAATATTCAAGGAGACAATAAAGGGAATAGAAGACATGCTTGCATTTATTTAATCATTAAGCCATGTTCTTACACTTGTAGCTTTTTGTTGCTAGATGCATGGTATATTAACGCATCAAGACTCAATGGGTAAGGACTTGGATTAAGATGATTAAAAGGCTTGCATGTATTTCTTCTTTTACTTGCTAAAAGCCACGAAATTTTGTGCTTCCTATCTCCATATTCTCTCTAGTTTTTTTTTTCTGTTAAAGTATTAAGAACATAAAGATGAAGATGACACTTGAATACTCTCTTTGAAGACAAATTAGTTTCTTTGTCTTAAGAGCTAAGAGATTCTTTTATTACAAGAAGAAGACCATCATCTTATCAAGTTGATTTGTTGTTGGTGGATATCTCTAGAAAACATCTACCTTGAAGTTTCATGCCATACTTCATCAACTTCCAATCTCCCATGAGAATCAAAGTCTTCAAAGGTTGTAACACTTTTCTTTCTACGGTTGTTTTTTTATCTTTCTGAGTCTAGCAAAAGATCCTTGGTGGGTAAAATAGTTTTAGTTTTATTCAACAATTTTAAAGCTTCCGCTGCCATTTTTACCATTTATGAAACCGAATTTTTGAATAAAAACTCAACAATTGGTATCAGAGCCACTTTTGCAAGATTAGTTAGATTTTTTGTTAAGTTGATGAAATCTTTGTTTCTAGAAAACATGGATGATTTTCTCTTTGCAGGAAAAATTCATACTTATTGTCTATGACAACTTTAAAATGTTTATAATCGTTATTTTTGACCAAAAATTTACATGCATCTTTTTTGTCAATAAAGTTGTCTCGGAAAAACAAATAGTTGTTTTATATAGTTTTGAGTATATAAATATGTATGGTGTGCATAAACTAGCCATGGACTTTCGTGTTGTTTTATGTGTTGATTTATTTAAAATGGTTGTAATTATTTATTTATTCATATGGTATGTAATAATTAAATATATAGTTTTCTTTTGTTAATTTTTGTAAGTAATAGATTAGTTTTAGAAAACAGTTTATTTTTATAAAAATGTAACAAGAATGAAGATGGTGGCCATTTTCAAGATCAAAAGTTTATAAACTGTATTTTGTTAAAGTTTATCAAACTTTATAAAATTATTTTTATAAACTTGCTACAAGGTGTTGGATCAAGCGGTAGCACATGAAGACTTTACAAGATAAAGGTCTCTTGTGTCCCTTTAGGAATGGACTTGATTATTTCGTGATGGCTCACAAAATTATTACTATTTTGTGGCTTGGTTTATGCACATATGTTATAATTATTACGCATGCTTGTGTTGTTTTATATTTGTGTTATTATTATGTTATGGTTGATAAACTAGTTTTCAAATGATAAATAATATACTAAACATAAATAAACATCAAAAGGAGTTTGGTTTTAATGAAATTTACCTTTTAACATAAGACGCTATAAATAGTTTTAAAATAAAACAAGCTTTAACATTAAAACTAGTAACCGGTAAAATTTCGGGATTAAAATTGTATAGGTTTAACATAGAGATTTGTAAACTTATCAAATTACAAACCTTATTTTATAAAAGAAAGTTCTATTAAAAGGTTTTCAAATGTTCTAAAGCGCTCAAACGATATAACTTAATACTAGTTAATAATTTAAAAACTTTGAGCGCGTCAATTATATAAAACCGGGTTTTATATATAGAACATTGTTAAAAATGTGATTTTACATGAAATAAGATTTTTTAAAGTACACCATGGTTTAGTGAATGCATGCAATAACCATGATATAATATGTTTTTTAAACTAGAATTACAAAAAACATCAAAGACCCCTTACAAACCTCAAATCTATGCAATCCTTTTTAAAGAAAACTCACACGTCTCTTGTATGCACTAGTGGGATAAAGGATACCTAACCGCTTAGTGTTATCTTTTGATGGTCGGGGGGTTTTCACGATTTCTATAACCAACATATAGGCCGATTACACAAGTTTTCAAATTGAATGATTTGATCAGAAATCTCGTGTGATAAAGGATACCTACGGAAGAGAGTTCCAAGACATAGATGAGATCAAACATGTCTAATTAAATTTGTTATTAGCGATCCCATAAATCTAGGAATTATATGGTAAGGTATAATTGATAATCGATATCTATCGGGTTGAATTCAAATGGATGGGATAAAGATACCTAACCATTTATTTGTTTTGCAACTTGGATCCTAGACTTTGATAATTAATGTTTTTAGAAACTGAAAGGGTATTAATTATTAAAGATTAAATATTCAAAGTACTAAATGAATTTTGTTAAAATTTTATAGATATATAATCCACTCTTATAACCATGAATTGTTATTTTTTAATGACTTAATGAAACAAAAACATTCAATAGATACAACTTCAATTAATGAGTTCATGTCTTAAGAGACAATCTCGTTAGAGATGTAAAATTGTGTACACTTAAAGGTCCTATTCCGAAACAAATTGCTTTGAGCAATAGACCTGAATATGATACTTAGTATTGCATTACAGTGATGCTCAAGATGCTTCTAACATCATACTAGGAAATATTATTCATGACTTCTATGAGGTTTTGGATAATATATATATATATATATATATATATATATATATATATATATATATATATATATATATATGTATGTATGTATGTATGTATGTATGTATGATGATATAACATGTTAAGCAATATTCCAATAAATATAGTGATATTTTGTTGGAATAGTGCAAGACGAAAAGAGTCACCTTGTGTGATGTAAAAGGCCCATGTTTTATGGACTAAACACCTTTAAGACCAAAAAATCCAATAAGACCCACATATATGGATCTTGTTTCTTTTGTGAAGAAATTGGTCACTGGTAGAGGAACTTCTCCTCTTATCTAGAAGGAAAGTCTAGAACAGAATAGTACTTAAAGTATCTACTGGATATAACTCATACTTTTTATACAAAACTCAAGTACTTGTTACTTAAATTTTAATATAATATTTGTAACTTGATTGCAGATATTTACAGAAGAGTAACTAGCTGAGCACAAGCAAGTTGGAACTGCACTCTCGAATTTTAGTTTATTATTTATGCTTAGAACATAAATTGCTTGTAACATAAAACAATGTTTGTTTTGGAACAATGAATGTTTTAAATTTAGAATGTCTAAATATTTATGTCTCAGTTATTTATTTAAATGTTTGATTATTTACTAGATCTTTTTTTCATAACGATAATACTCATATTCTGAAATGATCGACTTCTATTTTTGAGACTAGATCTTTTAATAGAACTACAAAGTAAATATCAACATTTTATAAATAAATTAAGTTCTATATCCAAGCACTTTTGACTTAAACTTGTTTTAAATCAAACTTATCCATGACATTGTTATCTTTATTGTATAAATGAATTCCACATATTCCAACTTCATGAAGGGATCTTTGATGGCAAATAATCTTATTTATATATAAACGATTCCTAATAATATTTTCACTTAAGTGTAGAGAAAATAATTATTGAGGAACTATACACCTTGGTGTATAACTTCCTTTCTAATGAATGTCTATGATTAAGCACAAGATACAATCCAGTAATACCATCTAAAGCCTTCGTGATGACAAATGGTGAATTAAAATTTACTTGATATAGTTTACTTTCTAACAGGTAGAAATTTCCTCCTTTAACCTTTTTGAGATTATACTTCAATCACTATTAATTGAATCTAGAATACAAACACCAACTAATTACATAATTGTAGAATATTATAAAAGGGCGTTTAGATTTTATATATATATATATATATATATATATATATATATATATATATATATATATACAAACCCACCAATAATAAGTTCCTTTATTCCTCTGAAAGCTGAGTTAGCAGAAATCAAGCTTCTAATGACAAAGCAAGTGGGAGGCACAAGGAAGTTGAAGTAGTTCATGAACCATAGCCTAATGTAACAACTGTTGGCACTAGTTTTAACAAGAAATTGTTAAACATGAATAATAGGTATTCATAAACACAAATTGATCACAATAATGGTAGAAATCATATGTGACTTGAGAAATGTGGAATCTTTCATTGATGAGTTCGTGATGGTTTCTAGTTAAACCATAAACTATCAAAATGTTATATCAGATCTTGAATCTGAGAAATGACTTAGAGTCGTGAACATTGAGATGTAATCCATGCCATGTTTAATAATCAAGTATGGGCTTGATTAATATTCCTCTCTATAGAAAGGCTAAAAGGGGTAAGAGATTCCTCTAGAAAGAATATATACATGGATATATATACATATTTAGTAATACTTGTTATATAAGGATTTACTCATACTCATGTCATTGAATATGGTCCTTATCATACTCATGACATAGACTATGATCAAACCTTTTCACAAGTAGCTATGATTAGATCAACAAGGATGTTATTTACTATAACTTTATATTCTTAATATGAAATATAGGAAATAGATTTCAAGAAAGACCGCTTTTCTTAATAGACATCTACTAGAAGATATCTATATAGCTTAGCACCTGGAGGTTTTCTTAATCAATGTTATCCTAACTAAATGTGTAAGGCTTAAGATCCACTTGTGGATATAAAGCAAACATCTCAAGGTTGGAATAGTCACTTTTAATATAGAGATACAAGATATGCTTTTATATCAAAATGAAAAAAAACATGTGTGTTTACTAAGAACTAGTGGGAGGATAGTGATATTCCTAATCTTGTATGCATGACACATATTTAATCATTTGAAATAACATTTCGACTACGCAAGGTTGTTTTCACCTTGACTCGGAAAGTATTTCTAAAATGAAAGACTTAGGAATGACAAGATACAATCTTGGAATTGAAAATCTTTAGAAATAGATAAATATGAATGTTGAACATTTTAAACTCTTTTTCATGAATTAACAATATCTTGAATGAGGTCAAGATACAAGATTCTTTTGGATAATTATTTTCATTGTTACATGACACCTTTTTGAGTCTATCTCAAAGGACCTAGCACATAGGTTTGATCTATATGAAATGGTTTATATTTTGTTTGCTTGGAAAATGTATCTTTCATTTATGTCATATCATGAGATACAAAATTGAATACATGGTTAAGTCACCAGATGACTATGAGAACATTCTAAGAGTACTTAAGAAGAGCTAAGAGAATGTATATGAGATAATTAGTTTAGAATAAAATCTTAATGTAAAGAGCTACATATGATTTTGATTTCTAAATAAATATAGATAATTATGAATTATAATTGGATTATGACTTCATTTTGGAATAAAGAGTAAGTTTACTTGGAATGAGGTACAAGCAAAACATAATGACACAATCTACTACAAAATAAGAATACATAACTTGTAAAGTTGAAGTCAAATATAATTGGATGAATGATTTCATTGAAAAGCTATGTTGATTTCTTCCATTCAAGGGTCATATAGAAATCTTTGTGACTTCGAGAATCAAGCTAATAGACTCTATGTCACGAAAGAATGCCAACCACATTCTCCAAGATATTTAACTATACCTAGAGTAAAAGTCAAATATGGAGATATAATATTCGTGAAATTCACACAAATTAAATTTAGTCAAACCCATTAATAAGGTCTTTCCTTTTAACCTAAGTATGAGTGGTCACACTTGATCCTTAAGACTTATTATTCTAGAAATGGGATTTTGGTTTGGATTTAGTATTTGGATATTGGAACACTATAAAAACAACTATTACATAATGTTTTTATATACTGGGATATGATCATCACATTAATACTTGTTGTGTTCTATATTAATATGTTTAATCCATGAATAATTTTATTATTCTAAAAGGTTCATAGTCGGTTGTAATTATGGGAGCAATTATAAAGTAAGACTAATATGAATTGGATTGGTTGACTCTCACTAGATGAAAGTAGGCAAGTGGTTGTAACCAAGTTTCATAGGTACTTGTTACAGAACTAGTACTGAATGGAAACGCATCAAGATCAACTCATAGATCGTAGTCATCAGTGACACTTGATTAAAAGGTACTATCGTTGTATCCTTAACACCTGAGATACATAGTGGGACTTAAGTATAGGGAGTGTTGTGCTTTGAAATGGTCAAATGTTGATCCTTAACCAGGTAGTTATAAAAGCCATTTTCAGGTATGGTGTGAACTATGCAAGAGGCTTATGTCGTCAAGATGGGATTTGTTCCTCATATGTGTTGAGAGTTAGACATTTAACGCGCATTACCCAAAGTTGAACACCAAATCAGATTTATTGCGAGCCAAGTCTCATGTTTAACAGGATGTCTATGACAAAGGGATAACTGATAAACTTACCTTAATACATTAATTGAAGCTTGAGGATTTTAGGAATGGATGTTGATAAATGCCATTCTTCGCCATGTGTAACAACCCGTTGTTTCAAGTCAATAAAATTCAATAAACGTCACACTAGTTCAAATAAGGGTTACAAACGATTTCAAACGTTTCAAGCTATTCTAAATTATTTCAACTGTTTTCAACTATTGTTTTCGCCAAACATATTTATATATATAAATATATAAAAGAGATTCAACAGACTTAGAACTGGTGTTTTCGCCTTAACTCATGTTCCTTGTTTGGTTGTGGGCTTAGGGTAAATTCACTTGTTCGACTGTCTTTTTAATTTCAATTATATATGCCTTATATATATATGAGTATAAAACTTTAACCCTTTTGTAACATGCCGAGCAAAAGGGGATACTTTCATAAATACTTTCATTTTATACAAGACATACGTACAAACTATAATAGGTATAGTTTATGGAACACACATACTACTCCACTAGTTCAAGAAACAATACAAGAACTTACATAATAAACTATAATAGGTATAGTTTATGAAACACTTGCATCATTTTTACTAAATTCAGAGATGCAATACAAAACAAACATATAAACTATAATAGGTATAGTTTATGGAACATACGTACTATTTTCACTAACTTCAGGTTACACTACAGATACAAACATATAAACTATAATAGGTATAGTTTATGAAACATACATACAATTGATCATTACAAAGTGATTTTCATTTATTCTACATGTAACCGTCAGTATAGCTTTGTGAGGCACACTTCAAGTAATTACCTAAGTACCAACGAAGCCCTGAAATTATAAGCAGAGTCTCCTGGAGGGAGAGTGTGACACTTGTGTATCGATCTATACGGGACTGGGAATCCCGCACCTAAACTATTAGCTACAGTTAGGCTGGCAGGCCTAGGGTAACAAATGTCATACCATTTTCGACGCCTGGAGAACATCGTATTTAGGGCATCCTAGGTCATCAAGCATGGTTATAATAACTCAAAATTTGATATTGAATAATACAATTAGTGTAAGAATACATAAATAACTTCAAGTAGTTTTATTAAATAATATAACTACAATATAGTATTTTACATTACAGTTGGTGAAATCCAGGCACATACATTTACCGAGTTTTCATACCAGTACACTACAGAATACTATTTTCCAGTACATAGAAACTTACATTTTAAAGAAACATTCATTTTCACGTAGTTTTATTTAATAATAAAATTATGATATTCTATTAATGAGTACAACAACACTTACACATTTTGGTCTTATGGTATTAAGACTACAGTTCATTTATAACTGAAAATATAGGATTTTCTGGAAGAACATACTTACATTTTCAAAGAACAACAGACTGATTTCAAATACAAATATGCTTATGAACTCACCGACTTAAATGTTGATACACTTTCAAAATCACTTGTATTCTCAGGGAACCAGTAGACAGGTACACTTACAGGTTTTGAGAAGATGGAACATTATGTAGTCACGTCTTATAGTTTTGCTATACACTTTTGTTGTCATACAAACAATGTTATGAACAGATGTAAAAACTATACTTTATCAATGTAATGGTTGTTTCTTTGATTACTATTATTCAATTGTTAGGATACTATACATGATGTCATCCGTCTCGGAACATTTCCACCGTTCCGGTTTGGGGGCGTGACAGATTGGTATCAAAACATTGTTTATAGTGAACTAGGTATATCCAACCACACAAGATATACAACTATAAACATAGTGGGGCTGAAAGGCTCTGATTAAAAGTATACTTCTAAAATACAAGTATTTTTGTAAAAGTATACGAACATGCATACATACCAGAAACAGTATCACTGTAACAACTAATAAAAGTATTTAGATAAATTGGACACTACGGTTAAACATGGATAGTTATGTAATCATATATGGGATAAATACAGCCTGATCAACTATATTTATTTGAGATATGACCAACATGTGTTCGGGAGTGACCATGGTGTTGCAACATGTCTAAAACGTATCAACTCCATATACAATAGAAACTCTAGAACCACACATAAAGATAAAATATTATAGGAGTATTTTATGGCACTATAACACTAGAACAATAGCGTTTAAGTCTCGATAGTTATATAAACTAATAGTCGAGAAGGGCTTTCTTACCATAAACCAACCAAGTGAAAACAAAGGACCCTTACTGGTAGATCTATAATTACTAAGTTTATACGTAAGAGTTATATATAATTAAGACTTTATAGACTTAGAATTTGTGATTTAGCTTTATTTCCTGTTCCTTGTTTGGTTGTGGACTTAGAGTAGGATCACTTATTCGAAAGTCTATCTGGTCTTGGTTATATATAATATGTATACACTATGTGATTATAGGAGGACTCAATATGAGTCAAAGTATACCACTTCGTTACGAGTGTTGCTATAAAATTTCAAAAACTGAAATTTGCGATTGTTTACTTATATTAGTAGACTTCCATTGCAAATCGCTAAACAGAACACTATAAAACTCAGGGTATGATGTGTTTAGGACTAAGATATATCTTGTTCAATATCACCAGACTCATGACCACTATAGAGGACTTATCATTATTTCCTCTTTAAACTTAATAGAAAAAGATGTCGTCACATAGAACAAATAGGCGTTTCAACAACACTCCACCAACTCCACCACTGCCACCACCTTCACGGTATGACCCTGATGTTTTCCAAGCAGCAGTATCAGCCGTTGTGGCAGCCACCATGATGCAAATCAACACAAGTGGTGCTAGTGGGGTGGGTAGTGGTGCTAACCCTTCTAATCATGGAGAAAGCCATGGGAACCCAAGAGAGTGTTCATACAAAGACTTCACGAATGCCAAAACCAAATACTTTGATAGCACCAAAGGTGTCATTTCTTTAACACGCTGGTTCGAGAAGACCAAATCGGTGTTTGAAATCTATGCGTGCCCAGAAGTTAGCAAAGTGAAATTTGCAACATGCACTTTCATGGACAAAGCCCTCTCTTGGTGGAATGGCTATGTCAAGTCATTGTCTCTCCCAATAGCCAATGCCATGAGTTGGGAAGATTTAAAGGAACTAAAGCTAGTAGAATACTGCCCGAGGGGTGAGGTCCAAAAACTAGAGCAATACCTCTGGGGTCTAATGATGAAGGAATCTGATGATATTCTATGCTACGAAAAGGCCATTCGTTAATTCCTCATCGTGATGATATTCTATGCTACGAAAAGGCCATTCGCCTTAATCTGCCAAGTGGTGAAAACCTCGTCATTTATGCAGACAAACCTGGTACAAACCTTCGCATCATCTCTTGCGTCAAAGACCAAAAATACCTACGTAAGGAGTACCACGCATTCTTAGCTCATGTAATGAATGAGAAGCAAGAAGTAAAATACATCGAGAGCATTCCCGAAGTCTGAAATTTTCCTGAAATTTTTCCCGAAGATCTTCTAGGAGTTCCTCCTGAACGCCAAGTTGAATTTCGAATCAACTTGATTCCCGGAGCTACACCCGTAGCCAAATCCCCGTATCGTCTAGCACCAACAAAGATGCAGGAATTATCCATCCAACTAAACGAACTGCTCAACAAAGGATTTATCAGACCGAGCTTCTCACCCAGGGGAGCACCGGTCCTGTTCATGAAGAAGAAGGATGGATCTTTCCGAATGTGCATAGATTACCGCGAACTAAAGAAGCTCACCATTAAGAACCGGTACCCTCTACCATGAAGAGACGATCTGTTTGAAAACCTCCACGGAGTAAGCTACTTTTCAAAGATTGGCCTAAGATCGGGGTATCACTAATTACGATTCCATGAGAATGATGTTCCCAAAACAGCATTCTGAACTCGTTATGGTCACTACGAGTTTGTAGTGATGCCCTTCGGACTAACAAATGCGCCCGCAGTGTTCATGGACTTAATGAATCGGGTATGCCGTCCTTTCCTAGACAAATTCGTGATAGTATTCATAGATGATACACTTATCTACTCACGAAGTAAGGAAGAACATAGCCAACACCTAAGACAAGTTCTAGAAACATTAAGGGAGAAGAAGCTATATACGAAATTCTCAAAGTGCGAGTTTTGGATTCAAAATGTGGACTTCCTAGGTCACGTAGTCAGCGAAGAAGTGATACATGTGGATCCCTCCAAAATCAAAGTTATCGAAAACTGGGCAACTCTAAGAACACCAACATAGATTTGTTAATTTCTAGGTATTGCTGACTACTATAGGAGGTTCATTCAAAACTTCTTTAGGATCACAAAACTACTCACCACGCTGACTCAGAAGGGTGTAACCTTCAACTGGGAGGAGAAACAAGAAACTGCTTTCCAGACACTAAAGCGAGCCCTCTGCAGTGCCCCGGTCTTGTCCCTCCTAGAAGGGATGGAATATTTTCTAGTTTACTGCGATGCATCCATGCAAGGGCTAGGATGTTTTCTTATGCAAAAAGGAAAGGTTATATCATATGCCTCGAGATATCTTAAGAACCACGAGGTCAATTATACCACACACAACCTCGAACTGGGAGCACTTATTTTTGCTCTAAAAATATGGAGGCATTACCTCTATGGTACGAAATGCACAGTCTTTACGGACCACAAAAGCCTCCAACACATATTCGATTAGAAAGAACTCAACATGAGACATCGACGATGGGTGGAACTACTCAATGATTACGAATATGAGATTCACTATCATCCTGGAAAAGCCAATGTAGTAGCAGATGCCTTTAGTCGAAAAGAATACTCGGGTCGCCGAGTAAAGTCTCTAACTATGACTATCCATTCACACATGTCCACACAGATCAAAGAGTCTTAGCTGGAAGCCTTGAAACCTGAGAATGTTGTAGGTGAAGCCTTAAGAGGAATGGATAAAAACCTAGAAGTCAAAGGTGACGGAGTTCGCTATTTCATGAATCGAATTTGTACATCGAAGTTTGGTGGCTACAGAGATGTTGTCATGAACGAAGCCCATAAAACTCGATACTCCGTTCATCTAAGTTTAGAAAGGATGTATCTAAACCTCAAGAAACTCTATTGGTGGCCAAACATGAAAGCTGAAATTGCTACCTATGTGGGAAAGTGCATGACTTGCGCCAAAGTCAATGTAGAATACCAAAAGCCTTCGGTTTTACTACAACAACCAGAAATACCCGAATGGAAGTGGGAGTGGATAACTATGGATTTCATAACCAAGTTGTCCAAGACAACGGGTGGTCATGACACCATTTGGGTAATCGTCGATAGATTAACCAAGTCCGAGCACTTCCTGCCAATAAAGGAAATTGACAAAATGGAGAGGTTTACAAGGACGTACATTAAAGAGATAGCACGATTGCATGGTGTGGCAATATCCATTATCTCTGACCGAGATAGTAGATTTACCTCGTGGTTTTGGCAATCACTGCAAAAGTCCTTGGGAACTAAACTCGACATGAGTACAACGTACCATCCCTAAACTGATGGGAAAAGCGAGAGAACCATACAAACGTTGGAACACATGTTGAGAGCTTGTGTGATAGATTTTGGTAAATCTTGGGACACCTATTTACCACTCGCCGAATTCTCATACAACAATAGCTATCAAACTAGCATCAAAGTTGCTCCATTTGAAGCCCTCTATGGTCGTAAGTGCAGATCCCCTCTGTGCTGGGCTGAAGTGGGTGATACACAATTGGCAAAGAAACAAGTACCAGACAACACTCTAACCAGTCCCGAGATCATTCAAGAAACAACAGAGAAGATCGTCCAAATCCAGGAACGACTGAAAGCTTCTAGAGACAGACAAAAGAGTTATGCTGACAAACGACGAAAATCCTTGGAGTTCCAGGTTGGTGACCGCGTCCTGTTAAATTTCTCACCCTGGAAAGGAATAATATGTTTCGGAAAACATGGAAAACTAAATCCAAGGTACATCGTACCATTCGATATTCTTGCTAGAATCGGCCTGGTGGCTTACAAACTCAAATTAATGTATGAACTCAGTAACATACATCCCACTTTTCACGTATCTAATCTAAAGAAGTGTCTGTCTGATGAGACTCTTGTAATCCCACTCGACGAAATCGAGTTAAATAAGAGTCTACACTTCGTAGAAGAACCAGTGGAGATGATAGGCAGGGAAATCAAGAGAAAAAAAAATTCGTATACCAATAGTGAAGGTTCGCTGGAATGCCAACCGGGGACCTGAATTCACTTAGGAACGAGAAGATCAAATGAAACAAAAGTACCCGAATCTTTTCCCTAATCCATGAGTATTCACAGTAGAAATAATTTCGGGACGAAATCCCCTCTAACGGGGGGATAATGTAACAACCTGTTATTTCAAGTCAATAAAAGCCAATAAAGGTCACACTAGTTCAAATAAGGGTTACACTTATTCATATCAAGACTTAATAGTTAGCTTAAAATCAAAATATATCTTTTATATATATATATATATATATATATATATATATATATATATATATATATATATATATATATATATATATATATATATATATGGTTTTCGGTCTAGGGAATCTAATTCCATTTCAAAATCGGAATCATTTCCTTTATGGAAGTGATGGCCGAAAACACTTTCTTTTGAATAGCCATGACTGAAATCTCCATGGGGAAAGAACTTAGGACCGAAATCAAGGAGATTTTGGCCTTGAAGGACTGAAATCACAATGCCAAGGCCCATTAAGGCCGAAATCCCCTCTTATATATATATATATATATATATATATATATATATATATATATGTGTGTGTGTGTGTGTGTGTGTGTGTGTGTGTGACCACAAACACTTCTCATTTCTCACTTTTCAAACAGAAATCCCTCCCATTTTGCTCTTAAAACTCATCCGTAAACAACATATCTTCATAATATTTTACCCAGATTCCCTCAAATAATCATAATTCCCTCAAGAACATTCATACCCATCTTCAAGTTTTCATCCAAGAACACCAAAAACACCTTCAAATAATTCCAAACACTTTTTGTAAGTATTTCTTAAATAATTCAATGTTGTCTAATACTTTAAATTATTATTTAAATTAATATTTCATTGATTTAAATACGATATTGTGTATAATTATTATTAAGATACGACTACTCACACGGGTTCTAACCTGAGGATCATCGCTACCACTTCATATCTAAACAAGAATGCACATTCGAGGTGAGTTCATACCCCTACGTTTTCAGTATTTTTCAATGTTTTTTTTGGGGGGGGGGGGGATACAAGTAAAAACACAAGGAATTTTGTGTTAACATTAAAACGATTTCAAACGTTTCAAACTATATTAAATTGTTTCAAGCTATTCTAAATTATTTCAACTGTTTTCAACTATTGTTTCCGCCATATATATATATATATATATATATATATATATATATATATATATATATATATATATATATATATATATATATATATATATAAATGAGATTCAACAGACTTAGAACTAGTGTTTTCGCCTTAACTCATGTTCCTTGTTTGGTTGTGGGCTTAACGTAAATTCACTTGTTCGACTGTCTTTTTAATTTCAATTATATATGCCTTATATATATATATATATATATATATATATATATATATATATATATATATATATATATATATATATATATATATATATATAAGAGCATAAAAATGAAGATGATACTTGAATACTCTCTTTGAAGACAAATTAGTTTCTTTGTATTAAGAGCTTAAGAGATTCTTTTATTACAAGAAGAAGACTAGCATCTTATCAAGTTGATTTATTGTTGGCGAATATCTCTAGAGAACTTCTACCTTGAAGTTTTAGGCCATACTTCATCAATTTCCAATCTCCCATTAGAATCAAAGTCTTTAAAGGTTGTAACACTTTTCTTTGTATGGTTGTTT
The DNA here is from genome assembly GCF_002870075.4 of Lactuca sativa. Lineage (NCBI taxonomy): Eukaryota > Viridiplantae > Streptophyta > Magnoliopsida > Asterales > Asteraceae > Lactuca > Lactuca sativa. The sequence goes on from NC_056627.2 coordinate 273,480,156, forward strand.
TTTATCTTTCTAAGTCTTGCAAAAGATCATTGGTGGGTAAAATAGTTATAGTTTTATTCAACAATTTTAAAGTTTCCATTGTCATTTTTACCGTTTGTGAAACTAGATTTCTGAATAAAATCCCAACACTATTCATATTAATACACACACAAAAGAAATTCTTGTTGTAATATTGGCATTGCTTGATGACTCGGATGAATCAGTTCAATTGATATGTGAAACAAGAAGGTGTCCCTTAATAGCAATGTAGTATCAGGTTATATTGTGTATTTTTTTGACCAAAAAGTATGTTTATATGGTATACACATAGTTGATTAACCAACTTATATAAAAGGGAACTTTTTATAACTAAAAATCTTTATATATATATATATATATATATATATATATATATATATATTAATACTTTATACATTATATAAAATATTACTTTTTTAACCCAAAAAATATAAAATATAAAGATATAGAGGTGTTTTATACTTATATAAAACATTATTTTTTCTAACCCCAAAAGTATAAAATATAATGCATGAGTACCTACATGACTTATAATTAGTTTTACCGTACTAGTGTATGTGATGGGTATGATTTTTCACTTATAATATAAGTTGTATATAGTGATATAAGTTTATGCACTTCGGGCATAAGTGTTTATGATACTTATATTTAACATGAATACTTGAATATGACATAAGTATGCATGTCTTGGAGTTTAATTGGTGCCACATGAAACTATAGCCGTTGTATATGACCGGTACCTTCCTCTGCTACGTGTTATAAAGGGGCGCACCAGAAAAATACTCTGCACGCTTCGTCAACGTCGGAAACAAGAAAACAACAAAAGAAAAGAAAAGGAAAGTTAATCACCTGGTATAACTCTTCAGACATGGCGTTGTAGATAGCAGCCTCGGATGGGGGTGTCAACCCGTACAGATCTATACACAACTTCCTTGCTCACACAAAATTAACAGTTATAGGTCATAGGACTTTACTAAGTTTTTATTCTTACTTGATGAATTTCATATATCATGTGGACTTTCTGAGTATTAATAGTTTTTAACTGTGAGTGAATGTGTGTTTCTAAAACCTCAAGTTACTAAACCGTACATATAGTTCTAAAGAAAATCAAACAACATAACGGTTGTATATAAAGCAAAACCACGATTTAACCAATAGAAAACCAACAATCCTAAATATATGAATAAGCCTAATTAGATGTATAATCATTGTTTTAACAATACGAGAATTATTTAGCATGTAATAAACTATATAATTGCAAATTTATGCATTCATAATCATAGTCAATATAACACTTATTTTACTACTAAATATAAAAAACAGTATGTGATTTGAACAAAAACTAATGTGTTATATTTTTATTAACTAGTTTTATCAACAATATCAATCCACTTTTATAAAAACATTTAGATAATAATTCAAATGTTTATATAAAATCATAACGAGTATTTTGCATGTATTCTCTCTTGAAATCATAAAGAGTTTAAAATGGAGACGTGAACTCACTTTCGTAGCGTGCGTTGAATCGTTGGTGCTTTTGTTTCAGAAATCGGATTCAGATTGGACTTGAGATTTCACAAATGAAACTTCTTTTTCACAAAACGACACCCGGAGGTTGTAGATCGGGCAAAAGCAATTCGGGAAAACTGATCTTCATGGCTGTAGGCTTGTTGGATAGTCGTAGGTGCTTTACCAGAAAACTTTTAGTTGAACAAAAAGATGACCGAAAAAGTGGTTTCCCGGTCTTGGATTGAGGTGGGGCGTGTTTTCGTTTGTCAAGGAGGAGGAGGGGGTTCTGAGGGTCTATTTTGGTTGCTTTTGGTGGTGGTCGATGGCGGCCACCGGCTGTGACGAGTAGCGGTGTATGGTGCTTGTCGGGGTTTTGAGGTTCTTTCGAGGCTACCAAATCGGAGGGAGGATGTTGGAGGGTGGTCGATAGTAGCTAAGGTAAATGGAGGGTGCTCCGATGGTGTTCTATTGGTGGCTCAAGGTGGTGAAGGGTGGCCAGTAGTGGTTCTAGCGGAGAGAATGAGAAAGATCTAGAGAGAGAAGGGAGAGGTGTGATCTCAAGAGCTGGTCCCTCATGCTATATATAGACATATGAAGATGATGTGGACCACCAAGTGAGTAACATGTGTCACCATTCTAATGGTGACATTTGGCGCTTCCTCGATTCGCGTGCAAATGTCTGACAAAACCCGACAAAAAACATCTCTCAAATTTTCCGAAAACACTAGTTTGATGTCCCGAAAATGGTGAGTCCAAATATGTAATAAAAACTTTTCTAATGAAAGACAAAACTAGGCTAAAAACGCTTTTGAAGTCGTAACTCAATTGTTTTTCTGTTCAACATTTCATCTGATTTCGCGAAAGTTTTATAACTTCGTGATATGAAACTTTCGAAAGTGGAATCAAATATTAGAGTATATTCTGATTCCTAAAATGTATTTAAAAGTACTTAACGAAATGTGTAGCTATCCCTACGAAGTATTTTTAAAGTTCATTTACGGATATTCGGTTATATAACTGATTTGTTTCCTTAAATGGTCCTATCTCTCGCGTATAATCTCCGTTTTTTACGTTCTTTATATTCATGAAATCGTCTTAACGTGTTCTATCTGTTTAGAGTATTTTTGTACATGAATATGCTTAATACATAAATCTCATCTTTTAATACACCAAGTTGTTACTCATGTATTGTGATTAGTGTTTTATTCATCAACGATCAAGATCGATTGAGGACTTGAGTGATATTTTGTATGCATTTCTAAGTAGGGATGAGCAACGGGCTAAACCGAGACCGGACCGGCCCGAAAACCGAAAATTGTGAATTACCTTACCCGAAAACTGGACCGTGTTTTGGTGTTGCGACTCCACGTTCGGTCCAATCCTGTTACGGGTACTAAATCGGGTTTTGGACCGAATTAGACTTAGGTAGTGTTGTTTACGGTATCGGTCCAATCTTGTTCTTGATACCAAATTGGGTTTCATATTTTTGTTGTTTACGGTTTCATGTTTTGTTTGTTATGTTACTCTCTAGCATACTATTTCAAATTATAATTTTATTACGTAACATCCATCATTCGTATCTTTGTTGTTTGCAAAATTCGACTAAAAAAATACATAAAAGAAGATGAGTACAACGGTACGTTGCAGGACACTAATTAGAACACGTACAAATGAGGTGTATGCAAACAAATACAAACGTTATTAAAAAACTACATTATTTTAATAAAAAAAACTGCACTATTTTTATATAAAAAAAATCTCAACTTAACATCACTATTTTTATAATAAAAAAAACTACACTATTTTTAAAAAACAAAATTGCACTATTTTTATAAAAAATTTGCACTTAACAACATTATTCTTATTAAAAAATATTGCATTATTTTTTTTTCTAAAAAAAGAACTCCACTATTTTTATTAAAAAAATGGTACTAGGAAATAACTTTTGGTTTTTCGAGAAAAAAATCGACACCATAATGTGATCAAGAGAAAAGGACGAAACCAAATAATATTAACGCGATAATGTGATACACGGGAGAGGCCGAATCAATTCAATCGGACAACATTTTTTTATTTTGGTAATTCTCGCTTACTGTTCGTCGATAAAAAAAAGTAATAAATAACTTTTGGTTTTCCAAAACCCGGCCCACTAATATGATAATCCGGTTGGGTTTGGGTCTTTCTCACGGGTCGTATGCTCATCCCTATTTCTAAGTATAAAAACTTCAATTGCATTAAAATGGTGGAATATCCTACATATGTCTATTACAAGGGGTGTTCAAGGTGACCTAGACCAATGAACGATGACCTAATTTTACCAGTTGTCACACCATGCCCTTCTTCTTCATCTTCAACATCTGCTTCAGATAGTAAACTACAAAAGTTATTTAGAGAAGCAAACCAATATGGTCCTACAAAATGATTGATTCCAAATATCATAAAAGATAAAGGATGCATTCTAGGATAACACATACTGTAGTATGTAATTTTGAGGCCCCAATTTTACTGGCTAGAAGATATGCTTAACATTTTTGGATCTATCCCATAAAGGAAAGGAGTGGCGTATAGGTGTTGGCATAGCGAGAATAAGAGAAAGATAGGTGAGTGGTTAACTAAGGAGATGGTGGTAGCCGTGAGTGTTTAAGGGCGGAAGAAGGTGGATAAGGTAGTCGATTTAGATGGTTGAAGACAGGGAGAGATGAATTAGGGAGTGGATTTGGATTGTCGATAAAGGTGAAGCTCGAGATGGTGGTTGTTTGGTGATGGTGAAACTTGTGTTGACAGAGCGAGAGTGGGAAGCAGTGATGGTGCTTGGTTATTGTTCGTGTTAACAGAGGTCGTGACCGGCGACGTAAAGGTGGGGGCGACGAGAAGTGGTACGCCAAAATGATTACTTCTCTATTTCACATTGTTGTAAGTAAAAACATTCATATAAAAGACAAATGTTAGAATCAAAGATGTTCTTTAGGGTTTATGAGCGAAAGAGATGGACCAATGAGATTGAAAAGAAAAAAAACTTTTCCCCAATTTAAGAGTGTGTGTTTTTAATGCAAACAAAGGTTATACGTATATAAATGAAATAGAAAGGTTGAGATATAGCAACAAGGGCTGAAAAAAAGTTGATTTATAATTTGAATCCTAAAGAATTCAATTTATCATCTGATATAAGGCAATATATGTGGATTCAACAAGACTCGATCAACAATTAAAGAGGCTGAATCAAAATTCTGCTAAAATTAAGGAAAGATATGCATTGGGTGATTGTACGTTCAATTTAAAGTGTAATGTCCCAAAATTCAAGACTAAAAATTTCTTTTATAAAACATTACTTAATCAGAGTATTAATTTCCAAAACATATGTTCATCATCAGAGTAAAACATCCCAGGCTGTCTAATCTATGGTGTGTGCCATGTGATCACCTCGAGCTCTTCCCACCGCTACCGGAAGTACCTGAAACCAAAACTGAAAACCGTAAGCACGAAGCTTAGTGAGCTCCCCAACCTACCACATACCATGCATAACCACATACTGCACATACTGGGCCATGCCCGCTATTCTGGGCCTCGCCCCCTACTTCGGGCCTCGCCAGCTACAACGGCCCCGCCGCTCCAGGCCCTGCATGGCTTCGAGCCCTGCTCGGATACATATCTGTTTCACTTAGGCCTCACTTGTCACTGGGCCTCGCCCACTAACATATACTAACACATAGGCATATCACAACACATAAGCTAACATATACTAATAAATCCTGTCCTGAGGCCTCGCCTATCTTGGGCCTCGCCCTTGTCCTACTACTGATGAGTCATGGAACCCTGTCGACACTCCTACTGATAATGAGATATGGGCCTAGCCCACACTCACTCTTTCCCTAACATGGGCCTCGCCCCTGTCCTGCTGCTAATGAGATGTGGAACACCGTCCACACTCTACTATTGGTGAGATACGGGACCTCGCCCACACTCACCTCCCTACCAAGCACATACATGTATCACACAGACAACAAGTATAAACTATAATATAAACCATTCCTTGGGCACCTGCCCACTATCATTTGACCTTGGTCCTGAATATCATTCTAGCATACTGCGCCTAGGGCTAACCCCTGGGTCTTCCCACTCATAACTACATGGGCCGGCATTGTGGCCATAGACCCATTCACACAAAGGGGAACACACCTGCACTTGTTGGACTTGCTGATAACCCCTCTGGATGCTGACTGACAATTCCCTGAACCGCTGCCCCACTAACTCCCCGAGCTACCAATATCAAAACATATATTGCTTAGCTTAACTGATCTCCAAAAGTCAACTTTGGTCAAAGTCAAAGTCCTGGTCAAAGTCAACCTTCCAGGTCAACCCTACTCGCCGAGTCTGCCTACTGACTCGCCGAGTTCATACGCTCAGAGTCCTTCCGTTTGCGACTCGACTCGCCGAGTCAGTCCATGACTCGCCAAGTCCACCGATTGCCGAGTCCTGGCCTGTCCAACTCACCGAGTCCCCACTCAACTCACTGATCTGATCTTAACTCGAAGGGTTTGGGGTTTCGCGACTTGACTCGCCGAGTCCAAGGCAATCTTCAACAGACTCGCCGAGTTGTTCTTCCAACTCGCCGAGTTCCTGCCCAACTTCATCCAACTCGCCGAGTCCACCCATGTGACTCGTCGAGTCGCTCCAGTTCTTAATCCATTCAGTGGCTTTTCGAGCCATGAAGGGGCTCCAAATCATAGATCCATACTTCCAAAGCTCAATCCTTACGTAAAGTTGCAAACGTTACATATAACTAAAGAGATCTAGGCTCAAAACACTCTAGGGCTAGGTTTAAGGACAAAAGGGCTTCACCAACTACTCATTATTAGATGCTTTACGACATATTGGACCATCCCAGCACTAGATCTGAAGTGGTAACCACATATCTAAGCCCCAAACTCGAATTGGGTCTCAAACAACCATAAAACCCCCAAATCTCATAACAAAAATAGATCTAGATGCAAAGGAGGGAAGATAGCAGCTTATTACCTCCAAGATGAACACAAACTGAAGTAGATCTCGGATCTACACCTCCCCTTTGAACCAACCCTCTTGATCTTCAAGTTCCTTTCAAAGGTTCCTTCCTCCAAAGCTATTTCTCTCAAATGATGGAAGCTCACACGAAATCTAGGGTTTACAGGCTCTCTAGGATGATATGGAGGCTGAGGAAGGGACATAACACCCTTTATATAGGATACAACTCCCGGGATTAGGGTTTTCCTTGTTCAAACCAGACTCGCCGAGTCCCCTTAGCCGACTCGCCGAGTCGGTCACTTACTCCTTGAGCCAGATCCCACTCGGACTCGCCGAGTTCCTCCTTGCACTCGACGAGTCGGCCCTTTAACTTAGGGTTTCCTTTCCTTTCCTGGCCTTCCTAATTTTGGGTGTTACAACTCTCCCCCACTTAAACTAAACTTCATCCTCGAAGTTTGCTATGGCCAACCGCCCGCGATCTGCTTCCAATACTCTACTTATTAATCCAACACCAGCTGCATACCTTCGCTGGCCTTTCGCCCGTTCATTCCGACTAACATTAATCCTTGCGGATAATAATCTTGGGTCAACCCTGACCCTGAACATTCAGGAAACACAACTTACTCAACTGAAAATCCTTCTGGTACTCTCCGAGTACTGTAACTGAACCCCATAGGGGTTCACCCCCTCTTTCCTTGTGTGTTTTCTTCCCTTCCCAAGGCGATGCTCCATAATCAACTATTTCCTTTGTCACTGTGAAGGTCCTATCCTTCACCAAATCCATTACTCTCGCTACCTCCAGTATGGGTCATTACCGACAGTATCCACTGGGCACTTCTCTCTACTATAATTGGGTGCCGAGCACCCCACGATCAACTAACTGAATTCCACCATAGACCGCTTACCTGCACTGCTACTGACCGAAAATTTACGCTATTCCTTATCTTCCTTCCGGATGAACCGAGACCACCCTGGTCCCTACCAATCTATCAATATCTGGATTACCGACTCCCACCGGTCGCTAGCCCTAACACAATTCCTAGTCGCTCCCAATGACTTTCGAAGAAACTTCGACTACCTATAGCCGCTTAATCTATTCTTCCAATCAGGCACTACCATCCTGGGATCCTTGATTCCCCTATCCTGACACTAAGGTCCTTCCCAGGTCCCACCTGTGGTACTAAAGCTCACAGGCCTTGCCACGGGTCTCACCCACATCTATCCTTCTAGTCTCACTTGTCTAATCACTCTCGCACGAGCCTCGCCCACGGATCTCACCCAACCATACTACTGAGTAACCCTGCTCTCAGGTCTCACCTATACTGCTACTCTCATACGGGCCTCGCCCACGGGTCTCACCCAACTACATCCTGGAGCGGCCTCTCCCAAGGTCTCACCTCTCTAGAGCTATACAGACAAGCTCCCTACTATTCTCAACCACTACTTATTCCTAATCCCTATCTGATCACTAGGAGATAAGGGCCTCGCCCCAACTTCGCTAATGAAGCTACTATGGAATGCTACAGCTTACCTGTAGTCTTACAACACCTTCCATCTCTGACTGCTAGTAAGTGCTACGGCTGCCCCGTAGTCTTATAACACCTTCTACCATTGACCGCTGATGGAGGAAGCTGTGGCTCTCCCGCCGCTCTACCATGCTCTGCTTGCTGCCTCTGCCACTGTCTACTAACAAGAAAGCATCCCATGCTATCTGTCCTCAAGATCTCCATTCTGACTCACTCGAGTCCTACAGGCGATCCTCCAACCTGAATTCCCAACCACGTACTAGCCATCACCATTACACGCACTAGCTGATGGGGAGTTTCTCCAACTCCCAACCCTGAACTCCTCAATCCATCAAACGTTGTACTACTTCTTTTCCTTCTCATAGACCGCGTACTCATTCTGGTTTTTGCGTGCTCTTACCCTTGTACACTCGGAGGATTCTCCCCTACTTCGATCCTACTTACACCTCGTTGCTCAATGCTCGAAAAGAAATCCCAATCTTTGCTACCATTCCACAATCAATTTGCTGAGGAGCCCCAAGCTTACCATAGCTAGGGATCTAACCAGTCCATTTCTAAAACTATACAGCTCCGAACTAGTGAGACATACCAAGTCCCTCCCAGGCATGCTACAGTTACTGCATCCTAAGTAACCTTCTCCAATAGAGCCCATCCCTTAACTACCCTTCAAATATCCAAGGTATGCATATGGCATATAACTCGATCACAAGCAAGCCGCACAAAAATTAAAATACTCATACCGATAATGATGCAGAACCATAGCAATATAATCATGCACAAATAAAAGAACTGAAATTGGAAGTCGCATACCTGCAACGTCCGACACTGCTTGCGTCTCCAAGGTAGTCATCTGAAAAGCCCTGACTCCTATTGCAGGCGCCTCTGCACGGCCCTGACGGCCGTCTGTGATCCTCAAAGTTGCATGGGCAGGTGCCATCACCCGTCCTGCCGAAAACAAACTGGGGCACTGGGCCTTCTTGTGGCCCCGCTGACCGCAGTGAAAACATATCAAGTCTGATCCATGTGTGGTGGTAATGGTACAATCCCTGCTAAAATGACCAGTCCGACCACACTTGAAGCAGCCAGACTCACCACCGCTACCACTCTTGCACGCGCCCCTGTGCGCCCTGCCACACTTCCCACACCGGCTGCGGTCCTGATAATCCCTCGATCTCGAATCCGATCCCTTGGGCCTCTTGCCCGAGCCTGTGGCTGCCTGAACCTCATCCGGCTTCCTCTTCCGGATCTGTTCCAATTCAATTTATCTTTCTCTAGCTCGCGCGATCATATCCTCCAACGTTTTGCGGCTGGATCTGCTCACAAACTGCCTGATGTCATCCCTCAACATCTCATGGTATCGATACTTCTTCATCTCCTCATCTGCGACATACAACGATACAAGAAGAGCCCTCTCCCTGAACTTGGTGGTGATCTCCGCCACAGTCTCAGTGGTCTGCGTCAAATCCTGAAACTCCCGTGCCAACTGCTGCACCTCAATAATCGGCGAAAACTCCGCCCTGAACCTGGCCGAGAAATCGCTCCATGTCATCGCTTCCAACGCGGCATCATCACCAATAGCATGACCAACCTCCTCCCACCAATCCCTCGCTCTGTCCTTCAGAAGACAGGAAGCGAGTCTGACCTTGTCCCACTCGGGACACCGGCTCGTATGAAACGCGTTGGCAACATCGGCCAACCACCTGTTGCTAGCAATAGGGTCCCTAGCCCCATGATAATATGGCGCTCCGCAAGCTATAAACTCTCGGAATGTCAAAGTACACGCTCCCATCAATGCCATCATCTCGGTACAGAAGGCTCCCAGCCTCTCATCCAAGATCACCAGTATACCCTCCTTGACCGTGCCAAAGATCACATGAGTCTGGTCTAGTATGCTGCGCGTAACCTCAACTGATATCAACTCCCTCATTCGCTCCTCGAGCTGCTCGGCTCCTGAACCCGAGCCTGATCCCTCTCTGGCGCCTGATCCGCCCACCGGTCTCTCTCGCAATGTCACCATCCTGAAAACATATCGCAATACCATCAGAACACTCATCACTGCTGAGGGATCATACACACACACTACAAGTTCCCCGGTCTCGCCTCCGCCCTGAACCTGGCCGAGAAATCGCTCCATGTCATCGCGTCCAACGTGGCATCATCACCAATAGCATGACCAACCTCCTCCCACCAATCCCTCGCTCTGTCCTTCAGAAGACAGGAAGCGAGTCTGACCTTGTCCCACTCGGGACACCGGCTCGTATGAAACGCGTTGGCAACATCGGCCAACCACCTGTTGCTAGCAATAGGGTCCCTAGCCCCATGATAATATGGCGCTCCGCAAGCTATAAACTCTCGGAATGTCAAAGTACACGCTCCCATCAATGCCATCATCTCGGTACAGAAGGCTCCCAGCCTCTCATCCAAGATCACCAGTATACCCTCCTTGACCGTGCCAAAGATCACATGAGTCTGGTCTAGTATGATGCGCGTAACCTCAACTGATATCAACTCCCTCATTCACTCCTCGAGCTGCTCGGCTCCTGAACCCGAGCCTGATCCCTCTCTGGCGCCTGATCCGCCCACCGGTCTCTCTCGCAATGTCACCATCCTGAAAACATATCGCAATACCATCAGAACACTCATCATTGCTGAGGGATCATACACACACACTACAAGTTCCCCGGTCTCGCCTCGGCCTTTCTCGAATCGGGTACGGATCCTCTACTTTTAGTAGTACGGGCCCATACTACCTTCTACATCTATCCGTACTTTCCTCAAGAACAGCTTCGAATCCACCAGGTCCCTTTTCTACTACTACTGATCCCAGCTCTATCTCATCCTAGGCTTACCCTAGGGAAACCTATGACTCTAACCAAACCAATCCTCAGCCGCTGAAGGCCTCTTAGCGATGCCAATTAGCCATCACATGAATACCATCACATGTGACGAGGCTCAGATAATCCTTCGAGTAAAAGACTTGTCCCTATAGCGGTTGGACTCAGACAAGAGCTGCGCAATAGGGCCAAATCTAGCACTCTAAGATTATTCAACCCTGATCACATGTGGCGTGACGTATTCTCCTAATGGCTAACTCCAATCACTCAGAATCCCACAATGCACAAAGCAAGCAGCATTCAGACAAGGGAAAATCTAACCAAAACATACTCAAGCAATCATAATATCGTATCAAGAATGTGTACTAGCATGAAACACAAACTCATAAACTCAGGCATAACCTAAACAGGCTATCCTACTACTATCTAACCAGCACTATCATGCAGCTCAAAGGCACATATAACAGGCACATAAGGCATCCTCCCTAGATCCTTAGTCCTAATCTAGCATGTTGTTCTATTAACTGATAATCATAACATAACTTGTATGGGTATTTTGGGGTACTTACTTGAGCTCGGCTGATTGCATGCACCACACCCCTTTTCTCTTTTCAAAATTCCTTTCTTTCTGAATTCTTTTTTTTTTTTTGCTTTTCTAAAACTGTTTTCTTTCTCAAACTCTTTTTACAAAACTATCTTTTCATCTTGAAACTTCCATACCAATTCCTTAGTTTGAGTCAGACACACCCGAGAGTACGTCCGAACCCTCAAACCAAGGCTCTGATACCAACTTGTAATGTCCCAAAATTCAAGACTAAAAAATTCTTTTATAAAACATTACTTAATCAGAGTATTAATTTCCAAAACATATGTTCATCATCAGAGTAAAACATCCCAGGCTGTCTAATCTATGGTGTGTGTGCCATGCGATCACCCCAAGCTCTTCCCACCGCTACCGGAAGTACCTGAAACCAAAACTGAAAATCGTAAGCACGAAGCTTAATGAGTTCCCCGACCTACCACATACCATGTATAACCACATACTGCACATACTAGGCCACACCCGCTATTCTGGGCCTCGCCCCCTACTTCGGGCCTCGCCTGCTACAACGGCCCTGCCGATCCAGGCCACGCCTGGCTTCGAGCCCCGCTTGGATACAGATCTGTTTCACTTAGGCCTCGCCTGTCACTGGGCCTCGCCTGCTAACATATACTAACACATAGGCATATCAAAACACATAAGCTAACATATACTAATAAATCCTGTCCTGAGGCCTCGCCTATCTTGGGCCTCGCCCTTGTCCTGCTACTGATGAGTCATGAAACCCCATCCACGCTCCTACTGATAATGAGATACGGGCCTAGCCCACACTCACTCTTTCCCTAACTTGGGCCTCGCCCCTGTGCTGCTGCTAACGAGATGTGGAACACCGTCCACACTCTGCTGTTGGTGAGATACGGGACCTCGCACACACTTCCTTGGGCACCCGCCCACTATCAATGGACCTTGGTCCTGAATATCATTCTAGCATATTGCGCCTAGGGCTAACCCCCGGGTCTTCCTACTCATAACTACATGGGCCGTCATTGTGGCCGTAGACCCTTCACACAAAGGGAAACTCACCTGCACTTGTTGAACTTGCTGATAACCCCTCTGGTTGTTGACCGACAATTCCCTAAACCGCTGCCCCACTAGCTCCCTGAGCTACCAATATCAAAACATATATTGCTTAGCTTAACTGATCTCCAAAAGTCAACTCTGGTCAAAGTCAAAGCCCTGGTCAAAGTCAACCTTATAGGTCAACCCTACTCGCCGATTCTGCCTACTGACTCGTCAAGTTCAAACGCTCAGAGTCCTTCCGTTTGCGACTCGACTCGCTGAGTCAATCCATGACTCGCCGAGTCCACCGATTACCGAGTCCTGACCTATCCAACTCACCGAGTCCCCACTCAACTCACTGATCCGAGTCTTAACTCGAAGGGTTTGGGTTTTTGCGACTTGACTCGCCGATTCCAAAAATAGACTCGCTGAGTCCAAGGCAATCTTCAACAGACTCGCCGAGTTGTTCTTCCAACTCGCTGAGTTCCTGCCCAACTTCATCCAACTCGCCGAGTCCACCCATGTGACTCGACGAGTCGCTCCAGTTCTTAATCCCTTCAGTGGCTTTTCGAGCCATGCAGGGGCTCCAAATTATAGATCCATACTTCCAAAGCTCAATCCTTACGTAAAGTTGCAAACTTTACGTATAACTAAAGAGATCTAGGCTCAAAACACTCTAGGGCTAGGTTTAAGGACAAAAGGGCTTCACCAACTACTCATTATTAGATGCTTTACGACATATTGGACCATCCCAACTCTAGATCTGAAGTGGCAACCACATATCTAAGCCCCAAACTCGAATTGGGTCTCAAACAACCATAAAACCCCCAAATCTCATAACAAAAATAGATCTAGATGCAAAGGAGGGAAGATAGCAGCTTATTACCTCCAAGATGAACACAAACTGAAGTAGATCTCGGATCTACACTTCCCCTTTGAAGCAACCCTCTTGATCTTCAAGTTCCTTTCAAAGGTTCCTTCCTCCAAAGCTATTTCTCTCAAATGATGGAAGCTCACACGAAATCTAGGGTTTACAGGCTCTCTAGGATGATATGGAGGCTGAGGAAGGGACATAACACCCTTTATATAGGATACAACTCCCGGGATTAGGTTTTTCCTTATTCAGACCAGACTCGCCGAGTCCCCTTAGCCGACTCGCCGAGTCGGTCACTTACTCCTCGATCCGGATCCCGCTCGGACTCGTCGAGTTCCTCCTTGGACTCGACGAGTCGGCCCTTTAACTTAGGGTTTCCTTTCCTTTCTTGGCCTTCCTAATTTTGGGTGTTACATAAAGGTTTTGACTATTTACAATATAATATTGTTTTATTAATGTTTGATTGTACTTTAAGCTTAAATACTTGCACGTCTTAAACTTATGTTAATATTTTTTATAGATCACTATCTAGAAATGTAAGATCTTCTTTATATATATATATATATATATATATATATATATATATATATATATATATATATATATATATATATATATATATATGGGTTAAGTGAATATACCTAACAACCTTATATAAGCTTAGGTGCCTAACCACATTATACTACATTGTTTTGCATTATATTTCCATTGCAATCATTTAAGGTTCTTAAACTTCAACCCATAACTTGATTTACTTCCAAGATTTTCAGACATTCACCATTATATTCCTCCTATACCATTTGATTTGTAACGGTAGTATATGAAGCCCACCAGGGGGTCTCCGATAGAAAGACGACATTTGAAGGAAGATAATGGTGAAAGTCTAAAGATAATACAAAATTACGTAGAATGATGTGGTTAGGTACCTAAGCTTATATAAAGTTGTTAGGTATATTCACTATACCCTATATATATATATATATATATATATATATATATATATATATATATATATATATATATATATATATCTTTTATCACTTTTAGGACAAATCATACTTAATTTTAAATAATAGAAATCATGATGATTTGGGTACAATTATTCAATGCATAAATCAAATTAAATTTGGATATTATTCCATGTATTAAGAAAAATATAAGGTTACAATATTAAATTGAATTTTAAATTTTAAAGAAAAGATAATGTAGAGTCTGATTCTTATCCCTTAAATATTTCATCTGAAACTCGTTAGAGAATGAATTGTTCAAAAGTTGTATGAGTATTCCATCGATTAAGGAAGAGATAAGATTTTTTACTTTTAAGACAAATCATATTTAATTTTAAGTCGTACAAATTATTAAGCCTTTAAGTCAACAATGCATAAATATGAATAATTATATTATACATTTTACCGAAAATTAAGAAAATGATAGAATTGTTCGTTTGGATTTTAAACGAAATGGTAAGATTATTAATAAATAACATTAATACATAACATTAGGTATGTCTACATATTATCCACCATAAAGTACAATACCAAAATGCATATATACCCTTAAATTAAGCAATGGATAAGAACTACAATTCAATATTAGATTAATTCTTGTATAATGACGAATTCATAACATATAACATAAATTAATGAGTGTTGATATATTTGACTTTGAATTTGAAAAATCCATTTTATACAGGTGCCCATCTACTTATATAATAACTAATTGATTGTAGAGTCCATTCCTCTCGATTCGTCATCACCTTTTCTTCCGTCCCTCCATCTTTCATTTGCTACTATCACTTTCTCCCATCACATCACAGCTAACGAACGAAAACTCTAGCTCTCACCACCGCGTCTCACTCAAATTTGTTCAAACAAATCTAATTGCCTCATGAAACTAATTTCTAAAAGAAATTATTCACATTAGTCACTTAGCGCGAGTAAGGAGCTAGTGTGTGTGTATATATGTGTGTGTGGGCACACTTTTTTACATAACTTATATTAATATTTGTTACATGGGATCTTATGAACTTAAAATTTTAATAAACAATAGGAATCATTTGATGTATATATAATCACACACACACACACACACACACACACACACACACATATATATATATATATATATATATATATATAGTGAGAGAGAGAGAAATGTGAGTGTTTAATTGAGAAAAATAAAGATTTAGAACAAGAGAATAAATATGTACCACTCATTTTGAATCTGCCGCTTAAGCGTTCCAGCGTACCAGGCCGACGGAACACGCCATATTCATATATGAATACGTATATTCATATGTGTGTGTGTGTATATATATAGATATATATATATATATATATATATATATATATATATATATATATATATATATATATATATATATATATGAATATATGAATATATGTGAATAAATGTATTCATATATAAATACATATTTTCATATATGAATAAGTATATGAACAAGTTATTATTCATATATGAATACGGCGAATGTAATTGGTAGCGGACGTGGCGGTGGCACTAGTGGGGTTGTGGCGCAGGGATGATGATGACGGAGGTCGTAGTGGTGGTTGGTGGCGGTGGTTAGTGGCGGAAGGGAGGTGGTGGATTCATATATGAATATACGTAAGTTTATATTCACATATGAATATTACTTTTCCATAATTGCCCCGGTATGACGGAGGGTTTGTGGCAAGATATAAATGAGTGGTTGAGATTGATTACTCATACATCTCTCTCTCTTTCTCTCTCTCTCTCTCTCTCTATATATATATATATATATATATATATATATATATATATATATATATATATATATATATATATATCATTATTCTAATAAATGAATAGTTTTAATCTCTTTTTGCCAAGTGTCACTCTAATACAACTCCTCATTAATATTATGTCATGTGTCATGTTGATATATTAGGCAACTTATTTCAAATTCGTTATTAATATCATCAATAATATTTTTTTCAGAATGAACTCGAATCTATTTTTTAATGTATGGGTTCGTATTTTGTTTCATGAGCCACTCACTCAAAATACAACAAAGTTGCCTAGAACATGGAGAACCATAGTGTATTCTAATAGAATGAAAATATATTGTACAAGATTGAGAGTATATTCTAACAAAATGAGAATATATTCTAGTAGAATACACTTTCGTTCTACATGTTGCATGCAATTTTGTTGTATTTTAAGTAAATGAGTGCATAAACAAAATACGAACCCATACATGAAAACGTAGATACGAATTCATTCTGAAATAATATTTTTATTGATAACATTAATGAAGATTTTAACTAGTTTCCATAAAAAAAGAACTATAATTTTGAATATCATTTAATATATACATACAATTATTGAAATAATTTAATATCTATCTTTATTTAATTAAATAATTATTTAAATTTACTAAATTTCTATTGGTGTATTCTATCACACAATAAATGTATGAAACACATTAACCTAGCCCTATATAAATCGTTATATATTATTGATGTCATCTCATTTTTATTTTGATGATAATATAAATTTGT
Source organism: Lactuca sativa (assembly GCF_002870075.4). Classification (NCBI taxonomy): domain Eukaryota; kingdom Viridiplantae; phylum Streptophyta; class Magnoliopsida; order Asterales; family Asteraceae; genus Lactuca; species Lactuca sativa. Next base: position 273,497,060 of record NC_056627.2, read on the forward strand.
CTTTTATTTCTTTGGATGCTTGAGAGTGTTTAATGAACATTTTTTAACTTATTAGTTTATTAATTTATAGTGGTAGCACAATCATGTTTTTTAAAATTGTGTTTGGAGTATTTATTTAAAAAGATAAACACTTCAATAAACTATATATTATTTTTCATTGAATTGAGCACCTTAAACAAAATCGGATTACAAGAATAATTACAACTTTGTAATTTTTGTTTCCAGGTATTCGGTTGATTACACGTTATAAAACTCTTACTTAAAAATATATACCTTAGTATTATTTCTATTTTTGAAGATTAATTTCGTCACGAGTCAATTATTTTGTAATTTTTTAACAAGAGACATGACAAAGAGACATGTATCACTTTATTCAATTATTTATCTATATTTTCTACTTTTCATTTATCATATTCTTTATTCTTTGCTGCGAGTACCAACATGACGAGTTGGCGACATTGAAGGAAGGAAGGAGAGTTTGAATGGGCCCACATTATACTCAATTTGACCTTTGATGAACACTTGGGCCCATAAGCTCTCATGCTTTGTCATCAATAAGACAGAATAATATAATAACAAGATTATTATTACTTTTACTTTTGATAATAAAATATCAAATTGAGTTTGATGATACTTTCATTATTTATCTACATGCATATTATGTTCCCTTGGCTTTGAGTAGGGGGGGAGTCGAGTAGGCATCACCATTGAGCAACACTCGAAAATAATAAAGATAAGTCT